>NW_026126583.1:5122500-5722500 GCF_943737965.1 Phodopus roborovskii | reverse complement strand
TTGTTAGAATTTTATAAAACAAAGCAAAATTATTTCAATACAAAGAAATATTCTAAGATGTTACAATTTAGCTTAAAACTAAAAACATTTTTTTCCTAAAATAAAAATATTATTTCAATATATTGAAGCTGTTACAAATTAACTTATGGGCTATCTGGTATTTGATAGTGCCTTTTCTCATATCCCTGATGCTATTATAAGATGGGGAACACTCAGATGAAGACCTGTTTATCTGAAGCGTATTTATACCAACCCAGTCTGTGTTGCCTTCCTCTCAGAGTTAAAGGCCTGGAAGTACAAAGAGAAACACTCATTCTTCAAAATGTTTACCTTTCATAAAGAGAAGTAACCAATCAGTTCAGAAAGAGAAAAACTCATGGAATGATGGAGGGTTTACAAGGAATGAGCTAGGGATGAGGACTGAGGAAGACAGTGGTAAGGAATCCCAGAGATGTGACTGAGTTTGAGAGCAGCCATAGAGGAGGATCACAAATGGGGGCCTGGGCAGTAAAAAACAACTAGTTTACTTTGAACTTAGGAACAGCACTAAACAGAATTCTCAATGGAATGGCTGAAAGACATTTAAGAAAGTGTTCAATGTCCTTAGCCATCAGGGAAATGCAAGTCAAAACAACTTTGATATGCCATCTTACTGCTATCAGAATGACTAAAAACAAAAACACCAAAGGCAGTTTATGCTGGAGAGGATGTGGAGAAAGGGGCATACTCCTCCACTGCTGATCTATTTTGAAGATCAGTATGGCGGTTCTTCAGGAATTAGTCTACCTAAAGTTCCAGTAATTCCACTCTTAGGCATACACCCAAAAGATACACATTCATACAAGGACATCTATTCAACTATGTTCACAGCAGCGTTTGTAATAGCCAGAACCTGTAAGCAGATTAGATGCTCCTCAACTGAAGAATGGATGGAGAAAATATGGTACATTTACACAATGGAGTACTACTCAGTGGAAAAACATAATGGAATCCTGAAATTCACAGGGAAATGGATGGAACTAGAAAAAAGTAAAACATCCTGAGTGAGGTAATCCAGTCACAAAAAGGACAAATATTTTGCTCATATATGGATTTTAGACATAGAGCAAAGGATCACCAGCCTACAATCCACACCGCCAGAAAAGCTCCGAAACAAGGAGGACCCTAAGAGAGACATACATGGTCCCCCAGAGAAAGAGAAAGGGACAAGATCTCCTGAGCAAATTGGGAGCATGGAGGGAAGGGAGAGGGAGGTAGGAGAAAGAGAAGGGAAGAAGAGGAGGGGAGAGGTGGGCATGAGGGAACAGGAAGACTGAGACAGGGAAAGAATAGAGGAGAGCAAGAAAAGAGATATGATAAGATAATAGAGGGAGCCATTATAGATTTAAAGAGAAATCTGCCACTAGGGAAATGTCCCGAGACCTACAAGGATGACCCCAACTAACAATAGTGGAGAGGCTATCTTAAATGCCCTTCCCTGATAATGAGAGTGATGAATACCTTATATACTATCTTAGAGCCTTCATCCAGCAGCTGATAAAAGCAGATGCAGACACCCACACTTAAACACAGACCTGAACTCCTGGAATCTAGTTGCAGAGAGGGTTGAGTGATGAGCAAAAAGGTCAAGACCAGGCTGGAGAAACCCACAGAATCAGCTGAACTGTACAAGGGGTAGCTCATGCACCCCAGTCTGATATCTGGGAAACCAGCATAGGACCTACCTAGACCCCCTGAATGTGGGTGTTAGTTAGGAGGACTGGGCAGACTATGGGGCCTCTGGTAGGATCAGAATCTTTCCCTAGTATAGGAATGGACTTTGGGAGCCCATCCCACATGGAGAAATACTTTCTCAGCCTAGACACATGGGGCAGGCCTAGGCCCTGCCCCAAATGATATGACAGACTTGGAAGACTCCCCATGGAAGGCCTCACCCTCCCTGGAGAGCAGAAAGGAGATGATGGGTTGAGGTTTGGTGGGATGATAGAGGAGGAAGGGATGGTGAAGGAACTGGGATTGACATGTAAAACAAGCTTGTTTCAAATGTAAAAAAAAAAAAAAGGAAGAAAGAAAGAAAGAAAGAAAGGAAGGAAGGAAGGAAGGAAAGAAGGAAGGAAGGAAGGAAAAAGAAAGATTAAGGGTCAAGGCGCTGCAGATCGGCCATACCCTTTCCTGAGAGCTGAAGAGAATCCCCTCTCAGCCTCTCCCTTACATCTGGTGGCTTGACAACAATGTTGGCATTCTCAGTCTATAGAATCTCCTTCTAACCAGTGCTGTTTTCCCAGTGACAGTGTCTGTTCCTCTGTCCAGGTTTCCTTGCTGATGATTTGATCTAGGCCTTCTGCTTCTGAGCATTCACCCAGGCTCCCGAAGGATACCCAGATCCTGCCACAATGGCATCCTCATGGGCTACCTAAGACACACAGCTCAAGCCACACCAGCATTCACAGAATCTTGTTAGGCCACCCAACTTCTGTCACTACAGTATTCATACAGGCTCCCTACCTGAGGCCAACCAGCTCCTACCACACCAGCAACACCACAGGCTAACATGTGAGACAAGAACTCTAAACTTTGCAGCAATTGGTATTTAGAGTCCTATTTTAGATGTCTCTCAGAATGTCAAACAAAAATCCAGAGAAGCCAGAATGTTAATACATAGAATTTTTTTACCCTTAAAAGAATAAATAATTCCTATGGAAGAAATTGCCGTTATAGTTTGGATTGTCCAAACCAAGGAATATTTGGCATGGGGTTCTGATTGTAAGTCACCTATTGCCTTAACACTCACTCTGATATTTTGGCCAACACAGACACTTTCTAATTGTGGATACTGTAATAAAAATGATCATTAAAATACATTTCCTGCATTGCTTAATACCATTTTATGAGATAATTTTGATATACTTTGAGACCTTTTGAAACTGTTGTTAGCATATATCAATTATATGTAAAATAGATCTCATTACGATACTCTCACAATATACAGAATGTGTTTGTATCATACTTACTCCCGTTACCCTTTCCTTGCCCTTCCCACTAATCCCCTTTCTCTCCTTCCAACTATCCCCTTTTCTTCCTTTTCATTTTTATGAGACCCAGGGAGTTTTGTAAGGGTTGTTTGCAGGGATACCAAGACCAGTGCCTACACTAGGGAAGAAAATGCCACTGCCATCCCCATGAACCAATTACTTCATATAAATCCCCAGCATGTTTTTATGCTAACTTGGTATATTCCATTGACCAAATAAAAGCCATGGACTAGTTTTCTTCTGGTTTTGCTAAAATTGTAATAAGCCATGACAACTGACTCTAATTCAACAGCCAAGTTGTCTTCTTTGCCTCTCTAGCCTCAGCTATCCAGAAAAGATCACTAAAGAAAATAAAGGCAAAGTTTCTTTCACATTGTTTTCATGACAAGCATCTTAGCTCAAGGCAGGGTAGAAATTTGACCATCCTTTACATTATAGTCAGGAAGTTCTCTTTCTGACGTACAAATCAGAAAGTTATAGTCCTTTAGAACAAGCTTTGATGTGGCCTTAATCAATCAAAGTGGAAAATCTCCTTAGAGGGGGCCCCTAGGGCTCCCCAAGACCATGAGAGAAACTGATATCAGCAAAAAGCAGGGAATGGAGGGGTCCTTATTGAACACTGGATCAATAAACGCCATCTAGCTCATTTTAAACTAAAAGCTCACAAATCTTAACTATCCTAACCACCCTCTTACACCTTTCCACAATCCTAAAGTAGCTACTTCTTAATTGCTTTCAGGTTAGAATGTCAGGGACTGTTGAAGAGAAGGTGGCGATTTCCCTTATTTTTTTTTTTTTTAATTCCTGATGAAAATCTTTTTGTATTCCCTGCTGTCTATGACCATTGCAGTACAGTGTTTCTAGATGAATAACAGAAGACAATGCAGCAAATTAATACAAATGAAGTCGTTCCTGAGTGACTCCATCTGCTTTAGAAATAAGGCTTGGACAATAATGTGGCCAGGATCCAGATAATTAGGCCTGACTCCAAACGAAGGCACACAGGTAACTTATAGCTTCATTAGTGCTCTTCAACAAGGCAGATGTCCAAAAACTAACCTTAATAGAGGCAGCACAGGTTCCACTGACAATCTGCTTGATATTAAAAAATGAACTTTGTTTTGCAACGTTGCATGAACAGTAGGCAAATAACATATGCAACACAAAATACCATGGACCAAGCATGGCTTAGCATCCTATATGCCAGTCTCAAAATTTTGGAAAACAAAGCCCTTAATTTTTGTTTACAGAATTTGATCAAAAGCATTAATGATCTAAAAACTAGGAAAGGCACATAAGGCATCTGCAAGTGTCTTTCCTGTGCAATCAACTGGAAGATTATTAGATAATAACAAATGTTATTCATCTTCATAATGGTTAAATGACAGCCTGCTTAAAGTAACAAATGGCTTCTCCTCATTGATGGTTACTGAGTGAACATGACCTTCACGTATTTTAAGCAAACAAGTTCTCTTTTCAAAGACTTCATGAGTCCTTTAATTGATAATGATAAGCTGTTCTCTCTTTACACTGGGGCACCAACCTCTTAAGATGTTGTTCCAGTTGAGATGATTTGATCAGAACGTACCCTGAAGATTGCCCACTAATGTTTATTCATAAACAAAATTCATGCATCATGAATGTAATTACTTAAGTGCCATACAAAATAAAGAAATGTTTCCTTTCGGGCTTCCCTTATTTATCTACTATGGATCAGTGAGTTTCCAAATACAGGTTAAAACCAAACAAAGATCTTAATACTGAATTCTTAACAATATCCTTATTTCTTCTGAAGTACCAGCATTGCATAGCTCATGTTCCTATAGCAATCAGCTTCAAGTGAACACAACACGGTTTCTTTTTTAAATCACATTGTTTTCATTTATTTTACATACAGACCACATTTTCCTCTCCCTCCTCTCCTACCAGTTAGTCCCCTTCCCATGTCCCCACCCCTCTCTGTGCCAACCCCCCCCCCTTTCCCTACAACTTCTTCCCACTTCTCTTATTCCTGGGAATCTCGGATGCAGCTTCCACTTTTCCCAATCAAGACCTTCAGCAATGGGTCCCGAAGACGTGGTGGATGTGAGGTCCTATTATGGCATAGAGACCATCAAACAGAGGAAACTACTTCACAGCCAGCAGACTTGCTGGCAAATAGCAAACAAGGCAGCTGTGACCATTGCTACCACTGTCTCAATCTAGTAAGGCAATTGCACCTATAGAATCCCTCTGCTGCTGGAGGTCTTACTTGTCTGCCAGAACACTACTGTGGTGATCAGAATGATATGCTTTCCAATGATTTGCCTAATCCAGGGACTAGTGAATGTGCCACCATAATGGCTGGGTCCTTATTAGGAATCCCGGTATGGGAGGAGGTGGGAATGCTTCACATTGAAGACCATGGGCTGTACCCAGAACAAGAGATACGGACTCCGAAAGAGGAAAAGGTAAAGAACAAAATCCTCCCATAAGCCTCGAGAAGGAGCACATTATAGGAATCCACTCCTTGAGGCCATTGGAAAATTTTTTTGCATGTTTTCTCTCCATAAATGGAAAAAAATGGAATGATAATTGGCTTCCATAGTCATGATAAACTAATATAACTATAGATGCAATGGGCTTGACACCTGGTCAGTGGCTGGAGCTCCTATAGCGATGCCTGACTTTTCAATGCAAATATCAAGGACAGAATTCCAGGGATGATTCTTTTCAAAGCAGAATCAATAGGCAAGTTACTCCTTTTCTAGCTGAGATTTGTGTTTTGGGGTGACACCCAGAGATAAGAGAGAAATAAGCATTGTTTCTAAGCACAGGCATGATAACTACATTTTTAAGCCTACTTTCCTATCTTCTACTAATGACAAGCCCAAGTAAATGTTGTCTAAACTTACTGCTTGCTCTGATAGTAAGCTAGTGTCTTTACCATGGTCATGAGCTAAGTGAAGAGTATGCAGATGTGTTCACATTTGTTTCAGGAGCAGGCCAGCTGCCTTAAGAGTTTTATTGGATGACCACCTTGATTACTTTACATCAGACCCATTTCCTCTAAGGGGGAATTCTGGCTACAAATCAGCAGAAGTTGTTTATCAATCTCTAAGATTGAGCATGTGCATTGATTTTTTGTAGCATGGTTATCAGGTTGTCATGATAAATCAACTAATAGCTAAGCAAGCAATGTCTTTGAAAAAAAAAAAAGAACATATTTGGGATTTTCCATGAACAGATGTGACATATACCAAGCACTGGCACTCAGAACATAATTTAAAATCCTTATGAGAGATTTTATTCTTCAAGCCTGTGACTTTTTCAGGTGATTCCATCTGAAAGAGTATTGCAGCCAGGAAAAGAAAGGGCTTCCCTTGAAGGTTTGGGCACATAGTGTAAGTTAACGAGATGTGGCAAGAGCAGGTGGATAATTCGATGTTCACATGCTATAATGGGCCAAAGGCTAATTACTTTTCACTGCAAAATGAATATAAAAGTAGCAATTATGCTTTCATCATGGTAGATGTGATGTATTAAAAGCTATCAGCTTTCCCTTCTGTAATAACAGCTTTTGTCTGTTTGTACCAAGATGTGCAAATGTCAGATGGACATGGAAGCAGGTCTCTGGGACATCACACCAGAAAAGTGCACGTTCCTCTCTGCCCCTTTCTCCTTCAGAAACACACAGGACTTATGAAGCCTGTCATTTTGTAATATCATGTGAATACGATGCTTTTCCTCCTGCTTGTGAAGTGATGCCAAATTAATACAAGGATTTCTCTTCTGACAAATTCTCATGTCACCTGTGAGCCACAATAAATATAGAGTTCAGCAGGTGAAAGTTCCAGTGAGCAAGCTCATCCTGGCAGAGCTGAGGAGTGACAGCTGCCCGAGCTGTGCTCATCCTTCATCTTGGCCAAAAGCATCCAGCAAACACTGCTAATCAAGCTTGCCTGTCCGTATGAAGGAACACACACACACACACACACACACACACACACACAGAGAGAGAGAGAGAGAGAGAGAGAGAGAGAGAGAAAAAAAAGGAGAGAGAGAGAAGAAGAAGAAAACTAATATACAATTAACAAAGCTCAAGGATATTAGTATTGTGGGATAACTCATGCTTCAAACTAAAATGAAAAGCTGATGAGTTCTAGCAGAAAGAAAGCCACGATTCCCTTATACGCGGTGGGGGGGTGGGGAGCAGAGCATGAATTATAGGGATCTTATTTTCTATTTTTTTATTTATATTTGTTTTATATAACCAAGTTCATTTAAATGAAAACAAACATTTATACACAATATTTGGGAATTTGGGCGTCGTTCTTTCCAAACTACTTCCTGCTGGTAAGGGGCACTGTCATGGGGGATTCTATTTTTTTCTACCTCTAATCTTTCTTTTGGTTTTTCGAGACAGGTTTTCTTTGTGTAACCCTGGCTGTCCTGGAACTAGCTCTGTGGACCTTGAACTCACGGAGATCTACCTGCCTCTGACTCCCCAGTGCAGGGATTAAAGGTGTGTGCCACCATTGCTGGGCTGAGCCTCTAATCTTACATGCAAACACCATGCTATCTAGATGTTCTTTCCCACTCCTGATTCTGGATTAGATCCTGGTTAAAAATTTCGCTTTCCCTCATAAGCTGCCATTGGGTTGTAGACAATCCTCTTCCATTTTCCAGTTTTCCCTTAAAAGGCCAAAAAGCTCCTTGTCATGTCTAGGTTGAACAGAACCACAGGCATTAGCCTGGCAGTTTCAGGATTCTTACATGGTCTGGATGATTGGTTTTTGGACAGTTATGAGGAAAGCGGGAATATAAAATGGCAAACAGAAGTACATCGGGTTACAGCCAATACTATGTGTTTTACATGTACAAACTGGATTCATCAGTATCATTATTGGGGAAGGGCATTTAAGGTAGCCTTTCCACTATTGCTTAGACTGTTAGTTGGGCTCACCCTGGGCATTTCTCTAGTGCCAGATTTCTCTTAAAAACCTATAATGGCTCCCCTTATTATGGTACCTCTTATTTTGCTCTCCTCTCCTCTTTCCCTGAGTCAATCTTCCTGCTCCATCTGCTCACCTCTCCCCTCCTTTTCTTCCTAACTCCCTCTCTCCTCCCCGCATGCTCCCAATTTGCTGATTGTCCCTTTCCCCTTTTCCAGGGGACCATGTATATCTCTCTCTTAGGGTCCTCCTTGTTTCCTAGCTTTTCTGGCAGTGTGGATTGTAGGCTGGTAATCCTTTGTTCTATGCATAAAAACCATAGAGCTTTCATCTAGTAGCTGATAGAAACAGAAGCAGACACCCATGGCAAAACACTGAGCCAAACTCCTGGAATCCAGTTGCAGACAGGGAGGAGTGATGAGCAACAGGGTCAACACCAGGCTGGAGAAACCCACAGAAACTGCTGACCTGAACAAAGAGAGCTCATGGACTCCAGTCTGATAGCTGGGATACCAGCACAGGACCAACCCAGATTCCCTGAATGTAGTGTTAATTGGGAAGACTGGGCTGCCTATGGGTCCTCTGGTAGTGGATCAGTATTTATCCTTAGTATAGGAATGGTCTTTGGGAACTCATTCCACATAGAGGGACACTCTCTCAGCCTAGACACATGGGGGGGGGGCTGGTCCCTGCTGCAAATGATATGGCAGACTTTGAAGACTCCCCATGGAAGGCCTCACCCTCCCTGGGGAGCAAAAAGGGGATGGGATGAGGGTTGGGGGGGGGACAGGGGAGAATGGGAGCGTGCAGGAATTGGGATTAACATGTAAAACAAGCTTGTTTCAAACATGTATGTATGTATGTATATGATTGGTCAAAGAAGGTAAAGATCATTTTGTAGGGTAGAAAATCTTATTTCTATTTAGTCTTTAAAAGACACTTGCCTTGAGTGTTTCTACTTTGCTGTGATGGTTGTCTCTCTAAGACTCTACTGAGGGATCAAAGTCTTAAAAGTACAAATCAAGTTTCCCATTTCCTACCCTCAAAGCGTTTGAGGGTCTCAGGATGGAAGCTACAACCTCGCTGTTGCTTTAACTGACAGATTCTACACCTGTCCTGACATTGTACTAGGTAAAGTCTGATCATCAACAATGATATTTAACCCCACTGGGTCTGTTCACCAGGCCTCTTTGCTTCAGAACCACTATGGGTCAGTACACCTGAACCTCTGTCCATCCAGGGTAGGCACAACTGAGATACGTTATGCCCTTAGAAACTTCTAAGCACCTGAGCCTGACTATTCGCATTCTGACCCATACCAGGCCCTTTCAGAGGCTTATGAATACATCTATAATACAAATTATATCTATGTGGCCTAATGCATTCTACCCCGTGGCTGCCGCAATCCAATATTGATTTTATTTAGAGCAAAAAGAATTATTGGATGCAAAATTTAAATTTATATTACATAAAAATTCAATATTTTAGGGAGGCTTTACTTCATATGTATTACAAAAAAACACTATAGCCACCAACCTAGCCCTGAAGCAAAATATTTATGACTTCCCCCCATTCTTTACCTAATGATGTCTCCTTATTAAGATAAAGCCAGGCTTCTCTGGTCTAGGCACTTTCTGTGGTTATTCTTCACCTAGCTACTTTAAGTTTTCTCTAAAACAGGTGTCACCTCATTTCAGCCCCACCCTTCTTAGGGTACATCCTGGTTTCATCACCCATGTCTCCTCAAGGACAGTTGCTGATGTGGTTTTAATGTAAATGTTTTCTCTTTGTCGTGAAACAAAGATGTCAAGTTATATGGAATGTAAATAAACATTTCTTGCCTCAGCTAATACTGAATTTGTTATGCTTAGTAAATAAACCACTGAAGAGTAGGATTGTGTCAAGGATCCTCTGATGGCTGCTAGTCTGCACACAGGGAAGGTTACAAAACACCAGTGACTCTTCTGAGTGATGTCATGGTTGCCTTCCACGGAACTCAGCTCTCTTGCCTTACCACTATGAACATGGCCCAGGAACCATTACAATACAAATGCCAGTAACTTAACACAGAGCCTAACAACTCTGTGGCCCCATGGCCAGTGGAAAGATGACCCAGGTAATATTGTGCCTCATAACGCCAGTGTATTCCCAGAAGTCGAAAGGCACTGAAGGGTGCACCATTCATTTAAACAACCTACCAGACTGAGCTAGCCTCTGAACACCATTGAGAAACAGACAGACATTAATGTGGAAAGATACAGGTATGATGGAAGAAAAGGCCAGAGAGATATGCTCATGAGCAGGGTAAGCTGTATGTCATAGACTGTTGTGCAGGGCCTGCAAAATATTTGCTATCTGGAGACCACAGGGCCCTGTCTCTAAATCCTCCATCAAACAGAAGAAACTTTATGTGACCCTGGCTATTCTGAACTGCAAAACACTGAGGATGAGAATTAAAACAAGTTGGTAAACTAGGCACTGGGGAGGGGGTGAAGGGCATGCTTGCTGGAACTCACCCTAGTAGGAAACCCCAGAGGAGACACTGAATGATCCCCCAGAGAATTCCAGAAAGCAGAGAAGGAAGGCTAGAGCATAGAGATAATCTAAGAAAGGCAGCTGAGATCAAGCCCCATCACGGACTTGATTCTATAGCAAGTTCAAAGGGGCAAATTACACTTCTGAGTTGGTCCCACTTCCAGGCTTCAGTTACATGTTAGGGAGAAGGGGGAAGTATATCAATCCCTAAGTGTGCTCTCTGTTTTCTGGGGGGGAAGACCCTGTTGCACCAAGAGCAGGATCTCTAAGAAGTCGCAGGTATGCACCTTCCAAATTGAAGCATAACAGAGCCTGGGCTATGGACACAAGAGACCACAGAATGTGAGAGGCCTCTCTGTGGCATCTGGGTGCATCTATGTTAGGAGATACTAGGCAGGCATGTGTGTGGGGTATGACAGAAGGATTTACTCTTGATTGGAAAAAAATGACTTCTCAAGCTTATTTGGATACCTCTGCTCCACCTCAGTAAGGAGAGACCCCTCTAAGCCCAGCATGCAGCCATCAGGAAATAATAATACAACAGTTACCATTTATAGAACACCATTACACCACACAAACACTCTTTGCCCAGTCACTTGATTAAGGATTTTGGAAACTTGGCATCATTGTCCTGTTTGGGGGATAAATAATACAGGCTCAAAATGGTCAAAAATATGACCTAAATTTATGATCCACTCCCTGCCCCAAATACACCACAAAGAAAGGCAGAGGGGAAATAGGACAGATGTAACCCGGCCTCATCTTTACTGTAAAGCCTTCAGTCTTCCTGACTCCGACTTCTTGAGCTATTCACACAAGAGGTGTGTGCATAAAATGTACTTTCACACCAAAACTCATGTGTGGATATGAGAGTAAGAACAGGTGTGATGAAGGGGGCTGGGTTAACTTTGGTTGGTGGATGTCAAAGGTCTCCCTCAGGTTTGAACACTTGATCCACACCTACCTGGTTGTACTATTTTAAGAGGTATAGTCACCTTGAGGAAGTCCATCACTGAGACCCAGTTGCTCTTAGAGTTCCAGTCCTATGCGTCTTCCTGGTCTACTAAGACTGATGAAGCCACCACAAACCCTGCCTTTGTAAGGGGCATCCTCTCTGTGATGGATTATACCCTCAAATGTGAGCAAGGAAAATGCTTCCTGTTCTAAGTGGCTTTTTAGCAGGCAATTGGTGAAGGTAACAAGAAAAGCAGCTGACACACACACTATCCAGGAAGGTATCACATCTGGAAAGAAAATGGGAATGTGTACCTTTCTGTAGTTTGAGTTTTTCAAACTAAGTTTTAATTTCAAAAGAAGTCTTCAGACTTCTTAATCCATTCAATGGCTAGCTCGCAAGTTTGAGCAGACGTATATTTAAAACCATGACTATCAAACTTGAAAGTAGACAAAACTGAGTTGGAATGAGCCCAGGAATGCTCGTTTCCAGGGCTAGACTTCAAGGAGTCTGTAGGAGCACACCTAGGACCCCGAGTTTCCTACAAGAAATCTGGAACAGAACAAAAAAGCTGTATTTGCAACAGTTTGTTTAAGAGGAGAAGGGGAAATCTGTATTCAGATTATATTACATGAGAAAAGAGTATGTTTAATATGGGTGAAAAAATAAAAAGAACACAAGCTTAGTTAAGAATCAGTGCCTTAGGAGAGAGGGTGATTGGGCAAGGGAGAAGGTGATGGGGGTGGGGGATAATAGGGGAAGAGGAAGGAAGGGAGAGAGAGAGAGACTAACCTCATCCAGTTCACAAGTGAGCGCTCACACATAATTTAGCTGCAAATGCATCTTTAGGTCTAGTCACTGGTACAGGGTTGAATGCTAAAGTTATCAGGTTTGGCTATCAACTACACTGGACTAGGACCAGATCCTTTTAAAAATACAAATATGTGCACTAACTCAGTGTGGTTTTCTTTTTACACAATTCCAAAAGGAGTAGGAGGAAGAGCAATACAGTTTGCTGGCCCAGTTCTATTCTGGGATAACTAAAGCCTGCCTGTTAAATTCTTTTTTGTAAATTTCAGTCACTGAAGGCTCATTCTCACTTCTTGTTCTAATGACCAGTGACTAAGATCCCTGTGCCATGACTCCATCGGGTGATACTCTGCAAGTCCAAATAAAAGGCTATTTGCATTGATGTTGTATACAAAATTATATTCAATTAAAAACGTCAATATTTGGCTTTGATTTCATAGCTATAAAAAGTATATTTCAAGCCAGACCGCCTGAAACAGAGTACCAGGTGATCCTACATTCAAAACAGCTGGACAAAGCAGCCTTGCAGACGACAGCCAGGATTTCCGCATCTTCTTAGAATCCCCTATGTCAGCGCCCCTTACCAGCAGAAAGTAGTTTGGAAAGAATGACTCCCAAATTCCCAAATATTGTCTATAGATATTTGTTTTCATTTAAATGGACTTGGTTATAAAAAATAAATAAAAAAGTATATTTAAAATGTTTCTTATACTTGGATCTTGTACGGACAGCTTGATATTGGCAAATAAATTAATATATAAGATTGGTTAAGAGTGCTTCTCATCACTTAGATCAGTGGTTCTCAACCTGTGGGTCACATATCATATATCTTGCATATCAGATATTTATATTAGAATTCATTACAGTAATGAAGTAGCAATGAAATTTTATAGTTGGGGTGGAGGGTTCACCACAACATGAGGAACTGTGTTAAATGGGTTACAGCATTAGGAAGGTTTAGAACACTGATCCAGATGAATAGCACTTGCCATAGAAAGGGAAATCTTGTGGCTGTGGCTCTCTCTCTCTCTCTGGTGTGTGTGTGTGTGTGTGTGTGTGTGTGTGTGTGTGTGTGTGTTTCTTCCAGAAAAGTTTCAGTAGTGTGCCTTTGGGAATATTTAGTCAGAGGAAAAAAATGTGTTTCTTTTATGTAGAAGGATTTTAAAATATTTTGTACACGTTAATTAAGGACTCAAACAATGCCATCAAGAAGAGAAAGAGCAGAGTGTGGGACTGAGAAGGAATTGAATGGCTGAGGGGTGTGGGGGTCAAATGAATGGGGAGCAAAGAGAAAGAACAGACAAGCCACACATGGTCCCTAATTAGAGACCAAAAGTAAACCGTGTGTCACCAGATGGCAAGCAGGGCAACGGCCGTTTGAAACCGTTAGAATCGAGAGCGTTCACTCTAATTTCTGATAATGTGTTTCTGTCTAAAGATGGCAAAAATGCCTCTTTTGGCTGCCGTTAGCTATTGAGATACAACGAGGAGGGTCTGCTATAGAAACAGAAGGCAGGATCCCACAGGGACTGCATGAGACTATTGGAACAGAGAGACAAACAAAGGCAACACACTGACACGGCTGCTTTAGAAATGCTACTGGGATCCCATGTTCTGGAATGAAACCCCAGGACACATTGAGGACAGGGATGAAATCAGTGTTCCACTAGCTCAAGTTACTGCCCTTTGAGCCACCGTCTTCATTGTGGCAACAATGATTCTCAGATGTCACATAAGAAAACCTATCCCTCCTTTCAGGTTTTAGATTTTTGTGCCTTCCAGGTATATGACCAAGAGACTATTTTCACTTACTTATTTTTTGTAATATTGATGATTAATTATACAAGCAAAATTACAATCAACCAAGACAACTCTGTCCCAGGTACAGACAAATATAGCAAAGGGGGAGGAAGTTTAGGAATCAAAGGATGCTATACAATAGCAGCGCTAATACCTTCATTTAGAAAATGTCCCAGTCATCTTATTTGTGCACACATACAGAGTTTTGCACTTTAAAGATATCAGTAGTTTTACCAGAAATACAGCCTGTGGCCTTGCAAAGCAGGAGTGTTTAGGAAACACACAGGTGGAATAGAGACTTCTCATTGAGAAATTGTAGCTTTTCATTTGGAAATGCTCAGTGATGTCTTGGTTGATTGAAACTGCTAATCAAGGCAAAAGATGTGTTATTCAAGCAATTACAGAGCAGTTTCTTATTTTTGAGACACACACTGGATGTCTAAGCAGGATGTTAACAAACCCCTTGGAGTACTTCATACCTTACATGTTTTTACTTATTCAAAATTTAGTTCTTCTTTCTTTCATCTCTATTACATGGCTAGAAACTGGAATAATACTTCCTAGGTTTTTTTTTTTCCTCTTATTCGTGGAACATTCTATATAAGAATTTTCCAGTACTAGAAAGATGGCTGAATGAGTAAAATCACTGTCTAAGCATGCATGAGACCATGAGTTTGGATCCCAGCAACCATATAAAAAGTTGTGGTATCCATTCACGCCTGTAATCCCAGACCTGTGGGAGGCAGATGCATGGAATTACCTGTGCTTGCTGGACATCAGCTGGATCTCACGATCAGTGAGTAGCCTTTCTCAAAGGAAGGAGGTAGAAAGTGACAGTAGAACACAAGGTGAATTTTCTCCTGTTGCATCTCCGTGTTCACATAGTCATGAGCATCTGAAAGTACATGTGTACACATACACACACAGACTCATGGATCCATGCCTCTCTCTCTCTCTCTCTCTCTCTCCATCCATCTCTCACACACTCAGAGGCACACACACACACACACAGAGGCATACACATACACATGCAGGCATATACACACAGAGAGAGACATACATACTAATGGATACAAATAATCTCTTTCCCATACACAAACACATATACAGAGAAAAAGAAACACAGCGACAGTGTGATTGAGAAAGAGTGAACTGGACACATGAAATAAGGAGTCATGTGTACACTGACAAAAATAAGCAAATGACTAAGTGTCATCTCTGATGTTACAAGGTACAGAACAAGATTGGTATGTGATGACTGAGTGCGATAAATACTCATCTGTGTAAAAATATCATTATGAAAATGTTTCTTGCATTCTATGACACTGAAACTTTTCTGGACTTCACAGCTAGCAATAAAAATCTACCTTAAAGTCACTTGAGACTGTCCCCTGTATATTAAGCCTGCTGTTTAACATGCCTTTAATAGAACAATGTAATAGCACACATTACTTGCTTTAGGTTTCCATTTAATAAACTTTTACAACACAAGGTAAGACATAGCTATAACTGTAAGTTAGGTAGTCTTCCATGCTCCTGGCCCAAGAGTAATATATGTTTATTTATATATTTATATGTATGCTGTGATAGTAACTTGCTGGAAACAGAATGTGATATAGGATGAATGCCCACCATAAATGCTGATCAAAACATATGAATACTACTGCTTGATAACCAATGATTTTGTATTGGTCTGTCATCTGGGTCAGTTAGAGACAATGGCTTAATCCATTGTGAAACTCTGCTAAAGACTTTCCCTCATTCGTTCCCCACCTGCTGCTTCCTGTGCTGATCAATAAATGCAGTGCAAAACCCTTTATTGGAGATGAAAGACTCACAGACAGACAGAGATAGACACAGGGACAGATTCCTAAGACATTATTCAGAGAGGTACAGATTCAGGCTCACATGGCAGACTACAAGAGGCAACAGATGACACAGGAAGAGAAAACTAGAAAATTGAAACATGGTCTTCCTCTTGTTCAAGTGACACCAATGGGAAGTATTTCGATGTCTATTCTTAATGTGACACTGATATATTATTGATGACTCTGAATTTATTACTAATGTATTCAGACTTAGTACATTCACCATGAAGGGATACAGGAGGTGGGATGCAGAAGTAGTAGACAAACCATGACATGGTCTTGATGCCTGCCCCCTTAGTAGTTCTTGGAAATAGTTCTTGATCTAGGACAACCCTTGTGAGTTTTCCCATTATAAGGTAAAGATGTGGACTGCACATGACTGAAAGAGTAATGCTTTACATTTGGAAAGGAGGACAGAGCCCAGAAGAAAGACTCTGTTAGGTATCAGCATCCAGGGTTAACACTCCCAGAACTTAGGAATGAGTGCTCTGGGAGTGAAGGCAGTCCATTGACATGGATGTTCTCCCTGCTGGTTGTAAGCATTTCTCCTGGTTTGTGTCATTGTGGCTGTTGCAAAACACCATGACCAAAAGCAACTAAGGAGGAAAGGGTTGATTTTGTCTTACAATCTCTAGGTCACAATCAGTCACTAAGGGAAGTGAGCCAAAAACTTAAAGCAGTCAACTGAAGACAGGAAGCAGAGACCAGGGAGGACAGGGAGGAACTGCTTCTTGTTTCCTCTCCTGGGATTGCTTTGCTTTGCTTATTGTTTCCTTTCCTGGGATTGATTAGCTTGTTTTCTTAAATAACCCAAAGCTACCTGGCTAAAGTGGCATTACCCACTGTGGCTTGGGCCTTCTTTCACTAATGATCAATCTGTTAAATGTCCCACAGACTTGACCAAAGGACAACCCAATGAGGGAATTTCCTAATGTAGATTCCATATTCTCATATATGTCTAGGTTTGGATCAAGTGTCAAAATCAAGGATCACAGCATGCCCATGCCCAGGGACAAATAAATACCCAAGCGTTAGCTGCATGCTATTTCACAAGAGCAACTAAGTCATGGCCAAATGTCATTGGAAGCTACAACCCCAAGTCATCAGACATGGTTGACTACCCAATCTGTGCATTTAAGATTCAATGAACATGAATCAGAATACCATTAACAATCTGCAAATGACTGATAAAATCTTGGCAGTCTAAGGTTATATGTTTGCCAAGTGCCTAGATGAAGCAATTTGAGATCTGAGCCTGGAGAGAGACACAATATAAATAAATAAACAAACAAACAAAGAGTAAGGCAGGCATTGACATATACTGAAAGAACATTCACTTGAATAGATTGCCAGGACATACATACAGACAAAAAAAGCGTGTTCTTCTTAATAAATGCTGGAAGCCTCTGTCTGCTTCCTGAGTGAATAAGGGACTAATCCTCCAATTGTGGAATGTGGTCAAAGGAGGGCCATCTGAAAAGGACAGTGTGTTTTTAAGCCTATAAAAAACAAAACAAAACTGGTGAACATACAAACTAGAATTGTGGTTTTAGCTCTCTTCCTTACACCAATAGTTGCTATTGATGATCAGTGTTTCCAGATTCTAAAACTCAAGAACCTTTGGTAGTGATTGAAACCATGTAGATATGTGTTTCTAGTTATCAAAAGATGTGTCATCACAAGTTTCAAACAAGGTTTTCCTTTTAGGAGTAAATAAGCATAGAGACTTCACACACATCCATATCCTGAACTTCAAATGGACACACAGAAATTACTGTAGGAAAGTAGTCTACAGAGCCTCCTCCAATGAGAACTACAGGTTTAGCTCACTCACGGATGCCTGAGATTGAGCATTTCCATGCTAGAAGCTAGACAGATATCATGGTTTGCTATGCTGAGGAATGTCAAAATCAATCTTGGACCACTCATAGTAATCAACATAATTACAGAGAGAATGGTGTGCTGCCTGAAATGGAGAAACTGAATCCCACTGATCTGTATGTGGGTTAGACTATTACGAATCACTGTATTTTGTATTCTGACTACATTATTTGAAGAGATGCTCTACTGAATAGTTTATCCTAATACAAGAGCATTCATATTACCTGACAGAAACATCCATTACTCAATATTTATGAGCATGTTATTTCATCTCAGATACAAGTCTGGATGAATTATACCTGAAGCTCTTATTGGGTCTCTTTTGTACAAGAAGAAGCATTTTGCCTTCTGAAACTTGGCAGGAAAGTAGCGGTATACTGACTCCTTGGGTATGCAAAACCAGCTCTAATGGACTGTCATGAGGGGGAATTTGTGAGGTAACACTACCCAGTGGGTTTAGGTTCTAATAATTACAACTTTTACAGGATCTTAAAATGAGTTGGAACTAGATTTTCACTCCCTCCCTCATGCAGGTCTATTTATCAACCATTTACTGCAGTTACTCTATGTGAGAAAATATTAGTAAATAGTTCCCAAGTCCCTGTGTTATCAAAGTGAGAATCTAATACCTAATTTGTTCCTGTTGAGCATAATGTTTTCTTGGCATAATACTCAAATAAAGAAGCAATGTCATGGAAATAAAGCCAAAATTAGGACATATATTCATCAATTGTGATTTTAATTCCATATCAAGTGAAAGTCAAAATTATCTCAAAAGACTTACTTTGTAAGTCCTCACAAAGCATGAAATTTAATTAAATTTATAAAATAAATGCCACTAAATTTGCTGAAATATTTGAGCCATCAGAAATTATCTTTGCTTTGCAAAACTGCCTATTTTACAACACTTAACGTTCAAATAAAGGTAGATAATTCACACAGGACTACAATACAATTTTTCTGAAAGTACTTTTGGAATCCAATATTACTTCAAATAAGTCACTGAAGATTAATGTTACTATTGAGAATTCTAAAATAAATTACAGCAAAAGATCAAATTAGCATAAATGTCTTTTACCCTCAAGATCTTGCCACATAATTTTCTTCTGTTTTAAAATATAGCAATAATTAAAGCTTAAAAATTCTAGCTTCCCAAATTGATCCTTCAAAGAATGCTAGAAATATTTAATATGACTGACAAGACAGAATGCAACTGGTAGCATCCTTTCTTATTAATTCCCTTATGAAATAAGTTAGACGTAAATGTTATGGTGTCTAAGCATTCATTATTCCGTGGGCCTGTTGACTTTTTTTTTCAAGACTTGGTTGTCTATTTGCTACTTTTAAAGAAATCTTTTGACCAGACTCAGATTTAGTAGAAGCTCTCAGCAAGGACAGACTACATCTCTTGGAAATCTTTCCTGTTTTTCTTTGGCCTTCTTCATTCTATTGGTCAGAAGTTTAGCATGTTCTACAACTTTCTCATTTTTTTAGTGCATCAATACATTGGGTGTTTGTGTTGCAGGACACATAGGATAACAAGATGCTGAAACTTGGGTGCTTTGGTTCTGGGCTTCCTGACCTTTCTGGCAACACATTGGCTATTGGTGGACACAATCGTCTTTAGGAAGATTGAAAATCTTTCAGGTTCTAATAGATTTTTTGGCCCTAGCCCCGGAAGAAGCACAGTAGTATCTGTCAGTCTAAGAATATCCTCCTCCTCTTTTTATTTTTTTATAATAACCAAGTTGTGAGCAGTTTGATTGTTACCTACCTTTCATCCCTAAAAAGACACCATGTTTCCTGTCTTCAGGTCTACTTGATTTATAGATAGAAAGCCCCTCACTCAACAGCATATACACTCTGCAATGTTAAAGACACTTTGCCTCATGGGAAATCCTGGTTTATCATTACCAACACTGATTGGGACCACATATCCCTTCTACTCTTCACCATAGCATCAGGAGCTACTTATGTGGCCATGCACTTCTCATAGAAAGTACAGAGTCCATTCATCTTCCATTTCAATGAGTGTGACAGCCCGTGGGTGGGAAGGAGAAAGCTTCATCTTGTCATAGTTGAGTGCCTATGATGTGCCATGAAAAACAGTGGGCCTTTGACTTTACGCTACCTTCCTCTAGTATGTGGTGTGCACTTGCTGCATGGGCCTCATAACCAAATGAACTGAAGAACTATCTAGATGTTAATTTAAAAACCACCTAACTTACAAACAATGAAAGTGCATTTTCATAGAATGAGTATGCGTTCTCAGTTTCAAGGATAATAATTCAATTTCTACATGGGAAGTAAAATTTCAAGCAGTGGTTATAGACAAGAATTAAGAAGCCAAACTTCTTAGATTTAAATCACATAATAATCATTTAAAGTCTTTTGTGCTCTAAAAAGGATATGTAATTTAGCTTGGTTTTGGTTTTCTTTCATGTAATATGGTAGAGTAACATGTCCTACTCTGTAGAGTCATCAAGATTAAATGAATAAATATGCACAATGAGCTTAGAACAATACTCCATGACAAGGAGCTACTCCTTTTAAACAAAGTAAGACCAATAACAACAGAAATATTTTCTATGTAAATGCATTTCACTAAAACCTTCTGATAAAAAAAGCACTCATCATATGGAATCATTGACTATATTTTAAGTGTACACATTATCACCTGTTATTAATAATGTTGGCTATTCAGAATCTCCTCAGAGACTGTTCCTAGATCCTAGTCATCTGGATTATGTGCAGCAGCCTATATGGCAAATTCAGTTGTTTGCCCAGTTTTTTTTAACTGAGCCTC
The DNA here is from genome assembly GCF_943737965.1 of Phodopus roborovskii. Taxonomy (NCBI): domain Eukaryota; kingdom Metazoa; phylum Chordata; class Mammalia; order Rodentia; family Cricetidae; genus Phodopus; species Phodopus roborovskii. The sequence continues at coordinate 5,701,879 of NW_026126583.1, read as the reverse complement.
TGACATATTTATCCAAGTGTCAGTCAGCCCCTATATACTGGTCCAAAGTGTACTGTGTGATACTGGCTTCTTGTAGAGGACAGCCTGCTGAGAGTCTTCTAAGATCATCCCTTCCTGACACTGTTAGTTTATTTCTCCAGTTAATCCCTGACTTCAGTTATCAAATATCTATTTAGAACTTAAGCATTTACCAAGTTTAATGAACTACTTTATTTTAAAAAGTTTGGGAAGGGGTAAGTGAACATGTGGAGATACATTCTCTTCTGGTAGGGATTTGTCCTACTTAGAAATCTACTGATCTCTGCCTCCAAATCTTCCCTCTCAGAAGGGCTTGCAGCAATGCCCCGTACTTCTGCTATAATCTGTCCTAACCATGCTCTCAAATGAACTTCCTCCAGTTCCTCAAAACAGCCAAAGTTCCTTTTGTACCTAGGAAACCCAGCCACAGAATCTTCTAGAAATGAGCATATATGAGAAGACATGTCTCTAGACTACACAGATTTCCATGGGATTAACATCAGAGCACTTCCCATTTAAACACAACTACAGTGTGCCCACTGGCCTCTGGCACCACATAACTCCAAGCCTCCATTGTTCTCCTGATTAGCAGAACTGGATTCCATGCCAAGCACTGTTCATTGTGATGCCATTTTGGCCTATAAAAATATGTGACTGATGAAGTTTAGTGCACTCTGCCCAGAATCCAACTCTACAGAGACACAGACGTTTCATCACAGTGTTCCCAAGAAACAAAGCATACAAGCCATGAGAGCAATGCTATGTATCTCTGTTGTGGTAAGATTGTGAGATGTGTGCACTTTTGGAAACATACTTTGCCAGAGATATGGAAATATACTATTTACAAAGGGCATGACTCACATCTAACCTCACTCAATCTTTGAAAACCCATTCAGTTGGGTACATCAAGCCCCATGTCCCTGAAGCAGGAATATATTCAAAACATGTAGGTAGCATGGTCAAGGCCACACACATTCTTGAATAGCATACCTTCACAACAGAAGGCAACCTCCTAGGAAGAGAGTAGGCAATCATAGAACCTCTATAGGGTGACATCTGTACAGATAGGCTAGAGATTTATGCCAGATGCTGAATCCAGGGACAGCTTTGTCAGCTACATCAGAGCAATAGGGACATTCCTTCCAGACCAGCCATAGCTTTCACAAAGCCAACCAGTGGATGCAATAACCAAAGTGTTCATTTCTTTCTAGAAGCAACAGAAATGACATGAGCAGAACAGTACCAGGACTCTGTGTTCACCATAGGTGCACAAGTCGTCTTAATGTCACATTCCACTCCATCTCACAAGCAGCACAGCCCTCAGCTCATGTTTCCCACATAGTCTATCTTAGACTACAGTGTGTACTGACCAACATGAGTTTGGGAACACAAGCACCTTTTATCTTGATTTAGAACTTAAAAATAGACTGGCAAGTATTCCTTGATCATCAAGAAAATATTCAAAGTTCTGGGATAACACTGCACAAGATTTACCAGTGAAGCCTATCTGACCATTGCTAAGAGTCCTTAAGAAATGCTTGATGTAACCCCCTGAATAGGGGTCTCAGCTAGAAGGTCTGAGCAGTCTGAGGGACCACAGACAGTGGAACCAGGATATATTCCTGGTGCACAAAAGGACCTTGGGGACATATTCCCCATGGAGGGACACTCCCTTAACCTAGAGAGAGGAGAGAAGTAAGTCCTAGTTTCTACTTCAAATAACTTGACAGATTTGCATGACCCCATGGCATGCAGAATTGGGGTGGGGGGGATGGGAGGGTGTCAGGGTGCATGTGAGGGGGCAGAGAGGGTAAGAGGGAGGGAGGGTGGGAGGGAGAGTGAACTGGGATCAACTGGTAAAATAAATAAATAAATAAATAAATAAATAAATAAATAAATAAATAAAATGCTTGGTGTGGCAGCTAAAGGGCATGTGAAACCTGCAGGTCCTCAAGGTAGAAGACAGCCAGGAAGGCTCTAAAGAGTGAGTGATAATTTTTTGTAAATCACCATGGAGCTTTCACAGAAGGCAAGGTAAATTCTTCCATGAAGAAAATATATGCAGATTTAGCTCATTTGTAAATGGAAAGATGAGCTACAGAGCTTTTACTCTGTTTGGAGGTTAAATTTGCCCAGTGGGAAGACCAGTTAAAGAAGAATTACGGTAGTTACAGACTGGAAGAAAAAGAAAGAGGAGGGACACTATGAATTCAGGATATTAGAAAGAGAGCTGTACTTCTAAGCTTAATGTGACAATATTATTTCCCCTTAGAGGAAAAGAAATATTTTAAATTATAGTACTATTGTGACTCATAAATAAGAATGTGGCATGGAGTTATTTTAATCTGACACTGATGCTACCTGTAATTACAGTTTTCCATTGCAGCAGACAGGTGATACTCCAAGAGGGAAGAAAAGCAGAGGGAAATCATGTGTTTTGACTCCAACTCTGTTGTTAAGGGGATTAATATGATAAAAGAAAAAAAAAACCAATGGGTTGGCTAAGTAAAGGGCATGATGTTATGTCTGAAGACAGTAATATTCATGCTACTTGATAAACATTCTGTGAGTGTTTCTGACCTTGGACCAATGTGGCCTGGTTTCATTATTGTTGGAGATTTCATAGCTTTAGTGTTGCTATTGTTTCCTTTATAGTCTGAGTTTTGGGAACGAACAGAGGAAAAGGAATGTAATTCAATGGTTTCAACCACATCCTGATTAGTACCTTCAAGGCATGTAAGCTTAGGAGCAAGGTTAACCTGAGATTCTATTTGGTTTTGATTATGCATACCTGACCATCATCATATACTTGGCAGCCTATTTGCTTCATGTGAGCTACATGTGCTCTACACACATACACCTCTCCAAATAATGCATCCGGCAATCCCAGAAACCTCTTGAGACTCACCTGCATCAGGCTCCATGCACCTTCTTTAGCCTGAGTACCAATCAAATCTAGACAGTTTCTATTCTAGTGCATTCTCAATGTGACTGTTACAAAGACTGGAAAGGGTGTCATTCTTAAACTGGTTTGGGATGTATAAGCAATATGGTAAAACTAACCATTTAGGGAGAATCGCCTATTTATCATCATAAACCTATGGATAATTGAGCTTAAATATGATTGAAGCCAAATGCATTATGTGAATAGACATGCATAATAGGGGAACCTGGATATATAAACTAGATACGAACCAATATAGAGAACAACTCAATCTACACCCCTTTGCAACCAAACTCCCCTTCTCTTGAGTCCTATAAAGAAAGTCATGAAAAATAATTGAGCCCTTGAGTATCCTCACCCTTGTGGTTTGTTGCCCTCTGGGAGTATATTCTGATATTTTCTATTGCTTTTCTCCAATAAAGGGACCTTGCTATTTTTGCAAATCTTTATGGGACCTTTATTTTCATTTCTTTGGACTGGAAGTCAAGAACCTGGAGACACCTGTCTCAAATTGGAACCTGTGGTAGTAACATCTTTAGGATTAGATGTGACATTGGGAGTCAAGTTTCTCATCAAGCCTGTATTTCCAATGAAGGACAAAGCCTCTTCAGGTTTTGAAGTTTCAGGGACTGATCTCCTTGTTGTGTGCAGCATTCCAGTTTTCCTCTTGTACAGAAAAGAAGCAGCTCCTTCAGGTATCGGAGACACTTACTAATATTAATCATGAAATCTATTCCACATGGTCAAATGGTTTGGCTTGTAGGATTCATGTAAATTTTGAGTCAGAGAGTACTTTGACAATGCATCAAAACTCTTCAGGTCAGAATTCAGTAACTTCCATATCCAGAACATTCTGCATGTGTCTGTGTGTCATTTCCATTATTTTCTCAAAGAAATGACTACTATCCGCTGTCACCTTCCGGTTCATGTGGGGCCTGTGGGTCTAGTGGTAGCTGATGCATTGGGTGATGATGAGAGGGGTGAAGAGGATGCTGGTGCCTTGTCTCTGGGGCTTGCTCAACATCTTTAGCCATCAAGGAAATGCAAATCAAAATGATTCTGAGATACAGTCTTACTCCTGTCAGAAAGGCTAAGATCAAAAACACTGATGACAGCATATACTGGAGAGGATGTGGAGTAAGGGGAACACTCCTTCATTGCTAGTGGGAGTGCAAACTTGTACAGCCTCTTTGTAAATCAGTGTGGTGGTTTCTCAGAAAACTGGGAATCTATCTACCTCATGACCAAGAAATACCATTCTTTGGAATATACCCAAAGGATGCATAATCATACCACAAGGACTCTTGCTCAACTATGTTCATAGCAGCATTATTTGTAATAACCAAAACTTGGAAATAGCCTAGATGCCCCTCAACTAAAAATTGGATAAAGAAAATATGGCATATTTACACAATGGAGTATTATTCCATAATATAAAACAATAACATCTTGAAATTTGAAGGAAAATGCATGGAAATAGAAAAAAAATCCAGAGTGAGGTAACCCAGACCAAGAAAGACAAACATGGTATATACTCACTCATAAGTAGATATTAGACATAAAGCAAAGTATAACCAGGCTATAGCCCAGGAGCCCAGAGAAGCTAGGTTAAAAGGAGGACCCTATGAGGGACACATATGGAGGGTTCCAGGAAGATAAAATAGTTAAGATCTCCTGGGTAAACTGGGAGGGGATAGAGAGAATGGGATGGGAACATGAGTGACTGTGAGGGCCAGGTATGGGAAGGGACTGGCCTTTCCCTATAATCAGTTTAGTGACTCCCCTAGTTGTCGTCACAGAACTTACATACAGTAACTTATGGAAGTAGATACAATGACTTAAATCCAAGAAATGGGCTCAGCTCCTGGAGATTAGTTAAAGAGAGGAATGAGGGATCATATGAACAAGGTTACTCAAGAGCATGATGGGGAAACCACAGAGCTGACCCGAGCTAGTGGTAGCTCACAGATTCTGGACTGATAGCTGGTGTATCTGCGTGGAACCAACTTAGCTCCTCTAATGTGTAAGGCAGTTATGTGGCTTAATGGGTTGGGGGGGCTGGCAGTGGAACCAGAACTTATCCCAGGCACATGAACTGACTTTATGGAGCCATTCCCTATAGTGGCACACCTTGCTCAACCTAGATACGGGAGTAAGGGCTTGGTCATGCCAAATTTTGTTGACTCTCCAAGGGAGGCCTTACCCCCTTTGAGGAGTGGATGAGAGGTGGGATGAAGGGGACAGAGGGTGGAAAATGGGAAGGGAGGTAAAAGTGGGGTTGGTATGTAAAAATGAAAATTTAAATAATTAATATAAACATATACTTAGATAAAATTTATATAAACACAATCAATTGTAGCCTCTACATCAGTAACTAGAAGATTCAACACACACGTCCATTTCATTGCTTTCTTTACCATTGTAATATACTGTAAGGAAGGCAGATGATAATGAAGGTAGGTCATATTCCTGCAAAGCAGGGGAAAGTGAGCATTTTCAAAGATGGTTTACAAAAGAATTTGACTGTTTGTTATTTATTGATCACTACTCTCAATGAAAAATAAAAGGTTTACCCTGTTATGAGCATGCCCTTACATCATTACCAAACTACCTTAGCTTTGTGCATTCCCTTCCTCTGGGCAAAATAAACCTCTTTAGGAAAAGCATGCAAGAAGCCTCATCCTAGGGACTGGAGAGATGAGTCAGTGGTTAAAAATACTGGCAGTTCTTCCAAAACCCCATGTTCTGTCCCCAACACCCACATGATGGACCACAGCACCTATAACTCCAGTTATAATGTATTTAACACCTTTGTTTTGCCTCCCTGAATACCAGGCATGCTCAAGATGCACAGATGCATATACAGGCAAAACAGTAATACACACAAAACAAAATAAATTAAAAAGAAAACCAGTATCATTCTGAAAACAAACTTAGGAACTAAGATAACCATTCCTGCTTTCAAATATGCTATATCTCAATTCTCTTTGGCTATGAATTTCCAAGGTCTACACCAGTGTGCATTACCATAATATAAATGTCTAAATAAAAGAGTGAATTGCTGGGAGAACAAGTGTTTCTAATTACCAAAATAAATAAATAAATAAATTAATTAAAAATTACATGATTATAAAACATCTAACAAATCCCAAGGGTGTATTATTTCCAGTTGTCTTGAATTCATTATGTGTCTTTTCCTTTATAAGACAAGTACTCCACAATTTTCCCTTCTGGAAAATAGGACAAGACTAAAGTTAAGTGACACCTGTGATTGGCAAGAAAAAGGCAAAAGAGCAAGTTCTATCCCCTACCGAAGATTATACCTACAACCTGGGAAAGGCTTTGTCATGCAGAATTGTATTAAAAGAAAAAGGTTTGTGTGTGTATGTGTGTGTGTAAATATATATATGTATATACATATACATATATATATTATTTTATAGTCAACAATGTGCAATTAAGTAAATATTTTATACATATATATGTATATATATGTATATATATATAGTTTAGGATATGCCATATATATAGCATATAAGTACATAATATATGCACAAATTTCATAGTGATAACTATTTAGTTAGTAATTATTTATAATATACTCATAGCGTACATAGCCTACATATGGCTATTTCACTTGTGTAGTTCTGACACAGACCTCCCTGAATATGAGATCCTGCACAAAGCATACAAAGTGCTTTGGAGATGAGGAGTTCATGAGTTTCACTCTTTGGCACACAGTGCTGCTTTTCCCTGTAGTCCTCAATTTCTCTGTGGTATTATCAGGAAGAGACTCCTGTTTTCAGAGTTCATGGACCTCTGTTTACTTACACTGAAAAGCTTCTCCTCCCCTTTGACCCTGCAAAAATACCTTCCCTCAGTCACATGGATGTGAGAGATTCAGGGCATCATTTTCTCCAAGACCGTCATCTCTAGTAAAATAAGAGTAGCCCTCATCCGAGCAGTTTCTGCTTTTCCTCCCTCCACCAATTTGAAGCAAGTAAGGAGTTTCAAGGTTTTGTTCCTGTGTGAAAGTTAGGAAATAAAAATATGGAAGGGGGAAAAGATTTCCTCTGTTGTGCTCCCAGATGATTAAATCCCATTGTGTTCAAAATATTCCTGCTCTGTTCACCAAAGCTCTCCTTCTGCTCTTTCATTCATGACCTGCGTGCACTCATTACACATTTCCCGGCATACTCAATGTGTGGGACTGCACACTGCGTGCAAAAGGCAAGCAATCCCTGCTCTGCAGAGTTAACTGTCAGTGAACTGCAAGTTAGTGTACAGTGCAAGGGCTGTGATGTGAGCTCCTCAGAGAACTCTAGAAGCTGAGGAGGCCAGGGGAAGGCAGAGGCCTGGCAAGAAGCTGCGCCAATCAAATAAAAGCTTTCTGAAGGAACTGGCTCTGAAAAGCCTGCATAGCACCATCTGGCAGCCTGAGAGCCAGCCAATAGGGAGGAATCTTCCAGCCTGCCTCCAGCTTGATTTCTCTGTATCTTACATCCAAGGTGAGTGGAATGTACAACACTATAATGTTAGAGATTAGTCCCACACAGAAATTCTAATAAAACTGAGAGTTGTGAAGTAATATGAGGACTATGGCCAGAGAATCCCGGAGGACCCTGGTTCAGACTAGAGGATGAAGCCTTCTTAGCACATGAAATGTTTAAGGCATGTCCGACAGGACGAAGCCAGGTAACATATGGGGAAGGAGATGCTCAAAGCAGAAGAAACAAATGGTGAAGAGATGAGCAACAGTTTTGGGGTGTGTTCAAAGACAGGATGACTATACTTACTGCCATATTGGATGTGGGCACTAAAGGAAGAGGAAGCCTAAGGGATGCTTACCATGTTTCAGGCATGATCAATTAAGGCCTGCTTGAGATAAGAGGCCCTTCCTGGACCTTACCTTTGCATTGCAAACTGGGTGCAACGTGCATTTCTGCTGTGGAGGGTCACTGCCTGCTTTGTGTCGCAGTCCCCTGTTGTCATATGGGCTGACCAGAGGAATAGAAGAGGGACAGGGGAGAGTATAAAGTTCTATGTCTTCAAGAAAGAATCTGTTCCTGGGCTTGTCAGCTTTTCTCCTAATTGTAACCATGTCACTTTCTCGAGACCATAAACACAAGGACTACACTTTCAACTCATCACTGGACAAAGTGCCAAGCTCTGCTCTGGAATGACTGCAATTAATTGGCAATGCCCAATAAGGTACTAGCCCTCTGGGATAAGTAATTTACACTTCAAGGGGCATAGTCCATGCCTAAACACACCAATTTCCACACATTTAAGCAGTAGAATTATTTTTATCAAACTTTTAAACTTACTCATACAAAGCAACTCAACCTAATAAAACAGATGAAAGCAGGCTCTGCTGGGAGGTGAGGCTGGGTGAGGACTTCAGAGCATCCTCTCCCACCCTTGGCCTCCTCTCTCTGCAACGGGCCCAGATAAACGTTTGAGGTTTTGTTTTCATTCAAAGGTAAACTGAATGAAATAGAAATCTAGGATTGGGTCAGAAATAGACCTGAAACATGAAAACTAGAAAGACTGAAAGGAAAAGACCAGTGGTATTAGGACACTTTGCAGATGAAAATCAAATTTTAACATACTAACTGTCAAGGAACAAACGGGATGTCAATTCGGGTGTTCATATTAGGGTGTTCATGTGGGGACAAGAATCTCAGCTTGGGCAAGTGCTTAACAAGTTGTAAGAGGATAGGGAGAGCAGGAAGTTCCCCCAAACAGGCTGAGATGAGCATTCTTGAGCAGCTACAAAGGTCTGAGACATGGGTAGAGTCCATTCCTCAGGGAGCAACCAGGATGCAAATCCTTCACAAAGAAAGCTGAAACCCAACTCTCTACTGAGCCAGAACCCAGGAAACAAGAAAGCCTGCAGACAGACCTGGCTGAGTTTCATAAAGAGAAGAAATCAGGTCTAAAGCAACACAGAGAACACAGCATAGGCAGTAACTGTGATTTGTAGGTACATGAATATTTTAATGCAATTTTAACACTTGGATTATACTAAAACATAAGTCCATGTAGTGTGGGACATAATATAGGAGAGTAATTCACACCTTGGTAAGTTCAGGAAAATAATGGAAGCTCATAAATGCTAAAAATAATACCAGCTACATCATGAGGCAATTATTTGGGTTTTAAAATATTTCTCTCTGGGGTGTCTAGAGAAAAATGTTTGACCTTTTGTAAAGACCAGCTTGGGCAGCTGATTGATTACATCTGCCCTCAACGGTAATCACATGGAGCGTTCCACAACACAATTACTTCAAATAATCCATTCCTTAGATTCCTCTTCAAAGAATTTGGTGAATATATTTAGGTAAAGGAAAATATCTCCAAGTGCCCCTTATCCAGTCTCTGTTCCAGACAAAGCAGCTTTGGGAATGTCTGCAACCACTATCCTTAGAATCAGCAGGGAGCCGGCACAACCAGGAGTGTGATGAGATCCACGGAAGAGTACGCTTTGCCAAGGACTTTTAGATGTGTTGAACGGGGCCATCTTCTCAGCAAAAGCGAACTCCAGTGGTACCAAAAGCTTCCGAGGGAGTTTGGCAGCCCTGCGGTCCCTCTCAGGGACACTGCTGTTCACTTCGGTTTCCCTCTTTCCCGCATTTGTCCTGGCTCCCAGCTGCCACCTTCCACAGAGTCTGGGTGTGGGCAGGGCACTCAGGAGAACTCCGAGCTGGAGGAGTGCCCAAGGGCTGAGGCAGAACAACATGAAGCTCGAAGCACTCAGGTTCTGAAGGAAGAGTTCCAGGTGACTCTTCCTCCCATGGGAGCATCATTGGTCCATTGATTTTTGAGAGGATGCAGCTGCTCACCTACTCCCGGACAGTGTTAAAATGAAGTCCTCAAGAACACTCACATGGCAAGGTAATTCCTCCCTCCCCCATTTTGTCTTCCTTGTACTCTTCCTCTTCATTCTTCTCCCTTGTCTGCCCATCTTCATATCTGTCTCCCTCTTATCTTTCTATCCCTACTTCTTTCCCTCCCGCCCTAGTCCTGGACACTGAGCCTCAACTCTTAGTGTGGGCAGAAGACCCAAGTGTCCTTTCCTCCAAGAGCTCTACACCAGCCACAAGATGTTATACATACGGTTGCTATACTCAAGATCTACCCATCTCCCTGACTGTGAATTTTTGCACTATTTCACTTAATAGCAATCTGTGACATCAAAATTTCCTGCTTAAAGTTGTCATTTCAGTTCCAAACCTTACATATATGAATTATTGTTGGAACAAGACTTAACACATCTTTCAAAGAGTAAATTAGAAAAAACATTAACTGAGTTTGGGCTGCATTTCCTTTTTTTAAAACAATTTTGAACTTAAATAATTGAGTGATTATTCCATACCACTGGTTGTTATGATAGTATAAGAAGTATGGGAACATTAAAACTAGTATTCCTTGGGATAGTCCCAGGCATCTATATTTTAAATAGATGGTTCTAATGCCTGGGTTCAAACAGTGCATATGAAATTTCCACATATCCAGGTTGAGAACTATAATATTCTTGAATTTACATGTGGATATTTCCTGAAGATATTTAGTTCATATACCTTAAAAAAAGTCATCTTAGATCCTTCAGTAACTATTCTGACTACTTATTTAGTTATGTGGGATTAAGATTATAGTCGTGTACCTCCATGGCTAGCCTAGATTTTTCTTAACTTGTAATGCTATTTTTTTAATTCTTTCTCTTTTTCTGTGGGTCTTTCTTTCATCTCAGTATGGGCATTCTACCAAAAGTTCTTAACATGGTCTTTTTTTTTTTTTTTTTCAAAGTTGAAGCTCTATGGTGTTCCTTGCAATTCAGAGTTGTGGTTTCTGTAGAGTCAAAACTGAAATACAAGATGAAGACAAAAACACTCCAGTGTTTGATAGTCATACTCAAACTTGGTATCTATCCCTGCCCTGCTGTGGTTCAGGGATCATCTGAGAACAGCAGACTTGATTTTAACTGACTGCTATGCTGCAATAAGTAAATAAATATGAAAAAAATAGAATCAAATAACAATATTGGTGGAGCAGGTCCTTCTGCATATATGTTTCTCTTATTGGTTTATGAATAAAACACTGATTGATCAGTAGCCAGGCAGGGAATGTAGGTGGGACTAGGAGATGAGGAGAATTCTGGGGAGAAGACAGAGAGAGAAAAGCCATAAGAGAGAGACTCCATGTAGTCGCTGAAGGAATAACATGCTGGAGCCTCCTCTGGTAAGATAAGGCCATGTAGAAATACACAGATTAGTAGTTATGGATTAATAATTAAGACAGAGCTATCTGATAAGGAGCCCAAGACATCGGCCAAACAATTTACAATTAATTAATAAGTTTCTGTGTGTTTATTTGGGAATGAATGGCTGCAGGACAAGGAGGATCAGAAATTCCATCCTCACAATATAGTTCATGAAGAAAATTTATCCCAGATTCCTTTGAAATTTAAACCCTAAGTAAAACATAACAGTATGTGTTTTGGTGGCAAGAAAAATCAGGGAAACGATAAGTGGAAGAGGAAGTCACACAGGAAGCTGCAAAGGTGGAGCCTCTCAGAGTGTGGTATTGGCCTGGCCACAGCTTCATGACCAACACATTAATGCTTCATCTTGCAGGTCGCCTCCAAAGAACCAGTGAAGCTGCTTTGTCACTGATGAGGAAGAAAAGTGAGTGTGTGTGTTGGGTCTTCCTTTGCCTCCTCTGCTAGTTGAAATTTACTAGCAGGTGCGGTTACTAATATTTCCTTACCCTGCCATGCAAATCAGAGGTCACTAGAGACTCCCTTGTACTCTGTGCAGGAATGCCATTGTGCCTTTGTCCCACCACTTTAGTCTCCCCTAAAAAAGCTACTTCCAAAATGTTACCTGTGCTTTTATTTTCTTTTCAAAAGCACCATCCTTTCTCATGAACTCAGGTAGGATTGAACCAAATGCATTATGGGAATAGACATACCCAGGAGGAAAACAGGGACATACAAACTAATATGTCAACCAATATAGAGAACCAATCAAACTATACCTTCTTGGCCACCAAACTCCTCCTTCTCTTGAGCCTTATAAAAGAAAGTCATGAACAGTCCCTGAGCCTTTGAGTACCCTCTCTCTTGTGGCCTGTTGCTCTCTGAATTGTTCAAATGGCTATGTCAGGCCCTGGTTTCCCCAACACCAGGCACAGTAAACATTTGGCATTCTGTCAGGAACATCTCAGCTCTAAAAGCAACCACCGTTGATGTTTAAGAAGTTATATTTTATAGCACATGCTCTTGGCACCTGCAGTCACAGCTCATCAAAGGGCAGCACGCAACTCAAAGAAATCAGTTTGTAGTCTGGAAGGAACCTGTACTTGGTCCTGATTGAAAAAAAAAAAATGAGAGTGCCAAGCAAATTCCTCCCAGAGATCTGAGCACTGAATATACAGAGTCTGAGAAGTTGGCATCAGGTCCTAAAGCTGAAAGAATCCAGTGAGATATGGTCAAGGTCACATCTGCCCAAACAGCAGGACAAAGAAGCAAAGGGAAAGGAAATGATGTCTTAAAGAAAAGACTAAGTCACGCAGAAATGGAAGAGGTCTGAAAAGGGAAGGAGGGTGATGGTGTCTGACTCCTGGTGGTTTCCTACATCTCTGGCCCAGCAACTTCATATGTTCATGTGACTCCTCCTCTCCCTGTATACTTTTATAAAATTTAGGTTTGATCAAGCATATGAATCTAGACATATTTATTATTTATGAATTCTGAGTTTTTTGGATAGAGTATAAAGTATTTTTTAGCAATATATCTAGCATACAATCCCTTTTCAATTAGTATTGTCTAGTGCATCATTTACTTTATAACCAAATGTTTACTAACATTCTTTTGTGTTAATTCTCCCGTATATAACTCTAAGATTTCTCCCATTTGATAAAGAGATTTCTACCCCCGCTCTTTGGGACATCATTCATGCTACCTTTTTAAAATTCCACAGGAGTCTGGTGACCTATGTGCTGTCTTTGTACTGTCCACATTTTGTTTGCAAGAAAACTGAGGTACAAAGAGTTAAATTCCACACACAAGGTAATATACTGGCACTGGGTTTCAACCAAAGCAGTTGGGCTCCACTGTCTCCACCTTTCAGTCTTTATGCCACGATAGTAGGTATGGCTTAGTGTGTGACAGGCCAAGTATAGTCTTTGATCACTGGAGGGCCAATATCAGAAAGATGATACGTTACTAACCCAGCTTCCCCCTCTTAAGAGAAGATATAGCACCCTAAGTCAAGAAAAAGCATTTGACATTTAGGTAGGTATCAGCAACCTGAGTGAAGTGTACACAATATGAAAAGTAAAAGTTATACATCATAACTGAATCTGAGACATGATCCTCTCCTCCTGCATTTGGAGGCCACTCTGACTAGCAGTCTTAAAACCCACGCACAGGAAACAATAGCTGAGGGGATAGATAACTAGAAGGTGTTCATGTGTTCCTCTTGTCAATAATCATCATAACATTATATCCAGCTCTGAAACACCTTTTCATGTTTCCTTGGAAACAGCCCAGCCTAAGGAGAAAGGCTCAAGAGCAGCTGCTGAGAGCTAGTAACCCAGCATAAGAGTTGTGTACATAGAGATTTCCCCACCCCTGCAAGCATACATGCAGGCTGGTGTGATGATGTACAAAGAACAGGACCCTGAGATGCCTCTGCACTTCCTGGAAACGCTTCATCTGAAAACCCACCAACCACAGAGTCCTAGTTTCATTTCTGTTGCTAGAATAAAATACCCTGAAAAAAAAGCAACTATGAGAAATGCTTTGTTTGGCTCACAATTCCAGATCACTGTCCTTCATTTCAGAGACTTCAAGACAAGAACTGAAGCAGGTAGACACGTCAGCTTCACAATCAGGAGCAAAGAGAGAGTCAGCCAGCTTGCTTACTGGTGTTTCTGTTCAGCTAGCTTTCCTCCCAGCTCAGTGGTTAGCCTATGAGTTGCTGCTGCCAACACACAGGGTGGATTCTCCTCATCTCAACTAACAATCCAGATAATCCCAAGGGGCAACTTGATAAAGGTAGTCATCCTACTGAGTCTCCCTTCTAGATAATTCTAGATTGTGACAAGTGGGAATTTAAAACTAACCATCACAGACTGGCCTAGAGTGAAAGAGTTTAGGCTCTCAGTTACCTTCTCAGTGTCAGTAGTAGCTCCACACTTACCAGATCTTTCAGTGGTTTGCTTGACTTTCCTGGTGTTCGGGGTGCCCATCTCTAAGGTGAGAAGTACCCTCAGGACACAGTTATGTGTTTAGAAAGATTGATATTAGCTAATTAAATGGTGCATTTGGTGGAGCTATTTGCTAGAGCAGATGATGATCATTTATTAAATATCTGAAATCCTCTAGTACTCTTGACATGTGGAAAAATGTGCTTAAGAGCTGCAAGTTAGGTCATCTGACCATGGGAGAGTACTTACCTCTTATGATCTGGGGGGCATCATGGGAAACATGTTAAGAAGAAAAAAAAAAACTGAATAACTTGCAACTTAGTTGGCACTAAGTTAGATTCTCAGCCCTCCATGTATTTCCTCACAGGCAAAACCTCCCAAATCAGTCTACTCCTGAACAGCCAGTTCTGATGTCTTTAGTCCTGTGCACCTCTGGCAAGAGCAGCACTCTGAATGAAATTTCTCATTATTGGGAAGCCTGCCAGACAATTACTACAGTTGATATAATGGGCTCATTGAAGAATCTGCTGGTAGGTTTTTTTTTTCTTCTCATCACAATTCTTTGTGTGGCTTTCTATATAACTCAATGCTACTCAGATTTTTTTTAACATCAGAAAATTAAGAATTCATTTACATATTCATTCTTGTGTATTAATTTCCAACAGTGATTTAAAAAAATAAAAAACTTGGAAACCAAAGGAAAGAGTCAAAACTCTAACAAGTAGTGACTTGAAACAGGACAGAGAAAAATCAGTGCTTGGCAACTGGGTGAGACATGATTATACATAGAAAGAAGCTCAGTCTGTCCTCAGAATATGAAGAATGAAATTATCTCAGTATTAGACATTTAGATTTTTTTGTAACCAAACAAAAAAAAAAAAGCCCACAATGTCCATGGATTTAGACAAGCTCTGAGTTTAGACAAGAGTCTGCATCTGGGCGGAAATGCAGAATCATGGAGCAGTAAATTATATTCCCAAATTGTATAACCTCTGCTCTTTGGGGCTCCATACAAATACAATGAGCAATTACAGGCCCATCAGACACTCAGGATAACAGTAGACTACCAGAGATCAGTAAGATCAACAATTTTGTTGAGTGAGACCAGATATAGAAATTTATAAAGCAGTTCACAGACAAATCCTAAGCCTTGGTTCCCATTGAGCTCTATCCACAGGGCAAGTCAAGGATTTTGAACAAAAGCTAAAATAATGAAACCACATCCCCAGTGCAAGTGCTTTATAATGTAAAGCAGACTTTTAAAGTGCCAAACATCAGAATGGAGACTGGAGGGTCATATTAAAAACTTACACAAAAGACCATGGGAAAGTTTCTGAGGGATGTTAAGTGTGGAATAATTGCTATGCATTTTTGGAGGCCCAGCACTGTCAAAGCTAAATTAATTATAAGACATGCACATTTAAAAATGTTTTCTTTGTGTATGTACTTTAGAGAAGAGATTAAAAACTCCCGTGGGTCAGAAACACAATCACTGAAAACACAATCACTGAATGTAAGGACACTGTAAGTTCTCCCTTCCTGGCCCAAAATCTCTTGCTTTCCATCCTAGCTTCTATCTTCAGTACCTGTGTGGGGTGAGAGGCCACTCTTCTTCAACACAGCCTTTGCCTATGACCAGGAAAATTGTTTCAGAGTCAGGCAGCAAAGATGTTTGTGTCCACATAAATGGAAAAAGACACAACTCTGCATGAGTCAAGACAGACTTGAGGGTTCTATTTCAGCTTGACTCCAAGGCAGACAAGTTTCTTCCTGACTCTGAGTCCTGACCTCCATCTCTAGAGTACTGCATTGCAGAAAACTGGTAATTGCAAAGTCTTTCCCCATCCTTTGAAATGGAAATACATCTTCCAGTTTCTCACCAGTTTTAGGACTCTGAATCCTCTTAGTCAAGGACCTGGGAGGCATGCTTTTGAAATGTAATCTTCCAGACAGAGTATGCTCCACCCGATATCTGTGGTAGGATACAGGATAGAAACCACACCTTAATAGACACCCCTTAGCAAACACAGTTTGCCTAAACCCACTGAGCAGGCTCCCTGATAGCTCACTCCAGGGCTTGAAGTTTGCCTGCCTTTTGTTTCAACAGGGTGGCTTTTCAGCCCCATCTCAATAGTCTTCAGTACGGTTTTCTTTGCTATTTAACTCTGTCTGGCATGTTATTCCTTGATGGTATACAGCGTTTCTAAGGAATCATTATGTGTCTTTTGCCTCGTTAGAAAATTCCAAAACCAAGGAGAGCAAAACAAATGCTTAGCGTTCACAGGCAGCGGCACAGTGCATGTGGACAGTTGAGTGCAAAAGAGTTTAGCACACATGGAGAAAAGCAGCAAAGAAACAGTGAATGTCAATCAAAGATGTTCTGTCTGAAAAAAACCAAGATGTTAGAGGGTAGAACAGTCCAGTGAGATGTAATAATAAATTCAGTACGATGGCTTCCAGTGCGATCTTTGCAGAAGTAACTCCAGTTACATAGATCCATACATTCAAAAATCTGGTGGCTTTGTCTCAGTGCCTAACACAATACCTGAGATAGGAGTCTCAAGCCAGCAAGCATACTTAATTAACAATGCATCCACACTGTAGTTTCTAATATGCATGATATACTCACTCAGATCTCTCCAAGTCAACTTGCAGAGGTAACAAAGCAAAATGCGATAAATGGAATGGGACAGAAAACACCCAGAAGGAGAACAGCTATGTTTATTTTCTCTAGTCATTGTTGTTGCTCACAAGTGGTCCGAAAAGCAGCTGTATGTTCAGAGTGGTCATCACTGAACCAATAATAATGAAGCACAGTTCCCACTTAGTGACTTGATTGTGACAAGGTGGCTGGACTAACAGGACAGTCCACATTCATTCTTCACACTGATAACTAGCTACAGACTCATCAATGAACCAGCAGCCTGAGATACCTGAAGAATCCCAGAAAAAGGATATGAAGTACTTGAAGATATTCTAATTCCTAATGTGAGCAGATCTTAAGATGTATGCCCATAGAGTAGCTAGTAAATATGAAGAAGGAATGCCTTTGCAGCAGAGGGACTCAGTGCACATTACTTTAATAGAGGTAAAATGACAATCATCAGTGACAATATCCAAACATTGCCTGTCACATGACATCATACGCTGAGAAACAAATATCACCTACATGCTCTTCTTGCCAAAAACAGTTTGCCAGAATCTCATTGCAGAAAAGCCAGACGAATCCAAATATAAAAACTTGCTGCAAAACAATTCCACTGAGCTACTCAAAATCTTATCAGTGGTATAAAAGCTAGAAAAGGCAGAGGAGCTATTCTAGGCTTAGAACGACGACAGAAAGAGGCTTGACAGCTAATTACAACATATGAGTCTTGTTTATATACTATTATGAAGAACATCACTGTGACATTTGATTATGAACTAAATATTAGATAACATATTAATAATGCATTTCTCATGATAATATACAATAGTGTGTAAAAACAGGCTTCTTTGATGTCTCCCTCTTAGTCTCAAACACTTGTGTAAACATCATCCATATGTATATATGTATAAAATCAATCTTAAGCAATACTCTATTCTAAACCAGCAAGAGCTTAGAGGAGGAAATTATGCTCACTAGAAGTCGACTGTATATTTACTAAATAAACTGAAACCATTTTTTTGAGAATTTTAGAACAGCTTTTTCAGGAAAACTTAAGAGAATTATTAACTTTCAAAACTAAAAGGTTGAGTTATCACTTGGAAAAGTGCATGGAAAAGTGAATAAAATCTTATCTGAATTAAAATAATTGAAAGAGTGGACACCAGGGAACCCCTAGAAATATGCTTGAAGATTTTAGTCATTGATTAGATCAGAGCATAGATAAAACTGTAACAAAATATTTAGTGACTATTCATATTCACAGTGATAGGTTCATGAATATCCAGTCTTGATAGATTAAATGGATCAAAATCAACAACATAATATTTTTCATTTAATATTTATATATTATTCCACATTTAAACCACCTACAACTAAGAAAAGCAACTGAGGAAGAGCTTTGGAGTGTTTATAAGGATATCTTACTTGTGATACTACCCACAGAACAGAGACCCAAGCAAATTCTGGAAGAATTCACTACAGAGCATCACAATGGAAAAACAAGGGGACAGAGTAGAGGTAAAGGTCATAATCTACTGGGCAGTAGTGCATGTTGGGAACCAGCAGTCAGCTGACCCCTCCCCTGACGATGGGTGGGATGCGGATGCTCATGGCCATGTCATCACTATGTCAGGCTTTACCTGGCTGCCAGAGGACTCAATTACACATGCGCAAGCCCCCCTTTTAAAGCAAGCACGCCAAGCACACCCCTCTCTCTGGCCCCCTCTCTCTCGCTCTTTCTCTCTGGCTTTCTCTCTCTCTGCTCTTTCTGTCTTTCTCTTTCCTCTCTCTCTCTCTCTTTCTCTCTCTCTCTCTCCCCTGATTTTGGTTGGCCACCAGCTACCCCACTTTCTCTCCCTTCCCTCAATAAACTCCACGTGGGCGCTGAGTCTAGTGTTCATGTTTCATAGGCAATAGCTGCAGCAAAAGAACAACATTGGTGTCATGGCTCAGATCAGGCCCTCCTTGAGTACTCGGCTGCCACCTACTATTGGATGGCCAGCCTGAGGCATTTGGGGACCCTGATTATGAACCAGCAATCCCCTTCCATTCACCCGTTCGCTGGAAATACCATCCCACACCGGCTACAATTCAGTAAGGTACCTTTTTCATTATTACTCGTTTCCTTAGGGTCTGGTGTATTTCCCACTGGTGAGTTAAGATTCTGGCTTGAAGCCTTCCTGCCTTAGGACTGCTGAGTCCTTATCGGGCACTTTTCCCTTGGCCACATTCTTGGGCTGATGAGTTCCAAAAACGATTGGCCAGTTTTTACTTCACCCATGGGAAATAAACCAGCCTATATATCCCTACAAAATAAGTTAAATTGGCCAAAATTACTGCCAGCGAACAGGTAGATGGAAGGAGTTTTTTTTTTAACCTCTCTGCTAAACAATCTCTTTCCCTAAACTTGTTTCTGTTCTCTTCCCGCCACGCTAAAACTCTCCTGCCCACAGCAGCTGCAGCCTGTCTCAGGGCAGTGGGCTGGGCCGAGGCATCATCTGCTCAAGATACTCTGAGAATTTTTCATTCTTCCCCATGAATGAGGTTTTCGGATTTTGTGCCCTAGCATCACTCATGCTGACTGCTACATTCGTTTCTCAGACCCACGAGGGGTCTCTCTGGTTTTATACCTAGCACTGCCCTTAGACTGGTACATACATTTCTCAGACCTACGGTGGTCTTTTTGGATGTTGTACCCCTTGGACTCCGGCGTCCTGTTAGTTTCACAAATCCTTCTGCCTCACTCGTGGAGGGAAAAATCCAACAAAATTATATCCCAAAACTTTGTGATTTCTGCCAGCTGTTGGAAATATGTTTATGGCAGTCGCCATCTTGACCATGTGGTCTAGCCTCACCGCCACCCCCATGGTTCTTCCCTCTGCTACATCAGCCACCTAGGCAGAGGGAGTCGAGCCAGCTTCTGCTGCCAACAAAACCTGTAATTTATTTACCTTTTGCCTTTTATTCTTTGTCTCTTAACTTCTTTTTTCACTGACTTTGTTGCACATAGCTTCACATTCTGGTCCTTCTCATTTTTTACCCAGACCTGTTTAATATATCTGTACATTTGATTTAAATTTAACTTTATATGCAAATGTAAGCTAAATATACAACTTAAATTCAACTGTACTGTCTCAAATATTTCTAAATTATTATGTGCCTTTAAATGGTGGTAAACATTTAAGGTTATAAAGGTCTATTTCAAACTAACAAAATATTTATGCCACCCAGTCCTTAGTGTAAGCTGTTTATAAAGGTTAAGCCTCTATTATTCAAGGGAGTTTTTCTCTACCTCTTTGTCCTTTAAAGGTGTAAATCTAACCTAAGTTAAAACCAGTTACAGTCAGGCTGGAGGGCTCTGAGTATAACATCCCTCCACAGCCTCTCAGGTTGGATCCAGTTTTCCAGACAGATTAATTAATTACAGGGATAAAGCCTTACCTAGCCACCTATGTGATTAAGGCAAGTAACTAAAGACAAATTTTGTATACCAAGATATGCTAAACAGTCAGACAACCCTCAAATGCTCAGAGATCTAGAGAATATGGCATTTAAAATGTTTCATTAAAAAGCTTTTATAACAGAAAGGCAGGCCAGCTGCTGGCACCACCCATTTCCTCCAAGAAGACTGAGGGACACTGAAGAAACTCCACCCACAAAAGTGGCAACACTAGCCACTGAGCAATCATGCCTTTCATCTCAACTGCTAGAAAGGGCTCTAAGGACTGTGCACAAGAGGGCAGTGGAATAGACTTTCTCCACGTTGTATGGGCCAACGATAGGTAAGTCTTCCAAAAGCTCCTAATCCACAGGTCTCCTGCCATCAGCAGAAGGTGGATGTCCCTAAAGCCTCTGACTTCAACAACTGTGGAGGACCTGGGGGTGGCTGTCCATGCTGCCAGCTAGTAAGTCCCTGTTACTCTCTAATCATTCAGGTTGACTTTTATCCTAATCAAGAACTCTGATGCTTTTGATGACTGGTAGCTTTGTCAGCTTAAAGCAGCAGCCAAGGCTCCAACTGTTACAAAACAGATTTCAAAAATGGATATTTTAAGGTTGCTACTGTTTATAGTCTTAACATTAATCAATAAAGTTTTAATAAGCTACTAATCTAATTCTGATGGAGTACTAAACATCATACTATGCCACTATATGATCATAACTGTAACTATAAGCTTACAATTAAGGTGCTTTTCATTTAAAAATCTGCCAGTTGTATGTGTTAATTCTTTCAGCAAAATCATTTCTAACATGAGTATACTGATAAAGTGTCTAATATTTATGTTTCACAAACCCAAAGGATTCTTTAGGATCCATGGAATAAAATTGGATCCATTTACAGGTCAGATTCACTCCAAATAAATATTACTCAACTTTTTCCTAACCTTGTCCTGGGATCCCCTTGGGAGATCCTCCCCCACCTTACACTTCTCCCATTAAGTACTTGGACCTAAGAAAAACAAAAACTTAACCTTGTCCACTGCTCTGCTAACATCTTGCCAGGTCTCAAAGAGATGCCAGAGGTCCATATTATCAGGACTGCTATGAAACAGCCAGCTACCAGGATGTGGCAGCACCCCAGCTTTCTCTGATCCCCCAAAGACAATCAATGCCCCCAAGTCAGCAGGAAGCAGTCTTGAGAACTCAAAGGTCCTTATTCCTAACCTGCCACGCCCAACCCCCACCTTTTTAATAACAATAAGAGGTGGGAATGTTGGGAACCAGCAGTCTGCTGATACCTCCCCTGACTATGGGTGGGACACTCATGGCCATGTCATCACTATGTCAGGCTTTACCTGGCTGCCAGAGGACTCAATTACGCCTGCGCAAGCCCCCCTTTTAAAGCAAGCGTGCCAAGCGCATCCTTCTCTCTCTGGCCCCCTCTCTCTTGCCCCCTCTCTCTTGTTCTTTCTCTCTGACTTTCTCTCTCTCTCTGCTCTTTCTGTCTTTCTCTTTCTTCTCTCTCTCTCCCCTGCTTTCGGTTGGCCACCAGCTAACCCCCTTTCTTTCCCTTCCCCCAATAAACTCCACGTGGGCGCTGAGTCTCCTGTTTGTGTTTTATAGGCATTAGCTGCAGCAATAGAACAACAGTACATATGTGCATATTCAGGCTGTAGATGCCAACCTGCCAAGAGTGACACAATATAGCTCCAGCAGAGGGGACAAAGCGGACAGCTGCAAAACAAGAAGGAGGAAGAAGCAGGACCTAACAGTGGGTCACACAGCAGGAAGATGAGTGTTTGAGGCAACCTGGGCCACAAAGCAAGACTTTGTCAGAGTGGGAGTAAAAAAGACAATGACAAAAAAGCAAAAGGATGCTGGTGAAAAGCATCACCAATTTAACTACTTTCAGCATGACAGTGTTGAGATGCAGCTACCCAAGGACACACTCTGAACCAAAGGCCCGAGCATCCCTAATCACACCAACTTGAAATCTGTGCTTAGCTCAAATAAATTCTGAGGCATTAAGGTTCTGGCCAGGTGTGGATGGAATAGCAAGCTGGTCACTTAAAGAAGGGGAAAGCATCCAGGAAGCACATTTGTCTTTCAATGCCTGAAAAGCCACTCGTGACACAGGAATGTATTTACCAATGGCACAAGTAAGAGTCTAACAATGCATATTCCTCTCAGTCTCAGGAAGACTTATGAACAGATCCTAGATGAAGATAAACTGGCTGTCTGGAGAAGTGCTGAACTTCCCAGGCTGACTGACAAAAGAGCAAGGAGAAAATTCTAGTCCTTGACAGAGATAATTAAGCAGCCTTCTTCCCACACTGAGATCCTAGAACTCTGTGGTGGTACCATTTCCATGATAATGAAATTGGAAACATACTAATGATCTATTTAGAATATTCTTGTGAGATGGACATTTAATTAATAATAAATACATAAAGACAAAACATAAATGAAACACTTTATGTTAATATGGAATCTTTACTTATTTATTTTTCTTATTTTACATATCGATCCCAGTTCCCTCTCGCTCCTTACTTTCCTCTCTCCCTCCCTCTCTCCCTCCCTCTCTCCCTCCCTCCCTCCCTCCTTCTCATGCCCCCCGACCATCCTTCCATCCCATTACCCCACACACATTCCACAGGGAATCTTAAACCTTAGTTTTAAAATAAAATTCAAGGCTGTGAAGGTATTGGTATAAAATCAGACACATTGATCACTGGAACTGGACTGAGACCCAAACGTATGTCCACACACATACGAACACCTGATTTTTGATACAGAAGCCAGAAAATACACACTGGAGAATGGAAAGCATGTTCAACAAATGGTGTTAGTCAAACTGGAAGTCTGCATGTAGAAGAATACAAATAAATCTATATATAATCACTGTGCCCAAAACTCAAGCCTAAGTAGATCAAAGACCTCAACTTAACCCCAGACACACCGAACATGACAGAACAGAAAGTGGGGAATAGCCTTGAACTCATTGGCACAGGAGATGACTTTCCAAACAGAACACCAACAGCTCAAGCACTAACATTAAAAAAAAATAATAAATAGCAAAAGACAAGGTCATCCACACAAAACCATAAACTAAAGAAGGGGAAAAGTTTTTTTACCAACTCTGTCTCTGACAGAGGACTAATATCCAAAATATGTAAAGAACTCAAAAAACTAGATATCAAAAAACAAATAATCCACTTTTAAAATTGAGTATAGATCTAAACAGAGCATAGTCTATAGAGGAAATTCAAATGGCTGAGAATGATCAATATCATTAGGCAGCAGGGAAATGTAAATCAAAACTACTTTGAGATTTTTTTCTTAAACCTTTCAGAATGGTTAGGATCAAACCAACAAGAAAGAGCTCATATTTGTTAGATTATAGAATAAGGGGGACACACTTCCATTACTGGTGAAAGCACCAACTTGCACAGCCACTATGAAATTCAATATGGTGATTCCTCATAAAGTTTAGAATCTATCTACCTCAGAATATAAATATGCTACACTTGAGCATATACCCAAATATGTTCCATCCTACCACAAGGACATTTGCTCAACCTCATTTATTATGATTTTATTTATAATAGCCAGAAACTGGAAACAACATAGGTGGCCCTCAACAGAAGAAAGAATAAAGAAAATGTGGTACATTTATACAATAGAGCATTAGTCAGTAGTTCAAAAAAATGGGGCTTGGAGAGATGGCTCAGACATTACAGGCTAGGCTCACAGAAAGAGAGAGAGAGAGAGAGAGAGAGAGAGAGAGAGAGAGAGAGAGAGAGAGAGAGAGAGAGAATGAGTACAGACAAATGATGGAACTAAAAGAAAAATAAATCATCTTTGAGGTAACCCAGACTCAGAAAGTTTGTTATGTATTCACTTAGGAAGGAATATTGACACTAATTAAATGATAACCAAGCTATAATCCATAGACCCAGAGAGATTAGGTAAAGAAAAAGGACCTGGAGGGGACCCAAGGATCTCCCTGGAATAGGGAAATATAATAGATTTCATGGGTAGACTGAGGGAGGGTGGGAAGGGGCAGAAAGGGGATATCAGGCCTGGTGGGAGATGAGGTTTGGGGGATATTGTGGAAACCTAGTGCAATGGAAACTTCTCAGGATCTATAAGGTGATCCTAATGAGGACTCTCAGTAATGGAAAATATGGAGTCTCAAAAGGCCATTTCTTGAAACCAAACAAGGTTTCAAGTGGTAGAACCAAGGTGGAGTTGTTGGGCAAGGAGGTCTCATGGAATTCCCCAAACAACCCAGGCTGTTACTAACAAAGAAGGCTGCTCTCTGAAAACAGACAAGGGGCTCCATTGCTTAGGACAACACCCACATAACTCATTGAACACAGGGAAGTTGAGGTGGTGCCCACAAAGAGCACACATCCCCACATTGTAGTGTCTTTGAGGAAAGGTACTCTGCATGCAGTTACTGTGGAAAAAAACAAAACAAAACAAACAAACAAAAAAAAAAAACATGGAAACCAATCCAGCCACATAACCTAAAATCTGTTCTGCCTGAAAAATATGCAAAGGCAATGGTGTCACAGAATGTGTGGAAGTAGCCAACAAATATCTAATTTGATTTAAAGTCCCAGGAAGGAACCCATGCCTGACACTGCTTGGGTAACCAAGAATCAGAGACTAGATAGTCAACAAAGTAATTCCTAGTGTTGCCTTATACAGTTACCTTCAGAGAGGCCTCTTTTAACAGCAGGTGGGAACAGATGCAGAGACACAAAGCCACACAATATTCAGAGAGAGCGCTAAATGGGATGTCTCCAACAAATGCCTCTTCTTAAAGCTCAGAAAACTCCATGCAAGAGGAAGAGGACTGGTTGTAAGGGCCAAATGAGATAGAGGACACCAAGAGAACAAGGCTCCCTGAATCAACTAAGCAAGGTTCATATGAGCTCACAGAGACTGAGATGCCTCAGGTGAAATCAACTCCTCCTTGACCTCGAATTTGCACTTCCAACATCTGAGACTGTGAAAACATTTTCTTTTGTAAATCTGCTAGGTGTATGGCACTTTGTTATGGAAGCCTTAGCAAGCCAATATGTCTCCTCAATAAATGAATATCAAGAATAGAAATGTTAAAGTCCAGGTTGTCAGACAGACAGAAAATAAACTGAAATGTAAGTTGAGAAAAACAAATACAGATAGGAGGAAAGAATAGATGGAAAACTAAAATCAAATAAAACACACACAAAAAGAAATATTGATTCATAAGCCCTGTTGAAAGCTCTCTAGGATACAAAGTATAGAAATAACAGAAGTTCATCAAATGCAGAAAAAATAAGGAAGAAGTTTGAAAGAATTATAGGAAAAATCAATGAAGAAATCAGTTAAATTAAATCTAAAATATATCTAATTGGGGATGCTAAAAAAGAATACAAAACAATTTGATAGGATTAATAGTCATGCAGACACATTGAAGGGCCTGTCACACACCTGTGATATTCATGCAAAACAAAATCATAGCTGGAGAAATTATTCAAGTGGGGGGATAAGATGGAGCGCTTGAAAAGCTGGCTAAAAAGATTGTTACTTATGAAGAGAAACTGCACAAAATACTCTCAAATACCATGCAGCAATAGACATCAAAAAAGAGTGAATCAAAGAGTAGTTTGTGACCCCTTATTTCTCAGAAGATTCACACAGGAAAAATAAAAACTGAGCTGGAAAGCCTGACAGGCTGAGCTGCAGCCATGGGACCCGCATGGTAGAGGAAGATAGTCAGCTCACAGGCTGTCTTCTGATTATACGATGATTTATGATATATTCATGTCATAGTGAGCCCACACACACTAAAGTAAACAGTAAATAAATACAACACAATACTTTTTAAAAAAATACTAAATCAAATGTGAGCATTTAAGTGACAGAAAAAGAAAACATTATGTTTTCCTATAATGCAGGATGATACAAATAATTAGAAAAAACAAGTAAAATGGTAAAATGTTTAGGAGCATAATACCTCCCCTATATAATTTACCAAAGTTTTCATTAGCAATATCATTAAATTTCTGTGCTCATAACCATAACTTACCATTATGAATGAAAATACTAGAAAATATTATTAATAAAATTAGCAAAACCAAAGGTGGACACACATAGAAAAAGATGATTTTTTCATGGTAGAACTGATACATTGTGTTAAAAATATAACCTATTTTATTGTATAAAGATTTATTTATAAAAGTAATCACTAAGAGAAATATATAAACTTTTCTATATGACATTTCAAGCAATCTGTGTACAAAGCTAATAGGCCAGCAGGAGATCCAGGCAGCACTTTATCAATATGATAGACAGGGAACAACATATGGCACATTACCACAGGAATAAGATGAAACACAGCTTATATAAAAGTTGATAAATGTAAATAAGTTTAATTAACTTACTGAAGAACAAACGGTTGCTTTTAACAGTAGATCACAGAGGGAAACCCAACTTCTGATTTTTATAAAAAAAATAAATTCAAACAAAGTGAGACAGAAAGATCAGAAACAAAGCAATAGGCAGAAGTATTTTGAACTGAGAGAGTGAGATAGTTCCAGCTGTGACAGAGTAGAGGTCATCAAATCTTTACCACCCCCCCCCCAAAAAAAAAAAAAAAAAAAAAAAGGGCAAGACTAGGGTTGTGTGTGGACAGTAGAGCTGCTCAAAATTGTTCAAGAAATAATTCTTTCAGGACCCGGAAATCGAATAAGGGCAGACAATGTATTAGAAAGTATTCATGCTTGCAAAACAGCTTTAGGCGTGAGCATAGGTTCCAAGTCATTGCTGACTCAGGTTGATTGTCCATCCAGCTGTCCATTTCCAAAGAAACTAGGGTAGTTCTACTAAAGGAGGAGTTGCTGGGAAAGCAGCAGTCTGACCCAGAGAGCCTACTTCTATCTGGGTGGTAGACTAAGAATTGGAAGAGAGACATTAGACAGGAGAGGCTGCTCTCTTCCAGACAGTGGATGACAGATAGCCTGATGTTGGACCAGCCATGTCATGACAACAGGAGACATGCAAGAGGGCAAGGTAAACTTCACTGACTTCTGGAGTGCAAAACACATGAATATACAAAGGAACCCAAAAATGGTGAACTTGGAGAGTCAGAAGACTTGAAAAAAAAAATCGGTAAATTTTGAGTGTCCTTCTGGACTCAGCAGGAGGCTGAAGACTTTTAGACTTTCAGATCCATGTAGTTGGAGAATTTCTCTCATTGGACAACCAATAGGCTGATCACATGGCTTTGAACACAACGGTGTCAGATCTATACAGTAAGTCTAAGAAGGAAGAATAAATAAGCTGAGAAGAGACAGATTTGATGGCTATATGAAACAGAAGATATAGATTCTACAGAATATGAGTTTCAAAAAATTAAACCTATGTGATAAAATAAATGAATAGATAACAAAACAAAATCTTAAAATATGCCAAAATACTGAGTAGTTTTACAATGATGTCTAAGTGTCCAGGCTTCATTGACCAGAATTTACAAATGAAAATGAAAGGGTTACCCACACACAGAGTTGAGAGGGATAGTACCCAATTAAAAACTAACTCTGATTATATAAGTGGATCCCGATGTTGGATCGAGTAGACAATATGTTTCAAAGTAAGGATGTTTAAAAAAACCTAAATGATAGTAATAGTGACTCAACAGACAGGGAGCCTCAAGGAAGTTATAGAATTAGCATTTAAAATATGGAATCTCCAGAACTTCAAAGTACAAAAGTCATGAAAAACTACACTTCATGGATTTAATAGTTAAATTAAGGTGATAAGCCTGGTCTAAGGGAGGGAAACAATACACAGCAATAAACAGTCTCAAAGACCCAATATGGAACATTTTGCCTGTCAATGTATGTGCAATGGGAATACCAGAAAAAAAAGAAGAGAGATAAAAGAGACTGAAAAAAATCTTAGCATGAACAATGACCTTCAACATCTGGACTAAGATGGAGAACATTATACATCTGAGAAACTTAAGGAAATCCAAATAAGACAAATACAAAAATACTCGTACATAGGCACATCAGAATCAAACTGATAAACACAAAAGACAAGCAGAAAAATGAAAACAAGAAGAGAAATTCACCTTCTCATGTAAAGGGAAAAATATGAATAGTGGCTAATTTTTTTGTTCAAAAGGATGGAAGAGAAATAGCTGAAGAATAATATAATCAAAGAGGAGAACTGAGAGCATTGCTCATGGAGAATTCTATTTCTAACATGGACAGAGTCTGGAAATGAATTTGAAATTATGACATCCCTATTGCGGTTTAGTAAGGGTCAGGATAAACAAATAGGCCGAACAGATGTTTATTTAGGGAGAAATAACTCACAAACTAGACAGATGAACACCAGCAGGTTCCACCCTATGCTCTCTTCTCCGTGTCCTGCCAGCAAGAGAGCTTTCCTCCACTCCTCCAACCTAGTTCCCCAGGTCACTTCCGCCCCTGGCTCCACCCCCCCAATGGGCGTGGTCAGTGCCACAGAAAGAGACAAAGTGAATATCCCACTACACATCCCGATATAATAAGAGAATGCACTGTAAGCATAACTGTCCTGTGAGATGTTTCTATAGGAAGTCCATCAGTCCAAAGGGAAGTAAATCCATATAATAACTCACACCCATATGAACACATGAGGAATCCTGGAGATGGCGACTACATGAGCAAAGGACCAGTCATTCTCAACACATGCACACTTGCTCACTGGACATGCAAGGGGGTCTTCTAAGACTACCGAAGGAATAGAACCCAAAACACTTGCAATGAGAAGTGAACCAGGAGGCAGGCAGAAAATTAATTGTTCACCTCTGGACCTCACTGTGCTCTTTCATGCAAATGTCCACTCGCATGCACAGTAGATTACACAGCATCTTTGACTTCACTGGAAACCAGCTGTGTTACCATGAAGCTGTCTTTTATGGTGACAGACCCTTGTGTATTTGCCACTTTGATTCCATTTTTTGTTTTTCCTGGAATTTTCTTCTTTCTTAGGCTAAAATTCCCCTCCCCTCAAAATCCTTGGTTTATATTTTTGGAGAGAAGAAAATTAAGAGGACAAGAATAAAAAGTAGCCAGAGATTTCAGACAGCCTAGATGAGATTTCAGAGTTGAATTAGGAACCTGCCTAAAAAATTTCAAAGCCCTGTACAAATATCAATAAACATCTCTTGCTATGTCATTACAGGATGCTTCCCTAACTATCTAGAAATTTCTCATTCTTGTTCTTAGCTTCTTTTCATTAGCAGAGCTTGACTGCAAAACAATGAGAATATTTACTTTTATATTCACTCAATGGATATTTACCATGTCTTATGATGTGTCAGACTTATCCAGAAAAGCAGAGTATAAGACTTTTTCCTCAAGGAGTTAAGACCATAAGAAAACAAAATTGAAGAAGCCAAAGGCATTTTCATGGGATGACTGAGGCATCTCATGGCAGTCTCTGAGGTTACCAGGCTAAAGTTAAACAGAAGAAAGCCCTGGGCAACGCTAATGAGGATTGTGGAGAGTGTCATCTGCTTTGGAAGGAACTGAAACCTTTACAAAATAGAAAATGATATGCTCAATGGTGCAAAGAGTACAGATAGTAAACTTAGAATATAATTATTAGAAATGAAGACTCTTATTCCACAAAGAAGTGCATATGACACACTCGTTCTTGAGTTAGCTCATTGATATGATGCCATCACCATCACCCAGGTCTGGAGCAAGAATCAGATGGCACCTTCGACTCTCTTGACTGTCCAAGGCAGAATGAAAACAAAGGTAAAAGATAACTTTCTGGTTTGTAGATGGCTTGACATTGGCATAGAAGTGACTTTAGACCCACTAAGATACTAGAATTAATCAACAAATTGTGTAAACTTGTAGGACACAAAATGAACAAGTCTAAATCAGTGATGTAGCCTTTTTACACTAAATGAATTTTCTTTAATAAGAAAATGAAAAACAACCCAATTTATAGTACTAGCAAAAATAAAATGCATAGAGATAAACTGAGCAAAAATGTAACTAAAAACTGTAAGACATTAATAACAAAAAATATAGAAAAGAAGCATCTGAATTGAAAGACATTTTGTGTTTATGGTTTGGAGCTATTAATATTACAAAAATATCAATAGTATTCAAAGGGATCTATAGATTCAGTGTAATCCCATCAAATATTTTAAAGTTATTTTTCATAGAACATTAAAAAGTTCCAAAATTCACAGCAGGTATATGCACATGATACTAAGGTATATACACATGACAAAAAATAACACTTGAGT
Source organism: Phodopus roborovskii (assembly GCF_943737965.1). Lineage (NCBI taxonomy): Eukaryota > Metazoa > Chordata > Mammalia > Rodentia > Cricetidae > Phodopus > Phodopus roborovskii. The sequence goes on along the minus strand of NW_026126583.1, from coordinate 5,671,303 downwards.
ACCACAATATCAAATTTGAAACTATGTGCTGTAAAATAAAACCCACAACTACCAGAAACATATAGATCAGTAAGAAGTCTTTCAATAGCAGAAAGTTTTCAGAAGACAAAATACAAACGTAATTAAGCACATGAAAGCATATTACAGCACACTAGTTACTGGAGAAATGCAACTTAAAATGATATTAAGGTTTCATTTCACTTTGGTCAAAATAGTAGCCATTAAGAAAACAAGTCATGTATGCATATGTATGAGGATATAGAGAGAAGGGTACCTTTATAAACAGCTGGTTGGTATGTAAATTAGTGCACCTAGTGTGGAAATTATGATGGGGATTCCTCAAACACTAAAAATGTAATTACCAAATGACCTAATTTTTGTGTGTGTGTGTGTGTGTGTGTGTTGGTTTCATCCATCAGGAGAATTCTTAATTCATCTGAGTTGTCTCATGATTTTATAGCTGTATAATTACTATGTGATCTTGGGGCCTGTAGCAGGTATCAAGTAAGAATTATAATATTTAGTCTATTTTTATTTGGCAAAATTAAAGAAAATAGTCAATCATATATCCTATCTTTGTGACTGTAATGTTTCATATCTAATGTATCTTTTACCATAACTAAGGAAAACTGTAATTATAACTATCATGTCTTCAACTCTACCAAAGAACCCAAAAAGATATAATATTACCTAAGTAAAGAGTCAGTACATTGTAAGAAATTTATGAGACTCTAGAAATGACAGAGATATCTGGCTGCTTGGACAGTCATCCAAATTCCTTCTGTAATGTTGGGGCATACATCTTCAGCTTACAGGCCTAGAATGTCTGGCCGAATTCTCAGTGAAGTAGGAAATTTAAAACTGTACTGCCTATATAGGCAGTTTGTCAGTCATATTCCTGTATGTCTTGCAGAATGTCTGGCAGACTCTTCCATGAAATACTCTATCCTGAAGGACTATCTCATCTTGTTTCAACAAGATTAGCAATCACTTTTCTGTGGGTCTTGCATGTCCAAGCTATACAGCATACAATCAAGCAGTCTGGGCAAGAGGAGTTTCTTGGCCAATGGCTAGCCCTGCCACATAGAAAGCAAACTCCATAAGGACCTTCTCCAAAGTGCATCATCCTCTTAAAGTAATTGGTGTTGCCAGGAGATGTGTCTTACTATTGAGAAATGTCTAAGTTCTTTTTCTTTTCTTTTTTCTTTTCAAAGTCAGGCTTTGTTCTTTTGTTTGTTTGTTTTTACTTTTTATTTTTATTTTACATATCGATCCGAGTTCCCTCTCCCTCCCTTCCTCTTTTCCTCTCTGTCACCCTCTCATGACCCCCGACCACCCCCCTCCAATCTCCCCACTCCACATGTAGGGTGATGCCTTCCAGGAGGGGTCATATAAATCTGTTATTTGGCATAGGGACTAGGCCTTCTCTCCTGTCTCTAGGTAAAGGGAGTATGCCTTCATGGGGAATGTGCTCCTAAAGTCCTTTTGTGCACCAGGGACACATCCCGGTTCCACTGTCCAAGGTCCCTTAGACTGCCCAGGCCTTCTAGCTGAGATCCATGTTCAGGGGGGTCTGAGTCAGTCCCATGCTAGCTTCCCAGATATCAGTCTGGGGGCCCATTAGCTCTTTCTTGTTCAGGTCAGCAGTCTCTATGTGTTTCTGTAGCCTGGTCTTGTGCTACCTCTCTGCATCTGGATTCCAGCTTGTTTAGTTGTGGGTGTCTGCTTCTGTTCCCATCAGCTACTAGATGAGGGCTCTATGATGATAGATAAGTTAGTCATCAATCTCATTATCAGGGAAAGGCATTTATACATTTGAAGAGAAAAGTAAACCTAGAGAAATGTCTAGAGACATACGAGTCTGACCCCAACTAAAAATTTGAGCAACAGTGGAAGGGAAATGTCTAAGTTCTTATGACATTTTAAATGTCACATTCTGTAGGTTTTTGAAATGTTTGAAGGTTACCTATCCATAAGAAATATCTCTCTGTATATCTAGAAAAATATAAGGAACATGACTATAAGTTTGACTATGATAGATGAGTATTAATTTTTATTTTTACCTATACATTACATTTTAAATGAGGTGCATAAACATAATACCTTAAATAAAAGCAGAAATATACATATAGTATCACAAAACTGACCTTAAATTTGTATCAATAAACAAAAGCACATACTAATGTAAGATTAATAGCTTTTTAGAATAAAGTAGATTCAATAATTTACCCCTTTTCATTATCAAAATCTATTTTTCTCCACAATTTCTCCATCATATTCTCCTTTTCTTAGAAACAGAATGACTATGACCATTAATACCATGACAAAAAATTTGATATATATGTACAAAACTTAAATTGAGATAATATTTACAACTTAAAATGTTTTAAAGGGTCAAAATAAAACAAATAATTATGAGATTAATAGCAATGCAATAGTCATTAACTTTAGTTTTTCTTCTATCCCATATCAGATGACTCTTCCAACATGAGACAGTTATTATGGATTTTCCTTTAAAAAGCATGCTTAGATTTAGAGAAGGGGAGAGCCACACTCCATCTCCAAAGTGTGTGTGTATATATATATGTGTGTGTGTGTGTGTGTGTGTGTGTGTGTGTGTGTGTGTGTGTGTGTATTATATAATTTTCCCTTTATTTTACATATAAATCCCAGTTCCACATCCCTCCCTTGCCCCCAACCCCCCTCCTTTCCCTGCCCACTACACATTTAGGGTGATGCCCTCCAGGAGGAATCATCAAATTCTATCAAGTCATTTGGAATAGGATCTAGGCCCTCCATCCTTTCTCTAGGCTAAGGGAGTATCCCTCCATGGGGAATGTGCTCCCGAAGTCCTTTCTTGCACCAGGGACACATCCTGGTTCCACTGTCAGAGGTCCCTTAGACTGCCCAGGCCTTCTAACTGAGACCCATGTTCAGGGGGTCTGAGTCAGTATAATGTTGGTTTCCTAGCTATCAGTCTGAGGGTTCATGAGCTCCTCCTTTTTTCAGGTCAGCTGTCTCTGTTCATTTCTGTAGCCTGGTCTTGACCCCTTTTCTTATTGCTCCTCCCTCTCTGAAACTGGATTCCAGGAGTTCAGCTCAGTGTTCAGCTGTGGGTGTCCGCTTCGGTTTCCATCAGCTACTAGACAAGGGCTCTATGAAGGCATATAAGGTAGTCATCAATCTCATTATCAGGGAAGGGCATTTATGGTAGCCTTTTCACTGTTTCTCAAACTGTTAGTTGAGGTCATCCTTGTAGGTCTCTGCACATTTCTCTAGAGTCAATTTTCTCTTCAAACCTATAATAATGACTCCCTCTATTATGATACCTCTTTTTTTTCACTCTTGTCTATTCGTTCCCAGTCCCCTGACTCACTCAATCTTCCTGGTCCCACATGTTCTCCTCTTCTCCCCTTCTCTTTTTCCTAACTCCCTTTCCACTCACTGAGCCCCCCCAATCCCAATATGATCAGGAGATCTTGTTCCTTTCCCCTTCTGTGAGAGACCTTGTATAAATCTCTTAGGTTCCTCCTTGTATCTTACTTTCTCTGGCAATGTGAATTATAGCCTGGCGATCCTTTGCCCTATGTCTAAAACCCATATATGAGTGAGTACATACATACCATGTTCCTCTTTTTGTGACTGGGTTACCTCACTCAGATTTGTTTCTTCAAGTTCTATCCATTTGCCTATTTGCCTGCAAATTTTAAGATTCCATTGCTTTGTTTTGTTTTGTTTCCACAGAGTAGTATTCCATTGTGTAAATGTGCCACATCTTCTTTGTCCATTCTTCAGTTGAGAGGCATCTAGGTTGCTTCCAGGTTCTTGCTATTACAAATAATGCTGCTATGAACATAGTTGAAGAGATCAGCCAGCTTTAATTTTTAATTGGACCTGGGATACAAAAAGACAAGTTGTATTACATGGCTGTAGCGAAAAGCAGAAACAAATATTTTGGAAGATTTATGAAATTTTATCCTGTTTGAGATGTGATATGGGAATAGGCCAAATTACTGTTTTCCCTTCAACATTTTTTATGGATGCTTTGTTCTTTTTCTTCCCATGTCTCATTTGTCCACTGGTCTTCAGAGTCCTTAGCTGTATATATTCATTCTTCTGAAAAAAACAAAAATAAAGCCCTTCCCCAACCCTAATTTTGGGGTAGTTCCCTTTTGGCAAGTTATATCTGATCAAATAACAATCATTTGTTAGTTTTACAGGTTATTTAGATAGAATGGCTATACTGTTTGATAATACTAATCACTTCTAATTAAGAGTTTCTCTTGTTAAAACCTCATCTTTACTAATTTTAATGATAACCATAGCTTTTCTACTCAACAAAACCCAATTTCCAAAGGTAACCCATATCCTAGTTTCCATTCTGAAGTCAGCATATCTTTAAAGCATACAAGTTGATTTAATTCTGTCTCTCCACAGCTGTCATTCTTTTCTTATTAGCATTCAGAAAATTCAAAGTTCATAAAGCATTGAACAATCTATTTCTGGGGGGTCTTTATTACTCTTTCTGTTTATTTAGCATATCTTTTAGAGTTTGATTTAGTCTTTCTATAACTGCTTGCCCAGAAGGATTGTGTGGTATACCTGTTACATGCTTTGAATGTAATAAGCAAAAAAAGTTTCATTTTACTAGAGACATATGCTGGCACATGTCTGCCTTAATTTTTACAGGTATGCCCATGCCCATGATGGCCTTAACTTCTGCCAAGTTTGCTATTACAGATTTAGCATTTTTGAAACTCAAAGCAGTTGCCCATTGAAATCTTGAATAGGTGTCAATGGAGTGGGGCACATATTTTAATTTTCCAAATTCTACAAAATGAACACAACCATTTGCTAGATTTCTTTGAGTATCCTTTGGGTACTACCTGCAGGTAGTGGTATTTGGTTGTATAAAGAACAAGCAGGGCATTTCCTTATAATTTCCTTGGCTGTTGCCAAGTGACGTAAAAAATTTTTTTCAAATCTTTGCTATTGATGTGGTGTTTTTATGAAATTGAAGCCTCTAGCACATTTTCTATCAATAGTTGATCAATTTCTTCATTATCATGTGCTAGAGGGCTTGACAGACCCATATGTGATCTATGTTATATAAATGGGATATTTCCTATTCCTGACTATTTCTTGTAACTAAATAAATAGTAGTCAATTCTGTATAATCAGGTATAAATTTAGCAGTTTCAATATGAAAGAAAAAATTCTGCATATTGAGAATGGTAACTATGTTGAGAGGAGCTCTATGGTCCATTAACACCATGAGAATAACATATAATTCCAACTTTTGGACAGAATCATAAGAGCTTTGAGCCCCTCTTAAATTTTCTGATTTTAACCATCCTTTCCTGATTTATTTTCATCACTATAGAGCACGGAGGTTCCAGATATTGGTGTTTCCCATACAATGTGAGGAAGGATCCAGTTAGTTCTCTTTTCAAATTGAATTCTCTTGCCTTGGGGATATTTGTTGTTAATAGGCAAGTTCTTTGTCAAGATTCACTTCGTGCCCATAATTTGTCAATTTCATCATTAGCAAAAGGTACTACAATTTCTGCTGGGCCTATTCCTGCTAATTGACAAAGTCTTAATTTTCCTTTCAAAATCAACTCAGAGACCGGTTTCATATCTGTTTTTAATTATTGTGGTAAAAAAGATTGATCCTAATAAAATATAATATAACCCTAATATAATATCTTCCTTCTGCATTAACATTCCTACAAGAGAATGGGCAGAGGGTAAAATAACCAGAATGCAATCAATCCCTGGATCCAAGTGATCCACATGTGCATCCTATAATGCCTTTTCTTCCAACAAAGCCAAGACTCTCTCAGCTTCAGCTGGCAATTTTCTTGACCTATTTAAAGCCTTGTCACCAAAGGTTTGGAACAAATTACTCAGTTCCTCATTTTTACCCCAATAGTGTTAGAGATTGGAAATGTCTCCTAGCAATCCCCAATCTATCTCTTCTAATTTGAATCTTTTGGGGTCTAATTTTTGCAGAACTGTTTTATATCCTAACAAATTACCTGAATGTACTCTTTGTATTCTTTTCAGAAGCAATGTGTTATCCCCAACAATGCAAAATTTTCTTTACTCCTTCTAACATTAGTTTCTCTAAAGTATTAACATTTGAATCAGCTAGTTAAATGTCATCTCCCTACTTCACAGGAAAGTCTGTCAGCCATGATAGGCCTCTATGGTTAACTAGTGGCTAGCTCCACCCTCTGATCTGCAGGCAAGCTTTATTTGTTAGAATACAAACAGGATATCACCTCAGATAGGGGGAGAAGGGAAGGAAAAGTTTATAGAGGAGAACATGCTCAACATTGATAGAGTTTTGGCTTAAAAATATGTCCTGTGTGACGCAGAAACCTATGATGTGAATATATACACAGAAAATTCTTAATAAATAATGGCAGGGGAGATGGCACAGTGACTTAGTTCTTGCCATAAGCTTGTAAATATACACTTGAACCCCAGCATCCAGGAGGAAAATGGATCAATGGTATGTGCCTATAATCCGGCAGGAAAGCAAGATATAGGAGGATCCCTGTAGTTCAGTAGCCAACTAGGCTACCCAAATTAATGTACTTCAGGTCCCTTGAGAGACGCTGTATCAAAAAATAAGATGGAGTGTAGCTTCTGAATCTGATATCATTCTATTTACTGCTGATGACAGACTGTGTATAAAATCCATGAATGCTTCCTCTGGGCACTGAATAACTTTTGTAAATGATTAGATTTTCTTTTCTGCTTCTCCAATTCTGTCCCAAGTGCTCAAAAATGCTGCACATCATTAACCTGAGAGGTTATAATCATATAGACATTGCATTTCTAAAGCAGTATAATCCCCTTCTCCAAGAATTTGATCTTGGGAGATAACTGTACCTGTGGCTTTAGTCTGTTGTTGATTAGTCTTAGCCTCTTCTCTGAACCAGAGAAGTCCATTTTAATTGTGGTCCAAGGTCTACGAAAGCTTTAATCAAATCTAACAATTTATAGGGGTAACCCTATTACAAACTGATCGGGTGTTTATCATCTCCTTCACGACCTACAGTTTCCTCGAATTTCCCTAACTCTAACACTATCACAGGCTTTCAAGTAGCTCTTATAGAATCTCTTTCTTTGGGAATTTCCTGTAAGGTTAGTGGATATATTACAGTTCTCTTAATACTTTAGAGTGTTCCTTTTTAACCTGAAAATGCAGTGCTTAATTTCTTTCTCCATGCAATTCCACAGTATGAGTTTGAATATCTCTATAATCAATTTTAATAAGGTTTTCTAAGGCCTGAATCTTAGCACTCATATCAACCAACTCTTTTAGAGATAAACCAAGAATTATCAAACTGACAACAAAGGTTATCAAAATAATAATCAACATTATGTCAAAACTGGTTAAGTTATTATCCCTTTATTTAATTGTTCCACTTTCAAAGAATACTTTGTTTAATCATAGGGAGACCTAATTCTCTCCATTTTAATCTTGTTTTCCAGTTTTTAGTGTTGGAGAAAAAATTCTTTTAACTAATCCCTTCCTTTCTGATTTCCAATTGACTTACCAAATCTGCTGAGAATGTCAGTGAAGTGTGAGGTATAGCATGTCTGAATCACAGAACTACTTATGGCCATGAGCTGAAAGTATCTGCCTGGGTAAAGGGAATCTAGGAAAAACCTGAATGCCTCCTGAGTTTTGGTGGCAGCCAAAGACTGTTCAGAAAAGCTACAAATAAAAACTCCACTCAATCTACTTTTGTTGTCTTATAGCTTTAGATAGAACTTCAAGTACAATATTGAAAAGATATGGAGAGAGAGGGAAGCCTTGTCTTGTTCCTGATTTTAGAGGAATTGCCTTAATCTTCTCTCCATTCAGTTTGATGTTGGCTGTTGGTTTGCTGTACATTAGACTTATTATGTTTAGTTATGTTCCTGTTATCCCTGATCTCTTTAAGACCTTTACCATGAAAGGGTGTTGAATTTTGTCGAAGGCTTTTTCAGCATCTAGGGAGATGATCATATGTTGTTTACATGGTGGATCACGTTGATAGATTTTTATATCTTACACCATCCCTGCAATCCAGGGATGAAACCTATTTGGTCATGGTGGATGATTTCTCTAATGTATTCCTGGATTCGATTTACAAGTATTTTCTTGAGTATTTTTGCACCAATGTTCATCAGGGATATTGGTCTGTAATTTTCTTTCTTAGTTGTGTCTTTGTGAAGATTGGGTACCAAGGTTATTGTGGTCTTATAGAAAGAGTTTGGCACTGAACCTTCTGTTTCTATTGTGTGGAAAAATTTGAAGAGTATTCCTTGAATTTCTGGTAGAACTCTTCACTGAAGTCATCTGGCCCTAGGCATTTTTTGGTTAGAAGGCTTTTGATGACTGCTTCTATTTCATTGTGGGGTATAGGTTTATTTAAGTTGATTGTCTGTTCCTTAATTTAATTTTGGTAAGTGATAGTTATCCAGAAATTTGTCCATTTCCTTTGAATTTTCAATTTTTGTGGAATACAGATTTTCAAAGTATGACCTGAAAATTGTCTGGATTTCCTCTGTGTCTGTTGTTATGTTCCCCTTTTCATTTCTGATTTTGTTAATTTGCATTTTCTCTCTCTGCTTTTTTGTTAGTTTGGAAATTGGGGAGAAAGAAATCAAACTGTCTCTATTTGCAGATGATATGATAGTTTACATAAGCGACCCAATAAACTCTACCAGGGAACTCCTACAGCTCATAAACACCTTCAGCAAACTAGCAGGATACAAGATAAACTCAAAAAAATCAGTAGCCCTACTTTATTCAAGAGAAAAAGAGGCTGAGAAAGAAATCAGAGAAACATCACCCTTACAATAGCCACAAACAACATAAAGTATCTTGTTGTAATGCTTACCAAACAAGTGAAAGACCTATATAATAAGAACTTTGTGTCTCTAAAGAAAGAAATTAAAGAAGATTCCAGAAAACAAAAAAGAACTCCCATGCTCTTGGATAGGTAGGATAAATATAGTAAAAATGGCAATCTTGCCAAAAGCAATCTACAGATTCAATGCAATCCCCTTAAAATCCTACCACAATTCTTCAGTGACCTTGAAAGGATGATAATCAACTTTATATGGACAAAAAAAGACCCATGATAGACGGAAAAAAACCCCTGTACAATAAATGAACTTCAGGAGGCATCACCATCCCTGACTTTAAGCTCTACTACAGAGCTATAGTTCTGAAAACAGCCTGGTATTGGCACAAAAATAGACAGGCAGACGAATGGAATCGAATTGAAAATCCTGATATTAACCCACACACCTATGAACACCTGATTTTCAACAAAACAGCTAAAATTATACAATGGGGCATGGACAGCATTTTCAACAAATGGTGCTTGCTGGCACAAATGGATGAGGGTGTGTAGAAGACTGCAGATAGACCCATGTCTGTCGCCATGCACAAAACTCAAGTCCAAATGGATCAAAGACCTCAACCTCAATCCAGCCACACTGAACCTCTTAGAAAAGAAAGTAGGAGGTACCCTTGAACAAATTGGTATAGGAGACTACTTCCTGAACATAACTCCTGGGGCACAGATACTGAGAGCTAATAAATGGGACCTCTTGAAACTTAGAAGCTTCTGTAAGACAAAGGACACAGTGGACAAGACCAAATGGCAGCCCACAGACTGGGAAAAGATTTTCACCATTCCTATATCTGACAAAGGGCTGATCTCCAAAATGTACAAAGAACTCAAGAAACTAGTCAACAAAACACCAAATAACCCTATTAAAAAATGAGGTACTGAACTGAAGAAAGAATTCTCAATAGAGGAAATCAAAAAGGCTGAAAGACACTTAAGAAAATGCTCCACATCCTTAGCTATCAGGGAAATGCAAATCAAAACAACTTTGAGATACCATCTTATTCCTGCCAGAATGGCTAAAATTAGAAACATCAATGACAACTCATGCTTGAGAAGATGTGGAGAAAGGGGAATACTCCTCCACTGCTGGTGGGAGTGCAAACTCATACAGCCATTTTGGAGATAAGTATGGTGGTTCCTCAAGAAAATGGGAATTAGTTTACCACAGGACCCTGCAATCCCTCTTTTAGGCATATACCCAAATGATCCACTTCCATGCAACAAAGACATGGGCTCAATGATGTTTATAGCAGCATTATTTGTAATAGCAAGAACCTGGAAGCAACCTAGATGCCCCTCAACTGAAGAATGGATTAAGAAGATGTGGCACATCTACACAATGGAATACTACTTTGCAGAAAAAAAAATGGAATCTTGAAATTCGCAGGCAAATGGATGGCACTGTCCTGAATGAGGTAATCCAGTCACAAAAAGAGGAACATGGTATGTACTGGCTCATATATGGATTTTAGACCTAGTGCAAGAATCGCCAGCCTATAATTCACAGCACCAGAGGAACTAGGATACAAGGTGTATTCTAAGAGATTCATATAAAATCCTTCACAGAAGGGGGAAGGGACAAGTCCCCCAGAGCACATGGGAAGTGGAGGACCTGTGAATGAAGAGAGTGGTAGGAGAAAGAGAAGGGGAGGAGAGGAAAGCACATGTGACTAGGAAGATTGAGTCAGGGGAGGAATAGAAAGCAGAAGACACACACACACACACACACACACAGAGAGAGAGAGAGAAAGAGAGAGAGAGAGAGAATGAACATGAAAGAGGGAGCCATTATTGGTGTGCAGAGAAAACTGAACCTAAAGAAAGGTCTAGAGACCTACAAGACTGCCACCCACTAACAATTTGAGCGACCGTGGAAAGGCTACCATAAATGCCCTTCCCAGACAGTGAGATCAACAACTAACTTATCCATCACCATGAAGCCCTCACCCAGTACCTGTTGTAAACACAAGCAAACACCCATAACAAATCACTGAGTCGAAGTAGAATCCAGATGTAGAGGGAGAGGACAAGACCAGGTTGCAGAAACACATAGAGACAGCTGACCTGAACAAGGAGGAGCTAATGGGCCCCCAGACTGATAGCAGGGAATCCAGTATGGGACTGACTCAGATCCCCTGAATATGGGTCTCAGCCAGAAGGACTGAGCAGTCTAAGGGACCTCAGACAGTGGAACCAGGATGTATTCCTGATGCACAAAAGGATCTTCGGACATGTCCCTCATGGAGGGATACTGCCTTAACCTAGAGACAGGAGAGAAGTCCTTGTCCCTACTTCAAATGACTTGCCAGATTTACATGACTCTACCTGGATGGCATTGCCCTACATGTGGAATTGGGGTGGGGGAGATGGGATGGGAGGGTGGTCAGGGTGCATGTGAGGGGGCAGAGAGGGTCAGAGGGAGAGAGGGAGGGAGGAATAGAGAGAGGGAGGGAGGGAGAGGGAACTGGGATCAACATGTAAAAAATAAAAAATTAAAAAATTAAAAAATCCAATACTTGCTCAAAGATTTGGGGGTTATTTGGGGGTTAACCAAAAGAAAACTTGTCTGATCAGGAATAGACTCAGGCAGGAAGGACCCAAATAGCTGTCCTGCCTGCAGCTCAGGCATGAGCCTGGTCCAGTGGTTTCAAAGCAGCTTTTTCATGAAGTTGAACCTTAATGTTGGACACCAATTGTAACATGATACATAAAAACCCAAAGACAGATATTAGGGTTCAAGCTTCAAGCTGAAAATCAGAGAAGCAAAGCAGTCAAGCCAGTAGATATTACTTTACACAGCTGAAATGGCAATACTGTCTCCACAAATCCTCAGAGGCAAAAGACTATGAATTCCTGTCTCTTCCTCCTTATATCCCTTTCTGAGCCCTGCCATATCCTCCTATTCTCATGTCCTAGGATTAAAGGTCTATGATTCCACATGCTGAGATTACCTTTTTGTGAGCAGTTTCCTTTAGGACTGATCAATATCATGCAGTCAGTGTGACCTCTAACTAACAAAGATCTGTCTGCCTCTTAATCCTGAGTCCTTGGATTCCAGGTGTGTATTACTACCTCATAACTTTATCACTACTAGGATTAAAGCCTGATCTCTATAGCCTGAGGCTGACTTTGCTTTCTGAATCCTCAGGCAAGCTTTAATGAATCATAAATAATATGGCAAGCTTTAATGAATCATAAATAATATATCACCACAATGGAGAACAGTTGAGAAAGAAACTGGATGTTGACTTCTAATCTGCACTCAAACACAAATACACAAACACACAAACATGTATGAATACAACAAAACCATGAATGTTCAGCCACTTGATCTTGAGCAAATATAGTCAAATATAGGAAATTAAAAAGTCCTTTCAATAAGTCATGCTGAGAAAACAAAACTAGATATCCATATGAACAATAACGTTGGACCCTTGTCCCATATAATATAAAAAAAAATCAATTCAAAATAGATGAAATATTTAAAGATAAGGCCTGAAACTTAGAACCTCCTAAAATAAAATATAGGCAATGACAGAGAGAATTACTACATAATATTGGTCTAGGCAGTTATTGTTTAATTTCAAAAGCACAGGCAGTAAGAAGAAACATATACAATAGAATTACATTGTCATAGATAATCTTGATTGTCAACTTGACAAGATCTAGGATAGACCAAATGTGAGCTTCTTAGAACTCTTGTGAGTTCTTTGTTAGATTGTTTGAGTCAGGAAGGCCTGCTTCAAATGTAGGACACACCTTCTGGGGTAACACAGATAAAAGGGAAAAGAAATAAAATTTGCCTTTTGCCTGTTTGTTCACATTCTTGATGATAAATCCATCTCTCCTGTGGCATTCCTCATTCCTCAGCTGGCTGATATTGGAAGAACCATCTTTCTTTCTTTCTTTCTTTCTTTTTTTTTTTTTTTTTTTTTTTTTTTGGCTTCTGATGTAGATCAAAGACCACCAGCTCTCTGTAGTCGTCTGACCTTCAGCATCAGGTTAGGAAGGCAAGGATAAGTAATCTCCTGGCCTGAACAAGTTCCAGATGCTTGGCCTCTCCAGTGTGAGACAACAGTTGTTGAACTATCCTGGAAGCCAGTCTAACACATGTCCTTTTTAAAATATAATTTTATTTAACGATCGTGTTCCTTTAGAAATACATGACTAATGCACTCATCAAAATTAAAAGCTCCTACATATTGGAATGCAAACTATATATCTAATAAGAGGTTAATAACCTAATAGATAATTCATAAGGAACTCAGCTGACTGTCCCAGCCTCTTTCCTTGTGCATAATCACACACATTCACTCTGATTCGTATAGTGCTAACCCCTTGTTATTTCCCATCTGTGCTTCAGCACGCTCTCATTCTTCATGAATCAGGGTCCTGCATAGGAAGCTTGCTGGAGATGACCCCGTATCTAAGGATTGATTCTCATTATAAATATTACAGTTGACTTCTGAGCAGAAGAGTAAAGGAGAAAGGGGCTTTGATCTAGAAAGTCAGGAATTATGCAAAGATGATCTCTGTTCAGATTTGAGTCAGATTTAAATGAATATGCAGTTACTCACTAAGTAGTTTTAGAGATCTAAAAAATGAAGTAGCCACTTTGTCAGAGCAGGGTTACAGCCTCATAATACACCTCTTGCTTCAGTTACTCCTGTATTTGAACCAGGAAGTTAGTACATGTTTTCAGAGTGGTGAATAAATGGATGGAAGCGTATAGTTTAATTACACCAATGATAGTACCTGGTCCTTTCGTGCCAAGCATAAAAGATAATGATGCTATTTTGGGTTATTTTAGGACCACATAATTGGACTGTCATTGGAATATCTGAGGAGGGGCCTCAAATCTGGTACATTCAGAGGTCCAGTTGAAGAACTGTTTTATTGATGGCTCCCACATCATAGGCCAGATCTGATGTGTACCTAAACATTACAAACCCAGAATAGTGACTGTAGGATGGTGCTGAGCCCTGTTTCTCCCCATGTCATGCACAGCTTCCTCCTAGCTCCCCATCAACGCAATTTACTATATCTCTACACTTGCTGGGAGTGTCATTTTTCTCCTTTCTCAAAAGTTCTTTTATTCCACTCTGTCTCTCTCCCTGTTTCCAACACTTTGGAGTCCTTTCTCTGTCCTCCGGCTGCTCTAACAGGTGTTCGTTTCTTTATTTTTAAAAGTCAGGGATGTGTACCATACCCATCAGAAGGTTCTACACATGCAAAGCCCCCATTAGCTTTCTATATTGTCTTATGGTTTCACAAAACGTCTATAATTGTACCACATTTTAAAACTATAGAAATGAAAAAATGTCTGTAAGAGGGTTGAACTTTAGATCCAGGCTCAAAAAAAGAAAAAGAAGTCAAAGACTTCAAGCCTGGAGTGAAATATTTTTATCTTTTATACTATATTAACCTTTCTTTTATTTTTTGAGACAGTTGTTTCTCTATGTAATAGTCCTTGATGTTGGTGTTCTGGGACTCGCTCTGTAGATCAGGCTAGCTTGGAACTTAGAAGATCCTATTGCCTCATTTGCTGAGTGCTAGGATTGAAGACAAATGCCACTGTCACCTGACAATACTATATTAATTTTAAGGAATAGCATGTTGGGCCCTGTACCAACCTGTTTTAGATGGCTGGGCCCCAGTGAAAAGAAATGTGGTGAGTCGGTGAAGAAAATAAGTTCAGGAGCATCTCAGACAACTTTATCTTTTAAACGTAATCAGTTTTTGAAAACTTAAAATCAGCTCAGGGGCACAGAGTTCTTACAGAGCAAGATAACAGAGGAAATCTCACACATGTGGGGCTGGAAAGGAATGGACCAGAGCCAGCTTCCGTCATCCAGTGAGCTATTTCAAGCGGCAAACTAAAACCCTGGGACTGATTTCTCAGACCTTTTCCAAGATAGCATAATGTCCATAACAGAATGCACAGATGGGAACTTGGAATCACTCCCAAAGGAGATCACATAGAAACATCTTTTTTGATTTCTTGTCCCCAAATAAGTAAGAAACCAAAGAGATATGTATGTATATATGTATTTATGTATGTATGTATGTATGTATGTATGTACATACGTACGTATGTATGCTTCTCTCTTTCATATCCATGGTCACTTTTTAACTAATTGCTTTTAGAAGCACACTCATGCATATGAATGTGTGTGTGTGTATGTTCCTACATACAATCTCCTCAGTCTGAGTTTGTATTATGTATGTGTGTACGTATGTACATAGTATGTATATATGTATGTATGTATGTTTTCTGGGCTGACCATTTGGTATCAGAACCAACTGATGCACAATTTTTTAAAACTACTCCTCACATTCTTAGCATTCCTGAGTTGCCTGTAGTTTTTGCATAGGTTTGAAACCCATGGTCTTCTGCCTGTCCACTTTGGCATTTCTATTGTTGATGTCTTTGTTTAGTTCATGTTTAAGCTGTCATGACGGTGAGACTTTATAGGCATAGCTTCCGACATGAGTAGGTGACACAGTCTCACAGAAAATTCCCTGATCTTCTGGCTCTTCCAATCATTCTGAACATTCTTCCTAAATGTTCCCTGGGTCTATTCAGGAATTGTAGTGTAGATGTATCTGCTGAGACTGGGTAAGTATTCTTCTCATTATTATTCATTCTCCATGACCATGGCAACTCTTACAATGGAAAAACATTTAACTGGGGTAGTTTGCATTTTTCAGAGGTTTGGTCCATTATCATCATGGTGCAACATGGTGGCATGCAGGCAGACATAATGCTAGAGGATTAGCTGACTATCCTATACCTGCAGGCAATAGGAAGTGGTCCCAGACACTGGTTGTGGCTTGAACATATATGAGATATCACATCATGCCTCCTTGGTGACACATTTCCTTCAATAAGGTCACACCCACTCCAAAAAAGCCATACTTCCTAATAGTGCTTCTCTCTTTGGGGGCTATTTACTTTCAAACCACCACAAGTACAAACTATACAAGAGTTACTGAGTGTTATTAAGAGAAAATATAATAATGAACAAGACACAGTTGCTGCTGCTCCAAAACTTGTATTATGTAACAAATCATTGTCCATATTTAAATGTCTAATCATTTTGGCAAACTCTATCCTGCAGGACACTCTGACCACAACAAAGATGAGCTATTTTTCACAGAAAATCCTGAAAGCAAATGTGAAAATTACAGCTATTATTTGGAACTATCAATGGACTACATAACATTTTATTTAGGCCAATGCTTTTACCTAAGTCATCTAGACAGTTTCTTAGAGCCCTACTTCCCAAAACATTCTTTTCTGTGCTGTTAAATCCTTGTTGCATCTACCTTATAATAAACAGAATATAATGGATAGGTCAATCCAAAACTTCTATAGGTATTGAGAAGCAAAGACAAGATTTCTTTGTTACCCCCAATTTCTGTGGGAAAAAAAAATCCCCAGATTCAGACACACATCTTTGGTTACTATGGTTACACAAAGCAAGTTGTGAAATTAAGTCATACAGGACAGCATGACTTGGACCTTTGAATCCTGTGCTTTCCTTCTTGAAATTATAAATACTTGGTGATAAAAGTGAAAATGACTCAAATCTACTTATATTTAGGGATCGGTTTACAGATTAGTGAATAATGAGCACACAAAAAGATTGCAGCAACTAAGGTAGAGGAAAGGAATTCTTAAATGCATGTCCCATCAGACATTTGCAAGGAAGTCAGAAGAAATATTAGCTTCTTTCTGTTTCTTTCAAATAAGATAACAACTAAATTTTCTACATTAGTTATGAGACTCAGGTTAAACAGAACTCAACATTTGTCCCTCAGTCCTCTTCCTGAACTACAGAATAAGAGCTAGATGTATGAAATTTTTAAATAATTCTTTCATGGGAGGACTATCCTCCTGCAAGAAACCATCTGGTTGGGCTGTTCCACTGACACTATCAGTTACAACTTGCCTAAGATGTTCCCATGGGATCTCAACCACCAACAGAAACAGAGTGTTTATGTCCTAAAGGCAGAGTATAGTGGGGAATGGCTGGAAGAAGCTAAATATGATTAGGACCCCTTTGATTGAAAAGAATGATAGGTTGGTATGATGGATAAGATGGTTGGGTATCAAGAGGAATTGTTAGAAGACTAAAAAGTGAAAGAGAGAAGTGGCCTGATCTTGCAGACTATATCTTTTCTGAACTACAGAAAAGTTTAAGTCAACTTTTAACCACTGTACCATCATGCCCAAAGCAGTCTATTTGCAAAGGGGAAAGGCTTGATTGTGCTCACCATTCTGAAGTTTTCCATCCATGATAAGTTGGTTCCACTTCTTGAAGCCTGAACCAAGGTAGCACATCATGACAAAAGTGCACAGTATTAGGAAGTCTGCTTCTGTTATGAAGTAGGGGTAGGTCCAAGGTCTCACAATATCTTTTAAAAGCATGCCACAAATGTTCTTCTTAAACATTTCACAATAAAAACACTTGTCTTCTAAGACTGAGCACATGTGCTGTGAGGAGATGTTAGAGATCCAAATGAAAGCATATTCCTAGGTCAATCATCGTACCAGAAAGCATCCAGCTTGGTACATATGCTCTGGAGTTTGAGGAAGAGACAAAGAGAGACTCACTCACCAGTTCCTTGTTCGGAAGTTTTGAAAGGACAAAATATTCCAGAGCAGAACAGGAAGTGAGTGTGAGACAGTCTGGACTGCCTTGATGTGGATGGTGATATGGTTTTCTTTCCATCCCAGTGGTGTCAAAGCAGCACATGGCTACCACTGTAAACACCTTCCCATAAAGGTGTTGGGGATCAACAGACTACATAGTAAGAGACTATTGGGTATACTGAAGGTGGCCAGAAAACAAGAGAGTTAGAAAAAAAACATTAGCTAAGCAGAGACGTAATGAAGGCATTCTGGAACTTAGTCATTTAAAAGGCTTCCAAAATTACTCAACAAAACTCAACATCAGAGTCTAACACATTAGTCAATTACCCACAAAATACAGAGGAACCAGTTTTGAAATGTCCCATTCCATTATTCTCCTTAGACTCTCCTCTCAATATCAAAACAGGAAAAGAGAGAAATATGAAACATAATAGATATTTCCTGCTGCAGAGAATAGTTCAACCTTCCTGATTTATGATCAAGGGGTGGAGAGTATATTAGACAACAAGTTTGAAAATGTTTACTTCATAGTTGTTTAAAATCATAGCTGTCAACCAAATGGAAAATGTTCAAGAACAACATATGAGAGAGACAGAGGTCCACAGTAAATACAGGATAGTGCTTTTTCACCATATAGCAAAATGTGGATAGATATGGACTAGAGAGCAGTATATTTCCCAGTGGTAGAGAAAGCCTAGAATCTCTCCATATAGGTCTAAATTGATGGAATCCACTCAATATAGGTTAGAATGAACTAAACAGAGATACTTCTTAGAATAGTAGTGTAGAACAGAATAATAGATTAATCATTCCATTCCATGAAATAATGAGAAGTTTGAATTAAAAATCCATGACATGGAAAAAATGTAGTTGAGGTTAAGAATGAATACTGGTTATGTAATGAAGGAAATCCAGTTTCGAAGTGGTATCTTCCTTGAGTGTCAGAGCAGGAATAGTATATTGTATTTTAGCACTTTACCATGCACCAAAAGATGAAGCCATCCATTTTTTTGTATGACAAGACTTCCTGGGGAGATGCAACACACACATCTATCCATCCCACATATGAAGTTCCATCAACCCTCCCATCCCATTCCCCCTACCACAATCCAAAGGGAGGGTGATGCCTTCCAGGAGGGATCAACAAAATCTATTCATGATGTTTTGTCACAGCATAACCCAAACTAGAATAGAGCCCACACATATCGAAGTATTATCCAAATCCAACTTGGTAAACCAATGAGTTTTATTGAGATTATTAATAAATCTGGATGAGGGATTACTTAGAGGGTCAGACATTACTCAAGAAACAAATGCATCACCAAGGCCCACCTCAGCACAGATGACAGTTGACAAAATCAAGGGACCTGGAGGACACTGTGGTGCCTGTAGGTAACTGAACAGGTTAAAGAGTATTCTTTTCAGGTAACTCATATGGTCTGAACCTCTTCCACGCAGCTGGTCTGGTCTCAGTCTAAGTGTGGCTGCCTGGGAGTGGCTCTCCATAATCTTTACTCTTTACTCCTGTTTGTCTGTTCCTTGGTTTGTGGAGGCTAGTGAATCTGGTCAGTTTCAGAGACTTTCCAAAGCTATTTAGAGTTGTTTGCCTTCTGGCTTAAGGAGCTTCTTGTAGGATGGAATGTTTCAATCTCTGAGGATACTGATACCCAACAGCATTCGCCAAGAACTCCTCTGCCTGTAGAACCTGGCAAGGTCTGGTGACAGATGGCCAATACATGTAGCACTGCTCTGGAAGAACATTTGTTCATACAAATGATAAACCGGACAGTTTGCTGATAACTGATTTTAACTCTAGTAATGTGCCAGTATCTTTTGAGTAGCACTTCAAGTTACATATACTAAGAAATAGCATTAGGGAAAATATTTACAGAGCTACTCCCCATCAGACCATATTTAAATCTCCATGACCAGATGTTAGAAAGGCCTCTAGTACTAATGTTGAAAATGTAGCAGCTGTATGATTGACATGCCTCATTATACTCTGTATATGTAAATAGTACCTTCGCTTTTATGAATATATGGTATTAAGCAGAGCCACAATAAACAATAAAACCAAAAGGTTCTGAATTAGAATAAAGCAGTAGTATTCATTCTTTATGCTGGATCTGAGTCCCTAAGATTAAGCAACCAAACCCCAAAATAAGGAATACCATAAAGGTCATAGGACGTGTTCAAAGTAGGTTCTATTCCAGTGTGCTTGTGTTCATCTAACCCCAGCCTCATTTCATTCAGCCCCTTGATACAGTGTAGAAACAGCACAGTTGATCAATTACTAATACACAACATTGTTTCACAAGATAGAATGTGCTTTAGAGGAAATAAGTACCAGTCTAGATGGAACAAATGGAATTCACTTTTAATTGGAAGTAGTGTTCAGGAGAAAATGATATCTTAATTGGAAGAACTTCTTGTCCTGGAGGAAGATAAGGCTAGAAGCCAGCCTGTAAATATGGTGAGGTTTCATTGCAGTAGTCAGGCTGAGTCAGGAGTGAGACAGCTAATGTCAGGATCTGTCACACAGAAAGGCTGGCCTCTATACTGTTCAAATTGATACTAAGGGCAAGCCCAGTATTATGGCACATGCCCATAATCCTAACACCTGGAGGTGAAGGTAAGAGAATTGAAAGCTCAAAGTTATCTTCAGTACTCTGCATGTTTCAGTACAGCCTGTACCCCAGCAAACCTTGTCTCCCAACAACAACTACAAAAACAAAAACATAGGCTAAAGATGCTTTAAATATCTCAGTGAGAGTGACCATCTGTGCTAGCTACTAATGTACAAGGAATCTTATGGACCTCTAAGTTTTCAATAATACTCCATGGCAACTGTAATTTAAATTAATAAATACTGACTTCCATCATCCCAAATAAACCAGAATTATAGAGAGATGATAGGTAGATGATTGACTGAATAATATATATAATGTATATATTATATATCTATGTATATATATGATAGATGTATAGATAAGTGATTGATACATAGTGGTAGATAAATACAGATGATAGCTATATTATAGATACATGGATAAAAGACAATAGAGAGATGAGTGATAGATGGTAGGCTTACAACAGATGAGAGATGATAGGTTGATAGATGAGAGACAGATGAGTGCTAAATGATAGATACTTAGATGCTAGATATGTGGATACTATATTAGAAAATCATAGGTTATGGATAATAGATGATAGAGATATAGGGCATAAGTAATAATTATATAAACTGTAGTACATTTAGGACATAGCAGCTATTATAGATTTTGCACAAGTCCTCCCTACAGGAGAGGAAAATCCTTTGGTGTAAGAGAACACAATAGAAACCAGTCTTAGTTTAAGACTGCATGCAAAGACAAGATAATTGGCTTTGTCCCCAACTGACTGGCTGGGATTAATGATTCCTGCTCACAATGGTATTCCTTAAGTGAGAAGGGGTTGAAACTGTTGGGAAGATATCTCTATAATTCTTAGTTATTTGTTCTGCATGGAAATTGGGTCATGGCATTGACATATTCCAATATGGTATAAGGCATTGAGTCTGCTGTTAATTTAAACAACCTGTATAAATAAGTGACAAAATAATACTCTTTAAGATGGCCCAAAGTACAAGAAGAGGTAGTTAAAACCTCCTCGGGATATAATATAAACAAAATTTATCTCACCATCAACTTCTTGCTATGCTAACTAGATTTTGCACTTGTTTATCACAAAATGGATCAAGCAGGAAGTGAGTGATCAGATGAGTATGAAAATACAGCCAAAGTGTGCAATGCCTTTATAAGATCCTTCATCCTCAAAGAGCTCAGGTCCCTGGGCCAGGGCTGGCCTGAGGACAGCAATACCCACTAGGACACAGATTCCATGCAGACAGGGTCTAGTTGCATATCCCCAAGAAACAAGTGCTTCAGAATTGTTCCTGAGTGAATCTTGGGGGACAGAATACTTTGCCTAACAAGAATACTCTTGCAGGTCTCTGGTATGGTCCATGAAGCTCTTACCTGATGAGCTAGTTTATACTAATTATGCCGATTATGTATACTTTTACCAGGGTCTGGGTAGCTGAAGTCGATCACAACTGTCATGTGAGCTTCCCCAATTGTACATATTTTGCAAGTGACAGAAATAAATGCATCCATGATACAGCCCTGTGACGGAATAGCTGCAGGCTGCTGAGTGGTTCCTTTTGGACTTCATTCCAAAGAGCTTTTACTTGCACTTAATGCAATCTCTATCTTAAAACAGCAATAGACTATAGCTATTGATGAAATACCTTTCCAGAATTCTTAATTACTTCTAGTGAACCATTAACTCTGGGGACAGTTTGAGGTCCTCTAGTCATGGAGGGATGTGGGGAAGCTACACAGAGGAATAGCATGAACTGAGATTTGAAAGAGGGATGCATGGCCTAGGGAATCACACATAAGCCATGAAATGATGGATAGATAAATAGAAGGAAGGGATTTCACTGAAACCATGGCTTGGGAATGGTAATAAATATAGAATTATGCCTAACATAGTAGCTCATACCTTTAAATCAACATCAGGAGATCAAGGACTGCCATGAGTTGAAAGCTAGCTTTGGCTACACAGTTATCCTGTATCCAGTGTGAGAAATAGAGAGGGAGGAGGAGGAAGAGGAGAGGGTAGTTTGGGAATGGTGGAGGGAAGAAGAAGCAAAGGGTAGGGGAAGTAGGGATTAATTCAATTACATTTAAAATCTTTGGAAAGCCTTCTTGGGTATCACTTTCTGGCTAATTTCTAACCTTGGCAACAAATACCACATAACTACTTTTTATTTCTAAGTGATTCCCATAAATATGGAATCTTATTATTTATAACTCTATAGCTCATTGCACTCTCTAAAAAAGAAATGGGACTTTTTCTGATTTTAATACTGATAAGTTATAAATTTAGCCTTTGTAAAACCTGGTTCTCTGTTTTTACATATGAAGTGCATGGATGCAACCCTTTGTAAACTGTTACTTTTTTGAGAAAGTTTACAAATTGTGCCACATGACCAAACATGTGCTATAAAAAGTTAATCCACTTCAGTTGTCAGTGGAACATTTGAACTCTTTTGTTTGGCCAAAGCATTTTGCCAAGAAACTACAACTTTTCTGTTATGGACAGTTGATTTCCAAATAAAGCTCCTAGCTTGTGTTCATGAACAGGCTCATTATTATGTGCTATCAAATTGTCCTGATAGTCTTATTATGCCAAGGTCTACATTGAAAGCGCTCTTCCAGGTATTTCTACTCACGTCTGTTGTTACCCCTGATTCTGATTGCTTCTTAGTTTGAACAAAATAAATAAATAAATAAATAAGAATCTTTCTTGGTCTCTAGTTTCCAAATCCAGTATTTTGAGCTGTCAAAATGAAGACTTTTCACAGATACTCACGTGCATTTTTTTTCCTGAAATAATTAAGCTAACTTGCCACAGAAAGGTTTCTTCTGCATTTTCCATAACAATGTAAACGTGAAGTGGGTTTGCTAATCAAATGAAGAGTATTCTGCTAGGGAGAGTAGTGAGCTCTATTATTATTCTCTTTGACACCCTATTTAAGATATACCATTTAGGGGCGTAGAAGTACCTCACATTTGGACAAGAAAACACACTGCTTTTATGAATAGAAGCCAGCTGGCTAGACAATAGACTGGGCACTCTAGAGTTACCAGCTATGAGAATTCTTGTATTAAAGTATAACAACCTGGTTGAAATCCAATGCCATGTTCCTGCTTCTGTGTTTCCAGGCAAAAGAAAGTGCTAAGAGCAATTCACACACCCCTCAGGGCTGGTGGAAAGACTATTCATATGGGAAATATCAAAGGATGCTCCTGGTTATAATAACATCACCAAAGACTTGAAATACCACAGCAATACTGTGCACAAATATGAATTCATCAAAATTTGCATTTTGTATCTAGATTGACAAAAGGAATGATGTTGAAATATAATCTATATGAAAATAACAATAGTCAACCAAGCACTCACTTTCCATACTGAAGGCGAGTGGGATGTATTCATCACTAAGCCTGGAAAACATTTAACTTCTATAAACTTATATTAGTAAAAAAAAAATAGATTTTACTGAAATTTTTGCCTAATTTTGTGTTTTGCCAAGTTTTGGGGCACCTGGTAGCAGACTCTGATTTCAATATTTTAAGTCATCATTGAGATTGCATTAAACTTTAATTTTTCTCTGCTTTTAATCACTTAATCTATGACAACAAGACTTCTCTATTTTTAAAACTACTTTTTACTTTTTGAAATGAGTGGAGAAAAGCTTCCTTGCCCAGAAAGTATCTAGATCCTCTTTCACTAGAAAAGTGTGGCATCTGAAAGCTATTAAGCAGAGACAACAGAAAAAATTTAAACTTCTCTCAAAAACAGACAAAACAAACAAACAAACCAAAGTTCTTTAAAATCTACTGTCAGGTGATGCCCTTTGCATGAATTCTCCTAATTGCTTTCTTTGTGTCTCTGGAACTTACAGATGGGGAGTCCTAGATACCATTTGGTTCTGAGTTGTATCTACAGTGAGGTTATTTATCTTGAGTGATGATACTCTCAGTAGCATGAGAAGCCCTACTAGGACACTATTTAACTCCATGCCCAACCTCATGAAACCACATCCTTGAGGAATTCAGTTTAAATAGCTAATCATGCCAAAAACATCAATGTACAAAATGTGCCAGCATGTGTTCACATCCTCACAGCTCTGTCTAGAGTTTATTTGCACAGGACAGATGTGTTGTTCATTTATCATATGCAACTTAGTGACCTGATTCTGCAAAATTAAAACACAATCCTTATCTGCATTGCAGGAAGAAAATAAAATCTCCTCTTGTCCATACACACATATTTTGAGTGAAAACATATTCATTACAATGTATGCGTATATTGTGTACAAAGATTCTAACTTAGTAAGAATAGCAAGAGTCTGAACTGCAGGTTTAAGGGGACCTATTGCATTTCTGCTAAGAATATGCATAAGATCATGAAATGACATGCTGGAGAGATGCTTCTGCTTTAAGAATGCTTACCCCCTTGCAGGGACTAGAATTTTGTTTCCATCATCCATGTCATGCAGCTGACAACTCCCCCACCACCACCACATAGCTGTATGTCCAAGAGATACAGTCTTCTGACCTCCACAGAAACCCACACTCAAATGCACATACCTGTATGCACACATACACAGACAAACATAATTAAAAATATTTTCAAAGGTTCCTGTGGTCAGGAAAAGATAAATGGTAGGCAGTTAGTGCAATAGTTCCATTTTGAATATAATGTTCTGCCCCAGATATTTTAATTTTGCCTTAAATTAACACTGAGAGTTATAATAGAGTCTGATTCCACTTTCCTATGTCTGCTCTATTGTCTCCATTGGTCCTACATATGGGCAGCCTGAGAAGAAAGTGTAAGTATCCCTTCTTTTGCACTACTCACTACTTAAGTACTGCAAGCTCAATCCTAGCCACTGTCAAACCAGCTTGTCTTCTTTCCTGTCCATTTAAGCCAGTTTTTGACATGCAGGAAAGCCTCCCTTGCTCCTCAGAGAGTTTCATTGTGTTTAAAGGAATCCATCCATTGTCGCCGCTGAAAATATTGTCCCAGCTGAAAAGTCATCTACTGCAGAGTGGACTTCAACATCTAAAACAAATGCACTTGCAGTGTTGGGGAGGGTTTGAACTGTCTCCACATGATCCCCACATACACACTATCAAATCACAGTCACGGTCATTATCAACAGCTTAAAATATGATTAAAGTCATTTCTATTTCCACTACTTAATCCAGCATCTCATTTGCTAATCCTTATCATTTTTCATAGTGGAGCCTTGGATCATGACTCTCATTGTGATACTATCACAAGCTTATGCCTCAAGCCTCCACCCAAAGACCTAAAGAAACTGAGGGATGAGACCTGGGAGTGACTGGGTGGAGGGAAGGAAAGGGGGAAATGACATATTCTATTTTCATTAAAAATGTATAAGAAGTTAGAGTAAGTGCTTAGGAAATGCCAACACTGTAAAACTGGCACGGGCAGAGCGAGAGCCTGGGACTACCATTTCTATAGTTTCCATGCATCCTCCAAGAAGTCGAAATATGTTGCACTGTAGAGGAAGTTCGGCTCTTTAGAAACTTCTTGCTGCCTTTTCATTTCTCTTCTGGAATACCAGTGCATGTTTGCAATAGGCATGCGGTGGCTGTCTGTTAAGCAGAACTAGAAACAATAACACTTCAAGTTTGGGAGCTGACTGGGTCTCAGCATGAGAAAGATATTTGTAATTAGGGGTTTCCTATAAAGGACTGAACTCTTTCAACAGGGAATGGATGCTTGGAAATGCTCATCCAGAAACCGCATGTCTTAGGATGAAAGCTGCATTTCTGCATTGGGAGAAAGATTGGAATAGCTAACAGAAAGATCCTGGTCCATTTCTAAAATGTGGCAATTGATTGATCATGTGAATGGAAAAAAATATGCTATGAACTTGAAAGCTATGCCCTCTTAAATTTGTCTAACTCCTTTCCAAAACAATTCTAAACAATGTGGTGTTGCTCATTCTCGAGAACAGAGAACAAAACCCACTCAACCTTGATTTCTCCTCTCCAGGACATAATTTCAAGGTAAGAGCCAGGGGTAGGGGTATGATGGGGAAAACCACACAGTCAATAACCCTTATAGTACAGCCAGCACCATCAGTTCACCAACAGCTGCACATTGAGTAGCTATTGTATTGCAGGCATTGCCAGAGATAAAGGATATTTACACACAAGGGCCCTAGCTCTAGTCTCCTTGAAATACACTTGGACAAGTAAGACATAAAAAGTAAACACTTATAAATAAATGAGTTTCCAAATGGGCTGCCAGGGACCTGGTCCAATGTGTATGTCTGCTTAGCCCACACAATGAATATTAACACTATTAGCATAGAACTACATTAATAGAAGGCACGCCTTCCCATTTGCAATGTTATCACCATTAACAAAGTAGACTGGCCCAATTTACAGATTTATATCAAACACCTGACCCCTACATGCACATGTGTTTTTGACATTTTGGTCTATGATGCAGTATTAAGAATGTATGTGGTTATTTAAAATGATATGTATAAGCAACATGTAGAGTGGTTTAGAGGATGAAAGAGTGAATGTGATTGTCTTCTATGAGTCTTCATATTGAAGGGAAAATGGCATCTCACCTTGAAAGAACAGAAAAAGCAAGACAAAGCAATGCTTCAACGCTTGCTCCTGTGCCAGAGGCTGACGTGGATCCCCAACACCCATGACAGGTGGCTCACACTACCATAAACTCCAGTTTCCTTCTTCTGTCCTCTCTGGGTACACACACACACACACACACACACACACACACACACACGTACATACCACCCACAGGTGCAAACACGCACACACTGCCCTAGTTACTTTCCACTGCTGTAATAAAACACCATATCCAAAAGGAATTTAGGGAGTAAAGGTCTTATTTGGTTTACATACCCCAGGTCATAGTCCATTGAGGGAAGCAAAGATAAGAACCTACAGGGAGGAATTAGGTGCAATCCATGGAAGGATGCTGCTTACTGGCTTGCTCCCCCTGACTTTCTCCATTGGTCTTGCTCCTCCTGAATTTCACACTTTGCTTTCTTATACACCCAAGGGTGGCATAACATGCAGTGTCATAGGTTCCCTCACACCAGTCCTTAATCAAGAAAGTGAGCTAGCTGACTGGTCTTCAATGAAAGCAGAGGGATGTGCAGTGGCCCAGAGCTCTAGTGACTCCTAGATCCCCTGGCCATCCAAAGGAACACCCTGATTCTAGGCATAACAGGATGTGTGGCAGGCATCTTAGCAATAGCCTAGTATTTGTGGTGCTTCAGAAACCAGATACCTTGAACCAGACCAATGACTCCTTGAAATAAGTATGTGCATATAAAGCTGTTGTATATACAGCGTGTGTGTCACACTGCAGTTTGCAATATCACTTTGATGGATAAAGATGCAATGGAGAGGGCAGGTCACAAGGATGTTGGGAAAGAGCGGCCATGCTGGTGGCAGAGAGACGGAACTAAAGAACAGGTGTGGGGGTGTAGCTTAGGTAGACCAGGAGCATGCTGTTTCCAAATAGAGCCAGCAGGGTGGTGAGCAGCAGCCTGGAACTTGTGCAAGTTCTTGCCCAAATATGATGCACAGCCCCATGATTACCCTTACTTTGAGCAGTAACAGGATGTCCAAGATAGAGAATGGTTCATTTTCTGGATTGGATCTCAAAACAAAAGAGCAAAAACAAAACAAAACAAAAAATTCCTAGGATGATAAGCAACAGCTCGGAATCCTGCAAGTTCTGCCCATGAATACACTGCCCAGCCCTACAATTGCCCTGGCTCTGAATCATGGCAGGATGCTCGAGATAAAGAATGGTTAATTTTCTGGGTTGGTCCTTCACATAAAACCTCTGTGGTCTAGAGCAGTGCTGGTGTCCATGGCCCAGACTACCACCACGGTAGTTAATGCCCATGGACCACGTTACTACTGGAGAGCATGTGGATGCTCATGGTGTGTGCTCTCACTGGGACCATGTTTATACATGACCCATGTTCCCATCTTAGGCCATGTGTGGCCTTTGCTACCCTCTGACCCATGTTAGTAACTACAGTCCAAGATGCTGAAGAGGGCCATGTTGAGGTCCATGTTGGTATCCATGATATATGTTACCACCTGAGACTATATTAATCTTCATTGAACATACTGTGGTTTGTGTTGCCACCCAAGGCCATGCCAGTATCCATGGTCCATCCAGCCATTAGGGGCCATGTAGGTGACCGTGGTCTGTATTGCCGCAGGTGAAACAGACCCCTGAACAATAGGGGCTTTTTCTCAGGGCCTGATCAAGCACAATCTATATCCAAACACCTATTTTAATGGAGAGATCCTGTTTTAAATGAGTAGGAAAAGTTAAAGTGGCTGCTTCCTGACTCAGGCAGAAAACATCAGCAAAAGGTCTTGCAGGTGTCATTCTTAAGAGGGGGAAATGGGGAGATCTGTGTTAGAAGTGTTAGGATGCAGTGGTAAAGAAGAGAGGAGACAAAACAGAGGATGCATTGGTAAAGAAGAGAGGGGGACAAAGGGAAGGGGGAAGAGATATTTATCCTGGAGGAACAAAGTCCTGCCTCTAGATAGAGAGAAAACAGACAGAATGTAAGCAGATGATAATTTATAAAGGTAAAGCAGGAAACCCCACATTAGGATGAGGTGTTTAATTTTAATTGGGCATGCTAATTAGGTGAGCCAAGGAGAGCTTCTGATTGCTAAACTTCAATATTTCCTTAACTGGACCTTAGTAGTCAGCCTCAGGAGGAGGAAGTATCCAAATAAGAGAATAGACCTGTTAACTAACTTTAGGAATATGATCTAATGGTTTTTTAGCAAAGCAGAGGGAATTGGGGAGAAGGGCAAGGCCTGCCAGAACCATGAGCTCCAGTGGGCTGTCTTCAGCTGGGGACCATGTTGATGTACATGGTCTGTGCTGTCTGCAGAGGCCATATTGATGTCTGTGATCATCACGGCTGTCACTGGGAACCATGATCACATCCATCTTTCATGGTGCAGCTAGAGGCTATACAGATGTCCATGATCTGTGATGCCACCTGAAACCATGTTGATATCCATGATCCATGCTGGGCCCATGTTGCCATTATGAGGTCTATGGTCCATGATGCTGGCAGAGTTCATGGAAGTCTATGGAATATGCAGCCTCAGGAAATCATGTGGCATTGGCTGCTATGGGCAAGGAAGCACCTCTTGAAGTCATATCTATAACTCCAGACTCATAATAATTGAGAATGAGAGACACTGAAGCCTTCTGTAACATCCTCTCCCTGACGCCTTTCCCCCAAAAAAGGATAAACAGTCTATAAAGTAAACCACTGAAGAGTCTTTAAAAATTGTGATAAAGATGCTGAAGTATAGCTCTTTACAGTTGTTTGTCTGGTAGGAGGAATGGCAAAGGACTCAGTTATCTCTAAGAGCTGGCCACTGGGAGTTTAAATGTTCCAATGAATATCTGGGCAACACAAGTTGTACTTGGTGGGTTTTTGGGAGGGTCACAAGGGTGGAAAGATGAACCTAGGAGGATTGGGAAGTAAATGTGAGTGGGATGCATTGTATGAATTTCTCCAATAATAAAAATATTACCATGGGGGAGATAAAGCAAATACAAGGTGGGGTCAACCAGGGCTGCAGAGTAAGACCCTGTATGAAAAGAGAAAAAGGAACAAAGGGAGGGCTAGAAGAATTGCTCACATTAGAGAAGGATTTAAAAGCCATGCCAAATCCTTCAGGAACCTAATGAGAGATAGTGAAGCACAAGCTGAGTCAGTGGCATCAAAACAGGAATGTACATGCTCTTCCAGTTGCTAGGTGTTAAGTTCAACCCATCTGTATTAAGGCACTCAGATTTATCAAAACAACTTCTTACTTCTTCTTCTCATTTCTCTCCCTTTTACATTCCCAAAAGTGCTCTGTATCTTGGGAAATGGCTCACGGATCATATGCAAACTATTGAGATGAAGGAAGTCTATCAAAAAAAAAAAAAAAGGTCACATTATGTACACTGATCATTCACAGTAAAGGAAAGTTTGGAGGTGGCTTGCCCAGTTGCCTTCAGGTCAAGATGTAGGACTCTCCGGTCCTCCACCACATCTGCCTGCATGCCACGATGCTCCTCATCATGATGATAATGGACTGAACCTCCAAAACTATATAAGTGAGCCCCCTCAATTAAATGTTTTCATTTATAAGAGATGCAGTGGCCATGGTGTCTCTTCACAGCAATAAAAACCTAACTAGGACACTGGCCAAGAAGGACCAATAGATAAAAAGACACGAAGGCAAGAACAAAGCTGGCAAAGAAGAAATGTAGCTAACATGGAAGAAATGATTATATTCTAATGAGACACTTTAGCTATCAAATGAAGGGACCAAAATAAAACAATTGGAATTTCCCCAGGACTGTCATGATGGTAAAAGAGAAACTAGAGCTTCCCAGAGGGACACATTTCTCCCAGATACCCCTTAGTAAAGAGTCTACAACCTTATAGACAGTGACAGGGGAGTAGTGGGAAGGGTTACTTCTGAACTGGAAATGCTTAGATATTCATATTGTTACCCCTCTATTTAAACTTTACTATCACTTCAGGACCTGAAAAGGGGACTGGATGGGCACTCAATCTCTTTGTCACTCTCTCTAATGTGGCCACATTTGTACTATTTATTTGTTTCATTTGGCTTTTCAAGTGACTGAACCTGGCTTCTCAAGTTCAGTAAGCAGAAATACAGAAAGACTTGCTTGGCTGGAAAAGATGACCAAGACAGGAAAAAAACAACCCAGATGACCCAGCTTGATCAAGGGCCAAAGACAAATGCCAGATTTGATTGAGTCACCTACGCCACAAGAAAGATCTGGGGCTGTCTTCTGCCTTTGAGATTCTCTGGGAGGTTTTCAGTGAGGAGGAGACATGATCTCATCTTGGCTGAGCTACACTTTCAGTGTGTCTCCCAAAACTTCATGTTCTGGAAGCTTCATCACCAAAGTCACATCTCACAGTACTTGGATGTGGGCCTTTTTGGATACAATTATGATTGGATGATGTGATGGTGGGACTCCACGGTGGTATTAATGGCTTTATCAGAGTGGGAATTGGAGCCATCCCACATACTTGCTCTCTTGTCTTGTAATACTTCCTGTCATTTTGTGTCAGGCCAAGAAGCCCTCAGTAGATCTTGCTTCACATACTTAGGTTACTCAGCTGGCAACATTGAGAGCCAAATGTAGATATCCTCTTTATAAATTACACAATCTGTGCCATTCAGCTATAGAACAGAAATGGATAGACAGCCTTGCGTAGTGCACTCTGGAGTCAGTATAGATAGAATGTGGACAGCCAGCAAACTGACAGTAATATTGGTGTTCCAGATCAGGAACAATGGTTGAGATGTTGCAGAGGACATTGGATCAGGTGGTCAAAGAAATGTAAGGTCTCTGGCCTGATTAAAAATATCTTTCTCATAAACAGAAAGATAGAGATGTGATTTAAAATGGTTTCAACTCACCATTTAAAATGGTGAGGAGATGCACCAACTACTGAATTGTGTTCACTACCTCAGAGCAAAGGCCTACAAATCCTGTTTTCCAAAGCCATGGAGACAACGAAACACACAAGGTGTATCCTAAGAAAGTCTTTCAAATAAAAGTTTTAATCTAAGTGGGAAACTGTTGACAATAGCTCTTTTTGATATGGGAAAAGCCTTAAAGGTTGCCCCAAAGAAGAAGAAGAAAGGATGGTAAAGACACATGAAAAATAAATCAAATGAAATTTTAAAAGAAAAAATATTTCACAGAGGAATTCTTGAAACGTTCACAGGAAAAAGAAATGAGTTCCTTTGGCCTCTAGGTTTGACCAATTTTGTTCAACAAAAATGGGGAACATTGATTCCCTCTTCCTTTTCCATATTCTTCTTTCTATTGAGTTTTGGTGATTTCTCAGAGCAAAACAAAATGTGAAGACATGTATTTCTCTCTATTGCTCTTTAGAGTATACAGTGGTTCCAGAGGGGATTTTGTCAGAATATATAAAAGTAAAAACCACTTAAATACTCTATCCTTCTAGTGGTAAGAATTTATTCTAAGAACACTAATACATAAAAAAGATCCATGCAAAATGTTATTAACTACAGAATTGTGTATTTTATATAAAATTGTGATATAGCCTACATGAACAGCAATAGGGGAGTTACCACACCCCCCACAGGTAAATTTTGTGCACCCCAGTGTGTTAAGTGAAAATATAAACAAGCAGGAGGAGACACTATAGAATCTTGTAGATGGCTCCTGGGGATGGATGGCCCTAAAACTGTGTAAGTGCAGGCTTAGTAAAAAGGATCACCTCATTCTTTTGTTACTTTAGACCTCGAATTCCAGTTTTGAAAGGCCAATAAACAAATTAAAGATGAACAAACAAAAAACAATATTAATAAAAGACAGATAACAAAAGCTCTGTGGAGTGAAGACTCACTGTCTTGTGACCTTAGCCAGTGCTACTTTAACACTGAAGATGCACCCATGTCATCAGCTATTTGCCTATTTAGATGTTGGAGTCGGCTGCCTTGCAGAGTTCCCTCCTCTTTTGGCCTTTGACCAAGTCAGATAGGGATCCTTACTTTGTCCCTTGAAATGTCTAAAACATCTATGCCACCTCAGCCTTTAGCTGAAGGACAGGGTCCAAGGAGCAGCCCCTGGATGCTTCCATTTCCTGTGTGTGGAAGAGCGAGGGAGAGAAGAAAGTAAGATCAGAGAACAGCACTGAGCAGCAGATTCTGTGCTGTGACAGTGGCACCCACATCTCACTTCAGGCACCTCGCCACGGCTTTTACAATTAATGGGGAAAACCAAAGAAACACACAACCGAACATTTAATTGTGGGTGTCAACCCTGAGTGCAACAAATGCTCCAAGCAGAGAATTTAAGCTGGTGGTGGTGCAGACGGAAGAGAGACAGAAGGGAAGTACAGTATGTTTATATTTTAATGAATTTCATTTTTAATTAGTGATTTCAAAGATTTTCAGCAAACTTGGGTTGGCCCCTCAAACATAAGAATTTAATTGGTTTCCAAGCCTTCTCCTAAACAAGGTAGAGGATGCATTTGGAGCTTATTTTCCTTTGAGTACTAAATGGCTGGGTGATGCTGTGACAACACTCTCTTTAGCACCTTCTGAACCAGGTATGTTGTAAACACGGCTCACGTGTTCAGTTTAAAATATCTACCTGAAAGCTAAGCAATCATCCTGGGGTCTAAGGACGTTAAGACTATACTCACAAAGGATTCCCAAAGGAGAGTTTTTGTTTACTGGAATAAGTATAGGACAATGAAACCTGGATTTTAATGTCATGTGCAGCGTTGTCTGGCAACATTTGCCTTTGCCTTGAGGCTGATGGAAACAGAAACATTCCAGGTCTTGGTTTTTCCTGTTGCCTCTGACGTTCAGGGGCTAGGGCAGCAGCAGAGAGTGCTTTCTCTATCCCTGATGACTGGGCCCTCACCTGAAGACCACGGCAGCTGGCACATGAGATGCTCCCTCTAAATGACTGAGAGGGTGGTACCCACCTACCCCATTGGAGAGCCTAGGCCCCTCTGGGAGTTTTTAGGGGCATTTCCATCAAAATAACAGAACCACTCCCACTTCTTGGGTAGATTTAAGCTAGCTAATCAGGCCACACGAATCTGCTGCCTCACTGTTACTGCCAAGCACCCTGGGAAAATCACTTCTGGGATCCCTGCAGCTATGGGGAAGATAAATGTGCTACCCAGATCCTGACATCAGCTCTGTCTTCACGTCCCCCACACCCTCACAGTTGCATATTCTTATCTTTCTCCTGTTGCCCCCTGGGATCAAACAGCATGGCTAGAACCCACCCCCCCCTTCCCTGAGATCATTAACAAGGAACTCTCCCAACCCTGTGTTGTAGGTACGCACTGTGTACCTATGGTCTTGAGAC
The DNA here is from genome assembly GCF_943737965.1 of Phodopus roborovskii. NCBI lineage: Eukaryota > Metazoa > Chordata > Mammalia > Rodentia > Cricetidae > Phodopus > Phodopus roborovskii. The sequence continues at coordinate 5,637,136 of NW_026126583.1, read as the reverse complement.
CTGAACTCACTTCAGAGTTCATGTCATGCCGCTGTCTCTCTGTGTCCATATTGTTAATGGCTCTTTTTAATAAACTTTATAGCAAGATGACACTCTCCGTGTCTCAGTGTCGTGCTGGATAGCTTCATCCTCTAATCTTTCATTAAAAGGAAAAAATGGTGTATTTGCAGATCCAAACTCAGTAGGGGTTATTTAAGCTTTAGGAGCAACTGAGCATGGTGATACATATTATAACCCAGCACTCAAAAACACTGGAGGGAGGCAAGGGGAGAGTCAGCGGCTAGCCTAGGTTACCCAGTGGGTCCTTGTCTTATCCATCTGATTACAAGATGAAGGATTTAACTGGGTGAATAATCAGTCTTCAAAAGTCACGTGGCACCTGCAGAATTGTTCCAGTCAAAGACACGAAAGTGGCTTCCCAATATGGTTCAATTTGACATCGGTTGAAGAATCTGTTGGCTCTCTGAGCAAACACAACATGGGCTGACATGCCCATCAAACTCTTCCTGTTGTGAGCTTCCTCTCTCCATCTTGAGTGAGATTAATCTGCGACTGAGATTTATTAGCCCAAAGAAGGCAGAGTTGATGAGATTCTCCTGATACACTGCATAGAACACGCATCAAGTTAAAGAGAAAAAGATGAAAAATGGAAATGATAAAGTTGCCTTGCTGGCTTGTTGCCGGAGTAATTGAAGTGACTGGTGTGCTGCTGAGGTGTGATGGCTGGAAATAAAATATGTACGAATTTATCTAGATCATACTTGTGAAGAAAGAACCACAAAATATATTCCCTGTCTATTTATGGGTTGAGGAAGTGTCTCAATTCTTTTCTGACAATGATATTGAAGCAAAATGAAAATAAAACCCATTCAGAATCAGCTCCAAAAGTGAAACCATCTCTAAGTTATCCATGGAAATAGACTCATGGTTCGCATGCATGACTGAAATATGAGTAGAATGAGAAACAGCACTTTGTCTGATAGTCAAAACCACAACTCCTAATAATTTCTTTGTAACAGAACTGAACAAAGTAGGGAAATGTCTTCATGTTTTTAAAACATTGCCCAACTTTCACTCTGATGGAGATTATAATTATCAGTGAAGTTTCTGAAAAAATAAATATACATTTGCAAGAATTTTAAGTGGCCTGGAAGGTAAGGGCTATAGACCAGAGGGACACAGAAGTGGGATATCTGTAGCTCTCCTGCCCATCCCAAGTGCCTGCACCTGAGCTACACACAGAGGTGCCCAGCGGGATGAGGCTGCATCGGCCAAGCACACTCTGTCTTGCACTACTGAGAAGTCACTAATGGCTTCAGCTAATGTGGATGTGACCTTGAGTCTTTGTTTACTTTTGAAAAATCTGTGAACCTAACAATCATAGGAGTGTAAAAGTTCTGTGGAATGGGAACGGTCCAAGACTACACATGGGTTGTTCTTGAAGGCCAGTGACATCTCCACCCCAACCTCTCCTAAACCCCCACTGCCGAGAACATTAGAGATAGGAGGCTGACATCCCTAGAGGCTGTGATTACTGTACCAGGGTTTCTCAGCCTATGGGTACCAACCCCTTTAGCAGCAAACCGCTATCTCTAAAAAAATACTTACACCATGGTAACATTAGCAAAACTATTATGAAGTAGTTATAGAATAATTTTATGATTGGTGGTCACCATGACAAGAAGAACTGATTAGAGGGTTGGAATTAGGAAGGCTGAGGACCGCTGATCTACACCATGCAGCTCAGCTCTCTTTCCTTGGGTTGCTCAAAGATTGCATGTACAGGGTCACAAAGGGCTTTCACAAGATGAAAAAAAAAAATGACAACCTGTTGTCACAGCTTTCTCCATTTTCCTGATAAATATCCCCAGGCTAGAGAAATGGAGTTTAAGTCAGCAAAATTCCTGGAAGACAAAAAAAAAAAAAAAAAAAAAAGGCAAAGAGGGAAGTTTTGAAATAAAATGATGAAAGTGGATATGCGAAGGCAGGAGAGGGGAAACACAGTCCTGCAATCCCAGCCCTATCACAGGGGACAGGAAGAACAAGGAGTTCAAGGCTAGCCTTGGCTGCATAAAGAATTAAAGGCCAGTTGAGCTACATGACATCCTGTGTATAGCAAAACATCATCATCATCATCACCAGAAGAAGGAGGAGGAGAAGAAGAAGGTACTAAAATGTTTTTAAAGAAAAGAATGGCTAGAAAAAAAAAGAAAGAAAGAAAGAAAAGAATGGCTAGAGAGATGGCCCAGCAGTCCTCGTGCTGAGGACTTTAGTTCAGTTCTCAGTGCACACACATGGTGGCTCACAACCTCCTGTAACTTCAGCTGCTGTAACGTCTATACTCCCTTCTGGTGTCGGTAGTCACCACGCACACACATGGCATATACTCACACAGATTCAAAGACACGGATACAAATAAGTAAAAATGAACTTAAAATAAAATCTTAAGTAAGTTCAAAGAAAACAAGAAATGTACGTCAGGCACAGTGATACGCAGCTGGGATCCCAGCACTTGGGAGATGGTAGCAAGGAGGACCGGGAGTCAGGACAGGCTGCACTAAGAGTGATCAATCCTTTCTCAAAATAGCAAAAGGACAAAATAGTGCATTGTTACAGTTGAACGAATGGGGCTGTGGCGTTGTGTTTGTGAGACGCCAAAGTTAGAGGGGACATTGGGGAAAGCTGTTTGGGTTGTAGTTGTTGTTGGAGGTGGTGGTGGTGGTGGTGGTGGTGGTGGTGTGTGTGTGTGTGTTCATGTTTTATTCCAATGAAACTTCAGACTTTCTTCAATGTGGCTTCACAGCAATCCAGAGGTCACTACCTGGGACATGTCACTTTGATGGCACGGGAAAAGCGCCAAACCTTAGTCTGAGGAAATGCTTCCACTGAGCTGGCATCTATCCACATTCCCCTTACTGCAGCCTGGGGATTTCCTTAACTACGGCCACAAAGCAGTTATTTCCTGAAGGACTCAGCTTAGCTGATATATATGGTACAGGCTATGTTCTTTTTCTTTCCTCCCACACACCTACGGAAGCCAGGAAGGATCTGAAACCCTTTGGAACCAGTCTCCCAAATCACACAAAAGCCTCAGACGGCCCCAGACAGAAGGGACTGCTCACAGCAGAAACATGGCCGAGAAAGCTGGCTTTGGAAATTTATTAGCCAGGTGACACTGAGAAAACCGGGGAGTAGTTGGAGGCACGTTCTACTCATATATTAAGTGGGGATGCAAAATGCACTTTCAGGTTGTCTAGCCAGAATTAAATATATGTAAGCCACTTAGCACAGATGAACTACTGACATATTCTACAACCCAGAAAAGCCCCAGGGACATTATTTAAAGTGGAAAAGGCAATCACAGAAGAACATCTACCTTATGATTCATTGATACAAAGTACAAGCCCAGAACAAAGAGATCTCCCTGGATGTTCAGAGGCAGCAGGGAGGGTGGGAAGAAGAGGGTGAACTTTATGAAGATGCAAAACTGACATGGTAGCTTTTACACACTGTGAATGGAAGAAGAGTAGAGAATTGCACATGTGCGTTTTCCCCATCGTCCTGCTATGGGGGGGGGGTGCAATAGAGCACTTAGGCAGACAGGAATGACTACATCTGTCAGTGCTCAGCTTCTACTTCTTCTGGGAGGGTTTTCTGATATATGATACAGGTACCTGATGTACAGTACATGTGTACCATGTGTTTCCAAGTATTCCCCTGCCTCTGCTTCCCTTCTACCAGTGGGAACTCTGAATCCCAATCAGTCCACCAGTTCCAGCTTTCTCTAGGTTCTGGGGATGTGTACACAGATGTGCTACAAGATCTTAACCCTCATATTGTATTCTTTTAATGATGCAAATTATATATGCTGCTTAAAATATATTTAAGACAGTTGTCATTCCAAATTTAATATTTTTAAAGTCAGCTATCATCCATCATTACTTCACGGAAAAAAATTTATTAAATTCTAAGGCCAAGGAGAGTGTTCTGCTTTCTACATTGTTGCATTTCTTTTTCAGTTTTATGCTACAAGCTTTTGTGTGGATGTGAAATATGCAAAGAAAAATATTACAAGGGACTTCCATAATGCTTCCATGACTGAGATGCTTCTCTTGAAAAGACAAAATTACTGTTGGTGAGTACTATATTTTAGACATAAAGTTTTACAGTCAGGAAACCCTGAAACTACATTAAGGACCTTAAAAATAGCATCACAAGTTTTCATTTATTCAAAACCAGCCTTGACTTATTTATAGTAAACTCAGAAATTTTTCCAAATGAAAAATACATAATTTAGTGGCAACAGAGCTTTCTGTATCTGAAAATGTGAGCATTTCATATTTACATATCATAAAGATGAAATTCTTGATCTCATAGTTCAAATCAAATAATAAACTTTAAAAGTGCTATATGAATCTCAAAATTTATCAGTTTTCCCAAATAGCTTTGCAAACTCACACTGTCCCTGCTAGATTCCCATGAGTGTGTTTGTGTGTGTGCATGCAAACCTATGTGTGTGAGTGTGCACTGTGTGAGTGTGTATGTGTCTGTGACTGTGCCTGTGTGTGTGCATGTGTGTGAGTGTGCACGTGTGTGTGCCTGTGTGTATGAGTGTGCATATGTGTGAGAGTGTGCATGTGTGTGAGTGTCTGTGTGTGAGAGTATATGTGTAAGAGTGTTCATATGTGTGAGAGAGTGTGTGTGAGTGTGCTTGTGTGTATGAGTGTGCATGTGAGTATGCATTGTGTAAGTGTGCATGCGTGTGTGTGAGTGTGTATGTGTGTGCATGTGTGTGTGCGCGCACGTGTGTGTGTGCGTGTGTACATGATGCTCATGTGGGAAGTTACACCTGCAGAAAAGAAGTGGACCTCCAGTGTCTTCCTGGCTCCCTCAGTTATTGACACTGTCTCTCACAGACCTGGAGCTCAACATCCTAGTCTGTAAGCTACTGCCCATAAAGGCCCAGGGTCCTCTTGCCTTCAGCTCCCAGCACTGTGATGGCAGTGGTATAGGGCCATCCCTGCCCTTTAATGTGTGCTGGGGTCACAACCATGTCCTCACGATTGTGCAGCAAACACTCGAGCTACTCATCCATTCCCCCTGCCCCTGGTGACTTTTATAAAATAATTGTATCCTTCTTGCTCTTCTCTCCACCCTCTACCACCTCATTTCCAACTTCCCATAAAAACTGGAGGTAAAAAGTACAATAACAGGTTTGTCAGAATATCGTATTCAAGAGAAAGGAAAAGTAGAGTTCTAAAATCTGCATCAAATGGAACATCCTTACACATACAACACAACTGGATGCACGTATGGAAATGCAGAGATTGAATCGCTGTTGGGCAATGCCAAGCTGGCATGCAGGACACCTCAAGGTGGCTGCCTTTACCATTATGGAGACCCTGAACACAAAAGAAAACAAGAATACCAGCTGAAAAGACAAAGCAGCCAGAGGCCATTTCCCTCTGTGGACTACTACTGCTCTCTTGCTTTTTTATTTCAGAGCAGGGCATCTACTAACCAGCAGGTTTTCTAGTGAGTTCCCAGAAGCTGGGGCTGCGACAACATTGAAGGCACTGGTTGGTGAGACCCAGAGAGGTTTGCCAAGATCCTGCTGGGCAGGAGCCCACGCAGGAGCAGCAAACCAGTACTAGGAAGGAGGTTTATTTCAGAGTAATTGCCCTAGCGTCGTCCTGGCTTTCTCTGTAGCATACCACAGGTTTGTTCACCTGGAGGTGCTTTCTGAAACACCAAAAGACACAGAAAAAGACAAAACAAAACAAACCAGAAGACATTTCCCCCAAAAAGATAAAGTATCTTGAGACAGGTTTACATCTTGCACACGTATTCAGAATAACTTCACAGATACAAATACCAAACAAGTAAGCGAAAGAACGGAGGAAGAGGAGAAAGGGAGAAAGGAGAAGAGGAGAGGAAGAGAAAGGGGAGGAGAGGACAGGATGAGGGGTAAGAAGGGAGGGAGGGCGACTCCTTTAGTACAGACCCACTGCTGAACTTTTCCCAGACCCATTCATCAGTTCTTGATACACATGCTAACTTACTTAACCTGCTCTGTCACAGCCAATCAAAGCCACTCCCAAACTGCCATTATTTAAAGAACATTTTCGGGTTTCCTTTTTATAGATAGAATGGTCTATATACAGCTAATCGTAATGCTCAGCATAGAGTCTGTCCCTGTAACTCCAGCAGTCAGGGTTGGAGGCAGGAGGGCTGTGTGTTTCAGACCAGCCTGGGCTACATGGTGCAACCCTAGCTGAAAACTAATGACAAAATACTAATGAATGCATAAAATAAGATCATTGCAAGTGATACTTTCCTGCCATAAGGAGGACTTTTAACGTTTTATTTACTAGTGTGTGTGGGGGGGGGGAGAGAGAGGGAGGATACTAAGTGTGGGAGGTGAGAGGTGCACATGTGGGCAGAGAACAACTTTGAGCAGTTGATTTTCTCTTCCCACCTGTATGTGGGCCCTACGTATCAAGCTCAGGTTTGATATTTCCATATATTCATATATTTACATGTATAATGCATACACATCAGGAACTCTGAGCAAACACCTGCTTTTAAGGACGTGGCTCACTAGGCTAATCCTAAAATGCTTGCACACTATGCTTCTTCTGTGACTCTTCAGCATTGGTTTTGCTGTGCCTACATTTTATTTCACTTTTAATTATTAATACATGTGCCTACTTATGTGTAAGTGCAGATGAGTGTGGGTGGGTGTACACAGAGTCCAACAAAGGGACTAAAATTCCCTGTGGTTGTTTTAGCCATGCAATATGGGTGCTGGGAACCAAACTCTGGCTCTCCAGCCCCTTCTTACTGCTTTTCAAGCCCCGTGAATATGGATTATAAAATTGTCTGTAAAATGACCAAATCACTTCCTAGGTTAATGCATCTGGCTGGCACTTTAGAGACGGGTGATCAGTTAAGGCAACTGCTCTCATACAATCTCAGCCCCGATGATTGTCAGCATGCCACAGGTGGTCACCAAAAATATTGAGAATGTACATCATTACACTTCTGCAGTAAGTGACTTCTAATATTTGCTGGCAAAGAAGATGAAACTTTACTCCATTTCAAAATATTTCCTGTTACTGTGGGATTAACAATGTGGTAAGAATATCCCAGTTTGTCTACCAAGTCTTCGCAAACTTGTACTTCCTTGCTCTTTAATACTGTGTGGACAGATGGAGAGCCCTCATTCTGAGTGAATTAAGCTGGGGTAGATGGTTATTCTGGATTTGGGATACGGGCCTTGTAATTTGTGTGGACAACAGTGATCGGGGAGGGATGGAGGGTTGCAGGTAGTCTCCAGGCTCCTGAAAGTGTCTGGACTCATACACCAACCTCTCCTTTTCTTTCACATGTTTCATTCTTTACTTTCTGATAGTGATGTGTATTGACTCTGTGGAACCACCGCAGAGAGCTGTAAATGATGCATTTAATGAAAAATCCTTGCCTTGTGCTCTGAGTGGAAATGCAAACAGTGTCTTGCAATTGCTGCTGAACAGTGATGAGGATTGTAAGATGGCAGTCAGCTGCTTCACCAGAAAGATCAGGGTGCCAAGCGGAAATGCCTCAATATTGCATGATGAAGAAAATATTAACTGATATTTCAATCATAACTTCATTACCTACAGTTTCCCCTATCCCTGTCCTACTCATCCTATACTCTTCAAGATTGGTTCCTCTCTTGTCAGAATGGCCCAAATCCTGAAAAGATACATGCAAGGATTTGGGAAGATTAGTTTGGGTGGAAAAATTATAATTCAATTTTGATTTTCTGTGGAACTTTGCAGTCATTGACCATACTTTTATTTTATCATGGAATTTCAGGTTCTCAAAAAGATGGTTTTACTTCAAGCCCCTCCCCCACTAACATACACACATTTCAGTAACAAAAAAAAAAACAAAACAAAACAGGATAGCATCTTTTGCAGCAAGGCAAACTGAGTGAAGGAGTCCAAGTGGAACAGACCCCTTCCAGGAACAGAAGAGCCACATGGCAGACCTTGGTCATGATAAGACCAGATTATTCCCAGGGCTCCTGGGTTCCTGTGCTGTCATTCACACTCACCAATAACAAAAAGGTTATGTCACTTGACTGCATATTCTTCAGGGTGACCACACAGAATGCTCTGGCTTGCCAAGCATGCCTTTTCTGCAGCAGGCTGATTGCAGTCCACCAGCTGGTGTGTTATGAGGTGCCCCTCTCTGAGCAGTCTGGAAACCACAGAGACAGTGCACAGCCATTGACAGCCACAGGCTCAGCAGCCCATGACTCTTCCAGCCTGCCCTGCTCAGTGTCCTGCTGAACTTGAGCTCCGAGGGCTCAGGAGAAGAAGGCTGGGTGACAACAGCTAGCAGGTGCATTTGTCTGCCCCTGTACCAAACCCCAGCAGCTTGTCTTGTTTCCCCTGCATAGCAGATGCACCAGACCACACATGGGCACATTAGCCAGGACCCTGTCATGCCTAGGGACAGGAGCTTTTGTGATGTTCTCATTTTCAACTCTGCCTCTACCAACTCCAGCCCAGCATTGGTTTTCCTTTTCTTTTCTTTAATTTTTTTGTTGATGTTTTGTTTGTCTCTTTTTTGTCACTACTATTCTCTCTGTGAATTAAAGCTTTCTTACATATTTAATGTCACTGGAGAAAAGCCTGGGTGGGACATTTGCTTGTTCTCTAGTTTGGCCAGATTCTAACTCCTAGATCAAATTTTCAAGTAAAGGCAAAATACTATCTTAATGATATTTGAAGATCTAGTACATTCTGATGGGAAAAAAATCAAAGATGGCCATGGTGTAGCTACTGTTTAAATGCAATACATGATGGACAGGATTGTCATTGTGCAGTATGTGGTTTAGAAGTGACACTCATTGTTTTCCATTGATGTCTACCTCTGACAAGCTTTCCTGGATTCTAGAGTGTCATGCTGCATCTCCAGTCACCTTGGAGCACTGAAATATCAAAGAACATCATTAAAATTGTGTTGAACTCTACAGGCTCACCCTATCAACAGTCACGTGGAATGAGGATCTACCCCTCCCTGATGAACTATTCGTTACTGATAGGTTCTGGGAGAGAGGGGTATTTTCTTCACTTACATATGCACTCATAAACCCATGGAATCCAAATGGATGGTTCCACAGTCACAAAGATGGCCTTGCTTAAATTCAGCAGATCATAGAATAAAGCAAAAAGACAGGATTGTGGGAAAGTGATTTGTAAGGAAGGGGAGATTAATGGAGGTAGAATACAGTTAAAGAGGGATGCAAGCTGGGAGTAATCAGAATGCATGGTACATATGCATTAAATTGCCAAGGAAAATTTTAGTTGATGAAACAAAGAAATAGAAGCCTAAAATAAAAACACGGGGCTTGTGCACAATCATAGAAAGGTTTATCTGAAGAGCTCCACACAGGTCTGCAGACACGCCACCTGAAAGGTATTGATTTTGGAAGCTAAGCAGGGTCTGGCCTGGTTAATAATGGAGTGGGTGATCCCCACAGGATCACTTGAATCTTGTTAACTCAAATGTTCAAGGGTTCTTTACATTTATAGAGGTTGTTTTTTACTTAGATGACTAATCGTCTATTGCTGAGTACGGTATATATAAGAATACTTCATACACAGTTGTATATTTTTCACAACTGAATATCTGCAACTATCGCATTCCCATGTAACAGAGCTGCATTGGTGCACACCCCACTGATGTGAAAGTAACCTCCATTTTGCTGTATTTCTTTATTTGTTTTTCCATCTCACTAGTCCTCTTAGAGCTTAATAAATCATTAATGATCATCTCATGTAAGCTACATAGACTCAAGACCTTCTCATATCCACTCTTCTCCCCACGTACTTTCTTGTCCAGAGAAGCTTTCTTCTGCTCAATTCTGTTCATCTCTTCTTTCTCGGAAAATCTTACCTGTTTGACTCCAACACCACTGGCTGCTTGATGTTTTCAAATCTGAGGCGTGGTTGATTTTCTTTAAGAAAATTGTGTGTTGTGTGTGTATGTGTGTGTATGCACTTGGGCATGTGTGCAGATGTACTGAGTGTATTATGATGTGGGAACACCCGTGGAGGCAGAGGACTTTGTAGAATAGCATCTCTCCCTTCTTCATTATGTGGGTTCTGGATCTCAATCTCAAGTCAATGGGCTCCCATGACAAGCACTATTACCTGCTGAGCCATCAAGATGCTTTCCCCAAACAAATGGGATTTCCATTGGCACATTCTATTTGTTTTATACAGAAACAACCTACTAGACAAATCATCACAAGAAACATTGATACTTTGCCCTAATTTATCTATTCCCTGAAACCATATAAGGATGGTTTGGAAAACCATACTTTAAACCCATAGATTTCTTCCCTCTCCTCTCTTCTTCCTTCCTCTCCTTTCCTTTCTTTTTCTTCTTTCTTTCCCTTCTTTCCTTCCTTCCTTCCCTCCTTTCTCTTTCTTCCCTTTAAGGTAAAAACTTTTTTGACCCTTCTCTGTCTTTGCTGGTTTTGCAAGTAAGAAATGTAGCCTCTGTGGCCCATCTGCCATTGTTTCCCTAACCGGGTCCCTATGGTCACGGTCTCTCCCTGCCTTGCAAAGCATTTGTTCTCCTGCACACACAGTGCTTCTGTTGGGCAGGAAAAATCAAAAGCTTGCCTCCCAGCCATCACATTCTAACTTCCACACAGGAAATCATACAAAACCCAGTGGCAAGCTATCACCAGCTGTGGCCTGTAGCACAATGTGTCACTGAATTTGTCCAGGTGTCCCCTGGTCCCTCGGTAACACTTTGAATAAACTGTTGCTTGAGGACTCTACCCTATTCTGTCTTCTTAGGCTAGAGTCCTAGCAGATGAATTCTGGATAGGTATACACACACACACCAGTTATCTCTCCTAATTACAACAGCAAAAGTGAACATGCTTGGAAGGCATTCTCCGATACTTAGATAGATGCTGATTGTTAAAGCCCATCTTCCACACCCAACTTTTCCCATTCTTACCTTCCTCTGTGTTCTTTGCTGATGGCTCTGAATGTCCCAGGGCTTATTTCTGTCCTACAGCTTTACCTATTCAACCTTGGCTTTTTCTCACATTAAATTTCATGCCCAGACTGCCTTGTCCATGCCTAATGGATGCATCCTAAACACTTCCCACTTTGTAACATTTTTAAGGTCTCTAGTTTTCCTTTAAAGGATGTGCTAGAGTTTTATTTTAGTCTAACCCTGAATTTCAAATGTGACTTACTTTTGTGTACCTTATTAGCAGTGATATACTATTAACATATTTAATACATGATATTGGTTATGTGATATATCTTCCCCAAACTTAAAATGAAAGAAGAAAACTGATTGTTTTCATACTCCAGTAGGGTATGAGTCTAAAATTAATTTGTACTGTCATGACAAGGGCTTCTGTGTTTACAACATTCACCTACCTAGCACTGAGTGCCAGGATAGATGCCCTTTATGCTCACACACAGATTCTTAATGAAATCCAGATATTCTATAGCACTTTAAGTGAGTGGGAAAGAGAATTGGGTCTATGGAATCTAAAAGTTATTAAGCCTGGTAAAATGTCCTCTTTGACATCTCTGGATGTTTTATTTTCTTTAATTTTTAAAAATTTTATTTAAATTTCATTGTATTTATTTACTTATTATTTATTTATTTAGTGTGTGCGCGCGCGCGTGTGTGTGTGTGTATGTGTGTGGTGTGTGTGTGTATGTGTGTGGTGTGTGTGTGTGTGTATGTGTGTGTGTGTATGTGTGTGTGTGTGTGTATGTGTGTGTGTGTGTGTGAGTGTGGTGTGTGTGTGTGTGTATGTGTGTGTGTGTGTGTATGTGTGTGTGTGAGTGTGGTGTGTGGTGTGTGTGTGTGTGTGAGTGTGGTGTGTGTGTGTGTGTGTGGTGTGTGTGTAGTGTGTGTGTGTGTGTGTATGTGTGTGTGTGAGTGTGGTGTGTGTGTGTGTGTATCCTTTCCGGTACAAATGTGGAATCAGAAGACATCTTTCAGGAGTTCTTTCTCTCTTTTCGTAGCTTGGGAATGTGGGTCCGGGGGCTCTCAGGTCTGTAGATTTGGGGATAAATATCCTATACTGGTTAATTTTGTCACCTTGTCACAAAGCTAGACATATCTGAGAGAGGGAAACCTTAGGTGAGGAATTGCCTCCATCAGAGTGGAGTAATCCTTTGGAACATCATCTTAATTAATGAAGAATATATTGAGAGTATAAAAAAGAAAGCTAAGGGAAGCAAGTCAGTAAGCAGTGTGGTCCATGATCTCTGTTTCAATGACTGGCTCAAGGTTCCTACCTGGGATTCCTTCCTAGACTTCTCTGGATGATAGATTGTAGCAAATAACCCTTTACTTCTCAAGCTAATTTTGGTTATAATGTTGGTCATGGCTAGTCTTAGTTGTCAGCTTGACTACATCTGGAATTAACTAAAACCAATTCAGATGAATACATCAATGAAAGGTTTTTTTTGTTTTGTTTTTAATTAAATCACTTGAAGTGAGATGACTCAGTTTTAATCCAGATCTTTTGATGTGGGAAGATCACCTTTAACCTTACGCTGGCAGCCTAAATAAAGGACACGGAAAGAAGCTATCACTCTTTGCTTGCTTGCTCTTTATCTTGCTAGCAAGTCCATTCCTTCACTGGCATTAGAGACTACTTCTTTGGGGTTCTGGTATATACTGAAGACCAGCTGATATATTCAGCCTAAGATACTGAACAACAATTGGATTCTTGGACCTTCTATTGGTACAGAGCCATTGTTGGACTAGCTGGTCACAGCCCGGGAGCCATTTTATATATACTGAGCTTTACTTCTTTTACCATTCACTTCTCAGCCTCATCCCTCTCAAGCTCTACAAACAGTTCCTGATAATTCTTCATTATTACTTTACCTCCTTCAGCTCTGTGTTATCTATTTGTTTTCCTCTCTAACTGAGCAAATCAGTTGGATCTGCCACAGCTTCACCTCTTTCTTTTAACATTAACATTGCAATATATATAAATTGCTCTTTTATTTTTGGTTTAACTTATATTATCCACGCTTTACATACTTAATTTTTTATACAAACAGAGTGCCTGGAAAGCATTTATACTTACTCTCTGCCACATGGGTGCTCTCCATCTTGTTTAAATACTGTGTCCTTCCTCTTCAGCCTATCTTTTAAATAGGATTTCTGACTGTATTTTTTAATTTCAACATATTTCAAAACAGATTTATTTTCTAAAAACGCAGAGGTCAGTCACTTAACATAGACTCCTGATGTAATCAGAAGTAAACATGAGCTGCCTGAGGCTGCTGCTGGTGAAAACCAGATATATTTTCTTATAGTATGCTTCCTAAATCAGCAGTATATGGTAAAATAACTAAAACTTTAGTGTGCTAAATAAACAGGGCAGTAACATAATTTTATCATTATGAAGTACTAAAAACTGTATAATAATAGGTGTGTTACACAACTGTCAGTGTGTACATTGCTTCCCAAAACATTATGGCAGATGCTTGTGACAACACCAGCAATCATGATGTCACTATTCCTGGTCTATCATTGGCCAATCATCACTTTGTGGCTCACGCCTAAAGATATAGTACCAACAACACTTGTTGTCTCTGTCTAGTCAATGGCTTGTATCCAAGCTTAGTCAACCACTGAGTGGCTGGCATAATGACTAAGCCAGCTGTGTCCGCGCCCATCACACACACTCTTCCTACGTCACTAGCATGGAGGCTATATGGAATAGACATGCTACACATGCTGAGAAGAATACAATTTTACACTGAGATACACAGTTGACAAAGAGACTTGTTTTCTGCTCTGACAGTTTTCACAGATCCCTTTGGAGCCAGGTAGGTAAAGGAATAATGATTTCCAGGGAATCTTGAGCCACTAAGGGTGGGAGCCACAAGCCCTTTATTGGTAGAGAATCACCAAAAATTCCCAACAGAAGAGGGATGTCAAGTCAAAAAAAGATTAATAAATAAAGGAAGTCAACGCTATCAAGCAAAATAAAAAGGACATAGCAGGGTTCTAAGCAGAAAGGAAAAAAGAAGAAAAAAGAAAGAAAGAAACCCAGCAAACTAAACTGCGATGCTATCAGTTGAGAGAGAACAGAGCAGATGTGAATCTCTGAATTCATGGGTGCTGGCTCCTTAATACAGTAATGTCTGCTATTCAGGCAGCTTATCAGCAACGATAGCTTCTATTTGTAGACAATTCGATCTCTTTCCAGGTGTTTATGTTGTATCATTTCATTCTAAGAACTTTGCAATGAAGGTGTGCCATTTCATGGATGGAGAAACTTTTCTATGCATGCACTCTTTGTCAACTACTGAATAGTGATTGCATGAGAACTGAGACCAGTGTATTTGAGTCCACACCCTGTATTTCTCCCAAGTCACAGAGACTTCATGTTACAGATGTCGAGAAACCAGCATACAATTTCTATAGAGGCAGCACTTGATTATGTTTGCTTTGTGGAGGAGGAGCTGTTTCAGATGGCATGGCTCAAGGCTACTTTACGGATTCAAAACATAGATAGTGAGGACATTAAGTGAAATATCAAGCTAGAAATATCAAGCTTACTTCCAGGAGTAAGTTGCAGTTAGAGTATGTGATAAGTGCAAGCTGTTTCTGAGACTGTAAGGGAGCACTTGAAGGATGATGCTAGGATTTTGATATGTATCTTGAAAAGCAGTATGCTGTCCTTCGATAGAGGGGGCAAGGAGACAAATGGTGTGATGATTTGTTGTTATTGTTGTTGCTGCTGCTGCTGCTGCTGGTGGTGGTGGTGGTGGTTGGAGTTCTACTTTGCCAGATTAGTTTTGGAACAGGATAAAGAGTTTGGAAAGCATAATGTGCAAGAACATGATTGTTCAAAGATAAAAATTACAAAAAGGAGATATAGTTATGTTCACCGCCATGGAAATATTAGGAGGCTGACCAGAGAACATGTGGATTAAGGAAGACAAAAGTTCAGAGTGAAGTACCAGCAGAAAAGAAAAAAAGGATGCTAAAGGAGCCTAAAGGGTCCTAATCACTGTGGTAAGAAATAAAAGAGTGATGTAAATTTGGAGAAATGGAGGCAAGTGGTTACAAAGAGGATCGAATGGTGATGCGATCTCTTAGTATACACCCCTGTAGAACAGTCCCTTTCCCAAGTGTGAGCTTAATTCAGTAGGTTGCTTCTCTATTACATAGCAAAAGGGACATGGAGTCAGGTTATAAAAAGACTGCCACTTTCATCCTGCACTCTGTCAATCTCCCTTGAATCACCAGCTCTAGGGAAGCCAGCTGTCATGCAGTGAGATGGTCTTGCAAAACAGAAGCCAGCTGCCACATGGGGCAGCCTGTGGAGGCCCCATGTGGGGAGCTGCATGGGTTGCCAGCAATGGTGGCAAGAGCTTGGAAACATATTCCCCAGCTGAGCATGGCAATGATAGCAGTCCTGCCTCAAAAGCCGGACCCAGAACCACCCGCTAAGTCCTTCCTTAATCCTCAAGTCACAAAAAACCTGGGAGACAACAAAGTGTTTGCTCTTTTTAAGCTGCAAGGTTTGGGGACTTCCTTAATCCTCAAGTCACAAAAAACCTGGGAGACAACAAAGTGTTTGCTCTTTTTAAGCTGCAAGGTTTGGGGACTATTTGTATACTGCAAGCGGTAACCTGTTTATATATGGAAGCTCCTAAGAGTAAGACAGGACTGAACTTCTGCTCCCTTTACAGTCACAATGTATACATATTCCTGTCAAGTTTTGGGTTCCTTAATTGTGCTGATAACATGCTGCCTACACATAGATAGGCGGGTATTCACTGAACTCTGGAGGAGGGAGGTGGCAAGATCATAGGCCATCATGTCAGCACTCAGGATGCACTTACTGTTTACTCCTATCACCTGGCTGACCAGCCATTAGTATGTTTCATCTCCTCTCTGGCTGTGGAAGTCTTGCTTGTATAAAGACAGTGAGAGATGCATCTCTGTGGCTTTGGGGAAGATTGCATATTATCCTTTAGCACTCCTATAGCACTGAGCCCACAATAAGCACTGACTATTAGAATTACCACTGTGTGTGGAGTAGCCCTGTAAGAGGAGAAAGATACACAGAACCCTAGAGCCTCCCATTGGCTCCAATCAATTATCATCTTAATTTTCAATTCTATCACTTGCCCTCGAGTCCCTAATTTGGTATATTTATGATTTTGATCATTAGCTTCCTCTACTCACTATCGTACAAACTTGATCCTAGATGACATTTACACTTTTTTTTTTTTGGATGATTAAGGCCCTAATCCCAACCCCTAAATGCCTCCAACCCACCTCTAATGCTGAACCAAATCCTAATTACAGGTGTAATGAAACCACACATGAATATGGGAATCCCCATCTATGCATGACACAATGCCTTTATCCCTTTCCTGGTCTTGCCTGCTGGAAGCTTGCTCGACTACCTCCCTGTCTGAATTGTGTAGGAACACAGGTGTGGTTGGGACCTCAGGTGTCAGGGCCGTGGCGTGGTCCTGAGGCACTGTGGGTGATGAACAGTCAGTGGATGGGAAACACAGACCTGTAGACATGACTCATACTGAAAGTTTTTCTGTAGAGGAGGCAAGAAAATAAGGAAAGGAAAGAAAGAAGAGAAGAAGAAAAACAGAGGGACAGACAGAAAGAGGGAGAGAGAGAGGGAAGGTGAGGAGAGACAGAAGCAGGGAGAGACAGAACAGATAGGCCTCTTCAGGGAGATAGCAGTAAAGGGAAGAGATTGGGTGGAGTTTTTCTCTTAAAGGGCCAGGGTAGCCTGTGGCACAGAGGAGTGGCAAGTTCCCAAGGGACACAGCCAGATTTGCCTGGATTACAACACTATCTTTTGGTACAAAGGTACCAATAGAGCATCTATTAAGAGTCTGAATACACATAAGCACACAAGTGCACACACAGTGAACAGCCAACTGTGTAGAAGACAGGTGTGCACACAGGGAACAGACAACTGTGTAGAAGACAGGTGTGCTCACAGGGGACAGACAACCATGTAGAGGACAGGTGTTCACACAGGGAACAGACAACCGTGCAGAGGACATGTGTGCACACAGGGAACAGACAATCGTGTAGAAGACAGGTGTGCACACACATGGAAGAGACAACCGTGTAGAGGACAGGTGTGCACACAGGGAACAGACAACCGTGTAGAAGACAGGTGTGCACACACAGGGGACAGACAACTGTGTAGAAGACAGGTGTGCACACACATGGAAGAGACAACCGTGTAGAGGACAGGTGTGCACACACATGGAAGAGACAACCGTGTAGAGGACAGGTGTGCACACACATGGAAGAGACACCCGTGTAGAGGACAGGTGCACACAGGGGACAGACACCCGTGTAGAACAGGCACCTCTTGTTGGTACTTCATATATGTTCCCCATCTTCTTCTTCTGATCTCCCTCAGTGGTTCGGGTCTTAGTCACATGATTGCCCAAAGCCATTGCTTTCCTATTTTCCTCTATGCATATACTCCATGGGCATTGTGGAACAGGAGCTCTCTTCATACCTGTGTGATGGACAGTCTGGCCATTTTCTGTGATGCCTATTGACTTAAATTTATTTTTCAATTTTTAAAATGTGTGTTGTTTGAGTTGTTGGCTTTTTTATTTGTTTGGTTGTTTTGTTGTTGTTTGACTTTGTTTATACATCCCAGCCAATGTTTCCCTCCCTTCTCTCTTCCCCGCACCGCCCCCACCCCCTGCTCCCTCCATGGGCTTCTTGCCCTTCACAGACTCCTCACCCACTGTCCTGAACTCTGCCTGTAGATGGTGCCCTTGCACAGATAAGGGCAAATGGCACTGACTCCCCCAGGTTCTAGTTCTTCCCCAGAGACACTGCCTTCTCTGTGTAAGGAGTCCATTTCGCTGTCTTGTCTTCCATATCTGAAAACCATTCGCTGACAGTATGTTTACTGGAAAGACGTCTTAAATCCCATTTGTTTGTCACTGGACTCTGACAAAATTAGATCATCTCTAAGTCTGATGTGGGAAAATCACAGCAGGCATATTAAGAGATGACAGTGTAATGATAAAGGTGCACGATTGGATATATTCAGATAGATAGATGCTCAGTAGAGTCTGGCATTTGCTACACAGGAGTGAGGGAGGGAGTTTAGCACTTTGCATCTATATCCCTGCTAGCAATCCATCACACACAAATGTCTTTTGCTCCTGGTGTGAAAATTCTTGGAATGTAGCCTCGCCGTGCTCGTAACAAAATGGCGCTACAACGTGGACCCGAGAACTTTCACTTAAAACTTGACATCCCTGCTAGCAATCCATCACACACAAATGTCTTTTGCTCCCTGTGTGAAAATTCCTGGAATGTAGCCTCACTTCATCTCCCAGGTGGGTATATGCCATAAAGGTCTCTTTCTCTTCCCAAAATATCTTTGCCCACCCCCACCCCACCCCTACCCCTGCCGAAACGTTTGACATTGTCAGTGCCCACTCTTTTATTTCTGGAAAAAAAAATGAGAATGTTCAATCCTAGACATGCTGGTTGAAGTGACAAATCTCTTCTAAAAACCCTATTCCATTTCCTCCCATCAGATCCCCCAGATAAGCTGACTTTCCCAATTGACCCACACCTGAAATCACACTTCCTGTTGGAAAGAGTTTGATTTACTGAGAACAACTGACCTCAGAAGAATCTCTCTCATGTGAGTCAAATAATCTGTTGTAGGACAGCTGTCCTATTCTATGAAGGAAGCATTATTACTGACGACAAGTTTAGTTATCCTTCAATTCCCTATTTATTCTATGCCTTCTTGAATCTCAAGTACACAAAAGGCACAACTAACAACCCAGACATCAGGCCTGCAATAACCCCAACCTTTCTCTTCCTTGTCCTTTGTTTCCCTTATATTTCTCTTTCATTCACAGGTTGACCATATTTGGCTCTCTCTTCTCCCCTTCCAAGTCCCCATGGAAGTGGACTCTGATTATGGTAAATAACTATTTTCCAACCTCTCCATTTCAACACAGGATAGTCCTGCAGAGCTCGATCCCCACCAGCTTATGAGAACTGGACCACCCTCCACACTAATGCTTTCCTAATGTCTGAGAGAGTTCCTTGGCAACTGCAACATCTTCCTGGCATGTCTTTCACAGCTAGATCTGTTTGAGCTTCTGGCCATCCAGAGAGGTAATAAAATATCAGATTTATAGGCGAGAACATGTAAGAAAAAAAAAAGAAGAAGAAGAAGAAGATCCATTTAAAATACAGAAACAAGAATGAATTCTCCACCATGCCATGAATAAAACTTTGCCTTATTCCTATAAGCAAAACAAACACACAAACAAATAAACAAATAAAAAACCCAAGGTAACCCTTTCTAACATCCCCAGCTGAATGCTTCTCTACATGTTGACCTCATATGAAAACATCCCCAATCTTCTTTCCCTCTCCCCTCCGTATGCTCCACACTCACAAGCCTCTAACTCCTGGAAGAACTAGAATTAGGCTATTCACTTCTATAAAATTGCTTCAAGTCATGAATCTTCATAGAGAAAATGTCTTGACTTATTGACCAGACTGGAGAATTAGCTATTTGAACATCTTGAAGATCATTTCTACTTCAAATTTCTAAGGGTTTTCCTTAATTAACATCAACACAAAGAATTTTCAGCAATACTTCTCTGTTCTCTTCCTTGATAAGGAAGATATCAAGGTCCATGGACATCTATCTATATTCACAAGAGCTTTCCAAATAAAAGTAAGTTATCTTGAACATAGGATTACTATCTGCTGGACAATTGTCATGAGTTATCCACTATTAACTTCACAGGACGCCTACAAATAGTATACCCACTTTACAGATGAGGCAATGCGTTCACACAGTTAAATAAATTACTCCAAGTCATCGGGGAGTAGTAGAGCTTGAGACAACTGGGCTACACCACATTTACTCCCTAAAGAATATGCAAAAAGGAGCCATTATTTTTCCAGTGTCGTACAGCACTAACCCTCTAATTTAGATAATCTACAGCTTCACTTCTAATAGGTTATCAATAAGCATATTTAGAGATGGCCCTTACAATTATTTGTGGTATAAGAATTCAAAATAATGTCAGAATAACAAATAGGTTTTATTTTACAAAGGGCTTGCAAATTAAGTTCCCTTCATCTGCAAAACCCCTCCACATAAAATTAGCCATCCTATTTCATATTTTATTTTTAGGCTACTTTATGGTCTCTTACCATCCAGAGTAGTGGAATATCAAACAATAATTACCATCCTATCTCCACGCGAGGGCTTTCTTCACATGTCAAAGGCCTCTGTTCAAAAATTAATTTATAGAGCAGGCTAATTAGAAAAAAATGTTTTAAAGTAGCATGTACCTTACTTGTGTTTGAAATAATTTGTTATGAATAAGGGGTGATCATTACTCATGTGTCATGTTGAATCTATTTCAAAGTTTTCCTACTACTTGCTTTATTCTTTGATGAAGCACTAAGCTAAAACAATAAGCCAGAGATTTCCAGTTATTGACAACTTACATTTTTTACATGAAGATGGAGCATTTAGTAACACCACTACTCTCCTTGTTGAATTATTAATCATTTCACATGTGTAGCACAAATAACAATAACAAAAGTAGAAAAAAATATGTAAGTGCATTTTTTTTTAAAAGATATGGCCTCTTACAAGTGAACTTTGGAAATGACAATTTAATCTTGATTAGTTAATTTCGGTGAAATGCCAATTGGGTGGCTCAAACAATGCCATTGATATACACTGGAATTTTCATGGCTTGCTACTGTTTTAAGCCCTTTGGCAGTCAGCATGACACTAGTTGTGTCGTCCGAGGTCACATACAGCCAATTTAGTTAAAATTGTTGTTCTCCTTCTTGCACACAGTAGGACCTAATCAAAGAGCAAAAGTTCAACCTTCACTTCATTAAAACTGTCAAATATATTCAGTCCAACACTGGAGATCCCATAACAAAACACGTTTCTATAGTTGGATCTTGGGACATCACACAACCACATTTTGTGTAGCTTGGAGTTTATGTCTCCTAACATACAGCAATACACCCCAAAATAAGAATACTGGTTATCTTCCTGGATTAATTTTCTGTTGCTGCTATAATAGATTAATACAAATTAGCTTCTTACAATGGCACATATCATCTTACAATCCTGGATGCCAAAGCACATTATTCTAGCGTCTTTTCATTTGGGACAGAATCAAGGGAGAGTTCCTTTGTCTCTTCCAGTTTATATAGGCCACTGCTGATTCCTTAGATACTTCAAACCTAGCACAGGCTCATAGGGACTTTATACCTTCCATCCTGATTCTATCCTTGACTTTATCTCACGTATTAAGGCCTAAGTAATTGTTCTGGAGTCATCTTATGGTATAGAATTGTCTCCCCGTGTGTGTTCATCTGGTGTGTGTGTGTGTGTGTGTGTGTGTGTATTTTAACATGTGTTAATATGTGTTTTGTATGCAGAGATCAGACAATAAGCTCAGATAGTGTACCTTACCTCCTACCTTATTAGAAATAGTCTTTCTGGCAGGGCACTTAACCATACTAGCCAGCCTGGGAGCTTCTGGGGATTCTCTTGTCTTTTCCTTCCATCTCCCTGAAGGGATACTGGAATTATAAATATTCTCTTCCATGTCTGCCTTTAATGGGTTCTGAGAATTCTAACTAAAGATGTAATGCTTGCATTGGCATGCATTTTACTCACTGGCCATTTCCCTAGTCCTTTACCATGTAATTTAATATCGATGCTGGCTCTGGAGAGTGGAATGTAAACATCCTTAAGAACCATTCTTAAGCTCTGCCACATGTTTTCAATAACTAAAGAAAAATCTTGGAAACATATTGGGTGGTTCACATGAGATGCCCCTTAGACCTCAGCACAGGGAGATTGCAGCCATTGTGTTTTCCAGTGGTGCCATCAACTCCAGCAAACAACCTTCACTCTCCAGACATTTCTACAATCAAAAGCATCTTCAACTCCAGGTGTGCCCCTTCCCCAACACCAGCTCATGAGGAGCTGGGGAGAATAGCTACAGTTTGTCTTCCAAAGCCCATCACTTCCCAGGAGCAATGCTTTGCAATTCTTCATTTCCCTCATTCCCCATGCCAGTTGTTCTTAATTCCATTCAGGAAATAACTGCCTGGGATCAGACAAATAAATACCCAGCATTGTGATAAGTGCTGAGGCACACTGTGTGTGTGTGTGTGTGTGTGTGTGTGTGTGTGTGTGTGTGTGTGTGTTGTGCCCATGCTGATGTGAATGTGTGTCCATTTTGGAGGCAATGGGAGCAGGAGAGATAGGTAGAAACATCACTCTAGTGAAATATCAGTGCACGCACCATGATTCCTGTCCATTTCCTGTCCATCTCTGCTTCCCTCTATGGGCCATAGCCATACTTCAATAGTTCTCTTAATTTCTCGCACCTCTGGCATGTTGTTGTTCTCTCAGATGTGAACACAGCTGTGGTGGCCTTCCCCAGGCAGCTCTAAAGCAGCACAGCCATGAGAATACCAGGTTCTTGGCTTTTGTCCTGTACCTGAGGCTCTTTGGGTTTCCTTTCCCCGTTAGCTTAGCTTCCATCCAACGTCATCATATTCAATGTGGTTAAATGTGGCCCCAGGGTCCTCATCTCCCCCTGGAGTTTTCCCACCACAAGCCCCTGCTCCCGTATGCAAATGGTGTCCGTTCTTCGAAATCAAGTCCAGCAACAATCATCCCTCCTGTGGAACATCGCTCTATCCCATCCACACTGAAAAGAAGAGTTCTCTGCTCAGGGGTGTTCCACGCTGCAATTCTTTTCTTTTTCATAGGAGCTATCTGCTTCTGCCTTAGATCTTTCACTTTACTAAGTATCAAGGCTGCTCTCCCAGATTGCAAACTCCTTGAGAGCAGTCACTGCCTTTATTTCTCTTTGAAACATCTACCATAACTAGCACAGCACCTTGCCCATAGCAAGGATAAAGTGCTCTAGTCTGTCAGACACATCTCAGTAGATCCGCAGTGGCAACTTCCAGATTTCTGTCACAAGTGCTGTGTTTCTGCAGTACACTCTCCTTGGATGGGCAGTGGGAGGTGTGTTTTTCCTCCGCTTTATTCAAAAACACAGGATACCCAGACAGGAATGGACAGACATCAACAGAGAGGGAGTCATTGTTTTTTTTCTGAAAAAGGCTGAGTTACTAGTTAACTAGCCAACTCAAAGTACAGCATGGATGTGTTACACAAAGACAAAAGCCAGTTCCACAAAACTACAATTGGCCTTGGCAAAATTAGTCCAGAAAGAACACTGAATCATACATTTCTGCTCCAGAAAACAAGGACCTATGGATTTATAGGAATTCCTAATTCTATGATGGATGCTATCAAAACAACTGTCCAGCAATGAATATTTATAGAAAAAGAAGAGCTACGAAACCACAAAAGTGATTTTAAAGTGCCATTGCTATCAATTCTACTAAATTATTTTCATTGTCAACCCAAAAATATCTTCAATAGACAATACAGAATAATCTAGAGCACCAAATTGCATTAGGAGAGTATTAGCTGACTCAGGAGACTAATTATAATGAGGTATTGAGCTGCTTATTTTTCATCTCATTCTTAAAACCATAAACCACACCATGCAGGCAGTGGCTGTCAATCAGGATCCATGTGGGAAGGCAAAAATAGCCTTGAACAAGGGTCAGTGGCTGCGGCTGTCATTAACTTGCTAACCTTGGGACTCTTTCCCACGTGGGAAAGCAGATACCTTTCTTAGGGAATACAGCTATAGTTGGGGCTGAGGCTGCTGAGATGCAGAAACACAGAAAGACTGCATTTACACAGGTGTGTGTGGCGGAGTGTGAGGGTGTGCATGCATGTGGGTTCATGTGTGTGTGTGTGTGTGAGTTCATGTGTGTGTGTGTGTGTGTGTGTGCTTGTGCATCTGTGTGGGTTTCTACGATCTGACCCACCCTTTCAGGCTGATACCTTCACACTTAAGGGGGCCAGTTTAGTGTTACTATTAACCAGATGATTATAATTTGAGCCAGTGTTACCATCTACATCCTAAGTAACAGTAGCTAATGCGAAAATTATTAAACTGTGTTTCTCACTCCTAAGATTTATAACCTGAGGTCAAGGTCATGCAATCAGTATATCTATTTCTGAATCTTTTGTAGAAAACAATAATACTATCATATGGTAGCTTTTGAATAAAGCTTTAAAATAAAGCTACTTTATTTTAGTCCAGTAAAGCCCAAGAAACACACTTTCTAAAGAGTACCTCTTGATACGATTTCCGAGTGCCTCCAACTGCTCAGTCCAGGCATGCAAAAATGATTAGGACTGTGTTCCTGAATCCAGGCTGCTTTTGATTACTGACAGAGATAACACTTTGTGTTCTAATTATTTCTTTACACATCTGAATGAGCCTAGGGAGAACAAAGGAGGGCGTTATATTTCTTCTGTATAAATCACCACACTTGTCTGATGGAGCCCAGCAAGGGTGGGCTGAGTGGTATCAAAGATGGTGGCACTGGGAAGGTGACTTTGTCCTTGGAATATATGCTCTGTCCAGTCTCCCACCTGAGGAAATGAGTGTAACACTGTCCTTGTGTATTTGAGATCCTTTCTCAATTAAATGTAATCACACTGCTACATTCACTGGGTTACCAAGAAGAGGGGCAATTTGCAGTTGACAGAGTGCTTAGTAAGTGCGATATTATGACTTCATTTTACAAAAACACTCATTGGTTTGCTCCAAAGGAGAGGGATCTCAGTCTTTCCCACCAATAGCAGTGCCCTACCCTGACTCTGGCTATTGTCCCCAACTCTATCCACAAATAGCCCTGAGGAAATATGGAAAACACTCAGCCTGATAATACTTTATAGGCTCTAAAACCATGTTTATATATTCACATAAATAAACATGTCAACATCTGAAGACTTGTCTGTGGAAGGTTACTTCGAACCCCTGAAGATTCTCCATGCCAAAGAATGAGCCAACAGAATGTTGTAAGGAGGCATCTTGATGAGTAAAGTCTCAAGTATTTAGTGTAGAGATAGAATAGTAATATACTTTTTGTCATAAGGGATTTGAACAGCCCAATGTTTCATGGTATAAAATATGGCATATTCCAATTGTTTAAAATGATTTAGCTATGAATTTTTATAGAAAAATATCAGAATTAATGTCTTACATTTTGTGGATGTTCAGTAACTGTTGAGTTTGGAGATCTGATTTAACTTGACCATTTTTACTTCTAAAACTGAAATAAAATTTCTCCCTTTGTGTAGCATTTAAGAATTTTACCTAAATCTAAATATTATAGTCCATTTTTAGTTCATTAAAAGTGAAACTATTTAAATCTAATGACTCACAGTAAAAAACAGAAAAAATATGTTTGTTCTTATTTACTTATAATGAATCAAGATCTTTAAAAGATATTTAAATTTAATTGTGTTATCAGACAATGTCTTAGAAGACGATGGAAATATTCTGATATGGAAGGTAAATTCACAAGAGGATATATATATTATATATATATATATTATATATATATATAGGTCTTGTCTGGTTCTCTAAAGAAGATTAATATAGATGCTAAATAGATAAATAAATGATAAATGGATGGATGGATAGAAAGAAAGGCAGACTGACAATCTTTCATAAATCTCAGGCTTTTGAATAACTGGTCCTCAGTTGGTGGCTGCTTTGAAAGGATTAGGAGATATGCTCTTCTTGGAGGAGGTCTGTCACAAGGGGCAGGCTTAAGATTTCAAAATCTTCCCACCATCGCTTTGTCTGCCCTCTGCCTACTGTGTTGTGGATCACAATGTGACCTTTCATCTACTGTTCCAGTGGCATGTCTGCTGTCACCCTCCCTACCTTGATGATGGTGAGCTCCTATTTCCTATTCCCCTGGAACTGAAACCTCACCACCCACCCACCAAAAAAAAAAAAAAAAAAAAAAAAAAAAAAAAAAAAAAGAAAGAAAGAAAGAAAGAAAAAACTTCCTTCTATTGATTCCCTTGATTGTGGTATATTATCATAGGGAAAAAAAATAACTTAGACAAGATAGGTAAACAGGTGTGTAGAAAGATGATGGATGGGATAGATAGATAGATAGATAGATAGATAGACAGACAGACAGACAGATAATAGGGAGACAAATAGAGGAATTGCAAAGCCCAAAATCTGCAAAGCAGATGCCATAATTTCATAATTTTCAGGCCATTATGTGACCTTCAATTGATTGAACAGGTCCCAGCCACATACTTCACTCAGTATTCAATTTTAAATGTTAATCTCATACCCCAAACACGCTTATAGAAACGCCCAGTTGAATTCAAAATATTAACCTATCACACTCATTCCTTTGGTTGAAAGTTTCCTATGTTGGAAACTTAATCTCCAAAGTCACATTTTAATGACAATTGGAGATGGAGTCTTTTGTAGCTGGGATTAGATGAAATCATGAGGATGAAGACATTATTGGCTTTATAAGAAGAGGGAGAGGTACATCATCTTCCTGGCATGTTACACACCTTCTTTAAATATGGCGAGAAAAATCCTTAATAGACACTGGCACCACACTCTTAGATGTCCCAAGACCCAGAACCACGAGACTAATTGCTTCTTGTTATGGCTTAGCCATGAAATGTGCCCCACAGGCTGTGTTGAGTCCTTGGCCCCAAACTTCTGGTGCTATTTTGGAGGCTCTGGATTCTAGTTGGAGGAGGTCACTAGGGACATGCATGCATTGAGGGTGAAACCTAGATCTAGACACTTGCTTCTTGGCATTTGTGAAATGAACACCTTCCTCCTCCATAATGCCACTACCAGTGGCATATTCTGTCTCACTGTAGGCCCAGAATCAGCTGGAGTGGCCTGAAAGGCCTGAAACTTGGAGCTAAAATTCAGTCTTTGTTCCTTTAAGTTGATTTCTCAGATATTTTGATCACAGCTATATAAAAGCAGCACGTCTAGTCTTTATGCATTGCTCACTTTGTTTTCTTATAGTGTTTTGGTAAAGCATAAAAAATACCTCTTGGTGATGGAATTTCACCAAATTTTGGTACAGATTTATCCCCCAAACAGGTCCATTCACAAAACTGGGAGAAATTTTCTCTGTTTAGGTTAGAAGGTAGTGGGAGCTACTGGTGGTCTGACGGCAAGGGACTGCCAAGGAGCTGCAATGGGTCAATAGGTTGTTCCTACAACCTATAAATCATGTTGTTTAGGCATGAATGGCCTTCTAGGCCTCACGTGCCTCATTTACTAAATTGTACAACATTATAACAAATTCTGATTATAATACTTAGAAAGATGAAATGAGGTGGCTCATGTCACATACATCGACCACACTAATTCTCAATAAATATTAGCTGCTCACCATTTAAAATCACCTTGGTACAAATATGACTTCTGCTTCTAGGCCTCCTGAAATCTCAGAAATGGAGCACAATTGCCTTAACTAGAACATTTAACACTGTCCTGTGTTTGAGGATTGCAGTGACTATTTAAGTATAAATTTTTATTGGTTGTATACATAGATCATTTTGCCACAGGCATTTGCACAGTCTATCTTTAAATAACTTACTAATTCAACAAAACTGGTGTCTATATTTAAGAGCCCAGTGATGGAGATCAAACACTAAACACTCTCACTAGAGGACTGGAAAGAGACAGAGAGCAGAACTAGGCAGATTCTTAGCTGGGCTGCTCATTGGCTATCCAGCACTGCAACCAGAAACTCCTACATGTATCAGTAACTTCCCTTCCAGATTCTGACGTTTCTTCTAGACTTTTTTTTTTTTTTTTTTTTGACTCCACAAAGAAAGGTTTTAACTTTAAAACAGTCAGCGCCTTTTAGATTGGTCATGTTTAGACCAAAGGTTAGCCTGGGTACCCACCCCCCTGGACTGCTCACTGATTGATTTATTGATTGACTGACTTGGACAGGGTCTGGACTGCTCACTGATTGATTTATTGATTGACTGACTTGGACAGGGTCTTTCCTTAGCCTGAACTCACCAAGTAGGCAGGGCTGGCTGGTTAGTGAGCCTCGGGAACCCACCTGATCCACCTGCCTCTACATAGTCTTTCCATCTTTTTCTCGTGGTCTCCTCCGGGAATCAAACTTGCAACTTTGTGCTGGGGTCACAAGCTACATACAACCCTCCTGAAATATCTGATCCTTGGGATGGCCTGCTATCATCTCTACTTAACCCTTAGGCAGAAAACTATACAATTGCTATGAGAACAAAAGAAACCCTAACATTTTATAATCCCCCTCTCAATCAGGCTCCCTCTGCCATCTCTCCATGACCCTTCCTCTGACAGTATCTCTATCTCTGGAGTACTTTGCATCCACAAGGTCAACCTGGTCTAATATCTCTCTCATCCCATTTGTCTTTCTTTTTCTGTCCCAATCATGGACTGCTTCTTCCAGAACCCAGAGTCTATGCAGAAGAAGTCACCTCAACGTCCTGATAAAGTTTAGATGCACCCTTACACACACACACACACACACACACACACACACACACACACACACACACACACCAAGTCCCCCTCTGCCCCGTTTCCTTTCATTCCCCACTGGGTTAGTTAGCACTTTCTAATTCCCCCAACCAATTAAAGAGTTTAAATATTTAAATGCGGTTTTTAAATGGCATTTAAAGAATTAACCCATTTTGCCCCTTGCTGGTCTAAACCGCGGGGTGCCAACCGGACGTTAATTGCTTTCCTGTGGTGGGGTTCCAAACAGCTCCTCAGAAAGAAGGAGCGGGCGCACATTCCTGGCACCAATTGGCTAATTCAATTTACTTCAACAGCATTAGCCTCTGTCAGAATATTCATGAGCCAGGGAACCAGGACCCGCGGTACAGGCAGGCGGCAGCCACTCGGGCTAGGGAAGGCGCGAGGGAGGGGAAGAGACGGACCGCGCGGCGCTCTGGGGACTGTGACCAGGACGACTAGGCGGCTCTTCTCACCCTCCCGGCGGAGAGCTGGGGACGCGGACGGACATCAGCGGGTTTCTGTTCTTGTCATCAGCTCTCAACTCCTGGTGATCGCGCCAAGACTTTGGAAACATCCGAAGACAGCAGAGCCGTGACACTTTTGACTTGGGGGGAAGGGGGTGGGGCGGGGGCAGCGACGCTGGCTGGGGCGAAGGGACTCGGCGGGACACCGTTCGCCCATAGGGGAAGGCAGCGATGTGAGCTGGACACCCGCCACGGAGAAGTCTCAACGTCTCCGCGGAGGCGCCGGCTGTGCCAGGTAAAGCGGAGGGCTGGGGTTGGTTCCTGCGCATCTGTCCCCAGGCACCGGAGGTCACTGGAAAAGCCAGGAGTACCCCTAGCGATTCAGCTCCGTGCCTCGCCATCCCCTCTACTATCCGCCTCCTGGGGGGGCCTCACTGCCGACCCGGGCTCCACTTCCTGGGACTTTTGGGGGGAAAGGGAGAAAGGGATCGCCTCAGCTTGAGGACCGATCTGGGTGCAGGAAAGCCGCTGCGCAGCGAGCCAGCGGGTCAGGTGGAGAGTGCTGTGCGCTGGGTAACCGGGATGTGCGCGCCGAGTGGCGGTAACATCGGGAGGGAGCGCCGGGTGCCAGGCTCTTGACCCAGGCCCTTGGCTTCTCTCACAGTCAGTGGCGTCTCCCTCAGACTGCCAGGAGACAGGCTGCCTGAGTCTCCAAAGAGGTGGCTGTGCTGGAGCAGAGTATGCCAGACTGAGGCTTTAAAGATGCAGGCTGCCATCGACTGATCCTGGCTCTAGGGTGCTAGGCATCCCCGCGCCTGAGCTCGGAGGTGGGAGAACGTGGTGGTGACTCTAGTCCCTGCCACCTGCCGGACATCACCAACTCCCCGGATTTCCTGTCTCTGAGTCCTGGCAGTCCCTGGGAAAGCTCTAAATTGAGCGCGGGTGGTTTGAGCTCTGCTTGTCTGGTGGTGATGTTTGGATAGCAGCGGGAGGTGAGGGGGCGAGTGGAGGGGGTCGGATAAGGTGAAACGTACAGATCTACAAAGAAAACGCCTCCGCAAAGTCCCAACCTGTCCTAAGCAATAAGGCAGCCTGTGTGCTGACCTCCGCGCCCTGGCAGCTGGAATCCGGAGGGCAGCTTCGAGGCAACACCAGAGTCCTTTCCCAGTTACACAGGGAGGAAGTGAGGCTGGCATCCTGGCACGGGAGAGCAGTGGAGTTCGACGCTGAGTAGATTGAGCTTACTGTGGAATCGCAATGGTTATTATTAAGGCCGTTTTTTTTTTTTTTTTTTTTTTTTTTTTTACTGACATGGACATCAGAAGGGATTGGGAGATTTGACTACTTGAATCGCATGGAAACTGAGTCTGCTGCTGGGGTCCTCTACATAAAGATTTCCTCTAGTCTCTGATGTGTCTCCATTCACGGAAATAAATGCCCCAGAAGTATGGTGTCAGGGATCTGGGCAAGGACTGAATCTAGCTGAGAACAGGACAAACAACAGAAAGTCCTAACTGCAATGCATGGACACCCGTGCTTCTAAGTGCTCACTGTATCCCTAAGCACTTGTGTTGCCTTCTGCCTTTTCTTAAGAAGGAGGCAGAGCCTGCATGGACCCTACATTGAACCCGCTTTCCCCTCTGGTGTATTTCTACAACATGGGCTAGGGGCTTGCTTGCAGTTGCATGACTCCCTCGGTCTTGAGAGTATGCTCTCTAGCACAGGCAACCTCCCCTTTAGACACAGGAGGAAACGTCAAGGACACCTGAGGTTTGTTGCTACCCTGTTGGCTTAGCCCTTGATCATATCCGTTCCAGCGTGCAGTCTTGGCCCTGCTGATGAAGCAGAAAGCACAGCAGGAGTGAGGGAGAACAGCCTGGCAGTCACTGAGTGCAGGAGATGAGGTCAAGCCTCAGAGCTGGCCACATCCTTTCCTGCCAGAGAAGAAAGAGAGCGCAATGAGGTGGGAATGGGTCATACAGACACTGGAATCAGGCTCTTAGAGTCTGCAGTGCTTTGGCCACTGACTTTGGTGTGACCTTTCCTGTGCTTCTGATTTGCCAACGCACACAGCAGCCTCTCCTGATAGGACTGTTCTCATGGCACGGTCTAATTTTGAATTGTAAAAAGTGCTTTGAGCATCCCGAGAAGGGATGGTCTACAAAACACGCAGTCTCAATGTTCTGTGAAAAGTTTGGTGCCTTGCAGGTTAAGGAGGTAAATTTTTAGCATGTGGCAATGTGACAATAAGAAGGAAAACCAAAAGACAACCAAAAAATGGCGTAGCGTTCTTGACATTCTTCTGCGTACTTGTAGAAAAGTTATCTTTAATTTGGAGGGAATTTCTGGGTGATTTAATCAGTTTGTACTACTGAACCACCCTCCCATTCTACCTTTCTCCTCTGTAAAGTTTTCTGAGCCAGTTCTCTTTAGAGAGTCAGTCTGACTATGACAGTTGGTCTAAGTGCTGGGGTTTGCGAGGGGAGACTGAGCATGGTTGAGAGAAGTCAGGGGTTCAAGACTGGGATAGGAGATGAGATGCATGGTCTTTACAAAGCAGTTAAGTGTTCTAGATTGATCAGTGGAGCAGCATAGGGTTAGAGACCCAGCACTGATGGTCCCGTATTCTCAGATTCAAGAAGGGGACTCCACCAGATGATATGAGGTGTCTAAGCAAGGTCCTTTTGCCATCTCTGTTAGGATACTTTAAATGACAATAGTGTCTGCTCCTGAACTTTGCTCTGGAAGGAGTTCTTCCTTCTTCCAGACTGGAACAGAGAAGTATTTACCATGTCTGAGTACTCCAATTTTCTCCTTTCTGGAGCCTTTCAATTTTCTCTAGTGCTGGAGCTTCTCAGTCTATAGCTGTTGATGAATTTAAATAAATAGCTGGACTTCATCAAGACAGCCACTGAGAAGCACTTATTTCTTCCCCGTGTGACAAAGTTATAAAAAGATTTCCTTGATTTTACTCTACTCATAAACCAACCCTTGCCTTGTTTCCCTCATACTGGTGAGTACTGTTTGCTTAAGCATCTTATTTATTTGTTTGTACTATTTGGGACCTTAAATGTGGTTTGTCTAGTGGAGGCCTATGGAAGGAGGAAAAATGTAAAGAGAAACGGAAGGAAGAGCTGCTGGGTAGGACATAAATCAGCAAGAATATATGGGGGTGGTGGTGAGAATAGGTCTTTTCACCCTTTTTTTTTTAAAAAAAAAAAAAAAAAGTAGTAGAAGAAGAAGTCCACTTTGGAAGAAAAGGAAGTCTGATTGTTGGCATCCCAGCCCGAAACTCCGGCAGCTGATGCTGAGAGGAGCCAAAGGGTGGTTCTTCTTAGTTTAGAGACAGCAAGACAGCCTCTGCCAACGATGGCTGTAAACACAGGATAAAGATTTCATTGTGAGGTGGTGTGACTGGAATAATTAGAGCGGACTGTTCATTCTGACCTGCAGTGCTGCAATCAGGGTTGCAAAGCAAGAAAAATAAGAGCAACTGGGGACATAAGAGAGTGGCATTTACCACTTTCATCTGCTCTTTTAAATTCTTGGTGGCACATCCAAAACAATTCCTAGTTAAGGTTTCAGGGGAAAAGGTATCCCAGTAGAGTAGTGAGTCGAGATGGGTCTCTCCCCCACCTTCTGTTTTGACTGGGGCCAAGACTTTTTGGCTTTTAAAACCAGAATATGAAGCTATATTATCAAGAGTTGTGCTCAATAACAGTAGCATCCGTGAGTAAAATATTAGGAGTCACTTTCATTGCCAATTCACTCAAAATATGTACAAATGTCATCAGACTTGCTCTTCTACAACACTTTCTTACAGGCATTTAAAGTTCAAGGAGAAAAAAGTTCATTCTTGACATTTATTAATTTCCCCCTTTGAAATAAATTGTGCACAATGACTAATCCTTCACATTGCATTGAAGGCATACCCTCCTCTCTATTTCCCTCTGCAATTTAGAGACAAAAGAAAATGCATTTTGAATGGCCAAGGTGGTTTAAGCAACTGAGCTCCTGTAGTTATTGAAGGCAACAGACTGTGACACAGTGTTATTTACTAAAATATGGGACTGTTATCAATTTCTTTGGGGAAGTTAGGCATTGGAACCACAATGGCATGCTACCTGTGGTGTTCAAGACAGACAAGGGGAGACTTGTGTATTCATCAGATTGCAACTTTCAAGAATCTTAATATTGGCATAGAATATGGATTGAGGTTCCTCCTGTTTGAATTTAAAATGGCCTATCTTTAAGTGCCAGTGTTAAGTATAATTGTTCTGGGAATAAAAAGCACTGTTATAGAGAAACCATAATGAAATATGATAAGGTCATGCAATCTCCTGGAGAGAAATACTCAATTTCTCCAAGATATTCGTCTTGGATTATTTAAGAGGATGACAGTATCTTAACTAACCTTTACATTTTTTCTCCACCATAAATCAAAAGGTACCACAAAAGCAGAACACTTGCTGAATGTGACAAAATATAAGTGGTCCAAAATTTGGAACTGTCTAGTTCTCAGCAGGAAAAAGAAAATCCACTTCATGAAATGCACTTTCTACAGCAATTAAAAATAGAAAGTCACATTGCCACGCTAAGTTATGGCAACAACCCATTTAAAAGAGAAATTTAGTCTTTTCACATTTAATTGCTATTCATGGCTTGCTGGCTTCCCAAGTAGTTTTCCAGAATAATCCACCCATCTCTTGTTAACCAAAATGGTCTAGTTGAGAACATTCCTAATTACACATGGACTGACAATTTTAGAACCTTGGGAACACTCTACTTAAAGCATTACTTAAGGACAACAGAAAATGAAAATGTCCCAACTCACTTCAAACACTGTCTTCTGTTTAAGAGATCATACATCAGAAAGCATTTGGTTTGGTGATGTAATCATGCACAGTGAGAGAGTACAAACCTTGATATTGCTTTAATGATAGCACTCATTTCTCCCTAAGACAGAAACTTTGGTCAGGCAAAGTTCCCCATAAAAGCACACATGCCAAAAGTATACACATGGTAGCAAGAAGGCTCAGTGGCTAAAGGTGCTTGCTACCAAGCCTGATGGTCTAAGTTCCATCCCAGGCACCAGTTGTTCTCTGATCTCCATGTATACATGCTGGGCCATGTGTGTACACACACGAAGACAAACATACAAAAATAAATGAAGAGTATAATAAAAAACATAATTGGAAATCCTGGAATGATAGTTTGGGTTTTTTGCTTGTTTCTACAATTTTTAGGTCAGTTTAACAATCTGAATTTAGAGCACATGCTGATAAATATAGTTATCTTCTAAGAAGAAAAAAAAAAAGACATCCATTATAAGAGAGATTATAGTTTTAGTTCCTAGCTCTGCTTTAACTAGAATTTTACTTTTTTTACTCGTAGTATAATCTAATTGTTGTTTTTGAGGTAGGATTTCTTTCTGTATCCTTGGCTTTCCTAGAATTTGCTCTGTAGACTAGGTTGGCCTCAAACTCACAGAGATCAGCCTGCCTGTACCTCCTACTATTGAGATTGCAGTACGTTCTTAATAAATATATGTCAATTTAATTTTTAAAATTTTAACAATATTTTTAACCTATGAACTTGTTAGTACGATGAAAATTCTCTACCACTGAGCTACACCCCCAAACCTCAAATTGTTTTTCAGATCATTTCAAAAGCTAAATTATATTTAGGGTATATAGCAGGACATTCTCACACATGAACACATGCTTACTCTTGAGAAAAGAAATAAACATCCCCATCTTCACACACAGTTACCCATCTTCCTTCTGGCAGAGCAGCCACCACTAAGCAAAGGCCAGCTAGGATGTTCTCAGCTACTGTCCCTGGCTTTGAACTAGTTTAGCTTACACATTTGTAAACTTTGCTCTACATCAGCCTTGACTCCAGTGAATGATGCTTTTTCTACATCTCTCTCCTTCCCATTCTACAATTACTTAAGTGAGATCATGCATTGCTACTTTTTCTGTATCTACTGCATTTCACTTGGCTGAATGATCTTTATATCCAGTCACAATAGTTAAATAATACACTTCCATACATACGTTCGTATTTACCCACTCTGTACCTGTTGCTTTGTTGGGGCTGGTTCTATACATTGACTATTGTGATAGCAGTGAATATGAATGTGAAAGTATACTTACAAGGTGAGGATCTTATTTGTTTAGGTGTTCTCTCAAAAGAAAGTGTCTAGGCCACATGGTGGCCCCATTTGGCTTCTTTAAGAAGTTCCATGTTATTCAGCAATAATAGCTATCATATTCTACATTCTGTTAATAATATACATGGATCCCCTTTTATCTACA
Organism: Phodopus roborovskii; assembly: GCF_943737965.1. NCBI lineage: Eukaryota > Metazoa > Chordata > Mammalia > Rodentia > Cricetidae > Phodopus > Phodopus roborovskii. The sequence goes on along the minus strand of NW_026126583.1, from coordinate 5,601,769 downwards.
CCCTCCTGAGCATTTATTATCTCTTGTAATTTTCAGAAACATGATGATAACAGGTCTGAAGGGATGTAATGATACATACATACATACAATATTTATATTTTACATATCTATCCCAGTTCTCTTTCCCTCCCATCCCATTCCCCACCCCTCTACTCTACAGGGAGGGTGATGCCTTCCAGGAAGGATCATCAAAATCTGTCAAGTCATTTGGAGTAGGGAGTAGATCCTCCTCATTGCCTCTAGGCTAAGGGAGTATCCCTCCACGGGGAATGTGCTCCCAAAGTCATTTCATGCACCAGGGATACATCCTGGCTCCACTGCCAGAGATCCCTTAGACTGCCCAGGCCTTCTAACTGAGAACCACATTCAGGAATCCTGAATAGGCCCAATGCTAGTTTTCCAGCTATCATTCTGGGGGGCCCCGTGAGCTCCCCCTTGTTCAGGTCAGCTGTCTCTGTGGATTTCTGTAGCCTGGCCTTGACCCCTTTTCTTATCACTCCTCCCTCTCTACAACTGGACTCCAAGAGTTCAGCTCAGTGTTTAGCTGTGGGTGTCTGCTTCTGTTTACACCAGCTACTAGATGAGGACTCTGTGATGGCATATACGTTAGTTATCAATCTCATTATCAGGGAAGGACATTTAAGGAAGCCTCTCCAATGTTGCTCAGATTGTTAGTTGAGGTTATCATAGTAGGTCTCTGGACATTTCTCTAGAGTCAGTTTTCTCTTCAAACTTGTAATGGCTCCCTTTATTATTACTCATTTTTTTTTTTTTTTTTGCTCTCATCTATTCCTCCTCTGACTCAATCTTCCTGGTCCCACATGTTCTCCTCTGCTCCCCTTCTCTTTCTCCTAACTCCCTCTCCACTCACTGCCCCCCCCCACATACACACATTCCCAATATGCTCAGGAGATCTTGTTCCTTTCCCCTTCTGTGAGGGACCTTGTATAAATCTCATAGGTTCCTCCTTGTATCCTAGTTTCTCTGGTGGTGTGAATTTTAGGCTGTTGATCCTTTGCTCTATGTCTAAAACCCATATATGAGCGAGTACATACATACCATGTTCCTCTTTTTGTGACTGGGTTACCTCACTCAGATTTGTTTCTTCAAGTTCTATCCATTTGCCTATTTGCCTGCAAATTTTAAGATTCCATTGCTTTGTTTTGTTTTGTTTCCACAGAGTAGTATTCCATTGTGTAAATGTGCCACATCTTCTTTGTCCATTCTTCAGTTGAGGGGCATCTAGGTTGCTTCCAGGTTCTTGCTATTACAAATAATGCTGCTACGAACATAGTTGAACAGATGTCTTTGCTGCATGGATGGGGAATATTTGGATAGATACCTAAGAGTGGGATTGTCGGGTCCTGTGGTATATTGATTCCCATTTTCCTGAGGCACCTCCATACTGATCTCCAAAATGGCTGCACAAGTTTGCACTCCCACCAGCAGTGGAGGAGTGTTCCCCTTTCTCCACATCCTCTCCAGCATGAGTCCTCATTGGTGTTTCTTATTTTAGCCATTCTGGCAGGAGTAAGATAGTATTTCAAAGTTGTTTTGATTTGCATTTCCCTGATAGCTAAGGATATTGAGCACTGTCTTAAGTGTCTTTCAGACTTTTTGATTTCCTCTATTGTGAATTCTCTCTTCAGTTCTGTACCCATTTTTTAATAGGATTATTTGGTGTTTCATTGACTAGTTTCTTGAGTTCTTTGTATATTTTGGAGATCAGTCCTCTGTCAGATGTAGGATTGGTGAAGATCTTATCCCTGCCATTTGGACTCGTCAACCGTGTCCTTTGCCTTATAGAAACTTCTCAGTTTGAGGAGGTCCCATTTATTTATTGTCGATCTCAGTATCTGTGCTACTGGAGTTATGTTCGGGAAGCAGTCTCCTGTACTAATTTTTTCAAGGGTACCTCCCACTTTCTCTTTTAAGAGGTTCAGTGTGGTATCATGGTTTCATAAGGATCAGGAAAAACAAATAGGGCAAACAGATGTTTATTCAGGGAGAAATAACATAAAATAGACAGATGAACACCAGCAGGTTCCTCGTCCCAAGGATGCCTCCGGATCCTCTCCTGTCCATATCTTGCCAGCAAGAAAAGCCCTCTAGGGCTCCTCCTAAGACCTAGTTCCCCAGGTCACTTCTGCTCCTGTCTCCACCCCTAATGGGTGTGGTCAGTGCCACAGAAGCAGACAAAGTGAATATCTCACTACAATTCCCCTTTTAGTTTAAAGAAAAAAATTTAGGTCTGATATAAAACTGTATACAAAACAGTGAATAACAAGTGTGTTCTGAGAAAAGGAAATTCAAGAACATACCAACTTAAGACCTACATGTCTAGTCCTGGGGTGGAGGCATAATGGAGTTTACAATAGAGTTGTCCTAAGCTGGAAAGCTTAAGTCTAGTACCTAATATATCTAACTAGGAAGAGAGACTAATAGTTGTGAAAGTCTAATCTTCAACCTTATAAAAGACCTGAGAAGGAAAATAACAATATTATGGTAGGCAAGCAGTACATGCAGATGGGCAATTTCCACAGGTGCAGCGAGGACAGAAACAGAAGGCAACCTGGACAGTCACCCAAGGTCTCACAGCAATGTTGGTATAGCCAGTTTTGGCTAAGGCCTAGAGTACCTGACAGACCACAACAACAGCAGGGAGGTAGAAAGGCTGTCTTACCATGACTTGGCATGGTTCAGCAGTCTTCTTTGTCTCCTGCATGCACATAGGACCACATGTCCAAATCAGAGGTTGAGGTGGGGGCACTTCTTTGCCCAAGACACCATTAGCCGAAGTAAGGATGGACTCCAGAAGGAGCGACAACAGTGTCCAACATATTTTCAGGAAAGTGCATGGTGCTGTCAGGAGCAATAGTGTCTCATGTCAACGGAGTACTAATATTAAACATTTAAATGCCATGTTCTGCATGTCTATGAAGTGTTTGAAGATTAAGTATCTATGTCTGACTGATCTCATAGGTATAAGAAACATGGGTGAAGAGAATCTGTAATACTCAGGAACTTGGCTAAAAAAAACTGATAGAAACTTCCCTGAGTACAGCAGGGACAAATACTTAAGCAATATAATTAAGTACATATATAGATACATGTAAATCCCTAAAACAGAGGTAGAATAGACATGTCTAGACCAGAGGTAGAACTATAAAGGGTAGCATGACAAAAATATCCTAAATTTTATCAATATACCAAATGTTTTGAACATAAGTAAGAGTATACATACATACATAGAATATGGTAAGGATAATGTGCATAAAACATCATAAATGGAAAGATTTACACAATATGACCAAATATAATATGCAATTCTTCTGGAAAGGGAATATGAACTTAATTTTACATAGGTTACCACATGTAAGAATCTATAACAATGTATGCTGTATAATACTAATATCTCACTACTACTAAAAGAATTCACAAGAAGATAGGCTAACCTACCTATATCCCATCTAAACCATACCTTTCCCAACCATACACTATCCCTGTCTAAAAGAGATACCCGAGTCTAAGCATCACCTTCCATACCCAACCCTAAGTAACTAAAACCAACCTTAAGAAATGAATATTATCCCTAAATGCCAAGAGTGGGGAAAGGAAACATCGTTATCTTAAGATTACTTCCTGCTGAAATGGGAAGAAAATTTTTAGCAACCAAATTTCTCAACAGGACTGGCTGTGACATATGTGGCTAGTCACTGAGTGGCAGGAAATGCTTCACTGGAGTTCTAGCTGAAACTCTGGCCAGGGTATAATAAGAAGGTGCACCATTACAGCTAGCTAGTCAGGAGTTGTCTCAAGTAAAACAGTCTCAAACTGGTTTTAGGGTGATGTTTGTAGTCCAGATGCATCAGGTTGAGTCAAGTGGAAATGACGAAGTGGGAGAGTTCAAAGATTGCTGTTAGGAATTGTTATTACTCCTTGTGGAAAACTTAAACATCAATATCACGTAAAATTTTCAAGTTTTAAGGTATGCATATAGGGAAAGGTAACAATAAGCATTAAAATGTATATGAGAAAATTAGGATTTCAGAGAGAAAATTGCATATAAGCAAATGAGTCCCCAAATTTTGTTTTCTTCTGACTTACACCAAGTGGCTTCTTGATATAAGGCAGAAACTGTGAATTTAATCTTAACAACGTGCTTGAATTTAGAGAAGGAAAGCCAAATTCATCTCCAAAGCCAGCATTAGTTTACATGAATTGGGACTAGAGGAATACTAGATAGTAAAGAGAAATATATTTCTGTATAGAAATAATTTACTAGAATTAAATGTTTTTATCATAAATTAGATTCCTCTTCATTAAGTGATTCTTTTGGAGAGCTGTCTTCTCTTCTGTAGGTACCTACATGTTCAGTGTCTTTTGGCTGTTTCTGTGTTCCTGTATGAACAAGAACAGAATACTTCCTCTACCTTTGAGAGGTCTCCACACATCTTATGAGAACCAATTTGTTGGATGACTTGTCATTTCTCTTCATTAAGATGTTTCTCTTGTTCAACTCGGATCTTGATCAATTTTGATGGTATCCATACATTCTTCTCCTGTAGATACAAATGTGGAAACCCTTACTCCAACATAACAAATATCCTGGTTTCCATACTGAGGTCAATACATCCTTGAAGTACACCGGCTGATTTAGTTCAAAAGTTTTTTTCTATTGTCCAGTGCGGCTGTGGGACCAGACTGGCAGGGAAAAACAACTCATAACAAAATGGCGGAAACCGCTCTTAGCAAAAGTGTAGCTGGATTTATGTTGAGGTCTTTGGACTTGAGTTTTGTGCGTGGCGAAAGACATGGGTCTATTTGCAGTCTTCTATACACCATCATCCAGTTGTACCAGCACCATTTGTTGAAGATGCTTTCCTTCTCCCATTGTATATTTTTAGCTGTTTTGTCAAAAAATCAGGTGTTCCTAGGTGTGTGGGTTAATGTCGGGATTTTTGATTCAATTCCATTGGTCTACCTGTCTATTTTTGTGCCAATACCAGGCTGTTTTCAGGACTATAGCTTTATAGTAGGGCTTAAATTCAGGGATGGTTATGCCTCCTGAAGTTCTTTTATTGTACAGGGTTGTTTTGGCTATCCGGTGCTTGTTGGTTATTTTTATTTTCTCTTTATAAAACTGTTCATTCAAGTCCTCTGCTTGTTTGTTTAAACTTAGCACTACATTTTCATGTTACATTGCATGAGTTCTTCATAATCCTTGGGCACTAACCCTTCATCTGATATGTGATTTACACATCTTATTTGCCATTCTGTAGGCTGTCCTTTCATTTCAATAATGGCTTCTTTAATATAAAGATTTTTAATTTTGATGTTTTCTTCTTTCAATACAGTAAGTAATATTGAATCAATGGCATGTTGTTCTAGTTAGATGTATTTACTACACTTAAAGCCAGATTCCAGAATTGCCTTTGTTACTTCTTTAAACAAGGAACATGAGTGTACAAATAATTGTAAATAATTATTGCTATTATTCCAGCTTGGCCATGGAGTAGACAAGAGAGTGGAAAAGCTTGAAGTTCAAGATTTTGATTTTTTCAATTTTAGCTTAGCTACTACTGAATGTGCTTATATCCAAATAAGCTATTTGAAATGTTCAGTGATTCTCTGCAATGAGGGAGATACTGCCTTTTGATGGTTCACAAATTGTCAAGCACCTGCTTTTTAAGTACTGTGTCCTAATCAGACCATTATCACTAAATTACTGCATGTCCTTCTCTGTATCATCTAATTGAGAGTTAATTAATAAAACAATCATCTCCTTCCATGGCAAGGGCTACATCTGGTGGTCACACAGCTTTTGTGACACCTGGCAAATTATCAGGCTCAACTACAAATCTTCAGCCCTGCTTGTGACATCTGGAAGCACAAGAGGAACTCCAGGCTTCCCACTCATGTGGTAAATACCCTTCCACACACCTGTTCTGGCACATGCCTTACAGTAAGATAAGCTGCCTCGGCCAGCCATCCTATGTCTGGAAAACAGATGCTTCTGAGGAACCAAAATGTTCTGACTAAATTGTATCCCATGTTTTAAAGGTCTGGTCTTACTTAAATGGTAGATTAATAAGGTAGTTTTGGTGTTTTCCAGAGAGTTATACACAGTATAATATGCTGGTATAATTAGAAGGCAGCAGTCAGGAGAAAGCACAGTAGAATCAGCTTGAAGATTCAATTACCCCTTGCTTCCAGGGAAGGCTGTCTCCTAGGCAGTGGTGAAAGTGGCACAGAGGGGTGTGCAATGGAACTCACTCTCTCTCTGGTTGCTAACTTTGTGCAAACCATGTTTTCATTTCCACTTTCTACCAATAATTTAAAAGGTAGTTTATTACACACCAGCTTGTATAATTTATTAGATTGACATTTTCATTGTGCCTAAGTCTAAATACATTTGTTTTAAATCTGTTATTATAACTATTAATTTAGTTCCCTGGAAGTATAGTGTATTTTATGGCATATCCATTTCATAAAGTCGATGTCTAGGAAATATTTGTCAAGTCTAAGTAAAGAGGCAAATTGTACATACTCTAAATGGTAGGTTTGCCTATCATAATATGTTTATAAACCTACAGATGCATTTTCATTCAATAATTTCATGATCAATTGGTTAAAGAAATCTCACTTAAAGGAACCCATCTCAATTTGTAATGGGTTTTATTAATTTATATTTTCTCATACAGTATATTTTGACGATGTTTTCTCCTCCCCCAGATCCTCTCAGATCCTCCTTACTTCTCTGCACCCCACTTCATGTTCAGTCTTTCTCAAAATCAAAAAAAAAAAAAAAAAAAAAAGACACAAAAATCAGACAAAAAATCCAGTAAGATGATGATGATGATGATGATGATAATAATAATAATAATAAGGCCAGACAAAACAAATGAAAACTACTATGGTGCTTGTCTTGTTTGTGTTGCCCAACTATTTCTGGAAGTGGAACCTACCCTGTGACTCTTCATGGAGAAAACTGATTCTCCCTTTCCCAGCAGGTATCAATTGCAGATAGCTTCTAGGTTAAGGCTGGGATTTTTGCCTTCCCCTTTTCAGTGTCTGGCTTCAGCACTGCAGGTCTTGTGCATACTTCCACAGTCTCTGTAGTTCATATGCACATCAGTCCTACTATGTCTAGAAAAATCATTTCCTTGGAATACTCTGTCACCTCTGGCTCATACATCTTTCTGCCTCTTCTTTAGCATAGGTCCCTGAGACTCCAAGGAAGGGCTTTGGTGAAAACATCCTTTTAGAACTGAGTGCTTCAAAGTCTATATCACTCTCTGTTTATTGTCCAATTGTGAGTTTTGGTGTTAGTTATCATCTGCCACAAGAAGAAGCTTGATGAAGTGTAAATGAAGCACTTATTTTTGGGTGTAATATTGTGTCATGAGGGGTCATTTCATTGCTATGTTCCTTTAGTAGAATAATAGTGACATGTTAGCCCTTAAGCCTATGACATATCTAATCTTAGTTCCTGACCACTTTAGCAGTGTTATGCATGGGTTCAATCTCATGGCATAGGCATTAAATCCAATTTGAAAAAGTCGTCAGTTATTTCCATAATATGTGTGCCAATATTGCACTGCTGTATATCTCACAGGCAGGCCACTGTTGTAAGTCATGGAATTTATAGCTTAGAGATACTGGTATTGCTGAACAACTTCCCATACCATGAATTCTGGACAAGAGAGCTAAAGATTGTAATTGGACACTAGCTCAACTTTTTAAGATCAGTTAAGCTCAGTTAAGAATAGTGACAATGTATTGTTATTTAAATTTGGAAAGTTTTTTTCAGTCTACCATGATTATCAAAAGAAAAACCTAAGAGTCTTTGTAGGTTAGGAAATCTTGCTCACTCCGAAGACCAAGTGAAACAAGGATGTTACAAGAATTTTTGTACCTATTCCATGCACAAATGTCTATATTTTCTGTATGTTTGCATGTTTAGATATTGTACAATAGATTGGGTGACTAATCGCCACAGGATTTAGTTTTCACAGACTTGGAAACTGGAAGTCTGAAATCAGGATGTTGGCATGTCATGTTTTGCTGAGAGTTGCAGACTGCCATCTTCTAGTATTCCCACAGTTCTGGCACTCTTATATAAGAGAAGTAATCCCATTCAGAAGAGTCCCATAGTTGTGAAAATGGTAATTCCCAAGGCCTCTCTTCTGAACACCATCACATGGCTGTTGGGATTGGAATTTCAACTTGAGAATCCTAAGGTTCTGAAGCATTTGACCCCTTATCTTATCCCAGCAAATGCTAATGCAATTTACAATATTATTTTTAAGTTTTCTGCTTTGCAAACCTCTTGAGTTGCTATAGCAGAGACTTTATTTGGAATAGAAATTTTCAAAGTCATTGTCATTACATCATTGAAAGCAAGTATTACAGTTGAAAGTCTGAATCACATAGCCTTTGAGAGGTACTAAATAAGAATGCACATCTTTGGGTATACTTTCTCCAAATTGGCAAGAACTCCAAAGGATATTCATCTTACAAATAAAGATTATGTACCGTTATTTTGTTATCAAGTTATCAAATCCTACATAAAGCAAACCACATCTGGTGACCAAGTACATATCTGTTGATATTCTAGTTTTGAAGTGTTTTGGTTGCATTGCCTTTACCTTAGCCTACACATTCAACTACAGAATATTGGAATATTTATTTCAGTCTAAAACTGTGAGTCATATTCAGATTTGGAAGTAGAATCCTTGAGTAGTCATTAAAAAGTTGTTCCACTTAGCACCTCATCTTGGTAGAATATTTCAGGAAGCTAAGCACAGAGGACATCATGTTATTTCCAGAATTATCTAACATTGAGTGATCAAATTGCATAGGGATGTTTGTTTCTCTCTCTCCCTCTTCCCTATCTGGTATTTAAATACAGGGTTTCTCTGTGTAACAGTCCTGGCTGTTCTAGAACTTACTTTGCAGGCTGGCCTCGAACTCACTGAGATCTTCCTGCCTCTGTCTCCCAAATGCTGGGATTAAAGACATACACCACCATGCCTGCCACCAGCTGTTTCTTTAAACATAAATACACACAAAAATAACGTGAACGTGCTATGTACTTCCTCGGTACATCTAAATATTCGTTCACGTCAGCTAAACATATACTATCAAGCAAGAAAGAAAACACAATAATGAAAACCATAGTTTAATTAGTCCATTACCTCTATCCACACACTGTGTTGAGAGTCTTCCACACACTAATTCAGGTGTCTTCTCTGTCCACATTACTATCATACTACATGCTGAACCAAAGGTGCAAACATCAATGTGGTCATGTTTACAACTTAGACCCAAGGCACAACAAAGTCTAGCAACTGAATTGCACTGCTTCTTTCTAATAATAGTTGTCAGAACCCCATCACTACTGATATCTTATCTTACTAATTTGTCTGGAGGAGTAGCTATCTTCTGCAGTGGAGAACATGTATCAACATCCCTGCCTATATACCAATAATAACACATGGGACAATCAAAACTGTCTCCAATCATTGCTAAATGTCACAAAGGGTCAAAATAACCCCAGTTGAGAATTACTCCATGCTTGCATATTAAAATATATGTTTCAATTTGAAGATGGAGGTATTCAGTTTTCAAATCCTAAACAATTTCAATTTTTGTACAACTTATGTACTTTTAAAAATTTTGATAAGCCCATTGTGGGAAAAGATGAAATAACACACTTTATCAAGACCCAGTCTCTCCCCACTAAGTTCTTTTTTTTTTTCTTTTTTTGGAGATCCAAATTGATCAAATTGACTAGGCGATTGCTAGGACTGCCTCAGTCTACCAAGAATGACAGATGAAAAAATTGAACCACCATTTCCTTCAAACCAATTAGTAAAAGATCTATCAGAAAGTTCTAGGAGAACAACCTTGTACTTCCTGAGGATGATATCTACTAATGATGAAACCCAGGATCTCATGTGTATTAGGTGAACACTCTACCTCTGATTTCCAGCCCTGTCTCTCGTTATTTTGCACCAGAGTCTCTGTATTTTAGCTTAGGCTACCCCTAAACTCACAACCCTCCTGTTTCTGTTTTGTAAATGCTGAGATTATAGCCAAAGAATAGTACATATAGAAATGAATTATTTATTTTTTGGAATGTAATACTGGAGAGCATACCAAGGACCCCAGGGGTTATATCATTGCCCTTTCCCAGTCAAGCCCCAAGCTGGGATGGAATTCAGAATCCCAAGCATTCTGGGTAAGTACTGCACCATTGAATTATACTGCCAATCTTTATCAATAAAGAATTCATCAATGAATTAATGAAAACTTTGTTGGCCCAGTACAGGGTTTGGATGCTCTGTTGTAGGCTTCAGTCTGAAGTTATCATATATTACATTGTGTTTTACCTAGTGTCATGTTTGCATACATTACTGTATGACAATCATAGTTTCAAATTCTATGAAACCTGAACAAAGATATACTGATGAAGACATAGGATCAAAGAGGCAAGTGCTAGATTAAACATGATGGAATGGAACACAACCACTGCCAGACAGAAAAACGAACTGCATGGAAGTTGAAGGGCACACGAGGCTCACTGGGCTGCAAGGTAATTTTCATACTTAAGCTACCAGACAACCTGCTCACTTCACATTTCCTAAGATGATCAAGCCTGCTCTGATTATGATCACGGTGCATGTGATATGATCCGTTCTACTCTTTACATTCTCCTTGGGTCATGGTTATGAAAATGTCTATTGGGAAGAGCTCTACAACATGAGAAATGAGTGAGGGTCTTCAAATAGACAAACCGGACATGTACCAGACTAAAAGGGACCAAAACGGGCACCTTCAAGTATCAGGGATCTCTTCATTTACAAAAAAGAAAATCAATATACTCTGCATTGCCTTGCATGCCTGAATCAGGGTCATTGAACAGAAAATGCTTGGAAGCATATTTTTATCTCAGCATAATGATGAGCTTGCTAATGACGAATGGGTTTACTGTAGAGAGTGGAGAGGTGGAGGCAGCAAGGGCTTCTGAGAGTGCACGCATCAGGAATGGGGATGCGTCTGAAATGCTCAAGGCACTTTCCAGCACTCAATGTCTCTGACAAGTTTCTGCCTTGGATGAGGCTATTAGTGACCTTGTAATCTACTTTTATAATTTCATTAAGAAAAGCAAGACTTTTCCGCAGCTTACACACTCAGTTATTTGGATATATGTTATAGAGTATGGAGGAAGGAGTCTTAGCATGTGCCACATAGAATGAGAATTTCCCAGTAGGACCAACCACAGTAAAAGTAATTCATTAGCAAGATCTCACGTACCAAGATGATTTGAAGAAACAGATCAGTAGGTAAAACTCTGACATGTATGGCCTTTGTTTATCCCCAAGTCCTTACAGAAAGCCAGATACAGCTGTGAATATGTTCAGTCTCAGAATAGTGGCGGGAAGATTAAAGGCAGAGATGGTAAAGTCCTCACTGACTTTTCAGATTAGCTAGTCTGGTAAAGTTGTTGGTAAGGCTCAGAAGACTTTGTAGGAAGCAATATATTGTCTTCTGCCCCCTCCACCTGTGTGCCAAGGCTTATATGCATCTGCACCTATACAAATACACACATGACCCCCCCACACACACACTCACATGATAATAGAGAACACAGTGAAGTAGAAACAAGTCTCATCCCATTTTGTAACTAAAGAAACTGAGTCACAGAGAAATTAAGTGGCTCTCTCAAGAGCTCACAATCAGTGAGTGACTCCAACCTTCCTTCTTGAATTTGACTCCACTCAAAAACCACAAAGTCACTTGTCAGCTACTACAACATACCACCTCATCTGTTCGGCAGGGATGCATAATTTTATTTGAAATGTTGGCAACTTCCAGAGTTGGAGACATATGGCTACTTATGCAAATACTCAAAACCTCTTCCAGAGCCTAAAATACATCATTTCAAAAATTATTTGCTATTTTCTATTACAAATGATGTTGCTCCATTCAAACACTTCAAACTGTCTTAAATTGATGTTAAGTAAATGAGCAAAACAAGATTTTTAGTGCTTATTTCAATGTCTGTAAAGGAAAGACTGACAACAGCATTTTGATGTGGTTCTGGAAATCAGGGAACAGGAACTCAGGCTTCCATGCTGCAAGGCACAGGAAACCAGCATCACAGGTCTCAACCCCAGGGACCCCAGGACGTCCTGGCAGCCATTCTGCTGGTGTTTACTATGTCATACTGGGTTATCTCCTATTTTATGATTATACTATTGCTTATTTCAAAAAATAAACTAATTTTAAAGATGATCTTCTTGTAGTCTAGGGAGATGTCTCAGTCAGTGAAGTACTTGTTGTGATGTATAACCTATATAAAAAAAGCCAGCAGAGTGGTCCTTCCTTGCCTATAATCCCAGGGCTTTGACCTTGACCCAGGAAGATCTCTGGGGATTGCTGGCCAGCCACTCTAGCCAATCAGTGAACTCCAGGTTTATAGAGTAATCCTGTCTCCAAACCTGAAATGAAGAGCAATTGTGGAAGACACCAACATGGAGTCTACCCTACATGTGCGTATACACAAACACATAAACACATTCAACCACTGCTTCTGTCTTTATTACCTCAGCTCCAAAACATAAAATAAAATAACTGGGTGATAGTGGTGCTCATCTTTGATCCAAATACTAAGGAGGCCGAGTCAGGCAGAGCTCTCTAAGTTCTATGCCAGCTTGGTCTACAAAGTTGGTTCCAAGACAGCCAGCACTACACAAAGAAACCCTGTTTCTAAAAACCAAAAGAAAAGCAAGTAGTAAAGTAAAATAAAAATCCACCAATGTAAATGATTTAAGTCACTCTCCCTGCATACCCAGGATCCAGCTACCTTGGAGCTAGGATTGAGTTGAGGATAGCTTCTCCTTTGTAGATGGAACCTAGTGACTTATTCAGCAACACTGCTTCCTGAACACTATTTCGGGTGATAATAAGCAAAAGATACAGTTTGGCATTTGCCTTCTAAAGCTACTGTTCCTCTGGTGCTTCCAGGCATATGCTGTTTATGGAAGTTTGTAATTCTGTGTTTATCTTTCTTGCAAAGCATCTGGGCACTTGCTATAAGGACCATGGTGTTTATCATACAACTGAAAACCGGATCTGATTCAACTCTCAACGGAGCGACTATTTTGCTAAAAGTCAGGAGGCTTTGCTGTGTTTAGGATTTGGGAAGTTGCCAGGGAGCATGTTTCTTTATCTGTCAATGACCAGGGTTATCTGCTGTTAATGGGATGGCTTGGTGCTAGATGCTCATAGCCTGTGGTACCCATCCCAACACATGTCAGGAATCACTGCCTCAGTGAGCCTGCAATCTTTCCACTTGCTCATCCGGGTACCATTTCACCACATCAAGTGTGGCTTGAAGAACATTGCTGTGACTTTGTGAAAAGGAGTGGTGATTAGAAAGCTTATGTTTTATGCACAACTCTCCCCCTGGTTTTAGGTTATTTTATACAGGGAAACCTTTATAAAAAGATTGTTCTCAATATACTTCACAGTAGTGGGTATTATAAATCAGAAGTCAGACATCTCCATAATGAAGCACAGGAAATATCTCTACAGCTATAAAGATTGTGGAATATGGAGTATGAGGCTAGAAAAGCAAGCCTTGACTCCTTCACTAGCTCCTCTGAATGGAGGGCTTGATTGCCTATTTGGGAGATTTAAGCAGAATAAAATAGGATTAATATGGGATGAAAATAAAGATGTTTTCCTCTATAGATTCACCAAGCCTAAGACCAAAGAGGCCCCACTAGTGTGTAAAAATTGTACAGACACTCACTGTTTCTCAACCCATGTCCTAACTGCTCCATATCTTTCTTTGCTTTGGTGCAAATCATAGTCATTATTATAGCCATTTCTAAACTCTTTTAGAATTCTAAAACATGGAGATGATCTTAAACAAAGCCACCCTAGGAATATTACTGAATATTCTAAGTAGTCAAATATTCTAGGCTATGCTTTTTGAATAACTAGAGCAAGGCCAAGAGATATATTGAAAAGAAAAAGAATGACTACTATGGCACAGCCTTTCTATGTGAAAAATGGGAAGTACACCATTGCTACAGGTTCTTTGTTGTTGTTATAACAGATACCCTTTAAAGTAAAGGGATCTCTAATTTCCCTTCTGCAGCCTCCCCTTACTATAGAGGACCCAAAGGTAACTCTTAAATATCTCTCACATTCAGTGCTGGGTTGAACGAGTATTTAAGCCAAATTGAAGGCATCAAAAATAACTACACTGAAAAGTCACAGCCATGCTCAACAATAAACAATTTATGGGAAGAACTCAGGAAAAATTGTTTAAAACATTGAAAAGCACAGCTCTTGACAAGTGTTCTTTATTTATGAGTCTAAATAGAGTTTTTCAAGGGACATGAAAAATGCTAAAATAAAATGTAAGTTTAATTCATACATTTCTCTTTGATATCTGGCAAAATCTGAGGTTAATTGCATATTTTTAATTCAATAATCATTATCTGCACTAATTGAGAGAACAAGAGAGGTCAGAAAGATTATGTAAAGTTATAGATGATTCAAAAGGATTTATAGTTGATTAAGGAAGTGTTTTGGTGAATTGAGTATAAGTCATCATGGGTTCCAGCAATTTAATTTTTCCTAGACATAAAGCAGTCTTATAATTCAGGCCCAGACACCCATGAACACTGTTCTTAAAAATAAATTATTCATTCTTTGAGGAGTTTATTACACATGTATGTAGTATATTTTGATCATAGCCAAACCTCATTCCTCACTTCTTATTCCAACTGGACAGCTCCCCTGACAACAAATTCATGTCTCTTCTTATTTTCCTTATTTGCTTTCAACACACTAAGAAAGGTGCTACCCACCCACATGCGCATAGATGCGGGGCTGTCTCCTGGATCATGAGTGACCTTCCAGGGGACACACAACTGGAGGAAACTCACTTTTTCCCTAGCAGTCATCAGTGCAAACAGTTGCTACCTCCCGCTTAGTGAACCCCTAACTGTTGTGGACCCTCTCCATCCATGATGAGCTACTGGCTTTACCTTGCACAGGCAGCCACAGCTGCTGTGAATTCGTGAGTTCACTGACCCTGTCATGCCCAGAAGACATTGTGTTGCAGCAGCCCCTCACATGCTCTGGCTCTTATAGCCTCTCTGTTCCTTCCTCTGCTTTGTTCCTGAGCCTTGGGGACAAGAGGTATGACACAGAACTCACATTTCAGTTATTCTCTGAGCTATGATCACCTATGGGTCTCTGTATTAAAATCTGTCTCTAGTAGTCATTGGGGAAGGAAGCTTCTTGGAGATGTTTGTGCTGATGTGAATGAGAATGGCCCTAATAGGTTCATACATTTGAACCCATGGCAGCAAGCAGTTGGTAGAACTGGGAAGGATTAGGAGGTGTAGCCTTATTGTGGGTATGTCAATAGAGGTAAACTTTGAGAATTCAAAAGACTCCAGCCACCATTCTCTGTCTCTGTCTCTGTCTCTGTCTCTGTCTCTGTCTCTCTCTCTCTCTCTCTCTCTCTCTCTCTCGCTTGTGAATCAAGATAGAAGCTCTCGGCTCCTGCTCCAATGCATGCCTGTTGCCTACTGCCATGCTCCCTACCATGATGGTCATTAACTCTAGACCTATGAATTGGCTAGCCAAGCTAAATGCCCTTTTAAATAAATTGCCTTGGCCATGGTGTTTTGTCACAGGGATAGAAAGTAACTAAGACAGAGAGGTGAGAGATATGCTAATCTATGGGCATAAGGATAAGTATTTAGAGGAAATAAATGCTACCCATTTAGCAAAATACTAATTGTTTCCCCCTAGGGTTTATGGGCCTCCTTAGCTAACAGTTCTTGACCAGGTTTACAGCACCGGACGGACATCAGTCTCGTATTGTAGAAAATACCTTAAATCTTTTCAGAAAGCTATTTGCTACCTCTCTTACTTCATGCCACTACTGCCTCAATGGCCGTATCTATCATTGGTTACGGCAGCTTTTGGGGTTCACAATTGAGTAAGAAGACTGTTGATGACTCTTCTCTCCCAACAGCCAATATAGTACAAATAGGAAGGAAGTGTCTAAGGCAGTCCCACCTCGATCTCTCCACTGGACAAGGTCCCTTCTCTATCATTCCATCTTCTCCCCACCCTGTACTAGGCTGAACCTATCAAGAAGTACTGGGCTTACTTTCTGCCAAGTGTGTCAGAGAATCCAATGGTCTCTGTTTTATTGGGTCTCATGTTTTCTATTCCCTTAGCAGTCCTTGCTTACTGAATATGTAGGTCTGAGATCTGGAACTAGGAGCTCTTGAATTGATTAAACAAAGAACTTCTTGCCCCAGCTGCAAATGCTGATGACACAAGCCAGGTCTGATAGTCTCCAAACTGTTTACCACTATTAAAAGCACAAAAACAAAACAAAATCATACTTTAAACATGTCTTTAAAGCAAATTGGAGTATGAATTATTTCAAAAGGGATTTTATGCAAAGTGAATAGCTGTCAACAAAGCTGTAATTAAGAAGAGGACCTGTCAATAAACTTGGGAGAATAATTGTTGGAGCAAACATATTTTATCTTATCTCTTTTCTAACTTTGCTTCACATGGCCTCCTCCAGATTCATCTAAAGTTCTTTCCATTTAACTTAAAAGGAAAAACTTCACATGTAGCATTTCAAATGCTGAGAATTTCACAAATAACACCCCTCTTCCCTTCCAGATGAATGCACAATTAAGGTTTTTTAAAACTTACAATGTTGCCTGGTGGTGCATGCCTTTAACCCTAGCATTCAGGAGGCAGAGGCAGGTGGATCTCTGAGTTTGAAGCCAGCCTGGTCTACAAAACTACACATAGAGAGAAACCCTGTCTTCAAAAATCAAAAACAAAACAAAAAACTTCCAATATATTTTTGATCAAAGATTATCCACTTTTCTCTCTCCAGGAATCCATGATAATTACAAAACCAAACCAAACCCCCCACAAAAAAGTTACATCATTTGTTGGTGATTAAAGAAATAGAGATATCTCCCAAGTGTCTGGAACAATCCTTATGTCAATTTTAGCTTTATTTGAATTCTTTCATCTTTTACATTTTCTGATTATCTACATACAACCTCTCCCCCAGCTATAATTAAATCAAGATCATGTTTCTCCTGTTTGCTAGAACATTTGCAGTCTAAACAGACATTTTAAGTGTAAACTTTTTTTTTTTGCCACATTGGCCACTTTCTTTACACTTCCACTCTTAGGAACATGTTTTTTTCTCATGCCATTCCTACTTCTTAAAACACTACGTGAATATTACATATACACATCTCCCACACTATCGCTGACTCAAGCCATAGGAGCTCCTTCCACACTTAGAGCATCTTCCTTCACACCATAGATCTCTAAGCCAGGACCAAAGGCCAAATGTAGAAGCATCTTATATTTGGCTAAAGGCTGCATAAACTCCTTAAATGCCCCATGAAAACAGACTCAGAATGATTAAAGTGCATGTTTTAAGCCATCTCATATGGTGGTGGTTTGCTAGTGAGGCCCCTCCATGAGGCTTTTGTACCATTCAGACTGAGCCAGCATTGAAGTCTCACTGAAATCCATGGAGTGTGACTTCCTCAATGCTCACACAGGAGACAAATCTGAGATGGTGAGACAGGCTGGCTTCCTGGGACCGTATTCCTTCTCCTCCCCCTCCTCTTCCACATCTTCTCCTCTTCCTCCTCCCTCATACCCTCCCTCTCTCCTTTTTTCCCTCTCTCTCTCTCTGTGTCCCCCCTCTCTCTCTGTTTCCCCCCCCCCCGTCTCTCCCTCCTCCCCTCTCTCCCCTCTTCTTCCTGCCCTCCTGCCCTCCCTCCACAACCCCTCTATCACAATGGAAGTCAGAGGGCAACATGTAGAATTGTTTTTTTCATTCTACTGTGTGGGGTCTAGGAATCTGATTCCGGTGGTCAGCGTGGCAGCAAGCACCTTTATCTACCATGCCATCTCTCTGGCCCTATGCCCAGCTTTTTCAAGTGAGCTTTAGGGACCAAACTCAGGTTCCTATGCAACCATATTAGCAACTGTTTCCTCAGCCTAATATCACACCCTGTTTTTGTACAGCATCCCTCTTCTATTTCCCCACTTCTTTGCTGAAATGCCTCTATACTGCCTTGATGGCCACTGAATTTTCATGTTGCTTAGGAGCATCTATTGCTGTCGATCACGCAATATGCAAAGAATCTTTTCTTCCCTGTTGTGATATCATCATTGTATAAACAGGTTTTTTTTTTTCAAAATTATTGCTGATCCTTTGGCCTCAGTTCTTATCCTAGAGGCATGTGCTGCTTCCCAATGAGGTTCTACTGGGCACCTGGGGTCTTGCACTGATGTGTCACAGTCACCATTAAGATGGGGTGAGTCACAGAATGACTGATTGCATTCTCACTTTAGAGGAACTACAGATGGGTGATTGGAGGTGAAAAATCAGACAACGGGTTCCATCATTACAAAGAGAGCTGAAGTGTGATGTGCCATAACAAAACATCCAAACTCAGAAGATGGACCCAGCAGTAAGTTACTTCTTATTCTCTTGTACAGGATAGAATACAACTTCCTCCTGAGGACTTTACTTCTTAGTGGTAACTCCAAAATTCAGGCTGTTTCACCTTGTGTCTCCATCTCTCCTAGTTAAGAGAAACAAAAATCTTTCTTGTCCTCAAAGCCAGGGAGGAACAAGGACAAAAAGTACAGAGAGTCTTCAAGATCGCTTTATTGTCAGGGCTAAGAGGCCCTTCCTTGTCCACACTCCTGCCACGTCGGTGTAACCTTAGGACAAGAGAGGCTGGGAAATGTGCCCTTCCCATGTGCCAAGAAGGAGGAGGGAGACAAATACCTTTAGGCTCTGATACAGCTCATCAATTAGCAATTTACATCAATTATCTTTGTTTGTGGCACTGGACACAGGAGAAGATAATACACTAAGTAATAAAAAGCCAGCCTCTGTCTGAATGCTTGTAATGTTCTGTGAAGTTACCCTTGGCTCTGCTAGTGCTATCTAAGACTTGTTCATGAGCCCAAACTGTCTTTCTTCATATATACTGACCCTTACCCCTGTAAACATAACCTTGAGAATTCTGTTTGTAGAGTCTCACCACTGAGACCCTGATGAAAGACAATAAGCAGCTACCCAGAGTATGACCCAGTTTATAAGGGACAGAGGGCTGCAAAGCCATGTCCTGCTATATCACTGATGGAGGGACATGTTCACTAGACTCATTCCCTTTAACAGAGGAGCACACTCAATTATCAGTTTACATCAGTTATCTTTGCTTTGCAGCACTGGACATGAGAGGTAACATATGCATCTTAGTTTAACTCAAACAAAAGATGAAATCCAAATGTAGGAGACACAAAGATACAGATGTTGGAAATAGATAAAGGCCTGCCTCTGGATCTAGGAACAGACAATGATGCTTCCAGAAAAGCATGATTAGTACTACACTCCCAGAAGTTACCTCATTTGATGTGGATGTCACTCTTCCATCTGAGGATGAGCTCCTGGAGCAACCAGTAGGGGTTCAGCCCCCTGATGTTAGAGTCTTGTTGGCTCTAAACTCCTGGCCCTCTGATATTCCTAAACAGGTTTCTTCATCTTTCTAAGAAAGTTGTGGCAATTTAAAATTGAGATTAATAACGCTGACACCAAAGGAATGGCATTTGATTATCTACAGAAAGCATTTTTTTTTACCTTCCTCAACATATAGAGCACATATACATGGTTAATGTTGGTCACAAATGTTTATAGAAAATAGAATACTTTGACTCTATATTATATTCACTGCCCACCCCCAAGAAATAACTGAAAAATTTAACTTTAAAAAAGCCATCTTTTTAGGTGGTACATTAGAGAAAGCAGTATGTTTAGGACACACAAGTACTTGTGCCAGCAATGTGACTCTGGGCACGTGTCTTGAACTCCTGCTTTAATACAGAACTACTTCTCATATCATAAGATTAATGTCCACGCATCATGTCATAAGATAACCTGTAGTCTGTAACTAAAGTCTGTAACTGGGTAGGCTGTTCATATGTAGTCACAATTGTCTCTTAAATGCATCTGCAATTGAGAATAATGTTTCAAACTATGAGAGGGAGAAACCCCTTCTTATAAGACATGTTTTGAGAGAATAATTGAAGGATTCTAGGAGATGCTTAATACAATGGTGGTTTTGATCTTTGACCTTCATTGCTTCTCATCCTCCCTGGAGAATGGGTTCTTCATAGGAGCTCTATTCAAATGATAATCACTATGCAAAAATTCAAGGTCTCTTCATTCAGGAACTTACAGTACACATCTTAATAAACCATAATGAACCGAAGACATGAAGAACAGGATAAACAGGCCTCTCTCTCCAGCTGTCATGTCAGTTAGTGACAGCAACTGGTATTTCATTGTAAAAGATGCTAATTTCAATCTGAGCAGCACTGGTGTTGCAAGGAGCATAAAAGGAATTCTTGATTCTCTATTTCAGTAACTGTGGTCCCTGGGGATACACTCAGAAACTTCAGATCACATATGGCAGAGTCCTGTGATAAAATATGCATCAATGGAGCCTCGTGATTTATGATAATAAAGAGACAGAAAGTTTTACCTTCTACTAACTGTGCCTGCTACTTTCCCTTTTACTATTTCTAGAAGCTTTGTAAATGACATTTGTTGTTCTGATTATTATGGAGTTCTGTACCTGGACCACCAGCACATTTCTGTAACCATTATGTTGAGTTCCTTGGGGCTTATCCTGAAACATTTTCAACAATAAGACTTTTTCCTGATAGGAATTCAAGATATAAGAATAGCTTAGGTGCTGGGACTACATTAGCTGCCTGCCAGAATTAAGCAAGTGCTAATTGTCATTTCTGCTCAAATATAATCACATCATTGTTGTAGTCAGGCTAGAGCAGGAGGAGATTAAATTCTCAAAACCATAGAGATTATAGATCACACCATGTGGGAAGGGAGAGAAAGCAAGGGGTGAAGTTGTGTTTGTTACTCTGTTCAAAGATATGGGCTCTTTGCTAGTTTACAGTTTTATCTTTCCTGTCTCCTGGGTATATGTCAGGGACTGTTGATAACATCTTTCTTGTTTCAGATTGAAATAATAGTAGGAAATAGTTTAGGCAGAGTGGGAGAATATGTTTAATATTCTCCCTTCACAAAATAAATATAGTGACCAATCACCAGCAAATTCTGGCAACATGTAACAAGCAACATCAAAGTCTTTAGAAGGCCAAGGACTTTAGCAGTTTTATACATCTTCTGTCCAATCCCCCGAAGCTCCCTGTCTTGGAAAATTAACAGTGGATCTAGTTGTGCCTTCCTCTATTTCAAGCCTCAGGTGCCACACAAAGTAATTCACCTAACTCACTGTAACACATAAGAAAGCCTCCTTGGTCTCTAGCTGGCCCATGATTCCGGCTGCACAGGTTCCACCTGGACGGTCACTGTCCATCCATTCATCTCTGTGATAAAAGCACAGATCCGACAACTTCCATCTTAAAACCACCCGCTTTGTCCTCTAGAGAACAACTCTCAAAAGGTTGTGTTTGGTTGCTTAGATTTGTTAGGGTTGTTCTCCCACATATCATGGTAGGTAATAATTAAGTGAAACGGTCATAAATACAGTCCTCAATTTTAATCAAAACCTTTTCTTCGGGCATGGGTGCTTGTTTCTTGGGTCTCCACAATATGCACCAGTGCAATGCATATGAGTGTCTTTGTTTTGTGCGCATGGGTTATCATTGCCTTGTTCTTGAAATTAGACATTTTTAATAGGTACTTGTATGAGAAGTATCATTTATATAAAAATGCCGTTGCTTTGAGTGTGTGTACGTGCATGTGCCATATGTTCATTTGTGTGTGTTTATGCATATGCACATGCATGTATATGTGTGCATATCTGGGCCAGAAGTCAACATTAGTGTTGGGAGACTTTCTCTGTCTACTCTCAGACCCACTGGACAGGTTTCTCTCCACCCAATGGGGTCCCTGCAGCCCTTATGAAATACCCATTCTGAGACTTAATATCCATTTATAATTGTTTGGCCATTGACTTAGGCTTCTTATTTGATAGCTCGTTCTTAATTTTTAACCTATTTCTATTAATCTGCATATCTCCACATGGCCTTCACTTATCGGTAATGCCAGGGTATCCTGCCTTCCTGGAGACTAATTGGAGACTATCCTACTCCACCTATTATTATCTTTCTCTATTCCTGTTTGAATGGTTTTTTTCCTGGTTAATCCTGCCTGTCCACTGACCAAAACAGCTTTATTCATGAACCAATAAGAGAAACATATATTCACAGCATACACAAGGACAGACTCCATCACATTTGGTGTCTTTTTCAATCTGTCTCAATCTTGTGTTTTGAGACAGGGTTCCTTACTGATTCAGCCATGTTGACTGTCAGCAAGCTCCAGGGATCCACCCATCTTTGGCTACCCACCAGTGAAACTGTAGGAGTGCCATACTATGTCCAGATTTTTACATGGGTACATAAACTCAAGTCCTTCTGTGAATCATCTCCTCAGCACCCCAAAACTTTACTTCGATTGGTCGTTGAAACTATGCTAAATAAATATTGTATATATCTTGAAAAAGCATTTTCTTCTTTAGCCTATATATGTAAAGAGAGACAATTTGATAATCAATACTTAATGGCATAACTTACACTATCATTTTCCTTTGACCCCTATTTTAATTCCAGGCTAATAGCAATTCCCAGGTAGTTAAGAATCCCAGTCCATTCAATCAATATTCTCAGTCTTTTGGGCTTTTATTAGAATGGTCCTGAATGCAAGTGGCCCACAAGGAGTTGGGCTGACAGCTCTGACGAATGTTTTAACAATGTGTAGTAAAGGGAAGAAGAGGAGGAAAATATGGCAGAGGAAGATTTACAGGGCAGTGGATAGACTAAATCAGGCAAAGAGACAGAGTACATAACCACTAATTCACTCTTGTCATCATTGAAACATCTGCAAGCCACAAGGAGATATCAAAGGTCTGAAAGCAATGGACATGCCCTGGAAGTTTTGGCTTTAGAGCAGTCCTGGATCCCACGTTAGAAGTCACTTAGGAATGTACCTGAATGTCTGCCAGATGGCACCATTTTAACACCTAATTCCAGAAGGACTAACTGAGCTGAAATGCTTGTAGAAAATCAGACTAAAGGAGAGCCACAGCCCTTCCCTCAGCAGCCTTCTGATTGTTCTCTCTGCTTCCATCTTGCAGCTGGAACAGTCCCCAAGATAAAGCTAGATTATACCAACCATTTGCTTGAAGCCTATTAATGTCTTCCTGTTGCAATTAGAACACAAAGAAGAATCTTCCCCATGAAAAATAAACCCTGAATGACTGACCCTGACTACGTCCATTTTTTGCTAAAGGAATTAAACCCGTTTATAATTACTTACATATTATTGCACACAAATAAGCAGAAGATTTAAGTCTATCATTATTAAACAAGAGGTCTATTTTTTTCCTCCTTTATCAGAAAGTCTGGAGGCTGGCAGTGCAAGGCTGGTACAGCTCCAGCCATTAAGAAACCAAATGCTCTCTTTGAGCCTGTCCATGTGTCTTTTGTCCTTGTAGTTACAAAATGGCTGCTTTATCTCCAGCCAGGGTGTAAATATTCCAGACAGGAAGAAAGAGGAAGGCAAGAAAGGAGGGTATCATGTGACTGATGGGTATATTTTTGTAGTCAAGCAAATAACTGTTTTCTTAGAATGTAGACCCAGGAGTCTGGTCTTGCCTAGAAAAACATCATCAGGCCATTGTAACAAAATAAAATCAAGAATTTGCTTTTGTCTTTGAGCTTTTTCTAAGCTTTATAATTTCCTCCACACATAAACCTAGGCTCTTATAAAGAGAGTAGGGGGCTGGAGAGGATAGGGAAATGATACATTTCCTAGCCAAGCCTTCCTTCTGACTCCATCTCTCTTCTTGCTCAGCCATCCTCCCTTCTGGTTCTCAGATACACCATCCTCATTCCTGCCTTCTGTCCTAGGGCCTGCTGATCCCCCAGACTTGCCTTTTCAAATCAGTTCCTCTCCCGGCACACATGCAACCTTCAGGACTGTACAGGGTTAGTTCCTTTGGACCATATCTGATCTGCCTTGCCAATATGGTGACCCACATCAGGTTCCCGTTGCTTCTTCCTCTCTCCCTCCTCTCCTTTTTTGCCCCTTCCTCCTCCTCATCTTTTTTTTCCTTGTTTTGTTTTGTTGAGTTTTCTGTTCTACTTTTATTTTGTGGTGCTGTCGGTAAACATTGGAGTCTTAGCAATGTAGGCAAGCACTTGACCACCGAGCCCCTTTTTTACACTGTTGTTGTTGCTGTTACTTTTTTAAAATTTGCATTTATTGGTATCTGATGTATGTATCTGTTGTTCTGTGTTGGGTGTTTCTTGTATTAACAACTCCACTCAGCTCCTACTAGAACACAACCTCCCTCCAGGAGGCTTGCTGTCTTTCGGTGCTACATCCAGTGCCTTGCCAAGTACCCAGCCACGTCAGGGGCTAAATGAATAGTTCACCTCTTAACTAATAAACTGTGGGTTTTCTGGTCTATCCTGGGCTACCAACTCTTTTCTCCACTACATTTCTACTGTGAGATGAATAAAAGCAAAATGCTGATGCTATTTGATTTTTTCACTGACTTTTCTTCAATTCTTCTAATTCTTACCTGGCTTTTGTAAAGTATGATTTTCTGTTCATCACAAAATGTACTTTAGAAAATATGTCTAAGGGGTTAGTATCCATTGGACCTTATTTCCTCCATCATCTGTAATCCTCTGCTTTTCATTGCCCCAAATACTTGGATCAACAAGTTCAGAACTTGCCCCATATTCTTTGAACTTTTAAAAGCTGACTGCACATTTGATACCCCTCACAAACATTTTACGAACCTTCCTGAAATAAGAAATTGTAATCTTTAGCTTTCATGTTCTACAGTAGACACATCTCCACAACTTTGCATGGGATCATTTTTTACTGTCTGTGTTTGTTCCTGATCCAAAGGTTGTATGTATAGTAATTATTCGGGCCAGTGTTTTGCTTCATTCATTCATTTGCTTTACAGACATGATATAGGGATTCACTTTTTCTCATGCCAGAGAGTTAGCATTTATTAAGTGCAAATCTCCTAAAGACTTTCTAGTAAAAATTTCCCTTCATATGCATTTTTTTCTGCAAGGACAAAGAGATAGGCAAGAAAAAATTAGGGAAAGAAGGGAAATGTACTATACTTAGAAATTTTTAAATTGTCCTTCTTAGACCTAAATGAGAACATTTCCATGACCAAGTTTCAAAGAATTGATTTTTTTCTTTCACTCCAGCTTCATCCACTGAGGCTAGGAAGCATGGATAGGCTGAGTAAATAGAGGTGAAAATACTGCCATATAATGCATATCCTTCTTAGGAAGCCCAGGGCATGGAACAGTTCAGAGAAAGGCAGAGAATAGCTCTGTTCCTGGGGATTCTTTCTAAAGAGAAGAGTGTCAACCATCTATGGGGGAAATGAGTGTTTCTTCGAGATGAGCCAAAACTGGTCTTGCTATCATGGGTTTAAGAACTGATGACTAGAAGTAATTTGTCACCCATTCCTGTGGCAGCTCTTGCCTTCTGTTTAATGTCAGCCTGAGTTCTGTTACTGTGCAGAATAACACAGACATCCCCTAATAAAAGCACCTTTCTTGTTTATTGTCTCTCATTATCAGCAAAATCCTAAAGAAAGAGCAGTTGGCACATTTCAGTGTGTACCAAGGACCAGAAACAGTTTCAAATACCAATTTTTTTTTGTTTGTTTGTTTTCACTAGAATTTCACTACATAAATGAAGGTGGATAGCATGGAATGTCTACGTGTTGAGTAGGAATCAATACAGGGTTACTCTAATGTCTGATGTTATAGAGTTAGGACATGAAACCCGAGAACCATTTTATGAGTTCTGTAGGTGGTTTTTGCTTTAGATGATCTGTAGGTTCCATTTTGAGAACAAGTGCCCAGATTTTTTCAGTAAAAGGGAGGGGCATTGCTCATACTTTAATGATTAAGCCTATTCATAAAACCTAACAGAGAATGGATGAATGGATGGATGGGATGCTTGCTCACTAAATATTTAAGGAAGAATTACAATACAAAAGAAACAGTCCTGCCCAAGAAATGCCCAGTTTCATGAGCAGCGCAGAAGCCCCAACATAAAGAGCATTAAAAGGGGGGGTCAGAAAAGGTACCTGAAGAGTAGAGCTGAGGTTCACAGAGCAGGGAGGCTGTGCCAAACTTGAGACTGACGCTCCACCTGTGAACATGGAGTCCAAATCACAAAAGAAATCACAAGAATTTTCCTGGTGACTCTGAATAGCGCTGGACATTGTTATATTTAGTGTAATAACTCACACTCACATGAAGCATGTTGTCTCTGGTGTCTGGATCCTAGATTTAAAATTTTGTCTACATAGGTGTGGATGTAAGACATGAAACTAGAAAGAAGTGAGGAGAAGAGTGGAAGAGAGGAAGTGGGGGAAGGAAATGCATGTATCATGAAGGTGGAAAGGACTAGTGTGGGGGTTATCTGGGATGCACCACAAGAGGTAGGGCATGGAGAATGGACCAGCCAAACAAAGGACAGGTGGAAATTCCAAAACCCTTGGCTTTGTATGCTAATGGAGTAAGCTAATATAAACAAGAAAAAGAATTTAGAATTTACCCCATAAAGATAAATTAAAAATCTAGGGAAACAGAGCCAGGCATAGCCAGGCAAAATGACCACAATCATTCTGCCAGAGGGTGTGTAAATTAATATGGCAGACAGAATTCCTAAAATTTCTTTACAGTCCATGTAGGCTTTACAGGCTTATCGCTTCCTGTCTTCGTGAGGTGTGATGTATAGAAAACAGTTTCTATTTGTACATTAGCAGTTAGCAATACAGAAACCACGATTCTTGCTTCATTATTTCCCACAAATGTGATGCGAAGTCTTAGTGTGGTCTCCTTCCCTGAGGATATGACTGCAAGCCGCTGTCCATCCCCTCACAGTGAGCAAAAGAACATGAGAGAATGCAAACAGCAAATCTAAGCAGCTTTTCTCCATGGCTTGTCCTAGCTGCAAGATAGTACCAGATCAAAGGAAAGAGAGTGAGTGCTTGAACTCCAGGACATGCCCCACAGACATCTACAAAGCATTATGGGGATACACCTCCAACAAGGGAAAGAGATGTCTTAATAGAAAATTTATACCACTGTGTTTTTGATGACTAGTTGTTCACTTTATTTGACTTTTAGTTATGAATTCATCTAACTCAAACAATCTCAGAAATATATGTGGGTGTATGTACACATACACATATGGGGGGAAGATAGATGATATAGATTTCAATATATAGACAGATAGATATAGATATAGATGATGTAGACATAAATATAGTTATAAGTATAGACAGATATAGATGGCAGGGGCTACCATGTCCAAGAGATAAGAGATCTTGGTATCTTTGGGTTGACAGAAACTCCAATCCTACCTAGGGGTAGTAGTACATTACCCGTGGTTACAGCCCATTAGGAAGCTCCATTACTGAGCTAGTCTGTCTCATGGGATACTATTGGGTACCACTAAGGGCTAGAGCATCTTCCTTCTGTATTTCACAGTTTATAGAAGCTCTGCATTTTCTATTCTTATTTCAAGTTTTCAAACTTTAGCTATTTCTAATCTTGCGGGGGACCTGGAAAATCCTATTCCTCCCACCTGCTAGTATTTAGGCATCTGTACTGGCCTGTTCTTGGGGTTCTGACAGGACGTGCCCTCAGCTGCAGCCACTAAGAGCACCTCCTCCAACCTCCCTCCCCTTCTTTTTCACTCTGCTTCTCTGCCTGTCTCTCAAATCTCTCCCTCTCTCCTCTTCTGTTGCTCTTGTCCACAGAGGTTGGTCTGTCCCCTCCTTCACCCTCCTTTCCCATTCACTTTCTTCTAATTAAAAGTAGATAAATAAATCCCTCCACCCAAGTTGTTGCATGACATCTTTCTCTCAAGCACCACTTCTGTAAATTGTAACACACACACACACACACACACACACACACACACACAAAGATATTTCAGTATATTAATGGGTTTTTAAGGGAGATGTTTAGTGACTACAAGTAGAATTTTTAATGAATTGCTTTTGTGACAATGTAGAGAAGTTTCCCATTCCTTTAAAAGCTTAATTCTTTTTGTTTGTCAGTTATGCACCTGAGAGATGAGATGTCTCATCGGAAAGTTGGGGGCTTCTATGTCCCAACAATAAGAATGTCCACTGTCAAGCAAGTCTCCTGAGTCTCTGAAGATTAGTCCCCTTTACTGGTAAAGGATTCTTGGGTTCTGCATTCAACAGACTTTAAGCTACTGAAGAGTTGCATTTCAGTAGGACACTCCAGGCAGTACACTGGCATAGCAAGCCTCCTGTCTGTTGGCAAAATAGACTTGACCTTTAAGGATGCACATGTTAAATGATTCTGAAGTATTTTAAACTTCGTAGGTAAATGTTTCAGTAGGAATATTGGAATTTTTGTTAGTTCTTAACTTTTTCAAAAGCAGTCCTGAAAGCACTGTACATGTTAGCCTCTGTGGCTTTCACATCCTTTACCTGATTGGATCCTTACAATGACAGCTGGTGAATGCAAGCTATTCTGAGGTCTTTATCAATTATCTGTAATATTAAACTCTCAAATCTCATTTGCTTCTAAAACTGGCCTTCAGAATTCTCTTACCCTACATATGATTCATTTCTTGTGTAAATGTCAGGGGCCAGAGAAAAATAAATTCACATTCTGCCATTTGGTATAAAGCAAGGACTCTAAACCAACATCATTAGTGTGGACAGTCTTTGTGGTATGTGGTACAAATACTAAGGGGCTTTCAAGAGGTAGACAGAATAGGCTTTTGTTTGCTTACAGCCCTCCTTTAATCCTTTTAAACTTCTCCAAACTTTTTCAAATCACATCAGCAATATAGTTAAGGAAACTTAATCCATGATTGTTCCATGGATTTGATATTATTCCCTAAGATGTGCACTGGACAAGTGAACACTGAACATTTGCAAAAATGCTTCCATTTTTATACATCTTTGCATTTTAAGGAACAGCAACTAATGAAAATTACAAACATGGTGGGGTTTGCATTTCTTATTAATGTGAAAATGTGAAGTCAATCTGTAATGAGTAGCCACCATCTGAGATTCCAGGTATGTCTTAATTATGACTGAAAATCACTCATTATACAAATTAGTCGAGAAAAGAACTATCTACTTGAAGGCTTGCAAATAGTACACACACACACACACACACACACACACACACACACACACACACACACACACAAACACACACACACACCTTTCTCTATTTCTCTTGTTTAATTTCATTTCCAATAGTGAGACAGAGGAGAAAGGGTGAGAAGCAGTCTCTCCCTGCGTGGCTGTGTTCTTCCAGGCCGATCATCTATTAAGTGTTATTTTATGCAGTGCTTCAGCGTTGTAGATGAGGCTCATGGGAAGAGAAAGTGAATACATTAGGGCTCAGACAGGTAAAATCGGTTGCTAATTCTTACTAAACTAATGGCCATCTCTGCTGGGACTTAAGAGTTATTCAGATTGCAGAATTATTTCAAAGAGGAAGAAGGCCCAAGAAAATGGGCCCATTGTATGCGTTAGCATAAAGGACTTTGCTGGTCTTTCGGGAAAAGTGCACATTTTTTAAACATTTCCTCTTCTGTAGAGCAAGGGAACATCCTAAAAGACTGAGCTTCTTAAGAAAGCCAGAAGAGAGGAAACTCACCAAGAGCCTTTAAAACTGTTCTACATGCACTCTACAATAGAGACGGAGGAACGCAGAGAGAGCCTGAAAGCTTTGAACCAGAAAGAGATAAAAACCAGAACAAAAGAAGCCAGTAAGGTTCTTAAGAAAATGTGGTTCCATGGTAAAAGAAATCAAAGTCACATGCATTCCTGTGGCTGCTGTAACATTTGCCCCTTCACATCTAGAAACAACAACTAGCAAATTGTGCAATTATTCCAAAGTTCAAAGAAGCCACTCTAACTAGCCTAAGCGGAAGGGATCAGTGGAGTTCCTTCTTTTCTGGAGACATCTCTGACACAACCCTATCTTCTGGCATTTCTGGTTTCTTAAGCCTGAAGATGCTGGCATGCCATGGTTCACAGCCCCTCCTATGTTCAAGGTCAGCAATGGCCAGGCATGATGATTTCCTCTGTTGTCTGTTTACCTCCTCTTTATTTGAAGACCCTGCAGTAGTGACCTACTTTTCAAGGAGTTCTGTAGGTCACTACTGCAGGGTCTTCAAATAAAGAGGAGGTAAGAACTCCTTAAAAAGTGCCAGAGGCCGATGTTAAAATACCCAGCTGTCTCCCATCCAGATGTTGGCAGGGTTAACTTGCTTTGGTGACTCTCAGGCAAGAGTCTGTTCCAAGCTGTATGTATATTAATTTTTCTGAAGTTAAGTGATAAAATACAAATATCTTCTAGGACCTCAGAAAGTTGTATAGGAACTATAAATTTACTTGTGTTGAAACTAAGAGAAACAGCACAATTTTCTCTGTAGGAACAAGGTCAGCCAGTGATGCACACGTCAAATAGTGCTGGAAGGCAGGGAGATAGGAGGGAGGCTCAGAAAAGCTGTCTTCTTTATCCAGGACCTAACCACCTGTTACTATAAAGCTAGGAGAGGAACTCAAATTTCCCAGACACTGCTTTCCCAGCTCAGAGGAAGCTGAACCCTGCAGATTTCTAAACCTTTAATTGTGGGTATAGTTTGGAACTACACATCTGTAAGCTGATAAGGTTGTATACACTAAACACATTATATTGTGAAATTGCATACCATCTTTGGAATTACCCAGAGACTGAATGTTCATCCCTAAATGGGGCATCTATATTACTGCCTCCCCCCCCAAAAAAAAACCAAAGTTCAGAGAACGTCAACAAAGAGGACGCAGGAAGAATGTATGGGTTTGGAGAGGAGCACTGTGAAGTCCATTATTTTTATATTTTTTTGTCTCTGTGCAGCTTTGTAGACCAGGCTGGCCTCGAACTTGCAGAAGTCCACCTGCCTCTGCCTCCTGAGTGCTGGGATTAAAGGCAAAATACATTCTTGTAGACATGACATGACTATCCATGACTATCTCAAACATAAACTCACAGCAGCTGTTGTCACTTGCACATGTTCTCCATAAAATCAAGCTATCCAAAATCTCCGCATAGACGGGGTAGACGATCTCCATGTACCACTCTTACTGAGAAGATATTGGCAGTGGATTGCTGCTGGGGGAGGGGCAATCATTCTTTTTGAGGCTATGACTCCTGGTAGGTTTCCCATGCTCCAGTGCATACCCACACATTCATGCACATATGGGTAGCAGTAATAGGATTTTTGTGGGTGATTAACAACAATAACAACAGAAATAGACATAAAATTGGGAGTAGAGCATGATGTGGCATTATAGGGGCAACTGAAAGGGGCAAATGGAAGGTAGAGATCAACATGTTTCATTGTATACGAGTACAAAATTCTCAAAGGCAAAGAAAAACCTTGAACCAGGGAATGTGACTGGTTTGAATGTTTTGGCTATGTACCATTTTAAAAAAGTTCCTTTTATTTCTCAATCTTCATAACTAGGATTCCTGCTCTCACTGGTGATTCCTTTGTTGATTTTCATTTAAGTCCTCTGCACAAAAGACTGAGGACTACCATCTAACAAGACAGGCTCTCTTATTGAGCCTGTAGGGTGCATTTGAAGTGACATTCCCCAAAAGCTGGCAGGACACTTGTTACCTGACCTACTCTTTTCTACAAAGTGACTCATTTGGAAGTGGTACACCTATAACTTACTTCTAATGGAGACTAAATGTATGTTAGTCTTCATAACTGATGTTATACTCACCATGTGACTTTTCTAATAAGAACATGTTCCATTTCTGAAGTACAAATTGTATATAACTAAGATCTACAGCTTGATCATCTCCCAAAAGTGTCTATCCATTAGCGCATACAGTGTCACACTGTGTATGTGTGTTTATATGTGGGTACGTGTGGGGGATACGTGTGTGTGTGTTGTGTTTATAGTAAGAGCTTAAGATTTACCGAGTTCACCACTTTGCATTGTACAGCCCAGCATTCTCACCGTAGCCACAGCCTTGCAATTTGGATGCATCTATAATTTATTTTGGAGGCATCAATAATGTATTCATCCTGTGAAACTGAAACTAAATCTTTCCTTTACAATACTGACAACTCTGATAGCAAACAACTTCAAAAGTGTCTCCTTTGAAAAATATGCTTATCCAATAACAGATCAATTTTAAGTTGAAAACCACAACCAGAATATTCTTTTAACCCAACAGGATTTTCTCAAACTTGAAGAAATTTTAGATGAGCCAAGGGACCTCAGCAATAGTTACGATGGTAATAAAATCTATTTTATTGAGTGGCAAAGGAGATCTTTTAATGGAACTCTTAATTGACAGAGGTGTGAATCAAGAATGAATTTTAAGAACAAAACTCACCTGGAGGTATTGGGGGTGGTGATAGCTCAGTTGGTAATGGGCTTTCAGAACAAGCATGAGGGCCTGAGTATGATTCCCCAGAACCCATGGGCAAAGCAGGCGTGGTAACATAGGCTCACCCAGGTGGGATCCTGGTCCCAGTGAGAGACCTGTCTCAGCACATGAGGTAAAAGGCTCTTGAGGAAAGAAGCTAAAGTTGACCAGTCCTCCATGCACACATTAACGAGCACACAATGCACCCCCACACCCACAAACCCTTTAAAAAGAGAAACCATCTGTGTTTTCTTCAAAGGGGGCCTGGTAACAGGTTAGGAAGCTGCAGTTGGCCTGCTATTCTCATGCACTTCATGCTTGTCAGACAGCTTTGTGCTGTCACTGAGGATACCAAGCCCAGGGATAGTATTTCTTCATTAGTGCTGGTTGACTTGTTATTGCTTTCTGTTTCCAACTGGGAAAAACAACTCTGATGATAATAATATGGTGTATGTCCTGGACTGCACCTTCTTATGGGTTTTGGATAGTGAGCTGCTGCTAGACTCCTCCTTGGTGGAGTTATCCATATTATCAGAACATAGTATTTACTAAATCAAGGAGGTTGAACTCAGGAAAATAAGGTCACAACTGTTTTGTAACCCATTTGCATGCACAGATATAAAAATGTGCATTGCCTTAGAAACAGAAAGAACATTTGCTAGAACGGAAGAGAAAGGGGGTAAAAAAGGAGTTCTTTTCCTTCTGTAATAAATCCCATGCCCTGTATGTCATTATGCCATAGTGAGTGGCAGCTGCCAAGAGCATTTAGTCTCAAGAAAGGCTAATAACTGGTTGAAAGAGAAGAAGCTCATTAGGAGTTAGAAAGCAATGACTTTCATTACCTCCAGCTAAATTGGTGATAAATATGATTATTGGCCTTGCATTTTCCAGGTGGGGCTCCCTTCTGTCACTACAGAAACACAGACTACAGCAAATCAGCTCTGATGGCTGATGCCAGCAGAAGCCTGCTACCTGCAAATAGTCTGGCTACTCGGAATGGACAGACTGAGAGAATGTATTTCAATCTCAGTGATTTTCGCCTGGTGCTTGAAGGTCATGTTGGTAAAAAAATCCCTGGGGAAGTAAGATTGCAACTGGAGAAACAATCACTAAAATATCTTGAGGTGGAAGTTACACTCAGGAAAAGCCTGCAGGCCTGATATTTTCACTCAATAAAAATGTGCATATGTGGATATAGACATTTGTATGTGTGACTAA
The DNA here is from genome assembly GCF_943737965.1 of Phodopus roborovskii. NCBI lineage: Eukaryota > Metazoa > Chordata > Mammalia > Rodentia > Cricetidae > Phodopus > Phodopus roborovskii. The sequence continues at coordinate 5,567,902 of NW_026126583.1, read as the reverse complement.
AGATAATTGGCAAAGATTTTTACTCATTTCCAATTTTGAATTAATAGATACTGTCCTACAAAATTTCATTGGTCTCTAGGTTTCCAAGAATTTCTCAGAATCTCTTTTTGCTGGGATCCATTGTAATTTAGCTTTACTGTGAAGAATATTTGTGCTAAAAACATCTTCACAGACTCCAGAGCCATCCCAATGTTCAACTTGGTTCTAATTTAAAAATATGTTTTCAACAAAAGGAAAGTACTTTAGAATAAAATTAACAAGAATTTCAATGTGTAGGTAGGTGCTCAGAAAAAACTCTAAGACAAAAACAAAAAGTCAACCACTGTTTTCTAAATGCCTTAGAGTAGGCTATATATCTGTTCCCAGTAAGAGTAACTAGAAATTAAACATCATGGCCCAGTGCTTGGTTTTGTAGGAACCATACAGTTTATCATGGATCTTTATACTTTTTTTCTTTTCTTTACTTCTTCTTTATTGTTTGAGAATTTCATACAAGCTTATAATGTGTTTGGGTCTAGTCCACCCTCGATTCTGTCCCCTAAAGTTCCTTTCCTGTGCCCACCAACAGTTCCTCCTCTTACCTTCTTGTATTCTGTTTGTAAGCAGTTGGGGAAAAAATCAAAATAATACAAACATTTTTAAAGTTAAAAAAAAATGCTAGGAAATGCACACCTCATGCCCAGAACATGTTATTGGAATACGCACTGCTCAGAATTTACAGGTGGTCCTGCGGTTCTAACATTATACTACAACTGCTGCTGTGTCAGACTGAGACTGAAGGCTCCATTTCTCCTAAGCACTTGGTTTGATTTTGTTACTAATGTTATTTTAGTTGTTTGCAAAAGGAGTGTCTTGTATTATGTTTGAAATTTGTATTCCTGACCCTCACTAGATACTTTCAAACTTTAAACTCCTAATTTCTATTAAATGAAATTACTCTGCATAACTGCAGAAATTAATTCTAGTCATAGTCTCTCATCACATCTCAGGTGATGAATCTCTCCCTTGTAATTTCTGGGGGCTACAGCTTCACCCCAACCCTTAGAGCATCTGTTGGCTAGACGTGTTCTCCAAGGCAACTGTGCCTATGCCCACACTGACCTTGATTATTTAGTTGTTGTCCCCAAGTCTTGAAGCACACCTTACTTTCTCTCTAGAGTGTGTGTGAAGACAAAGTCTTTAGTGAGGGACTGGAGATGATGGGAGAAAAAGGAGAACTGGCATTTAACTGTCGGGCTGAATCATTCCATCCCCAAGTAATCAACACTGGCCACTCTGCCTTGGTACATGGGACCAAAAGAACCAGTAGGTGACATTGACCTCTTAGATTCAAGGTCCATTCCCTGTCTCTCTCCATATGCAGGGAGGTCGTCCTTCTCCCTGCACAACCCTGTTGCTCAAAGCAAACTACTGGCAAAAAGTTAGAGATAGATTTGCCATCATGACCAGACAAAACCCAACTCTGTCAGTTCAAATTTTCCAAATGCTGAACTGTTTCACTTTGTCAGTCTTCCTCTCTAAGCTGAAGTGATTTTAAAAGGGTTAATCTCACTCTTCCTTCTGAGTCTTGTCTTCACTTGTGATTTTGTTACAGTCAACCCAAGATTTGTAGTGACAGAGGCTGTGTGGCTGGCCCCTGGCATCCGCCTCTCCTCCTCTCTGACTCCTCGCTCTTCTCTAGATCCTAGATTTCTCCTCCTATTTATTCTCTCTACCCGGCAACCCTGACTGTTTCTCTCTCCTGACTAGCTATTGGCTATTCAGCACTTTACTAGGCCAATCAGATGTTTTAAACAGGCAGAGTGACACAGCTTTAGAGTTAAACAAGTGCAACATCAAAGAATGCACCACATCTTTGCATCATCAAATGAATATTCCATAGCATAAACAAGTATAAGTCATCTTAAACTAATACTCCACAGCAGTCTTGGTTCACTTTTGGATATTAAGTATCATCTATTTCTTCCATCAGAAAGACACACTTCTCAAATTACTAGTATTACATAAGATGAATTTTTAGAATTAACTATGAAAATGCAAATGGATTGATTTCCTAGGTACTGGCTATCTGAAAGAATGAAATTGTCTAATAATGCTTTCTTTAAAAAGTTGCCCCTTTTTGGATGTGTGATTTGTACTATTTCCTGTCATTAAAATATAATATATGTATAAGGCAACAGAAGGAACATGGTGTGGTGAAAATAAAAAATTTAGATGCATAGGCCCTGAACTGTATTGGTAAAACATGTGTTGTATATTCTCTCTCTAAGTTAAAAAAATTAACCCTATTCATCCCAAATATCTATTTGAGGATATAAATGTTCACTAAGTTCTTTTTTACTGTTTCTGTGCTATTCCAGAGGACAGAAGTCTATCAGAATCCAGAGGTAATGTCCAGGACTAGAAGTTGACTGTTACTGGGCAGATTGTTATAGGGAACCAAAAGTAAGCTAAGCATTCTCCTGTTTTATCAAGAGTAAACAGCTCTCACAGTTTGACTGGCTAAAGACTTAGAGATATAACAAAAAAACAGTGTAAAAAGGAAGTTTATTTCTTCCATAACAAACATCAGTGTGTCACTGTTCCATGAGGTCACCAGGAACATGTGGTCCATCCAAGTTGGAGGAACATCAGGTGCATCTAGTTTGGACTTTATGTGATCAGTGAGGAATGTGCCTGAAAAAGTCTTCTCATAGGAAGAATTGAAAGAGGAAGTCTAGTCCAAATAATTCCCTTCTGGACAATTCTCTTAGAACTTGTGGTTGTTAATATCCACTCACATCTCACTAGAGAAAATGGAGTTTCACGGCCTCATCTGGCTGCAAAGGAATCTGATAAATGTGTCCTTTGTGGGAAATTATATATCCAGATAACAAGGTAAAAATACCGGAGCTGCTGTGATTTGAGTTGAGATGCTAGGGATGACAAAGAGCTGTATGTCCTTTCCATACACCTTCCCATTTTTTTCATAAAAATTATACATTGTTAGTACTTAGCCACAATATGCCTCATAATAAAGAGAATCTAGTTGTTATCAAATTAGTATCAAGAATGCATATCTCAGTTGCTCATTTGGATACATTATTATTATGATTTCAAAAAAAATACCTTTTCATTAGTTTTTCATACTGTTGGTCTAAGTCTTGAAAAAATTATGCATAAGATACATACATTATTTAGTGATGAGATCTGTACATATGAGGCCACTTAACAATTTTCCTAAGTAGATTGAGTTCATGTCTTAACAAATAATGATATATTAACTCCACACATTTGAAATGTGGCTATATAATGCATGGGAATCAAGATCCACTGGACTCAGTGCTGTTAAAGTGAAATTTATTCTGGGAGAAGTCACTCACACAAAAGGTAGGTGATCACCACAGGCCCTGCTCTAAGCATCCACACCGGGCTGCTGTCCATGACCGGAAGCAAGATAGCATGCTGGGGTCAGGAGACCACAGACCTAAACTAACCATCCATCATGTCTGCACCTGTGACCATGCCCAAACGGGTATGGTCAGTGCTGCAGGTGCAGGCAGGGTGATATCTCACTACAGCTATACCTTTAGGGAGGACCTTCTCGAGCAGGGGACATTTGCACCTCTTTCAAGTTGATAACATATATGCAGGAATCCAGGCATTGCTTTGATGTCTTTAGCCTTCTTTACAAAATTTAAAGGACTAATACGGCAACATTTACATCAGAAGAGTCCAAATTATAAAGAAGCACATTGATCACTTTTGGTTGGTTATACCAGGAGCAAATTTTTGTATGGACATTCAACATTAAAATTTAAAATACAAGTTTCATGAAATGATGGTGTTGACTTTGGGAAGCTGAAGTGTTTGCCATGGTGCTCCAGAGCAATGAACCTGAGACAAAGGTGCATATATGTGTGTGAGTGCATGTGTATGTATGTGCATGTGTATGTGTGTGTGTGTGTGTGTGTGTGTGTGTGTGTGTGTGTGTGTGTGTGTTAGGGAGAGAGAGAGAGGGATGGAGTGAGGATCTTCCCCAGGAGGACAACTCAGGATCTTTCATGAACAAACTAGAGAACTAGGAGAGCTGGTGGAGTCCATTCTGAATCCAAGTCCCATTTACAGATCCTTTCTATCCACTCTAGATACATGGGCTGGATGATGCTCAACCACACTGGGAAGACAGTCTGCTCTATTCATATTCAAATGTTAACAGAATGCAGAAACACTCTCACAGACAGATCCTGAACATGGCTTTACCTCTTATCTGGGCATTCTATGGCCCAGTCAGATTTGCATTACACAGGACGCCAGTCCTTATTCTCTTTGGTAAAATCTCTGAATTAGAGACAGTATGACAAAAGTATCAGGTAGATGATGACAGTTCCCCTTGAAAATGTTCTAAAGGACCATCACTTGGCACTTCAGCTTAGGTGTAACTTGGATATATTTTAAGGAAACAACCAAGCTAAAGGAGAGTTAATATGAGATGCTCTGGGCTACTTACCAGGAATAGAATATAGCCAAAAATAGGCTGTCTTGGAGAGCAATTTCTTCTCAGCATTAAAAGTATTCTGTGATGTTTATATAAATATGAATTTAAAAGTTAGCAACAAACTTTGCAATTACATTGTCCCCTTGTATGTAAGTATTGGGCTTCTAGTGTGACTGCATCCTTGAAGTGATGTATAAAAATTATAATGATTCATATTAGGTACACAGACCACCAATAATCATGTTAGATTATTATGGAAGAGTAGATTTCTGCTATTTCAACTGACTCCTTTTAATTCATCAGATTAGTCTAATAAACGAGCAATTTCTACTTAATTTTTACTGGGCATATATAATTTCCAAAGCCCAAAAGTATTATTATTATTCTCTCTAAAAATATTCATTAGGGCTGCTTAAGAAACAGTAACATCAAAATTGCAATGACTTTGTTGAGTACACCAGACTTTAAGATGTTAATAAAAGTCTACTCATAGCATTGCACTGGTTGTCCTGGCTTCAAGAGACAAAGCATGCAAATGTAGCGACTTTTTTGTTTTTGTTACTGCAGCTCATAGTGGAAAGTTTAAGAAGGAAAACCTGTGCACAATTCTTAAGGACAATAGAGACAGAGCATATATCATTGTTAGTCTTGCTGCCATAAGGTATTTCCCAGTTTTAATGGTCATGAAGCTAAGAAGACACTAAAAAGGAAATGGCCCACAAAAGAGTTAATTTGAGATTTGTGTGTCTTCCTCGTCTTGTCTCTTTGTCTATAAAGTGGTTATTGTCAAGGGTGTTTTAATGTAATTTGACTCTGAGGGTTTCACTTGAAGGAGATGTCAACACTGACAATAAGGCTGTGGGGAAGGGAAGACATCATGAACTATTCAAGCATATAATGATATTATATGTGTCCTTCATCTGCCTTTTTACCAAGGGGAGAAAAGTGCTAGCTTTTAGTTGAGGCAGCAAAGCATCCTTGTTAAGATTGGAAATGTGGCAGAATAATGGGTGCTTAGTTCAGATCATTCCTTCTGACTCTCCTGTCTATTTTGAGTTACCCAGTAACTGTGGGATAGGGGTAGTAGACAGATACATACTCTGAAGGGGGCTTCAAGGGAGGAAGGCCAATAGTCTCAAAAGTATATGTGACTATATCCAATTCTGGATTTGAGGGTGAAGGATTTGATGCAATAAGGAAAGAGTTCTGGTACTTTCTTGAATTTCTATGCAGGGAAGAGGGTGATTCCAGGCACATGGACAGTAATTCCTTATGACTCAAGGCAGTATGAGTCCTTATGACTCATGGACAGTAATTCCTTATGGCTCATAAAAGTAGGAAATATGCCCACTTTACACTTCCACAGTCAAATTTATTCAACTTTTTTTAAGGATTAAAGTCTTAACACCCATGATTAAAAAAACAAACAGATTTAAAAAAAGTCAACATCCAAGCACCTGTTGGTCAGTTGATGGCAGATATTGCCAAAAGATAAATGGATTCTGATTTTGAAAAGCAATTACTCTTCAGAAAGGATACAGCCATTCCTCCCCTTAGAGTGATGAACAATGTGTTTACTATAAATGCTAATTAGCCCTTAAAATTATTAGTGTAATTATTTTCAACTAAGGACATTAATCTGACAGCCCCTGAGGACAGAGGAATTTTAAAGCATGGGTTTTGAGCAGTGTTCCTCTAACCTATTTGCTTATTTTATACTGAACTGTGAGAAAGAAGAAAACAGAACAATCACCAACTTGCCAGTCATTCATGGAGGATGAGGATGTTTGGAGCTAAAATAAGAGGTTTTACAACACAGCAGCCCTGTGATCATCAGGAAGGTACTATTTTTAGTCCTAACAAGAGCAGGTCATAGGTTTAAGAGAGTGTGTGCTGTGAGTGTCCTGTTTAATTTCTAATAGGGTGTCATACTTTTGCTTGGAGGACTCTGAAAGAATTATTTGAACAAGGAATAAAATGGAAAGAATTGTGTGCATTCCTTAGTACGGGAGATTTTTGAAGTGGGTCTATGTGTGTTTCTCTCAAACTTGAACATTTGCAACCCAGTGCCATCTGCCTTCCCTGTCCACACTGCCATCTCTGAATACAACGGCTGATCACTCAGGTTTCCCAGCATAAATACAATTATTTAGCTACAAAGATGCAAAGCACATTAAAGCATCACAAGCCATGATCTGGAGGGAAAATATCAGTGGCTTCCAGAAAAGAAAAGAGAAGTAGAGATGTTTATGAGGCTTACAAAACTGTCTGGAACACATGGAGCCCCCCACCAGCTGAACACAGGACTCTTTGCTGCCAAGAACAAAGGGAATCTCTAAGAACTGTAAGGATACCTTCCTCCCTGTGGAGTGGGGGGAGGGAATGGAATGGGAGGGTGGTGGTGGGGCATGGGAGGGAGGGAGAGAGGAAGGGAAGAAAGGAAAGGGAACTGGGATCAATATGTAAAATAAGAAAAATCATAGTAATAGTAATAATAATAATAATAATAATAAAAGAAGTGTAAGGATAGCCCACAAGGGACCCTCATTTTCAGAAGTCTGACTGTTTCTCCCTAAATGTGTCTCAAGTTCATCATACTCAGCATGGTGATAGAAAACTCACTTGCCCCATACAAATCCATTGCCCCTGATATATTCCAAATCTCAGGGCTTGAGACCTCCTCTACCAAACAAAATAATGAATTTCAAAGCCATTCTTGATTTCTCTTCCATCGCTACTCCCTAATATGGTCAGAGTTCCTACTAACTCTGTATCCATATTATTTAATTATTTCCTTCCTCTTCGTTCATCATTCCAAGCTTCTTAGTTATTATTTGACAATCTCTCCCTCTCTCCCTCTTCCTCTCTCTCTCTCTCTCTCTCTCTCTCTCTCTCTCTCACTGTATCTTTATCATCTTTATCACACCAAACTCTCCTACCCACTCTCCCTGAAACCAGCCCCCTTCAATATCTCAATATGCATGTTCCCTGCCCATCTGCACAACCTTTTCTTTTATTGCTTTTTAATAATTAATAACCTAACGAGTCCAGTTAGTGCTGCCTGCACATCATGGGCAACCTAGCAGTAACCACACCTGCGACTAGCAATGACTCCCCTGCACCAGGTCCCATCAGTTGCTCTCACAAGCCCCTCTCCCTCATGCTGAAATCAGTGAGCACCTGCATCAAATCACAGACACTGTGAGTTCATGAGTGTGACAGCCATATGCTGGCCAGAAGACATTTCACTGCACTTCTTCTCATCCTCTTGCTCTGATATCAGGCCTTCTTCACAGTATCCTCTGAGTCTTTGGTTGGGGGCAGGATACCAAGTTCTTTGAAACATAGGCTTAGAGAAAAGATGGTCTGGCTTGATAGATGATTGAAAGCTGCCTGAGAAACTTTTGATTTGGACTCTCTCTCTGTTGGGAACAGGGTACATTTCAGGCCAGGTAGAAGCCGGGCTCAGGGGAATCTCCAGGAGTTTATGAGGAAGACCCCAGCTTAGATTGCTAATGGATAAGTATCCTGAACTGGCCATCTCGTGTGACCAGACTGGTGCCTGGCCTAATTGTCATCAGAGAGGCATCATCCAGAAACTGATGGAAGCAGATGCAGAGACCCAAAGCCACACATTAGGTAGAGTTCCAGAACCGCCCTCCAGAGGGCAAGAAAGGTTTATAGGACACCACCAAAGGCTCACACAGTCAAATACCCTGGGCTCATAGGGGCTCACAGAGACTGAACCAACAACCAGGGAGCCAGCATGGGACTGACTTAGGCCGTCTGCATATATGTTACCATTGTGTAAGTGGGTCTTTTTGTGGTGGGACTTCTAACAGCAGGAATAGGGGATGTCTCCAACTCTTTTACTGGCTTTTGGGACCCTACTTCTCATACTAGGTCATTTTGCTCAGTCTTATTAGGGAGATACTTAGGCGTATTGCAACTTGATGTGCCATGTTTTATTGACATTCGTGGGAAACCTGTCCTTTCCTGAATGGATATGTAAGAGGAGAGGATTGGCAGGGAAAAGGAGAGTGGTGGTGGGGTGGGGAGAGGGTCTGGGATCTAAAGCTAGGGTATAAAATAAATAGAAGAATAGAAAAGAGAAAGAAACTTTTGAATGGTACCAGAAGTATTCAGTGAGATCTGTCATTCTAACAGTGGGGAGGTGACAGGCTGTTTTTGCATGTGTCTGAAGTGTGATGTCCAGTCATGGACATAAATAGATAGATCTATTGTCAACTTGCCTCAAAACTTAAGTTTACCCTCACAGATCAGTGCTGCTTTCAACCCTGCTTAGACAAAACAATTCAAGTGGAAAACTGTTTCCTACAGGAAATTGAACAAATGCAAGGGAAAACCCAGAGCTTAATGGTCAATAAGCCATAGGCTGAGCTTAGATTATTCAGTGGGTAAAGACTGGACAGAAAAGGAGTCCTACACTATTAATATAGCTGCGTAGTCTCCAATTTGGGAACTGTTGGGAGTTTTAAATAACGCAAAGAAAGTCAAGCATCTAATGTAAACTGATAGTTGGCACTCCACATATAACTAACAATTACCATTCTTTTGGTCAGGCCTTTCCAAAATATTGTTTGGGGTTTTCTTTTTAAGCCTATTGCAAAATTTCTACTTAGTAATGTTATAGCCCTCTAGGGAGGCTCCTTGGATTAGGATTTCACATCCTAAATGCAATGACTAGCAGCAGAGGCAAAGGCAGGACGAATCAAAGGGATGAGAAGATGGCAGTAAGAGATCTCAAGGAAGCATGTTGACTTCAATATAGAACTGAAGATGCACGCAACAGGACAGGAAGCCTTTGCTGCTGTGGATGGACGCATTGTGAGGCATAAAGACAGACTAAAGTGGGGGTTAAGAGCATGGATAGATTTCTGGGGAGGTCAGACTTGGTCCCAGCTCTCTGCTGCCTTGATCGTGGTCAAAAACAAGTCTCTCAACTGTTCAGGGCCTAAGGCTGCTCTATAAACTGAAAATAAGCACTTCACCCACATCAGAGAGGTACGTAAATGTACAGATACGCCATTCTTGGTTCATAGAGAGTGCCCACAGACAGACTTGTCCATGTTTCTCTATACTAGCATTGCCAGCAGCATTTTCTAGAGTAGCTGCTCCAGGTATTCACTGTATCACAAGTTATTTTGTGGTTTTGTGCTGGTGGCTTGTCTTTGTGATGCTGTGAATCGATCCTAGAGTTTCACAATAAAATACGAGACAAGTCATCTAAAGTCATTGACTACTGAGATATATGTTAAGAGTAGGTTTTTCCTGCCTGCATGGTCCCAGAGCCACTCCAGCCCCAAATAACCCTCAGAGACACTGTATTACATACAAAGCTGTTGGCCAGTTACTAGTTTCTTATCGGCTGCCTCTGTATTAATCAATTTCTATCAATCTAAGTATTTCCATGTGGTCTTATCTTACCAGAGAGAAGGGCCAGCATTCTGCTCTCCCTGTCCTAAATCTTGAATCTCCTCCCTCCTTCCTCTCTCCTCCTTGTCTCCTAGTCCTGCCTATCTTGCTTTCCTATTGGCCAACAATGCTTTATTCCTTAGCCAATATAAGAAACATATTTACAGACTGACATCTCCCACCCCTCTTTTCCCTTTTTAGTTGGAAGGACTTATTAAGTTGTTCTTGTTGGAATTGAATTCATTCTATAGCATGAACAGGTTTGAACTTGTAATCCTTCTGCATCAGCCTCCCAAATAGCTGGGAATGCATAATAATAAACTTTTATTACCAGACCATGCTTATAACTTTGCTTCTTAGAGAGAAATGGCAATATCTTTGAGACTTAGTTGAATGAGAAATGTTATATTCTTTTTAAAACATCTACTGTTTAAGGCAAGAAACTTCAGTTATCTTTAGTAATTAAATATCTGAAACTCCACTGAATTTAAGTGTCTAAACAGCAATAGCAACAAAAAATGCTATATTTAGAATCTGAGCATTCAAGCTGATGTGATTTCAGTATATGGGAAGAAGTTCTGCCAATTTATACCCCAGACCTGCAGAATCTAAAGGAGAAACAGGGAAGAAATGAGATTTTCCATAAAAAGTTCCCTAGCACATAAAGAGTACCTGGTCCTGGTGGGTCCAGCCTCAGGAGGACATCCCAGTGTGGGGAGAAAAAGAGCCGTGAAGCACCTGCAGTGGAGAAGGGCTATTAACTCTTCAGAAAGTATCAAAATGATTGGGAGGATCTGCGAATGTGCATGAGACTGCCAGATATCAGAAGTATGTCTTCCATAACTGCAACTCTATCACCAGGATATTTCTTTTCTTTTTAGAGTATAATTTTGGATAATTTCTAATAGGTGGGATTACAAATTACCAAATGAAGCATTTCTAAACAGCACCACAACCCATAGTTTCCTTTGAAAATACACAAATCAACCAAGGGCATATAAAAATAACAATCCACTAAAGCCAAGTTACATCCTAACAGTATGCCTTTTAAAAATAGTGTTCATTTATTTTTATGTATGGGTATTCTGTCTACATGTATGCCTGTGTACCATGAATGTGAACCATGTATCCACAGATACCAGAAGAGGGTGTTGGATGCCCTTGAAGTAGATTTACAGATTGCTGTGAGCCACCATGTGGGTGCTGTAAATCCAAACCAGGTCCAGGGTTCTTAACGACTAACTATCTCTCCAGTCTCCTAGCAATGCCTTTACTTGTCCACAAAAATGAATTTGCTTTTTATTACTCATTAAATACTCAAAAGGAGTTTCCTAAGAATAGTAAAGATAATAGCTCGCACTGGTTGAACACCTTCATGTGCCCGGTCCAGAGTGAAGTGGTGTGGAACCCTGCCATTTACCATTTCATCAATTCTATGAGAAAGCATCCATAGAGCCTCATAATTTAGGGCTCAAAACACTGAAGAACTTGCCTTCACATTTTATTCCTGAAAGTTACATTAAAGTCATCATGATAGACTGTCACTCAAACAAAAGATATAAGACTTTAGCTTCATGAATTGTATTTTCTTTATGTCAACAGCAAGTACCTATTCAATAGCAAACAGGAAATCAATACCTCTTATCACCATGATGATTGGAGATTTTTCTGTAAGCTCTTATTAATGAAATAAAAGCAGGAGCATTGGGGGGAAAATAGCTGTGTATGGTGGCCTATAATCCTAGTATCTAGGAGGCTGAAGGGGGAACATTGCCATGAGTTCAAGGCCAACACTGTGAAGTCCAGGCCAGCCTTGGCTACAGAGTGCAAATTCTATTTTGAAAGTAACAACAACAAAGGAAAGTAAATACTCAGGTGAGATAGTCTACCACAATAAAAACCACACTTGAAAAGCAAATCCTAAAAATAAAACCATAATCTTAGTAAGTACAAAAGGCTACACCCTCAGGAGCTCAATAAAATGAAAAGGAAAAAAATTACAAAAGGAAAACTACCATGCTTTGTAATACAAAGAAAAGAGGCTATAAGAATATTAGGGTGAGAAAAGAAAACCTTTTCAGCCAATATGAACAACAGAAAAACACACACATAAAGACACTATAAAAGTGGAAATAAAGAACTGGAAATTATAAGTTCATCTAGTAATCAAAGTGTCATTTTTAGAAATAAGATACCTTATTAAAATAGTGAACACTTCATATATACCACTTGATATCATCAAACAATTCAACTTCTTTGGTCAAAACTCCATGGATCGATATGAAGGTTTTAGGCATTTCTTTTCCTATGGCTTGCTTTGCCATGTGTGGGTCTTCCAGTCATCAGTTGAAATTTAATCTCCAATGTGAATGTAAATTTTCTGGAAGATATTCTAGTTCTCTATCTACTGCTCTGATAAAATATCCTAAAAATAAACTAAACAAGACAACAAAGGGAGGGAGGAAGGGAGAGAGGGAGGAAGGGTGGAAGGGAGGGAGGGATGGAGAGAAGAGGTGAGGAGGGGAGGAGAGGGGAGGGAGGGAGGCAGGAAGGGTTTCACCCCATTCTGGGGAAGTCAAGGTGGAATTGTAAAATTCCATCACAGTCAAGAGGAGACAAAAATGAGTGCATCCATGCTCACTGGCTTGTTTATACAAGCTTCATTTCTCCACTCTTACAAAATACATATCCCCTGCCTGGGGAACAGCGTGGCCCACACTGGGTTGGGTTTTCTTATATCAATTTAATTAATTAAAAGCAACTCCCTATAGACATGCCCAGAGTAAAACCCAATGTAGACAACACCATATTAAAACTTTTTTCCCAGGTGATGCTAGTTTGTATCAAGTTGACAATCAAAGCTAACCATCAAGAAGATAATTCACTCATGTGCTCAGAGATCTCAGGAATGGGATTAGCAATTAGCATCCTGAGAACGAGGCTTGCTGTAGAATACTCCAGGTGCACTACTGCTGGACAGCAAGATCCCCTACCCCTGCATCTCTATAACTGTGGGAAGTAAATGTGTATTCTTTCCAAACCATCCACGGTTTTGTTATAGCAACTCCAAAGGACTAAGCCACTGCTTATTCAGTAATTACTAGAGTAAATATTTATCCTGAAGGAATAACTGGAAATTCAGACAGTAATATCATTTGAAATGTTATACTTAATACTGAAGAAAAAGAATGGAACTACTCTAACTTGCATAATAGAAAAGTAGTTAAATTAATTTGCTTTTGCCAGCATACTGAGCGAATTCTAAAGTGTGGCATGGACATTGACTTATTTAAGAAGATCTATGTTGAGATATAGACATCAAAAACTGAATGGAAATGGTAGATTATTTACATGAAATACAATGCTGGAGTGCTTATTTCTATTGTCAACTTAATCAGCTAGAAGCACCTACACCATCAATGATGTACACCTTTGGGTGTACACCTGAGGGGGATTTCAGGGAGGGCTAACGGGGGAAATAATAGCTGTCTTAAAAGCTGTTTCAACCATCTCAAGGGCTGATGTCACAGGCACAATAAAAGGCAGAAAGGAAAAAGGAAGTTAAACACCAGCATTCATCTCCCTCTGCTTCCCAACTACAGATGCTGTGACAACAGTCCACTGCCTCGTCTTTCTCACCATCATGAATTGTTATCTCTTTAAACCATGAGCCCAAAGTAACCCTTCCTTAAGTTGCTTTGACCAAATATTTTGTAGAACAAGAAGAGCAAATGATACAATTCCTAATTATGCAAATTTTGAAATGCAAAATGCATGGAAATGTTGGCAGTAGATATTTGTATGTGGAATACATCTTTATATGTTGTTTTATGAAGAATTTCTGTTTTGATGCACTTAAAATTTTATAAACATTGGAAAGCCTACATTAATGATATTGTGCAACTGGATAATTTGAAATCATCTGATTTTTGCCAGCAAGAAGCCACAGTGATAGTCTATTTTCATCCGTGCTTCTACTCAAGTTTTAGAAATAAGCCAACTCCCATGACATGATTGACATTCATTAGAGTAACTAATGCCAATGACCTGTGGGTGTGGTCCCATCTCCAATCACATTCCCTGCTGTTCTGGAGCCTGGCATGCATGCCCAGACAGACTGTCAGTCCTGCCAAAAGTAGAGGGTGGGAGAAGGGGAGTCTGAAGGAGATTATTGTCAGGGTCTGTGCTTAAAACCTCACCATGTGTCCTTCATTTTAATGATGAAACTGTCACTGAGATTAGGATCTTGTCCTCAATTGCACTCATACCATTAACCACAGGAAGCCAGGGAGCATGTGCTCTTTTCCAGCTGTGAGTCAGATCACTCAACTGGATGAATAACTGGTTCCCTCCACCCCAAGAAAGTGGTTGCAATTCATCTCATTAATTCTGCTGATTTTTTTTCAGAAGGAGGAGGTTCTCCCTCTAGAGAAGCCAAGGGTCCTCTCTGAGAACTCCACAGTTCTGAGACATGGTCCTCTACCTCTCCTTCAGTGTGTAACCTTAAATCTATGTTTGTTTAATCATTTAAAAAAATTCCTATAATTTCCAATTCTGCTTAATGAATAAACAAAAACTAAGTGATTTACTATAGAAGCAATACATTTACACAATGCTTTTCAGACTAGCTTGTACCTACTATAAACCAAAACACCATTCTCTGTTCTAAGTGTCCATATGATGCTATATGGATATACAGAAAAAGATATACATGTACATGAACCAGCCAACCAGACCGTATATTAGGGAACCAAGACATTTATAGCTCCCTAGCACTTGAAAACTCAACAATGCGTACCCAATTAAGCTCAACAGTATTGGTTGATAGGAAAGAAAACAGAAGCACTGGAAATTCCAAGCACTGCTTATATTAAGGAAATTATTCTTTTTTATTTCAACTTTCTATATTTTTTCTAAAATTTCCTCATTGAGTACATATTATTTTTATAATAGAAGAAATATCTCTCAGTTGTTGTCTCTCATACAGAAATTAAATCCCAGCAAGAACTGAGATTTTGCAATGAGTTGTACCATAGCATAAAGAGAGCTACATCTTACAGTGTCAGGCTCTAAGGCAACTCTCGGGAGAGGGAAGTCATCTCCAGTAAGAAAAGAAGGCAGGACAAGTGAACTTCACATGGGAGGTGGTTTATGAGATTAGCCTCAGAGGATGAGTAATAAAATCCTTGTGTGGGCAAGACAATCATGACAGAAACACAACAGAATGCCTTTGTCCTCGGGTGACAGTCCTCATTTGTGGGATCACCTAAGTTGTCATTCCCTTTAAATTCAATGTTACTCTTGATTAACTTTATTCTGTAACATACATTGAGGTGATAAGTGAGTTTCCAGTTTAATGTGTTTTACATTAAAAGAAGAATAAATGAGTCTGTCTCGATGGCAAAGGTTATTTTAAAAATTAAACTGGTCTGAAATATTACACAGATCCAAGTGTTCTCTCAGTTCAGCTGATCTCCATTTTAGAGATTTCTGTTGAGAATTAGAACAGCTCCTCACAGCTAATTATTTCTTAGAAATCTGACTAAAGCTCCCACAAGTTGGTTCATCCCAGAGCAGAAGAATGCTTAAGGAGGGAACCATTGTATGCAGTTTCAGGGACGAGAATGTGAGTGAAATATGAGTGTGAGGTGACAGTTTCTGAAAGAAGCACTTCCCACTATTTTTCCAGCATATTTATTGAAAGCAATGTAAGGCCAGTTGGGAAAATGTCTGATAGCAATATCATAGTGTCCAGACAGACAAGAGAAGCCCAGGCCTCAAGTACCATGTGTACAAATACTCATCTCGGTTCACATGTAGTTCAATGGTAGAGCCCTTACTTAGCATCCTCAATGCCCTGGACTCAGTTCCCAGTATCAAAACAAATAAAACAGGTCAACACAGCTGTAAGCCAGCATTTTGGAGTTAAAGGCCAGAGGAGAACCAAAAGTAGGGACCAGCCAGGGCTACATGGGGAAACTTCTTAAGGAATGATATTATGCAAGGAAGGAGGGAAGAACAGAGGAAGGAAGGAAAGAAGGGAAATGAGAAAAGAAACAAAAGACTTTTCAATGGTGTGGAAGAATTGAAAATCACTATATTGATCCAATTACCTCATCTTACAAAGTAAAATCAAAGGAAGGAAGGAAGGAGGGAAGAAAGGAAGGAAAGAAGGAAGGGATCTAAATACCACCTAACTGTAAGGAGCTGTATCATGACAGGCTAGATAACTAAACTCAAATTTGTCTCCAAGCCCAGTGCTTTTTCAACTCTGCCTATGGTAAAGATAAATAAATAACACACTGGCACAGAGGAGCTGAATTGAGGCAGAGCTGAATTGAGGCAGGTAGGGTATCGCATGCACAGCATGAAAATTTCTAATTAGCAGCACACAAGTGTGCACAGCTCACTAACTTGTTTGTTCCATAAAGATGGAGTGCCAGACCTGTGCCTTGTGTTGTGTTAAGCACTGGCTTCAATATTGTACGAAATTCAATTAGAAACAAAGAAGCTTCAACTGGAATAAGCCAACCAACTTTTAATCAAAGTGAGAAATACGCTACAGACTGTTTTGTTATTACCCATACAAAAACACCTCTCTCATTTCAGTAAATACTAGCTTACCTGTACACAAGCCCAGTCTGAAATTTTAACTACTTGTTCATATGAAAACCTCACACTGCTCCTGTAGAACATACCACATTCTTCAAGAAATTGCATAGGTATTTCAAGAATATCACTTTCATCCTTTCTAATCAGTTTTCCTGCTTTGTGGTAATAAGTAAATATGTTCTTGTATCTCACAAATTGCAAATAAAACAAAATCCCTCAAGGATCAATTGCTATCCATCTTCTTATATTTCCTTTTATTATTATTATTTTTTCTCCTTTTTTCAAGACAGGGTTTCTCTGTATTGCTTTGGAGCCTGTACTGGAACTAGCTCTTATAGATCAGGCGGCCTTGAACTCACAGAGATCTGCCTGCCTCTGCCTCCCAAGCACTGGGATTAAAGGCTTGTGCCACCACCACCCAGCTTATTTTGTCTTTTATGTGTATGAGTGTTTTAGCTGCATGAATGTTTGTGTACTATTTGTTTGCCTAGGTAGTAGAGTCCAGAAGAAAGTGTTAGATCCCCTAGAACTGGAATTAGGGGTGGTTGTGAGCTTCCAGGAACAAGTCCTACTTTTGAACTGAGTCCTCTCTATAGATACAATCTTTTTGTCAGAGTTATCTGCAGTCACTGTAGCTCCCTACCCCATCAGCTCAGAAGGTATGCCCTACCATCTCTCCTGGAAGACATGGGAAGAAGGCTCCTGCTCCTCACCACTGAGACACTACCAACCACATGCCCAGATTGGGAAATATTTATTGAATGAATAAGTCACCTAAAACCATGATTTTGTATGCCCCACAATATCTATGTTGCTAATTTCTCATATAATTGTAAAAGACAGGTTACCGTATCACTTTCTCCTGATTTAAAAATAATTTTTGATAACCCAGTTTGCCATTAACATAATTGTAATTTAATTCTTACCAAAGCCACTAAAGAACTTTTTGGAAAACTTGGCAAAATGACCCTACAATACTCTTTGAAAAATAAGTATTTTTAAATAAATAAGTAAATATGAAAAAGATGACTAGTGAGGATAAATCTGTGCTAGCATATATAAAAAATGGTGTTACAAAATAACAGAAATTAAATCAGTGTGAATCTTGCACCAGAGGAGAGATCAGAAACAGAACAGAGTTCATGTTCCAGGAGGTTTTATATAAAGACACCATGGCAAGTTCAGAAAAGAAAGAGCATCCTGAACAGAAGGTACTGGGACAGTGTCCTGGGCATTGCCAAACACATCAGTAATCACCCTTCAACACCTCATGCTAATCCCAAGTGTATTCCCAAGAGAAAACAAAATAACTAAAAAACAGTTTTTTTAGTCTTGGAACCAGGCTTTTTGTATTTATCCACAAACTTGGAATCATAAACAAAGACACTGACAGGTGACAGAACCGAACACCAAAATTGGAACTCCATGTCCATAAGATTAAAAGACAAACAGAAAACTAACCTACTGTTTGTATCATGAACATGGAAAAGGATAAAAAAGAATTCAAATCATCTAAAATAAGAACAAGAAGATAGACCAGGAAAAAATAAGTATAAATCATTAATAAACACATGTAAGATGAGAAAGTATAAGTGATTAAAAGAATAAATTCAGAATATCAAGGCTTTTACCCAGTAGACAGATTAAAATAAAAGACTACCAAGCTGGCAGAAGGCTAGAATAGACTTTTTAAGCATTGTTCATGAGAGCTAACTGGTACAATGTTCCTAAGGGTTAGTTTGTACTTAATGTAAAGTATCCACGAAGGGAGTACCTAGATAATAATTAATTAACCCATAAGGAGTATTCTTTGCAGTCATTTGTAATTGAAAAACAATATGCCCACCCATAGACTACTGTATATATTACTATTGATCTATCCAAGGAACTATTAAAAAGATCTGATTCTGGGGTTCTCCCTGCAGTTTTGAAATGTAGAAAGAGATCCACAACAGATCAACTGGACAAAGCTTGGTTATAAAACTACAATAACACACCAGTATCTGTGGCCCTAACTCTCCCCACTCAGCTCCATTTTTCCGCCAATACCCTTCTTCGTTGTCCCTGGCTTCCTCCTGTTGCTTGTTCACACAGCAGCCCAGAGTATAGTCCTTTGCTCCCAGTACCTGGCTGCTTCCTTACTTCGCTCTGTAACGGTTCACACTGCCTCATTTCCTACCATATGCCCGGCCTCACTCTTGCTCAACCCAACCCTCTCTCATCCCCTCTTGCTTCTATCCTACTTGCTCTAGTGCCACACTGCAGAGACCATCTTTCCTTTCCACCTCCTGCCTTACCCACTACAACATTTATCCTCTGTACTTGTTATTTCTGCCTGGAGTCTCCAGCCATCCCGTCTCCCCTCGCCCTGCTATCTCATCTGTGCTTTGGGCACGCCACATGAAGACATTTTCTCAGGACAGCCTTCCCAGGTCACCCACCCCACAGCAACCCCCCCTCCCGTTAAATGTTCTCCCAGCTACCTTCCTTTTTTATTGGTCACATTGTTAGTTTGCAAGCATGTGTCATCATCATCCATCTCTCTGTGTCCAGGATGAAGACAGGGCCTTATCTATTCTGCTCTTCTCTGTGTTCCCATCGCTTTGAACTTGTTACAGATGGCTTACATCACATGGCAAATATCCAATGATGAGGAAGGGAGGGAGCAAGGAAGAGGGGGGTTTGCTCCTGTTAGCTGATGTCCAAAAATGGATGAACAGCCATAAAATCTTAATAATTATAAGAGTATGGTTATTACATTACCAACTTTGAATCATAGAAATTGTACTTTCCTATTGATTTTGAACTTCTGGATTCAGAAGATCAGTGGTGCCTGAATGTTATTGAAGACAAAAGAGAAGACACATCCCCAGTGTCAGGGTCAAGTTTACAGTGAACTCTGAACTCTGATGCCACAATCCCAACCCGCTGTGGCCCTGATATCCCGAATGTTACCATGGATGATGCCTGTTCTACTTTTTTCCATTATCATACAGTAAATCAAAGATTCTAGTTTACTTGATGATTTTAGATTTCTATTTCTTATTCCCTTTTGCCATGGCCCTCTTTCTTGGTAAAATTCAACTCTAAACCAAAAGAAGGAGAATTTTAGCTTCATCTTCTTTTCCTTTTCTTAGGTTTTCCATTTTATACTAAATTGGCTACCAACCCTCGCCATAGACTTCCTATTCCCGTGGTTGTCAAGCAGTTTCTAGTACAGCACCATGCATTTAAATTCTGCAGCTATGTTGTCAGAGGTCACTGTTTCCTGTCCATGCAGTGAGGAATGGGGGCTTCTGTGGAGTGCCTCTGTTTCTCCACTAGAAACTATTCTGATCCTTCCAGAAGATTACAGATCTTGTGGGAGAAGAGACTATGAAAGTTCCAGGTGACTTGTGGGTTTAACAAAATAATAATACTTATTATAGCAATAAATGACAATGGAAGAGAAATTTTGACATTGGTGTATAGCGTCTAAATTTTGTAGAGCTGCATGCAGATTGGGACCTATAGATAGTGGGTGGTTGAGTATTTATAATGACTATTTATCTAACTTGTTGGATATAATCATCCATGACTTATTCTAAACATTATTTTCCACACTGTTTTCACATAGTCTTATGACTGTCTTCCTGAATAGCTATATAAAAATAAAATTTTAAATATTCTACAGAGAGACGTTTGACACAGTTGAAAAATGGGCCTGCAAGAACACTTACATTCATAATATAAGTGAAACAGCATATTTGTAGTTGGCAGCCCTTCAGGAGGTCATTTAACATTTCTGGGTTTGAAATTCCTGACCTGTAGAACAAACCAAAAAGAACAGAGTAAAGAAAATAAGCAAATGAGCCTTACTAGCTACAGGCTCTATTCCCCTTCTCAAATAATCCTATAATATTTGTCGTGATCTCTCTGTATCTCACAGCAGTTACCAGATCCTACTTGTGACTAGGAGCCGAAGCTTTTAATCATCTCCACATTGTCATCTCTGTCTTTCCTGTAGTCCTCTCCCTCCTAGATCTCAGTAGAAATTTAATCCACAAAGTTACACGCTTGTGGTACAAATAGAGAAGCAATGTGTGACAGTGTTCAGAGGTGGGATTTTGGGAAAGTAATAAAGTACAAAAAAAGTCATTTGGGTGAAGCTCCCATTATTAACACTGGCACCTTTGTAAGATGACCAAAGAGGGAGGTCAACACAGACACACATGCTATCTCTTGTCATGTGATGTTCTATGTCTCTTCAAAATACTGCCAGGAAGAAGCCATCAGCAGATGAGTCTCCGTAAGCCATGAGCTTACGTAAGCCTCTTTGCTTCATAAAGTAGCCTGCCCAAAGTATTTTATTACACTAACACAAAGGGACTGATATGCCTGGGAAGTGCTTTGATATCAGGTGTTAACAAGATAGATCGAACATGCTGGGAGTGATGCCAGAATGAGTGTGTAGTCCCTGTGATACCCACTAGAGGGGTCAAACTGTGCCTCTCAAAGCAACATGGCATTCCTCACCCCTCCTATGTCAATATACTGATTTAGAAACAGGGTCATTGTAAGTGAAAACAGTTCTTAGAGTGAGACCACACTACAGATCTTGTGAGGATGCTGGTTTGCCATTCAGATATCTCCAACCACATGGCCAAGAGTCTCAGCTGCCTGAGACTTCTTCTCCTTGTAAGGTCTCTTGTTCTGCTGAAGTTCACTCCCTTGGCACTCTCCTCCTGTACTAAAAGCACAGAGTCACAGATGCGTGACACCAAGGAAGCTAAGTCAGAGGTTCCTGGGCTGACTGCCTGCATCTCCAGGTGACCTTTACTCTCTCTCACAATTGAAATTGTGAGATTGAAAATTCCATCAACTTTTCAAAGCCTGTTTTCTTCATCTTTAAAATGAAGGTAATATAGAAAATTCTTGGAAGAGTGCCTGGAAATTGGTAAGCATTGAAATCCACGTGAGCTCTTATTTCAACTTTTAGTTCTGAGTTGTCATTTTTATCTGCACTCGCCTGTCTTCTTTGGTGATGCCTTCAACACACACCCTGGGGACCAATACAACGTTTGTTTCCTTGATCTACTAACTTCTCTACACCATTTGAGCAATGGATGGTCTGATTTCATTCTAGCCTTCGTAATTCCAAAATGTGTTCTGCCTCCAACTTCTGAAAAGCAAAAATCGCTAATTCCAGTCACAGTTTGTTTTCTCATATGTGCTTGGATTTAAGAAAACTGAAGGCTAGCCTGTTTTTACTAAGGATAGAGTCCATCCATTCAAGTGCTCTCACTAATAAAATTCTATCACTTCCTCTAACTTCGGCGCACACCTGCCATTCTCACTATCCGTCAGTCCCTTGTCGTCTTCACTTTGTTCTCACTGCCCTGCCCCATGCCCACACTCAATGAGGTAAACAATTCCAGAGAGAAGTGTAAAGCCGTTAAACTGTTTCAGTGACATGAACATATTTGTAATACTCTGTCCCTTCTGTTAGCTTTCTACACAGGCGCGAGATTGCTCCTTCTATACGCATTAGTAGGCATGCTCTCATAACCACTGGTGTGAGATCCACTGTCTCTGGACACTGCTTCCCAATCCAATCCCTGGCTGTAACTGTCAATGCCATTAATGGATGTTTGTTTCAAGAAGAAAATGGGTACGCTCCAAGCATAGCCTTATTACAGTATCTTTTCTGGTTTCCTAAGTCCCTCAGAAAACCCCTAAAACAGGATTCTATGAGTATATTTGTTAGGGTTTCTATTGCTGTGAAGAGACAGGATGGCCATGGCAACTGCTATAAAGAAAAACATTTAACTGGGCATGGCTTACAGTTTCAGGGGTTTAGTCCATTATCATCATGGTGGGATATGGCACTGTGCAGGCAGACATGGTATTGGGGAAGGAGCTGGGAGTTCTACATCCCTATCTGCAGGCAGCAGGAAGAGAACTGTCTACCACAATAAGTATAGCTCCTGCAAAGGAGACTTCAAAGCCCATCCCTACAGTGATGTGCTTCTTCCTATCAGGCCACACCTACTCCAACAAAGCCACACCTTCCAATAGAGCCACTCCTTTTAGGGGCCATTTTTTTTCAAACCACCACAATGAGAAAGTGTCCATTAAAGCAAACAGTTAAGTCTTTAAAGAGAATGTGTACTTCCTATGGTCTTAGAAACCACTGCTTCTTGAAGCTGTCTATGAGCCCTGCATGAAGTCTCATTTTCTTCTCAGAAATAGCATAGACTCTACAATCCACCACTTTCTCTCCTCCTCCCCTCCCTCCTCACCACATCTCCCTTCGTCCCTCTCTCCTCCCCCCTTCTCTCTCTTCCCTTTTCTCTCTGTACTCACACATGCACACCTTATAGAGGAACATTATTGGTAAATTAGGAACATGCAGCATCGGGGAAAGACTCACCTTTATCTTGTCGCTTCCTAGGAATATAAAAGAGGAGTCTCATTCTTGTGGTGCTACTACAATCATCCTCTCTTTTTCTGGAGAACATTAGTGTATTTGGAAAAATCACCTTGGATGGAAGGTGCATATGATCAAGATACATTGTACAGATGTATAAAAATTTCAAGGAAGGGACATAAATATTAATTAAAAGTAAAAACAAAAAATAAAACCATAACCTAAGTTAGATGCCATAAAAAATTATTTTCAGAACCTCTTCTGATTTTCTCCTAGAAAATGACAATTACTAAAAAATAAATTGTTAACTAGAAACGCCAAAGATACCAACCTCTGATCTGCCCATTCTCTGCAGAGTACCTTGTACCTGCCTGTGTCTTCCTAGAGAGGTTAAACATTCCCTTCCACACTTTTTGAGAGTCAGTCTTCTCCCCTGGCTCACTGGATTTCCCAGACTAACAGTGGCTTCTGTTAGCAGCTTCCCCACAGGGTACATGTGTTACCTCCCCGTGTGATGGCTTTATTCTTAGGCTTTACAACCTACCCAGGCTGTAGATGTTGTTGAATCTAAAGTTTTAGAAAACTTAGAAGATTCCGCCACATAAAGTAGGCAGGGACCTCAGCCCACAAACTCAGCTGTGCAAGGGAGCAGCTCTACTTTCTCTGAGTCTGCTTTTCTCCAAGGTCCATTCTGCAGAGGTGATCAGCTGATAAACCCAACAATAAGGTGCTCCACTCTACTGAGATAACAACCAGACTTTCTGGGGGAGAGGAACCATTGCACAGGGCATCTGCTCCTCGTTTACTGTTTCCTGAGACAGACGTTACGGCACTATTATCTCTTCCTTAGTCTTGTGTTGCTGAGGACCAAGAGGCATCTGACTCTCCATCTCCCAACTGCTTACAAACTTTCAATTCCTCAGGTGGGCGGAGATCGTGATAACGTGGGAATGTAACACCTGACACAGGAAGCAGATGAGTGCTGAGCCCAGTGCCATTGAGATTCTTAGGGAATGGACATTTTCCTAAGGCTTCTTTCAATCAAGTCTCCATCGTAGACTGCTTTACTTCTCGTCATATGATTCCCATCCCACCTAATACTTGGATACTAGGAAATATACTATTACACCAAGGAGCCTAGTCTTCTCCGTCTTGTCTCTTAAGGTTCCTTCCAAGCCGGTCTCTGATGCCCTCCTGTACTGATTGACTTCTGCCCCAAGGTAGGAAGCACAGGATTTCCCTTGCTAGCTCCCTGAGCACTCTGGTCTTCCCATGCTGGATGCCTTCCTGGCTCTGCTCTTGGCTGACTCTTGATCACCCTGTGGGTCTTAAATGTCACCTCTGGTGTCACCCAGTCCAGGAGCCCAGTACCGTTCATATCCCTAACTCCCCTTTCCACATTCCTGACCTGTTTTAGCTCCTCCTCTTTGTTTGTTGTCTCTCCTATTCATCTGTTAGTTGTTTGTATCCTATGTGAGTCCCAAGTACACAAGGAGATAAGCTTTCTTGTGTTTACTAGGACATACTTTGGAGCCTGAGTTCTAATCTCATCTCTGCCCTTGCAATGTGACCTTAGGTAAATACCTTAACCTCCCTGTAAAAGGGGGAAATTGACTTCCACAGAGTGGTTATAAGAAGAGTATGAGTCAATGCACTATATACAATCGCTGTGATGTAAAGTCTACATTATCAAAACATATACCACTTAGCATAAAGCTTAAACCTATGGCTGCTCAGAATCTAATTATTGCATGATAGGAGTGAATGAGTGAGTGTTGTGATTCTAAATGTATTAAATAAGCACTGTAATAATATAGTGTCTCTCATCTGTGATGCATTCACCCACCTAGGTAAAGCATGGTGCAGCAAGATCAAGGTGACTTGCTTAGAGCCTAAAGACAGTACCATAACTGCTTGCTTCCAAGTTTCTAACTACACCGCTGCAACTCTTCAGTCCTCTGTCACCACACTGTGCTGGTAACAGGCTCAGATAAAGGGAGAGTGTGAACGAATGAGTGCCCAATCTTCACCACTATATACAAATCAACATGATACCTATCTGATTGGCTGTGCTATATACTTTTGCCTGATCCATAAATGATGGCTCTTGTTTCCAACCATCCCCTGAAAAAAATGTGTCATTTGGCAACAATAATCCATGATTTTAAAAAGGAATAAGAGCATTTTAATTCTGGCCTCCTCAAAATTGTTTATGTATATGTTTAAGTGACATGTCCACATATACATATGTACAGACACATCTCATTTTGAAGATCAGCTTTAACTTGAGTACTTCAATGGATAATCCAGATAAATATCTAAAAAGCCTTCCTCCTAACCCAGATACTGGTCCTTCTTTCTCATTGCCTGAAACCTAAACAAAAAGGGAAAGGAAAATCTAATTTTTTAAAGATAATATAAAATGACTCTAGTAGGTTATTATGAATTTAAGATTAGCAACCATATCTACAGAGTGCACGCCTTATTGATATTTGTTTTGTGAGCTTTAAGACTCCATTTTGTATATCTATCTCTTCGTCTTACTTTCACTCTGTCCTTTCCAAGTGTCTATAAAAGACTCACCACCATAATGGTGACCTAGTGTAGCCTAGTACTATGGGAAGTTCTAGCTCACCCAAGTACAGCTTTGGTTCCGGGTTAAGTGGATCTCATGGTCAGGGTAAAAATCACTCTTTGCCCAATAAATCTGTTATGAGGTTTGGAGGTGGACTGGACTTGGGATTGTCATGGGCAAGTGGCAGTGTCTCTATACCAGTGGGTCTCTCTACCCATCCTAAGCCTGCTCAGTTACAACAGACTAATTTATTAGGAGGGGGAAGTTGGATTTTATTCATGGGAATCAATTTATGACAACCTTAAATAAGCCTCTTTTTAATTGATGAGTCGACTGCAAATGCATACTTAGGTTTACTCTGTAAGGAATACAATTAAACTAAGGCAATGCTGGTTATGACTCATGTATAATGAAATGAAAACAATATCATCATTAAACACCAAATAAAGCCATTGATTCCATGTATTATTCTGTCAGTTTTAATTGAATTGCATTTCTCCTGTTTCAGTTCTTAATTACACAGTTCTTGGAGGATATTTATTTTTATGCACAGAACAAGATAATGTCCTCTTCTGCCTTACCTTAGTATCTAAAAATACCAGCCTATTGAGAACAGAAAAGTCTTTGTTGGTCTTAATTAAAGCAAAACACCTGCTTTTGTCCTGGGAGCTGAATGTGTGGCTGCATCATGAGACAATTACCAAGAACAGGGATAGCGGGACTGCTTCCTGTTGCATGTCGCTCCCTTGACTTGTGGTCTCAGCCCTTTCCAGATTCTATCAGAGGAGGGAAACCGTGGCATCATACTATCTGGCAGAGAAAGTCCAGCAGGGCTCTGCAGACTGCTAATGAGCTTTAACTCTGTCTAAGCTGCCAGCTTTAGACAGCACAAAGCAAAACAGAAACTGCTAAACTTGAGGGTAGATGTAGCTAGTGAGATAATAACTAATCTGAATAGACCTTCCTTGGTTAATTTCTCAAAGACCTAGCGGCAAAATTAAGACTATATATATATATTTATTTATTTATTCACGGAGACTCCTTGAAGTGAAAATAAGCAAAGAGAGTAGTGTCTATTGAACCCAGATGAACTGGTGGCCACAATCAGATTTCCATCAGTTCAGAAGAGGTACAAGGGACAGAAGTTCTGCTCTTTTCTGTATCCATAACCATGGCAGTGACTTAGATGGAGCGTCTGCTGGATTCATATCACGTGTTATTCTATGCCAGCACAATTTCATTTCCAGGATGCTATCCAGAAGGGCCCTTTGTTCCTGTCTAGGGTTATCAAATGATAGATAAATAGGCACATTCTTCCCCCAAGAGATGTTATGAAGTCAAATGGTTTCTATTTCCAGCTAAGAGTAACCCAGCATTAACTTCGATGATGAAAAACCTTGGAGTTAAGGATGACTTTGGATCCATCCTCAGTATCTCAGTGGCATTCAGAATGAAGTGAATAAAGTCTGAAACTTTGTTTCCATAGGTGGAAAGCTGCCCATTCCCAGAATACTTTGTAGTCAATAGTCAGTAGTTAATATATAAGGAATAGCTATCATTTGAACACTGAATTAAGGTAGACGTGTAGGTCTCCTCCTTCTGAGGACACATGCTTTCACCCACTGAAGAGCTTAGTCCCACAGTTTGTCTCCCTACTCTGACAATGCTCTCTGCCCTTACCCCTAGGACCCAGGCTGACAAGAGCACTGTCTCACAGTGAGAAGAGAGACCGGTCATTCTTGTACTCACATTAGCTGTGTCCAAGCTCATCTGCCAGTATTTTCCTGTGCAGTGTGCTACAAAGCATTCTAATAAGCTTAACCCAATTCAGTCTTCTTTTAATTCCCAACTGATTTTTCAATGGAAGTGAGCATGCAAAGGAGAGTGCCCAAGAAATAAGAGGAAAATATAAAGAAAGCAATGGAAAATCAACACACAAGGTGTTTTATTTTGTTTTGTTTTTACATATTTTAGGCACTATTGGATTTTATATCATTTACCACTTTGTCTTAACATCAGTTATACATATATACTGTGTATCTATATATTCCAAAGTGCATGTTTATATGATGCACAAATAATGCACATATTCTGACATAAAATTTTATATATAGGAAAAAATATGTGAATTGGACAAGCAAATGGTTAATGTCAAAGCTAAAAACTTGTCCTAAATACTTTATAATATTCTTGACTAAGATTCTACAGCACTGGGTGGCTGGGAAGTCTATAAATAATGTTGATTTTTTTTCTTATGTTCATTGTTCCTAATGCTGCAAACTATTCCTTATACCACTATAACATCTATTTCAAATCAATTTTCTATAAATACCATTCAAAGCTACGTTGTTTTTAATAAAAAATTAAAACACTGAGTATTTGAGTAGTATGGGTTTTGTTCCACACAAATTCACTGAGATCCAAAAAGATTATGAGGGAGATAAAATTTGTGCTTACAAGAGGTGCTCCTTCAGAAGGGTTCAGGAAATTATTCTTCACTATTCAAAATGGAAAATCATAAAAAATGGAGATCATAACAAGTCCTTGGCATGGATTCACAAAAAGATGGCCTGCCAACATTGTAATTAAGAAGAACAGGTTTGCTTATCAAATATAATTGAGGGAATATTGACCAATGGGAGGTTCGTCTAAGGAGAAGTCAATGAAATGAGGTCCAAACACTGCTTACATCACATTTCTCCTTGACGTCCTTTGAGAAAGACATTCACATTCTCCTTCACCTTGTTCTTGAAGAACAAAAAAAATATGCTTAAATGAAAACCTCCAAATGCATCTGATGGAAAGGAATAGTCATTACTAGAATGGGCAGCCTGGCGCTGCCAAGGGAACTTTCCAAAGGAGGCACCAAAAGGAATCGAGCAACGACCTGCACTTGGTCCTTCATGAAGGTCCCTAAGAGTCACTGAACCACTTTTTAAACATAAGAATACACAGATTTACCCGAAAAGATTTGAAAGATTAAAAAATATATTGGCACATTTTCAAGAAAAAAAGAAACTGGGAAATGTCTTAGTAGTGAACCTCTAGCTGCACACATGTGGCAACCTGAGTTCAGATTCCCAAATCTCCACAAAATCTAGGCATAGTAATAAGCAACTGCAACTTCCACAAGCCTATAGCAAGATTGCAGATAGAGTTTGGAAACTGGCCAGAAAATCGGCAACCAGCTAGCATCACATATGCTGCAAGCAGTGAATGGGACCCTGTCTCAAATCAAATGATGTCTTAGAAGGTGAGGGCCAATACCTAAGGCTGTCATCTGACTTCTGAAAGTGCACCATGGCACTTATGTACATGCACACACACAGACACACACACACACACACACACACACACACACACACACACACACAAGAAAGAGAGAGACTCATACTCACAAATATTACAAAAAAATAGAAAATGAGCTAGCAGAAATGCTCCCTGTGAAGTATATTCTGTATTTTCCACCTCTTCTATGAGGCAGATTGTTTCATTGTCTGTACTACTCCCTGACTGTAAATTAAGCATCAGATGAATAACTTGGTTGATAGAATCCTAGTGATCTAAGGTTAATGTTCAACTATTACCAGGAAGTAAGGTTCCAGGTACTGTAATCAAAGGAGTGTACCTATAGAGTACAATTCAACAAATCCATTTAGAGCTTTGCAATAAAGGAACTTCGATGCTAAGGGACTTGGAGCCAATGAAATTTATGTGAAAGGAATCTGTCCCCTGGGCTGGGGTAGTTTATGTCTCAATATTGGAAGTTCAACATTTTTTGCATCAGAAAAGTTATTCTTGGTGGTTGCCAGAGTAAATCCATGTTATTCTGCATGCTGAAGCAGTTCAGCTGAATCTAATTAGAATATCTGCAGATTTATGCAGCTTTCCGCATATTAAAGTCCTTACCCTACTGAAATAAATATTTCTCTCCAATCCTTTATTTTGACCATCTCAGTGTTAATCAGATTAATATGGTATAAATTTTAACAACTCTTTTTATGATTCTGGGATTAATGCTGCAATGCAATTCTAAAATATCAAGGCTTTATAAATAGTGTCAGTATGGGCTGGGTATCCATGCCATCCTCCGGGCCATCAACTTAGACTTTAAAAAAGAGAAGCACTTATGAGTATATTCATGTGCCTCTCGTGGTTAGTTTCTCAGAGGTTTTCAAGGTGATCAGTGCATTTCTAGGAATTTTAAGGAGAACTATTTGATCTTTTTTTTTTTTTTTCGTAGAAAATTCAGTGTATCATAGAGGCAATTATGCAAAAAAAAAAAAAAAGAAAATATTAGTTTGTTTCTGCAACTTAAACAAACTACTCAGACTCCAGAAGTGGGTATTTTACTAGAGTTAACTGTAAAATACTTCCAGCTGCCGCTGTAAGCAAGGTTTCCATTTTCCTTTGGTAACAAAGAACCAAGATATGATACATCAAGTCAGGACATTTTATGGTCAGCCTTCTCCATATCAGTACATGCTAACTTTGAGCAAATGAGTGACTTCTGAAACATCAATCTGATAACAATTCAGGAAGTTATCAATTAGCCTGAAATTAAACTTGTTTCTATTTCCCCTGAGAAGCAACCTAGTGCAGGGACTTTAAGTTGAGTCAGAGTCCTATAGAAGATGGCCCCTGTCACTAACCATGTAGGAACCATAAGACAGTAATCAAACACTCAGAGGCGTAAGATCTTCATGGTAAAAGAGAAGAGAATAATATTTATCAAGTATATAGCATTAAATGAAATATGAAATAATGTTGTGTAAACTACATGTGATACACACACACACACACACAAACATGCACAAGGTGAAAAATAGAGATAGGAGCCTTAAAATGGAGCATGGAAATTAACTGCTTTCTTGGGTTAATAATGGATGTCAGTTGGTAGAGTGTTTGCCCAGCATCCTGGTTGCTTCTCTATTGTGATGAAAAACCGATCTAGACATACCTGTGGTGTACATACACACATGCAGGCAAAATGCTCAAGCAAATAAAGTAAAAACAAACCTTTTAAAAAAGCCATGGCCAACCCTTAGAGGGTGGTTATAAGCAAATGTTATCTTTCCAGTACTCAAGCAAAACTTAAAATTCTCCAAGTACTTAGCCTACATCAACAAGTTCGGCATCTTTGGGAATGCCTTAAAATACTAATTCTCAAGCCCCTTCTCAGGCCTACCAAGGGGAAGTTTCGAGGTTGAGGCACAGCAATCTGTGTCTAACAAGCCCCATGAGAAGCACTTCATTAAGCCTTCCCTCAAATGTCATCATACACCTTACCTTCTATCCCAAGACTGTAGAGGGGGTCCCTTCTTTGTCCATAAGGATGAGTACCTAGTGGACATGCTGAACAATGAGTCTCAGTTTTCTCCTAATTGACATTCATTTTCTCTTCATTCACAAGTAATTGGTGTTCAATGGCCAATTACTCAATGCTAAGTCACATGGCCCTAGCAATATCCAGAATTAACACGATATCTTTCCTAAAATAGTTGGTTAATTTTGTTTTTAATCGTAAATCCTCCCATTTCAAAAATAAGTATTTGAGCCAATTTTTATTCAAGGATGAAGGTGAATTTTTCATGTATTATTCATTTGGTACACTGATTTTATATGCCCACTGAATAAAACCTTGTTTTAAAAAAATTACAGCTTTTGGGTTGAATAAGAAAGTAGATAAAAGGAGAGGCATATCATGAATATATAAGTATCCTAAGCTGCATATCATTGTTAGTTTACTCTTTCACTCACTGCTTCACTTCAGGAACACTCACAAAGTACCTCTGTGGGTCAGGCAGGGTTCCAGGTATGAAGGGTCAGCTGCACGCAGGACAGAGGCATTCCTCCTGTAGTGCACACTAATGGACAGAAATGTACCACAAATACACGAAGAGATCAATAAAAGCAGTAACTGTGGTTCGTGCTAAGTATCCTACAAGTCATAAACAGGACCCTGTCATACACGTGCTGGGAAGGGGGTTGAGAAAGGTGTTTATCTCAGCTCTGAAAAGTGGCAGTAGCCACTTAGAGGAAAAGACGGAGAAAGCAAAGGGTTTGGGGTAAACGACAGCTTAGTATTTTCCAGGATGTGAAAGAAAGCCACAGAGAGTGGAGCAAGTAGAAGGGAAACTCTGTTGGGGGAAGAGAACTGAAAACCCACCTCCCAATCCAGAAAAGCTTCCCACAAAGTAAGAATCTATTGTTGAATGAAGTTAGTAAAACACAAGAAGTACACTAATAGAGTTCAATGACCCATGCCTTTTTATACAGCTGAGCAAATACAACGAATGGAATTCAAGGTCCGCAAGACACAAGGTAACAAGTCCTCACCTAAGAGATACTGAGAACACAGCGGGTCTCACTCACATCTTCTAAATCACTTGGCTAACACTACCTAAATTAGCTGTGTACCTTTATCCACAGGACTCTTCATAACAACAGGTAGTTTTGCAACTTGAAAGAGGAGGCTGTGTTCCCATAGGAACTGCAAGACAGCATATTTCCACAGCTTTTCCCAGAGCCTTGAGAAAGACAGTTAAGGATAGGCAAGATGTTTATTTAGCTGTAAAGACAATTCTCATGCATTTCAAACAGACAGAATAAAAAGTGCGAAGATTCCAAATTAACCACCCCAAGCAGAAGAGGATAAGGTTTTTCTCTTTGTTTTAATAGGGAAATCATAAGTTAAAGTCATGGTTAGAATTGTCAACTAGGAAAAGTTTTTATTTTACTCTCAAATAAATAAATAAAAAAAAAACAATAAAAGTTTGTGGCACAACCTAATTTATATCTTTTTTTCTTTCTTTGATTTTTTTAAATTTAAATTAGAAACAAGCTTGTTTTACATGTCAATCCCGGTTCCCTCTCCCTCCCCTGTCCCCCCCTGTCCTCCTCCCAAGCCCCATTCCATCCCCTTTCTGCTCCCCAGGGAGGATGAGGCCTTCCATGGGGAGTCTTCAAAGTCTGTCATATCATTTGGAGCAGGGCCTAGGCCCTCCCCCATGTGTCTAGGCTGAGAGAATATTCCTCTATTTGGGATGTGCTCCCAAAGTCCATTCCTATCGTAGTGATAAATATTGATCCACTACCAGAGGCCCCATAGACTGTCTATTCCTCCTAACTGACACCCTAATTTATATCTTTAACAAGACAATCTGTTTGTCATGATGACTGGAGAAAACATACCATTTTAATGGTTATTCTTCCCCCCAAATGAATTACCACAATATAATCATGGGAAAAATAGACAAATCTAAATTTGTAAACTCTCCATAGAATCAGCCAGTGATATCAAGTTCTCATGAGACCAGGAAAAAGGATATTTGTAACTGCAGTTACAAATTGCAGTCCACTAAAGAATTATGACACACAAATGTAGTGTGGGGACCTAGATTGGATCCTGGACCAAAACATCAGAGGAACAGGTGGTGAAATGAACGTGATCTGTAGTTTACTGAGTAGCATCGAATCAGGTCAATTTTCTGGTGTTCATAATTGGGGATATATGCAAAACATTAAAACTAATTTTTTTTAAAAATTGTAAAAGACCATTTATAGAATCAGAGAACATTGTGTTACACACACACACACACACACACACACACACACGCACGCACGTTATGTTTTCTCACCAGTGTAAATTACAAAAGTGAAATTCATAAAAGTAAAAGTGACTACTAAAGGATGGACAGGGAAGGGGATAGGGGGTAGAGGAAGGTCAGATGGATCCATTATCACATGCAGTTAGATCAAAGGAAAGCATTCTAAAGTTCTACACATGGTACAGTAAGGTAATCATTCCACCCAGGGGAGGGGGAGGAAGGCTACTTATTTATAAAGAACAGAAAGGGAGGAATTTAAAGGTTGCTAACAGAAAGAAATAACAAGCATTTAAGGAGGTGGAAATGCTAACTTTTATGATTGGATTATAACATAGGATTCATGTATTGAATTAATACAGTTCAATCACATAGAGATGGGATTATCATGTGTTTAGGGAGAAAAGGTCAATTTGGAAACTGAGTGAATAGGTTGACAGAGGAAGAAGTTGGGATGGTTAAGGGGTGAGTGAAAGACAACAGTTCCAAGATGGTACAGCCAATGATGGAAGAAGTCAGGAAGTGCAGGACATTTGGATAAAACCGAGAGTTCTATGATCTGTCTCTTGTAAACCATGAAGGAAGGATGGGAGTCATTTCCAGGATGTAGTATAATTTTGCTTTGATGTGTCATTGCTCTGAGGTCACTGAGGATGACAGACTTTTTTTTAATAAAATGTCCCTTGGTTATGAATTCTCTAAAATATCCTCCCATCAGCTGAACTTCGGACTGCTATTCAGTATCGCAGTGGCTAATGTAAGATTTTTAACGTTTTCCTTATAGCAGCTATTACTGGCACATCCATTCCTGGTTCAGACTGGTACACAGGAAACATCCATGGGTAAATATTATCTCTAGCCAGTGTTTAATTGTACATTCATTTTCCCTCCATTTCTCCCAAATCATCCTAAACCTAAAATGGAAAACTTACTGAGCCATACAAGGCAACCAGGACCATAACTGAGCATTGTGATTCTATTAGATTAGCCAATTGTAGAAGCCATGCCAAAACCAATACTCGTCTATTTTTACTTATTTATTTTAAAGTTCCCATGCTATATAGAGTGAAAGATTATCTAATTTAATTAAACTAAATCTCACAAAATTGCCAAGTGTGGTAAAGTATATTACTAGAAGTTTGCTCTCTATAAGTTAATTATATACCTGTGAGTGGTATAGATTTGTGTGAAAATGATTCAGAAAGACCATTGATATCCACTTTGATTACCACCTGAAGCTGTAACACAGCACAGCCCCACAGAAACACAAATATACATCACTCACATGCATATAGGTATACAAAAAAATCACCACTCAAACAGATTTAATATTCAAGCACAAGAGTCCTAGAAAAACATGAAAAATATTTTTTATGGAAGGCATTTTTACTGCATGCATGAGGCCTAAAATGCATGAGGAAATTGATAAAAATGTGGGCTATAGTTAATATTTTTAAGTGAAAAGTACAAGTAAAATTAAAAGAGACAAATTAAAAGAACACATTGCCAAACACATAAAAACAGAAGGCTAAAATTTTCTACTAATCAATAAGATCTAATAAAATATAAAGTAATGCAAATGATTCCAAGAAAAAAAATCATTTGAAATTATATATACAATAACCAGTGACAAAATTTCTGGCTTTGTAAAACTATTAAAGTAATAGCAATTAAGCTATAGAGCTCGGGCATGGTGGCTTGCACCTGTAATTCCAGAACCACAAAATGGATGATAAAGAATCAGGAGTTCAATTATATTTGCCAACATTTGATTTAAGGATATCCTTGACTGTATGTGACCCTATTTGAAAACAAACAAAAGTCAGAACCAAAGCATTAACTAATGACATTTTGCCCACAATGCCTACATCATATTTTGAGAACATCATATTTGAAAGTGTGGAAAATGGGAAACTGCATTATTGTTAGGGATGCAAACTGATATAGCTATTTCAGTAGCAACTTGACTATATCTACTAGAATATAGAAAATATAGAACTGGGCTATCTCAAGTTTGGTGATAATAAAAGGCCCACAACCCATTGCAAAGAACAGCACCTCCAAGGAAGCTCTACTACTTAAGTGTTCAACATATGCACAAAGATGTCAGTTTGAGGAAGATCATGACATTCTTTGTTCATGATAAATCAATATGGCTAACCAAAGACATAGTGATTTAACCAAAAAGAAGACACAGAATCAAAACATACTTAAAACTGCAGAAAGTTATATTAAATAAGAATGACCCAGGTCTCATAATCGATTTACTGCCTTAAGCCAGTAGTTACTCTATAATGAAGTACCATATGGTCACCTCAATTATGCTTTCCAATATTTGCTTAGGGAGGAAAAGGTTATGTATTCCAAAGAACTAGACAGATCTAATGCAAGAACACAGATATGGATGGGTGGAATAGGAAAGTAGCTACCAGTTAATCACTGTGTCTTCCTTGAACATACAATTTCTCCAGTAATCAAAATGAAAAGAATAGAAAGCTTAACAACTAATTAAAGAGTCAAAAAGTAGGGTAGATGCTTTCATTTTCTCTCTCCCAAGTCTAACAGCTAAAGTGAAAGGCTTTCTCATTTGAGGCCCTGAAGTGCAAAATGTCCTCATTTTATTTCCAAAGTATCCACTGAGCTAGCCATCCCTACAAGAGTTAATCTCCAGCTTGGGGGCTTCCCAACTGTACATAGACTAGATTTACGAATGACACTTTGGATGTCAATTTTCACACTATGGGCTTAAGAAAGGGGTTCAAGTGAAGTTACCCCTGGTCTTGAGACTCAATCCCTCTAGAAAGCATATTTATTTTTGTTAAGCAAAGAATGAACAGATGTTTCATCTTCTAAATATAAAAATATTCACACATCTCTGAAAACTCAGCCTCAACAAGAAGAGACTATAAGGACAGTATTTAAAGAAAATGTCTAAAGTTATAAGCTTGTGTGGCCATGCATAAAACCTCCTAAAAACTGTGACCATCCAAGAGTTTCTCTCTGAATGAGTCTTTTATTCTGGTGAGTTGGCAACATGAAAGGCACACTTTATTGTTCTGACATCACAATAGGGTGCAGACACAATCCTGTTGACATCAATACAATACACAACAATGTGGTTTTTGTATCCTCTGTAGGTGTTCTGAAAGGACCCCTTTGCTTAAATCCTTTTTTTTTTTTCAAGTTGCAAGAAAATCCTTGTAATGAATGGAGCCAAAAGCATTTCAACATCTCAGGAAAAATGGGAGACTCCTTAGAAATGTAGTAGAGACATTAAGCACACATATAGAAATTTCCAAAGGGAACATTCAAGAATACTTTGCCGTGTAATACAATGCCCAAATACCTAAGTATAGCATAATAATATATCTAAGACAGTCAGTGCACTGGGACACCGATCATGGTAAGCTTTGGCAAACCAAGACTTCATTTTTATGTAGACATGGCTTGCCATCTCATGCAACTGTTCCAGTGCCTTCTGGTCTTGATCAAAATCAACTTTATTTGAATTCTTACAAATGTGTCTTCATGGTCCTGTCATCAGATTCCAGATGAAAAAACAGGCTTCCTAGAGATGGTGGCCAAACATGACAAAATAAAATATATTAAGTTAAAACCAGCAACATCACATCAAGGCCAGACAAGGCAAACCAACAGAATGAAAAAAAGCCAAGAGCAGGCACAAGCAGCAGAGACCCACTCAGACATCATTTGGAGCACCTTTGTATATTTTAGAAAGTTTCCATTACTCTAGCTTTCCATATCATCCATCCAATACCCCTCAGTTCTACCTGTCTCTCCCATTTTCCTCCCTCAACCCTATTTCACCCACCTTTATACCCTAATCCTCCCATTCATATCCCAACAAGCCCCCCAGTCCACCCACAAAATCTATTATATTTTCCCTCCTAGGGAGATCCATGTGTCACCCCAAGTCCCTTCCCAAGTCCCTTCCTTTATACCTAACCTCTAGGGGGTCTATGGATTGTAGCTTGGTTATCATTTATGTAATAGCTAGCATTCATCCAGAAGTGAATATATACCATATTTATGTTTCTAGGTCTGGGTTATCTCACTCTGGATGGCTTTTTCCAGTTACCATCCATTTGTCTGCAAATTTCATGACGTCATTTTTTGAAACAGCTGAGTAATACTCCATTATGTAAATGTTCCACAGTTTCTTTATCCATTCTTCTGTTTTGGGGCATCTAGTTTGTTTCCAATTTCTGGCTATTATGAATAGAGCAGCAATGAACAGTAATAGGATGAAGTGTCCTTTGGATATATATCCAAGAGTAGTATGGCTGGAACTTGAGACAGATCAATTCCCAACTTTATGAGGAATTGCCATATTGATTTTCATAGTGGTTGTACAAGTTTATACTTCCACCAGCCTTTTTCCAGAGCCTCTCCATCATGAGCTGTCATTTGTGTTATTGATATCAGCCATTCTGACAGGTGGAAGATGGAATCCCAAAATAGTTTTGATTTGCATTTTCCTGGTGAATAAGGATGTTGAGTATTTCTTTAAGCATTTCTTGGCCATTTGAGTTTTCTCTATTGAGAATTCTCTATTAAAATCTGAACTCACATTTTAATTGGGTTATTTGGGAGTTTTTTGATATCTAAATTATTTGGGAGCTTTTTGATATATAGTTTCTTGAGTTCTTTAAATATTTTGGATATTAGTCCTCTATCAGATGTAGAGTTGGTAAAAATCTTTTCCCATTCTGTAGTCGATGACTTTGTGTGAATTACCTTGTCCTTTGCCTTACAGATGCATTTCAGTTTCATGAGGTCCCATTCATTATGGTTGTGCTATTGGTGTTCTATTCAGGAAGTCTTCTCTTGTGTCAGTGAATTCAAGACTATTCCATATTTTCTCTTCTAACAGGTTTCTCTGTGTGTGGTTTTATATTGAGGTATGTGATCCACTTGGAGTTGATTTTTGTGCAAGATGATAAATACAGAGCTTTCATATGCAGCTACCCAGGTGCTACCTTTTTTGTCCAGTGTGTCTCTCTGGCTTCTTTGTCAAAAATCACATGTCCATAGTCATGTGGATTTACTTTACTTCTGGTTCTTCCATTCAATTCCATTGATAAACTTGTCTGTTTTTAGGCTAACACCATGTTTTTTGTTTGGTTTGGTTTGGTTGGTTTTTGTTTGTTTGTTTTTATTACTATTGCTATGTAGTGGAGCTCGAGATAAGAGCTGGTGATACCTCTGGAAGTTCTTTGATTGGTCAAGATTGTTTTAGCTGTCTTGTGTGTCCCCCCCCCCCCCGGTTTGTTTTGTTTTTGAAGTTGAGAGTTGTCCTTTCAAGGTCAATGAAGAATTGTATTGGAATTTTTGATGGATATTACATTTAATATGTAGATTGGTTCTGATAAGATGGCCACTTTTACTGTCTTAATCATACAGATGAACATGGGAGATCTTTCCATCTTCTGATATCATCTACAATGTTTTTCTTCAATGTTTAAAATTTTTATCAAGTCTTTCACTTACTTGGTTAGAGTTGCCCCAAGATATTTTACATTATTTGTGACTATTGTGAAGGGTGTTATTTCTATGATTCTTTTTCAGTCTACTTGTCAGTTATCTATAGGAAGGCTACTGATTTCTGTGTGTTAATCTTGTATTCAGATACTTTGCTGAAAATATTTATCACCTGTAGAAGTTCCCCAGTGGATTTTATAGAATCACTTATGAATATTTTCATATCATCTGTAAGTAACAATATTTTGACTTTTTCCTTTCCAATTTGTATTCCCTTGATTTTCTTCAGTTCTTACTGCTCTAGTTAAGACTTTAAGTACTATATTAAGTATGAAGAAAGTGGACAACTTTGTCTTGCTTCCAATTTTAGCCAAATTATTTTGAGTTTTTCTCCATTTTATTTGATATTGGCTATATAAACTGTCTACCTTCTTTTTAGCTATGTCCCTTGTATCCCTGATATCTCCAAGACTTTTGTCTTGAAGGAGGGGAGAGGGGAAGAGTGGATTTTGTCAAAGGCCTTTTCTAGATCCATTAAGAAGATCATGTGTTTTCTTTTCCTTTCAGTTTGTTTACATTGTGCATTGCATGTATTGTTTTTCATATACTGAACAATCCCTGAATCTGTGGGATAAAGCCTACTTAATCATAATGGTTATTCTTTTCGATGAGTTCTTGGAATACATTTGCAAGGATTTTATGAAGTACTTTTGCAGGTTCAAACAGGAAATTGTTCTGCATTTCTCTTTTTTTAATGGCTTTTCATGTAGTTTGCATATCATTAACTATATCCTTATACAACACCTTGGGAAATTTTACTTTTGTTTCTACTTAGTGGAATAATTTGAGGAGTATTGGCATTAACTCTTCTTTGAAAGTCTGGCAGAAATTTATACTAAAACTATCTCGCACTGGACCCTTTTTTTGGGAGATTTTTAACAACTGCTTCCATTTATCTAGGGTCTTTTCAAATTGCATAACTGATCCTGATTCATCTTTAGTAAATGGTATATATTGAGAAAAAATATCCATTTCTTTTCAGTTTTCTAATTTGGTGGAGTAAAGGTTTTGAGGAACTCATAAGAGAGGACACTCCCTTAACCTAGAGACAGGATAGAAGTCCTAGTCCCTACTTCAAATGACTTGTCAGATTTACATGACCCCACCTGGAGGGCATAGCCCTATATGTGGAGTGGGGGAGGGTCGGAGGGGAGAGTGGTCAGGGTGCATGTGAGGGGGTAGAGAGAATAAGAAGGAGGAAAGAAGGAGAGGAAGGAGGGAGGCAGAACTGGGATCAATGTGTAAAATAAAATTAATTAAGAGAAAGAGAGAGAGAGAGAGAGAGAGAGAGAAGAGAGAGAGAGGATACCCAATGTTTGGTTTAGCTTGAATCCTGAATTATGACTATCTACACTGACTGGATGAACAGGAACATGAGACTGTATAGCCTAGAAACATAGGGTAGAATCAAACACAACTGGCCAAAGAATCAATGAAATTATTCCAAATGATATTCTGCTATACTCATAGTTTGTGGATTTGTCCAATAGTCATCACAGAGGCTTTCTTGGGTAGCAGATGAGAACAGATGCAGACCCATAGCTAGATATTATACAAAGAGAGAGTCTAACTTGGATGACTCCATTGGTCCCACCCTTGGATATCTGGGAACCCCAAGGAAGTGGGGCAAGATTTTAAAGCATGCTCTACTCATTCTCTGGATTTTTCTTAGAGTCTGCCTTGTCAATAATCATTTCCAATTTTGTTAATGTGGACATTCTTTCTCAGCCTTTTTGGTAATTTGCATAAGGGTTTATCTATTTTGTTGATATTCTATTAAGAATCAATTGATTCTTTGTGTTATTCTCTCTGATTTCAGTCCTTAGTTTGATTATTTCCTGTCATCTACTCCTCTGGAGAGCGCTTTCTTCTTTTTTGTTCTACAGCTTTTTTCCTTTTTTTTTTTTTTTTTTTTTTTTTTTCATGTAGGCACTTAATGCTTTGAACTTTCCTTTTAGCATGGCTTTCATTGTGTCCCATAAGTTTAAGTACACTGTGTATACATTTTTATTGAATTCCAGAAAATCTTTCTTTCTTGACCCATTTTCATTCAGTATAGGGTTATTTAGTTTCCACATGTTTCTAAGATTTTGTTGTATCTGTTGTTGTTGAAATTTAGCTTTAATGCATAGTGGTCTGATATGTTGCAGATTTTTTTTCAATCATTATATCCATTGAGGCTTGCATTGTTTCCAAGTATGTGTGGTCAATCTTAGAGAAAGTTTCATGTGATGCAGAGATTTATTTTTCGTGTGTGTTTGGGTGGAATGTTATGTATATATCTGTTAGGTTCGTTTAGTTTATAAGTTAGCTTCAGCATTTCCCTGTTTAGTTTTTGTCTGGATGACCTTTCCATTAGGTGTGAGTTTTGGGATTTAAGCTATAATAGTGTTTCTTTTACAAATTTGGTTGCCCTTGTGTTTAGGACATAGATCTTAAGAAGTAAAATACCATCTAGGTAGATTCTTTTTCCTTTGATGATTATGGAATTTCCTTGCCCATCTCTTTTGATTAGTTTTCAACACTGAATTGTTAAGTAAATTGGCTATGCCAGCTTGTTTCTTAGGTTCATTTGTGTCATGAGTTATTTGGATTTAACATTTTCCTTTACAAATTATCCATTTATTTTGCCACATCTTCAAACAGAGGCTCATTTTTCCATCTCTTGTGTTCTGCTCATGAAGTTTGTCTCTATAGTTCCTGTTCAAATTCCTAAATTTTGATTTCCATATTCCCTCAGTTTAGGCTTTCTCTGTTGATTCTATTTCTATCTTCAGTCCATAAGCCATTTCATTTATTTCCTTATACTGTTTGTTTTTGTTTTCCTGGATTTCTTTAGGGGATTTTCCTCTTTCAGGACCTCTATCATAGTCATGTCATACAGGTAGTTTTCAGGTCTTTTTCTCGTGTTTCAGCTGTGATGGATAGCTGGGCTCTAGTGGAGACATACTCTCCTGTCTGTTATTGATTGTATTTTTATGCTGGTGTCTAGGCATCTGGTTGGTTGATTATGGACCTCAGTGCTGGTTTCTGGATTTGTCTTTGTCGAGTAAGTGTTGGCTTCCTGGGTTTCATGTCTTCTCTGGATTTTTGGAGTATATGATACCTGTGTGTTTCCTGGTAGGAAATGTTCTTTAGAAATAATAGTTGTGGCCACTGGGGGTTTCAGGTAATTGTGTTCCTTGGTATTGGATGCTGACACTTAGGAATGGGAAATAGCTAATAGTCTGAGAATGTCTACAGGAGGAGAGAGTGCAGAGTGTTCCACCAAAATATTCTCCTTTAGTCTCTCTGGAGTGGGGGAGGAGACAGTAAAGACAGGTCACCCCAGAAGATATGCTCTGGTGCTGGGGATGAGAATGGGGTTAGTAACTAGAGGAACAGAAGGAGAGGAAAAGATCTACAGATTCCTACCAGCTTTCTTGGCAGGAGTAGTCTATAGGTTAGCAGGGGATACCTGATGGAGTTAGGGGTTGGGATAAAGTAACAGCTGGAGAGGGGGATCTTAGGAGGGGCAAG
This sequence comes from Phodopus roborovskii, assembly GCF_943737965.1. Taxonomy (NCBI): domain Eukaryota; kingdom Metazoa; phylum Chordata; class Mammalia; order Rodentia; family Cricetidae; genus Phodopus; species Phodopus roborovskii. Next base: position 5,525,705 of record NW_026126583.1, on the reverse strand, counting down.
TCTGTGGGATCTACAGTAGATGTGTGTGGAGAGGGAAGAAAGGTTGAGCAGGTGCTCTGTTGCAGAGCTGGGGATGGAGTTGGGAGTATTGGTTCTGGACATAGAGGGAGTGTACATGCTTTCTGGGCAGGAGTAGCCTGTGGTTAGCAAGAGGTGCCTGCTACAGTTGGTGGCTGGGACAAAGCAACAAGTGGGGGAAGGGGGAGGTTAGATGGAAATAGCTGTAGGATCCATAGGAGATGGGAGCAAAGGGCAGGGAATGCTGCCACAGGCGTTCTGCTGCAGAGCTGGAGATGAGGCTGGGGGTTGGATCTGGAGAAAAGAGGGAAAAGAGAGGATATTCAGGCAGTCAACCTGGCTTTCTCTTCATTAGTTTATTTTCAGCCAATACTTTTAAGTTCACTTAGAATCAGACTCTTGGGTATGCTGTGATAAGGCACTTGTCTTCCAGACAAAATTACTGTACGCAAATTTGATCAGTAGCCTGTGGAAATCCAGGCACATTGTTAAGTATTTTATCCTTTAGTCTGCCAAATCAATAATCTTAACATCAAAATGACAATTAATATTTGTCTGCATTGTTCTGGATAGTGTATGCATTCTTTCTGAAGAGTTATTGAATAGTTGCTGGTGCTGAGCATATTGCAGGAGGCAGGAGTCCATGGGACAGTTTGACACCCCCCAAGCTGCTGCCTGTCTGATGAACCTTGCTTGTTGCTGACTGTTGAAAACTCCAATGGAACAACCCATTCTCAAACATTGCCAGCTATATATCTGAAGGGTGAAGGGCAAGCATTAGTCTTTCCAGATTGAAATAGCTAACTAATTACTAGGGTTGGCAACATATACTTAATCAACTCTAAGGATAGTAAATTTAATAAAATGGCATCAAAATATGTTCAAGGGGCTGGGTTAGCTCAGGCTGTACAGCTTGAGACTCATAAATGCTCGAGTGCTATTTTATAAATAAATGAAGCAAAGCAGGGCAACAAGAAAGTAGCAAGAATATTGCAGTAAACACAGAACATAAGAAACAGTGTAATTTAATCTATGGACCATGAAGATAAATTTCACATAATGAAATTCATAATATTCTCTCTTATTATGCTTGCAAATTCACCAGTCTCTCCAGGCACCATTTCTACTTTCATAGTCCACCAGGGAAACACATGACCGAAAGGACAAGTCTCTGGTAATCACACTTAAAAGTCTCACTGTTTAGTCATGCGACCTAACTATAAAACACAAAGCTACACCACTGAATGGTTAAATCTCTCATAAATATAAATTACTATAAGCCATTGCTTCTTTAGAAGAGCACATCGTCACGAAATTAATTCCAATTCTTCTAGAAAATCTGAGCTTTATTCATTCAGTGCCAGGGAAGGATGAGGACCCAGTGGTCTCCTGTAAATAATCACAAATTTCATCACCAACAGCATGAAAGCCATCAGATAAGATTTCATTTTCCAAGCACACATACATACACATACACACACACACACACACAGTGCTTCTTATTTACACTAACAAGAGGAGAATTAAATCCATGTGTTTATGACCTTAATCAGGAAGATAATAGTAATAATAAAAATCACAGAACTTACTGGTAAATTAACACGACTGGTTCCCTAGCTCCACAGGATGGAATAGTGATTTTCAACATAAGCTTAATGACATAATTAAATATATATTTCATTTGTGTTTCAGGAATAATTTTGTACCCAGTGAAACTATAGGGAAAGCCATTGTAGGCAAAAGACAAACTACTGCTTCTTTCTAAGTTGCTTTCCAGCTTTTCAATGTCTCTGCCTTTCCACCTCACTCTCTTGTATCCTGAGATTATTGTTGAAATGGAAATTAATATTTTACTGGGAAAAATGTTTACTGCAATTAAAAAGAAAATCAAATATTCAAATTAATGAGAATTCTCTAATTGTTTTGCTGTTGATCATTGTGCTATGCTGTGGAAAGAAGCTGTTTTCAGAAGAAAACTACATAGCTGTCGCTGCAATTACATGTGTACCAAAGCTCAGGGTACCCCTGTTTCACAGTGAAGTATGGTTGTTAATCATCATGTAACACCATCACACTGAGCTTTTGATTATGTGAGATTTACTAGGAAATTACACACATATTCCAAGAACAAAAATAGATTTGAACATTATATGTATGTGAATTTATAGTAAACATATAAACAAACATGCATTTATAAATATGTGTTTACATAAATGGTCACATTTTACACAACAGGTAGGCATGAAGCAATGTGTAATTCATAAATAGAGATGGCCATGACACACCCACTTAATATAACTTACTATGCAAAAAAGTGGAGAGAATGTTTAAATGATTACAGTACTTTGCTGTGTTCTGACAGGAATTCTTTTTGACACAGGAAATAGGGTTTTCCTGTAAGTGTGCTTACTTGCTATCCCTAAGTCTTTAAATATTAACAGAATGGGGAAAAACATGTTGTTACTATTAAATTCTTGCAACTCTTCTCTCTCCTTCTGTGAGCAAGACAACTATCTCTGGAGAGGAGGGGTTGGGAAAAAAGGGAACGGGACTAGCAACTGTATAAGTTAAGTCTTGCCTTCAGATGACAGATTCATTTCTATTTATTACTCATCACCTACAGCAAGGTAGTGGCTTACAGCACACAGCGAATAAAGAACAGGAATGATCCCTGGGGATCGGGTATCACATATAAAGTGGACCCACAAGAAATATGCATAGCAGACACAGATCAGCAAGAAAGTACAAGATTTTCAGAGAATGGGAAAGTATCTTGGGGAGAGGCACACTCTGAGTGTGTCTTGTCAGCCCCGAGTCAGCCTCCATCAGAGGGCTGAGCCCTCTATCTCCAGCTTCTGAATGAATGTGAAGATTTATTTTGGGCATGAACTCTATATTCTTCCTGGAATTATATAATCACAATCATTTAATCTCTAAACCAAAGTCTAGGCCTCATCATCCAAGGCCACACCCTACTTCCCTATCCCTAATTCTCCCCTGAATATGATAGAGTTATTGGAGCTTGAAGCTCTAGGGAGTTTTGTTTTTTTTTTTTTATTCTCCTCCTTTTTCCATTTTGTTTTTATTTTTTCATTTTTGAGACAGGGTTTCTCTGTGTGGTCCTAGCTGTTCTGGAACACATTGTAGTCCAGGCTGGCCTCAAACTCAAAGATCAGCAAGCTTTTGCCTCCAAAGTTCTGGTGTAGATGGACATTTCTGTCTTGCCCTGTCCCAGAGCTATTTAGACTCAAATAAACACACAGGAGATTACATTAATTATAAACTGTCCAGCCCATGGCTCCGGCTTCTTATTGCCTAGCTCTCTCTATTAATCAATGTATCTTCATAGATTTTGCTCCCTCAGTAGCTACATGGCATGTCCCTGGCAACTCACTCTCTGCGTTCCTCTTCCCAGAATTCTCCTAGTCTGGTAGCCCCGGCTGTACTTCCTGCCTGGTTACATCTTGCCCATCCATCCTTTGGCTAAAAGAGCTTTATTCACTAAACAGTAAGAGAAACATGTTCACAGCATACAGAAGGACATCCACAATCATTCTGTGATTAAAGGCATGCATCATTATCACCTGGCTCAGTTTTTCTTTTTTTTAAAACAGACTCTCATATATAGCTCAAGCTGGTCTCCACCACAAGATCCCTCTCTCTACATCTCCTCCCATAAAGACCACCATCCTAGGACACTGCTGCTTCTCTTCCTTTGCCTTCCACCTGTCTCCTTCATGCCGTCAGCACCATCCTTAGAAGAAACTAGAGCTGTGCTTCCTGAAGAGACACTGTTTGATGATGATGACTTATCTGAGACTCCTCCCCCTCCAACCCCGGTTCCTTCCCACATACCTTTCCACACACATCGCTAAACTCAAGGTTCTGACATTGAATTCTGTGAATCTGAATTTAGCAGGTTGTCTGCATCTGTCTTCCAAATGCTATAAAGTGAGTTGTCTGTGTTTCCCTTTCAATTAATAAATTTCAATTCCTTCAGTGTGACAGGGCTTTATGGTTTACTTAAGTATCAAAATTAATTAAAAGATTTAGCATATACATAGATATAATCTCATTATCAACAATTTTAGTTTATCTAAAGATTTGAATGTTTTCCAATTTTATTTTCTTCCCATCCTCTGAGAAGTGTGCTCTCATTTTATTCTTATTGCTCTTTATTCACCAAAACACCACAACCAAGCTAATCTAGCAACATATTCAGTAAAAACTGGGCTGTATGCAAAGACATCTTTCTTTTTGCTGACAGGATGCTAAAAATAGAAGGGCAACCAAAACCAAAAGACTTTATTTCTTCAGACAATGGGAAGTATGGCCAAATGAGCACAGTGTATTATCTGTGTCTAAACTCAACTTAATTTGCACTAGGTTAGTCAGTATGTCCTTCTCGATCAATGCAATAGCCATCATATTATAGAAACTTATAAAATATACAGTGACTACTCTTCTGAGATCTCATCCATCTTGACTTTTGTATATACTAATTTTATTTAATGTCAGAAGATATTGATTTAGGATTAGTTAATGTAGCCTCTGAAAAAACATTTCCCAGAATGCATATTCTTTTTGACATTTGCTTTCAGGTAGTCTTCTTAGTGTCACCGGGCTAATACTGGAATATAACCCAACATAAAAGCCTATCCTCTACTTAGAGAATTTTAACACCACATGAAGCTCCTTCCTCCTTTATATTCTTTCTTTGCAACTTTAAAAAAAAAGTGACACAAAAGTCTAGCCCTGAACCATGCCACTCGTCATTTTCAGCCCAAGTTTTATTACATGATTGATATGGGTCAAAGTATGTCGGCTAACTCAACAGTCACAACAGGATACATGTGTGAAAGCAAGCACACATACATGCCCATGATTTTTTTTTATTACCCAACTCATGGAGAACAAGCTGAAGGATTCCTAATACCTCTAAATTCCACAAATGTTCCTATAATATAAATGGTATAATATTGGCATATGATCTACAGTCATTCTCTGCCATATTTAAATCATCCTCAGACTACTTATTAAACTTACTATGATATAAAAGATATTATATTCTATTGCTTAGGCAATGTTAATTGGAAAAAAACAAAAAAACAAAAATTAGTCTGTTCCTCAAAGACACAGTTCACAATTCTTTTCTAAATGTTTTTGATTCCCAGTTGGTTAAATTCATGGATGTGGTGCCCACAGATAGAAGGGGTTGACTGTTCATATTCTTCATATTCTTTAATGCTATCTAGCTATCCCTCTCCTTCAATCCCGGCTTCTTCAAATGCAGGACCAATCTGAAAATTGCGTTCTCCAGGGAGAGCTAGCGTCCTGGAGTTTCTGTCTGGCCATATGCTCTGTATTTACAATTTGCCTGAATTTACTATTCTGGCATGGTCTCAAAGCAAAGATGAGCAGGATAGGGGTGAGAATGTGACAACCTTCTCATTGCCCCCACAGAATAGAAACTTGTACCAGACCATGGGCCAGTCAGAGTCTGGAAGGAGACTCAGACTGACTAACAGGAGAATGAGTGTGAGTAGCAGGCGAAGGCCTGGCTGGTTCTGTGGATTAGCTTTGCCAGCTCCCCTCAGGTAGTGCTGGTATGGAGACTCCCAGAGAAAGTTCACTGAGAGCAAGTTTACCTGGCGTTTCCTTTCCCATTCCAAGTCCCATCTAAAATGTGAAGAAAGAACATGCTTCCAGGGTGCTGAGAAGATTAACTGAGTTAACATACATAAAGCTCTCAGAACAGGGCCCGGTGCACAATATGTTCTCATTAAATCATTTTGTAAGAAATACAGTATGGCATACAAGAGGGTAAAGGACATTAAATTTAGAAAAGAGTTTGAAAATGGTTTTTCAAAGCCTGAGGCAAGAAGAAGAATTATTTGTTGAAAATGGTATTCTTCATCTTCTCAAAATACAGAATTTTTAAAATGCGCCTAGTACACTGGTGAGAAAGCTATTATCAGAGTTATTTGCTCTCTTGCTTTTCACCAAACATAAGGAAGGCTTTTCAACTGTAGTTACATGGGGATCTTCTCCTTCACATAGACAGGGTCTGACAAGAGCTTAAACTATGGTGTGTGTGCCCCAACCCGTAGCCCCGCTCCACCATGGTAGGCCAGTGTTACTTGTCCCACAAGGACTGGCTTAACGATCTGCATTAAGAAGTGCATGGTTGATTCATTTTCTTTTCAGAGAAGTTAGTCTTCATCTTAATAAACATGTGAGTCCCTGCTCATGTTCCCTATGGTGTTTCTGTGACACATCCTGGTGTTTTGATAAACAGCAAGTTAGCTTGTGGCTGGGACACCCTCTAACCCTGGGGTGACTCTAGCAGCGGCATGCCAGTTAAGAAAGAACCCAACTGTGTCTTAACACAACAGCAGCTCAAATGTGTCTTGAAAAGCAACAGCACAGGTGAGACACAGAGCAATAGCCAGCAGGCAAGAATTAACAAACTATCATTACCTGAAGAAGGAAGAAGATGGAAAAAGGAAAGAGTAATACGAGAGTCTAGCAGAAGCTCTCTTAACTCTGGCATCTGTCTCTACTGCCTAAACCATTTTTCATCTATAATAAATAATAACGGCCAGTAAGCGCCATGCATAGCAGACCCTGTTATCTTTCACAAATGCTACCTCTAAGACCTATAGAAATCGCTGCCATCATTCTAATCCATTTTGCAGATGTTAAAACTGAGGAATGGAGATTGATTTTCACGATTACCTACTTACAAAACAGAGAGGAAGATTCCCAGTGGAGACCTCGAATATTGCTTCTCTGAAAAGGTTGGGAACAAACCACGAAGGTGGAGGCTCAAGCTTTTGTTTGAGATGAACTAAAAAAAAGCCAGGTCTTCTGTTTCTCTGGTTTTCTATTCAGACTAAAGCAATGTGATTTTCATAATGCTGTACATAAGAAACACTAAAAAATGATCATACAGATATATGTTGCAGCAATATCAAAATTTCCTAAAAGTCTCCAAAGGTTCTCCATCCTGGACTTCATTACCACAGGCCAATGCAAAGTTCATGTACTTGTACAGGCCCTTGGATCACACAGCTGAGTGATCTCTTGACTCACTTCAGCTCTGTGGTTTGCAAGGGCAAATATTGGAAAGCTGTCCAGGTTTCTTCTCAATATAAATTAAATTTGAAAGAAGTTAAAATTGAGCTCAAATGAACCCACATACCAACTTGATGTAAGCTGCTCCAAATGCACCAGTGGGGCATGCGCTCTGTTCCCAGTGTTGTGATGGGTGATGGGGTGGTGGGGGAGTACCACAGGTTGAGTGATGAAGACTCAGCCTGCAAACTTGTACTCCAACAGAGAAAACAAAACAGTAAGATGGACAGAGTTGCTGGGAAAGCTCAAGGTAGGGGACTGCTTTTCTCAATCTCATTCAAGGAATAAAAGGAAAGATGCTTATTTATGGAGGTGACCTTCACCAAGCAGACAAGAGGGGGCATCTGATGGCATGCAATGGACTCCAGTCAGTTGATGCCATTTCTTAGATTCTTTCTTTTCCCAAGCTCCAGTGACTCTGGCCCTTCTCCCCTTAACACTTCTCCCACAGAGGTCGGTGTGGCCCCAAAAAGCTTCTCAGTATGTTCTGTAAGGAGTCCTCTAGATGCCCATGGGTCATGGGTCATTCACCTCCTACCTTGACCTGATTTACTGGGGTGATGTTTGCTGCATGATGCATGATAGCTCAGTCAGAATCCCCAGGGCCTAGCAATGAGGCTCCTGCTCCATACAGGGTCCCCTCCACCCTTTCTATAGACAAGTCCAGTTCATGCTAGTGCCTTGCATCCCAGTGTCTAAGCTAATAGATAGCTCTCGCTTGTTTCTCCACTGTACAAGGCTCCCTCCTGTTGTACAGGCCTCCTGTCTGAGCTCCCAGGAACCAGGACACAGACAGATTTTTAGAAGAATCACTGCACTTCCCAAACACTGACCCGTGATCCTGAAACAAATGTTTCCCCTGAACAATGCACTACACCCAACTGTAGGATATGAAACCATCATAGCTCCCTTAGTTCGATCTAGAAAACTGACTCAAAATGGGCCTACCAATCAGCACTTCAGACATTTCAGCATCTATACTACTGCTCTAAGTTATTCCTACAGCTCAACAGTGCAACCCTTATTATTGTTAGGGTGTTCAGTACCTGCCCTGACCACAACAATGTCCACTATAATTTGACTCCACACACCACACCCTGTGGGAAGTGGAGAGCACTGAGTGGGAATTTCCAGGGAGGGGAGGGGCATTTTATCCAGGTCTCTGAGTGGTGTGGGGTTATGCAAAGTATCATACGCCTAGAAGTGCAAACATCTGAGACCCTCCTCCCCCCAAAAAAATGTAACTCATGATTTATTCATCACTATAATGGGAATCCAGAGGTGGGGAGCAGGTAGAAACATGGAGTATGCCCATGACTATGAGCATTTGTGGGTCCTTCTAAGCTATAATTAGCTGCTATTGGGGCTAGAGAAGCAGCTCAGGGGTAAAGCAGCATGTCTAAGGTCCTGAATCAATCCTTAACCTTGCCACACACCATTATAATGACTCTGGCTGGCAGAACAGCTTATTCACATGTCTTATGGATTCTGTTGCTTGGTTGTCCTAAACAAGTACTTTTTGGGTGGGTACTGATGCTGTGGCTCTGTTGGAGGTTCTGCAGCACTTACCTCCTACATCTTAGAATTGAAATGCCCCTTTCCATTATTCTGGCTTATCCAATGAGATATGATTTTTGTGTGTCCTGCCCTTCTCATTGTTTATAAGCAGTAAATAATCACAATTATTTGTATATGCTATTCAAGTTAACAGCAAACCAATGCAAGGCCTCCAGGGATTTTTGTACTGTGACAAAATGCTGTTTTTCAAGTGTAGATATATTACATTAAAAACTTTTTTTAGCTTTTGTGGGATTTGACTTACCCACTAACCACCTGGAAGACATACAAAGCTTTCTTATCTAGGGCAAAGCCACACAGCTCTCCTCCCATAGCCTCTCCCCAGCACAAGAGTCAGAGCACAGTTATCAGCAGCAAGCCTATCATAGGTAGAGCAGAGAGCAGCTTCAGGGAGGTGTTTTGTGTCCTCCCTGGCCCCACCTCGGGTAAACACCGATGCTTTACCTGCCACTCCTCTTTGCAAAGGTCTTCATCCTACTTTTTCTAAGGCACTTGTGTTCTCTAGTGACTGAGACAGAGAAGGGAGGTTAGCATCCTTGTCCTCTGACTCCTGTGCTTCGTGTCACAGTCATTCACAACTACAGGAGAAGCACAGCTCCGCAGCCGACTCACACTAGACTTGATGTGGCTCTATGGAAGGGCTCAGTGACTAGAGTGCTGAGGACCAGTTCATGCTGTGCGCCTTCACTCATGTGTCACACACTTCTCACAAAACTGTCTCAATTGCTCCAAGAACTGGCTGTTTTGCGGACATAAATCTCACGTTATCTTCATCCTCCCTCCTCTTCCTTCTTCCACGTTCCTTCTCTCTTCTTTCCTTCCTTCTTCGTTGCTCTCCCATTTCCTTTTTCTCCCTGCTGCTTCTCCCCCTTGTCTCTGTCCCATCACTCCGCATGTGTGTGTACTCTCAAATAGTGACATGCACAAAATGCAGTTGCTCTGTACTGAGTAGCTAAGGAAAAGAATGATGAAGACCCCAGGAGTGAAGTGTCACTTCTTCCAGCACACGACAGCTGAAGAGATGTGGGCAGTCTCAGTAGCACTATCGCCTCAAATGTTAACTGGGAACACCAGGCCAATAAGCTGGTGTCAGGCCTATTCGCCATACAGCCAGCTTCCTACAGTCAGCTCTTTGGAAGGGAGTTACTGAGGTGCCCACATAAAGAAACAGGTAGTCATGTTCCACTTCCTTGTGAGTAAAGCATTTAGTCTCCTCTCTCTTATTTGATTGGAGATTTTTATCAGTGTGAACTAATGGTTATTTATTTTTAATCTCTGATTTATTCTATATTGTATCATTAATTTTGTGCAATTTCTCTAAGCCCAGCCATTAGGAGTGCTTTCATACTGATTCATGTCAGTCTCCTATGTTTCATCATTTTGAAAAAGTGTTTCTTTTTTTATTCCTTATACTACAAGATCCTCCAAGATCCTGTATGCTTCCTTTCCTAATCCAAAATGTAACTATTTCTTGAAGAAGCCCTCAGTCCTTTTACCACAGAAAGGTATTAGAGACAGACTGCTGGTTGCTATCGGGGTGTTATTACTTCTCCATTCTCTCGGGAGGCAGGGCTAGGAAATATGCAGCCACAGGCCGACTCATGAGCATCTGTGTATCCTCAGTGCATTCTCTATCTAACCCATCTGCATCTGTATTGCTAATGGCAGTTCTTAGCGTACATGCTCTATCTACTCCATTCACATCTTGCTAATGGCAGTTCTTACTTAGAGTACATTCTCTGTCTACCCCTCCACATCTGCATTGTCAATTCAGTCTTCTCTTAGAGTACATTCTCTGTTTACCCCATCAGCATCTGTATTGTTAATGGCAGTTCTTAATTAGGTCCTTAAGCTCACCCAGTAATGTTTGGCTCCTCCTAGCTTCCTGTCATGTTTATCTGTTACCTCTCACTCTGACAGCCTGGAGCCTCTCCGTAGCTTTGCATAACTACAACCCAACTGAACGTTTCAAAATACCGGACCAGTGCTCATCATTTTTAAGATCCTAAAAACAATGAGAAACTGAGGAGACTAAAGCTATATGGGTCCTGAAAGGCAAAAGCATGAGGTAAAAACTAAAGAAAGTGCAAAGGTGCACACTTTAATTAACAATTATGTGTGAGCATTGGTTTTTGAGCTCGGACAAGTCCGCCAAAACGATGACAGAGGAAACTGAGTGAGGGCACACAGGGCTCTGGAAATGCCTAAAACGTCTTTGTAAATCCAATCTTATTCTAAATAACATTTATTAAATCTTAAGAAACAACGAAAGCCTAGAAGCATCTAGCATAGACAAGGCCAAAAAACCAGTAGCCCTGTCATCTCTTTTTATAATAATCTTTATCATTTTGAAAATGAAAAATGAAAAGAAACTTTTTTTTTTTTTTTGCTGTCTAAGTTGTGTTTCTTTGGCAACGAATGAGGCGAGGCCTTTCAAAAGTTATTACTGCCATTCATATCCATGTTCTTTATTTGTTTTTGTTGCAACTGGATTCTTTTGACTTGTTACTTGAGCTTCCATGCTTGTCAGGGGCAGTCCTGAATTACATTTCTGTCTCTGATAGTGATAAGCAGGAACCCCTACATTTAGAAAGATGGATTCTCAGTCACCCACAGATAACAATTTGGAACATGTGTAGATCTATTTCTCACATCTATTTTGGGCACTGTAAGCATGAAGTGACACTGTTGGTGTCAAGAACTTCCTGGCTGCCACATATACTCGCTGTGCCCTTGAAGAAGTCATTTAAATGCTTGGGCCTTAGAATTCTTATCTGTGAAACGCAGACAAATGATGCATTATTATTGCATCCCATATGATGACACATACATAAAACTTAGCATAAAACCAGAAACATAATAAAGAACCCATAAATGGGAGGATGGATAAACATTCCAACCTTAGTTTCTGGTGTTTTAAACAGTAAAATACCAGCCTCTTCAGGATCAGATCTACATTATTGATTGGAATATTTTTAATGTTATAATTTGTTGATTTTGAAATAATAATGAGAATAAATATGTTTAAAAACAATAAAAGAACATCATATATTATCACTAAGAAGTTACTCTTTAGTACCACCATTCTTTGAGAACTGATTGCTTTTAAAATTTCAATGTCCCATTTAAAAAAAAAAAGTGTCACTTCAAAGCAAAAATACAGGTCCTAGTACCATTGACAGATGCCTCATCTGAGTTTCTGATTGATCTTCATACCTAATGAGCTTCAAAGAAACACATAGGATATATTTAATATTGACTAACAAATGGGCAGCTGCTTTGCTATTCTCTTGAGGTTGTGATCTTTCTGGTTTTTATTGTTGCTGTTTGTCTTCTTCTTCAAGTGCAAGGCCTGTGGTGCCCTTCCTACTTGAATACTAGGATCCCAGTAAAAAGTAAAGAAAATGTAATTTAGGGTGTGATTAGAAAATGGAACCTTAGAAACAAATTTAGTAGGAGAGTCAACATAGCATTGAAGTCATTGAATTCTTGGGTTTCTGGCTAGATTTTCTTAGGACCAAAGTCTATAAGAACTCATTATTTCAGGAGACACAAAAATACACACATTCTTTCAGTGCTTCAAAATACTAGTAGCAGTGCCCTGTGTACTGTAAAAATCACAAGTTCTCTCCCTAAATATCTCTCTAGCTCCCTATTTGTCTCTCCCCCCCTCATTTCTCTCTCTCATATATATATATATATATATATATATATATATATATATATATATATCACTATCTGTATGAAGCAAAACTATGTTGTATGTTGATTAGTTGAAGGATCCTTGGTGAAATAAGTCTTATGAGTTGACTGATCCATTCCTCCATTAAAGCCTATCTCCAGGTACTATGGCAACCTATGGGGTGGGAGAAAGTCAACAGACTTACTTAGATGTAAATGAGATGAGTTATTAATAGCAACCAATGTGGCAAGATTCCCATGGGTAAGATAGTGGCAAGGATGTTATGGGGACAATCATCACTTACTGGTTGCATTAAGGCCCATTCCACAGAAAACGGGGGATGGGAAGCTTTTATGTCCCCAAGCTAAACTCAGCACAACATAAAAATGTCTCTATATATGTGATGGGAGATGTCATTCTGTAAATATGTTTCCCTTATTGGTTAATTGATAAAGCACTGTTGGCCCACAGGGAAGGCTTCAAGAGGATTCAAGAGGAATAAAAGGTCTGAACCCTTTCTCCAGTAAGATAAAATCATGTGGAAATACATAGATCGGTAGAAATTAATATTTAAGACAGAGCCAGCCAATAAGAAGCTCTAGACACTGGCCAACAGCTTATATCTAATATAGTGTGTCTGTGTGTTATTTGGGGCTGACAAGGCTATGGGTCCAGGCTGGCAGGAAAGTGCTTATAACAAAATGGTGGGTGGGGGGCCTTTAATGTCCCCAGGCTAAACTCAGCACAACATCGAACTGTCTCTGATTGTGTATCTCTATATGCAGAGACCAGTGAAGCTCTAACACATCATTCTTCTTTGTATAGATAGCAATTAGCACAGTAACTCATAGCTGGTCAAGGTACAAAGTATAACTAAATACCTGTGGAGTGCTCTACCACATATTGAACATAGAGTTTATATGCCCGCCCAAGTCCAAGGGCCCATTACCAAAAAAGGGTTAAAAGATTGTAGACACAGGGACCTCCTGGACATGGCAGCGCCAATGCACTTGTGACCTCAGCAGTTATGGCTGCCTGCACAAGACCAAACTAGTAAATGTTCCAGCATGGCTAGGAGAGGGATTCTGAAGGTCTCACCTCCAGAGGAGGCACTATTTATAGGCAGTTGATGAGTGCTAGGGGGAGAAGAATCAGTTTCCTTCAGTTATGTGACCCCTGAAAGGCTGCCCATGCTCTCTCCAGTAGATGACTCTCAAGTCATTTCCATAGGAATAGCAATGTACTCATATGTTTAAAGTGAATAAATAAAATAAAAAGAGGACATGAAGTCACAGGGGAAGAAAAAGGAACAACAAAAAGTCAAAACTTAATAAAAGCAATAATACTAAACAGCCTCACTATATTCCAGACAACTTTTAATCCTCATTAAGTTAAATCTTCACAAATTGGATGTGAAAAGATGGCTCCGTAGTTAAGAGCACTGGCTGGTTGCTCTTTCCAAGGGCCCAGGTTCAATTCTAGCACCCTCAAGGCCACTCACAACATTGGATCCCAGAGGTGGATCCAATGACCTCTTCTATCCTCCAGAGGCCCCAGGCATACATGCAGGAAAATACCTATACACATAATTTTTTTAATGATCACATACATACCAGTATCCTTTTTGACAATGGGAAACAGACACTTTTAGGAGAGCATTACTTAACTTGCCCAGCTGGACCATCAGTTGCTATCTCTTTCACCCGAATCGAAGCTTGCAGTCTGCCCCTAGTGCTGTAACACTACCTGCTATGGTATCATACACTATTCTGAGAGTCAATCTCTGACTAAATGTGATGTTCTCATTACTCCTGATAGTTATACTCTACCCTCTTCTTCCTCTCAAGGTGCCATCTTTTTATAGGCTCTCACACTCTCTGGTTATGCAGGCTCTCATTGCTATGAAAAAAAAAATTTCCTTCCCAATGTAATTCATATGAAAAGAACACAACACAGGCCAGGCATGGTAAAAGATGCATCCTTGGTCCTTGCAGGAAAAAGAACACAATACAGCAAGAGTTACACAAACTGTGTTACCTTAGAAGTAGTTAATAGCAGAAGTAGGTCCATATATAAAGATAGAATTTGCAAAGTCAAGACTTTGTTAAAAGGGAATACTATACCCTGGGTGAAATATGATCCACAAATTGTTAATTCACCCATTAAGAGTTAGTATCTTGACACAGCCATATGACTAGCACCATAATCAATTTTAGGTCATTTCCAATACTCTCAGGAGACGTGTCGTACACATTAGATGTCACTCTCCACTTCCACAGGAACACTCATGCACCTCAATAGCTTTCAGCTACCATGACCTACTCTATTTAGTCATAGAGTGTTCTAGATAATTCACATAATATAATATGTTACCTGTTATCTCTTTTGTTTTGTACATTTTCAAGGTTCATTATTTTTCTAGCACATATTAGTACTTCATTTATTCATGTTTAAGTAATGCTCAACCCTACAAATATGCCATATTTTAGGTATCATTAAATTTGTTATTGGAGATTTAGATAGTGTCTGTCATTTGGTTTTTAGGAATATTTCCTTGAGCATTCATGTACAACTTTTTTGTGTGGATATGAATTTTTAGTTCTCTTGAATCAACTACCTAGAAATGAAATTGATGATAGGCTCTTTGAAGAAACTTCTAGAAGGTAGTTTTCAAGGTGGCTGCACCACTTCATATTTCAACAGGCTACTTCTAGCCTTGACTACACGGATTATTTTCAAGTGTTTCCTATTCTGTATTATGTCTATAGAGGTACTCTGATGCCAGGAGAGGCTATGTTGTTAGGGACTTTTGCCCAGCCTGTCAGTCCGAACCCTGACATGTATGTTAAGCAGTGTGTGACTTGAAGATTCTTTTTATAACCTCTCGAGTCTCAGTTATCTTTGGGAAGGATAAAAAAAGCAATATAACAGCCTCATGTGGTAGATATAAATGATGAACGAACGAATGCATGCACAGTGGTCCCATTATATCTCTAGTATTGTGGTTTGGATATGAAATGGCCCCAAAGGGACATTCAGCTGATGTCCCTTCTACCCAGCCAGTAGAATCATCGAAAGGTAATTAAAATATGAGGATGTTATTCTCATCAATGGACCAGGCTATGCATGTCCAACTCATGGTCTATAGGCTGTCCTAAGATAGATAAGGATGCATTTTTATAGTACACATGACACCTTTATAGATGGCAACATCATATTGCAATGTCAAAGTTTGGACCCCTCTGTAACATAGAGGTGATGAATCCATAGCTGAATGAACTATTTATAGATGATGTCTCACTGGGGGAAGTAGTCTAGGCTGTGTCCTTGAAAGCTCCCTATCACTAGTCCCTGGATTACTTTCTTTCTGCTTCCTGGCTACCATTAGGCCAGCAGCTCAACTCTCACATGCTCCATATATTGAGTCTCACAAAGGCCAGGAAGAACAGAGCCAATAGGCTAGATGCTAAAACCATAAGCCAAAATACACCTTTCCTCTGGATGTTAGTTTTTCCTTAAGCATTTTGCCATAGTGACATAAAAGCCAGAACTCATGCAGTTTGAATTTTTTGGATTCAACAAATTATAGACATACAAAACATTCCTACTGTTAAGTTAAAGGCCATACTAAAGCTGTTATTCTCTGAACAGTAACCATATACATAACATTTACATTTTATTAGATATTTTAGGTAATGTCTATATGAGTTAAAATATATAGGAGGGTATGCATAGATGATATACAAATCTTACATCATCTTATAAAAAGACTGGGCATCTGTGGGTTTTGGTGTCTTCAGGAGGTATTGGAATCAAGTACTGATGGATACCCATAACTTTCCCAGTATCTTACACTTACTAAGAGTTTGGCACCTATATAAATACTCAATCTGTGCAAACAGGAAATCAGGAAAGAAAAACATTCCACATCCACCATGAGCCTTTAACAAGAACAAAACATAAATGGCAGGTTCTTTACATGCTCCACTCTCTTGCCAGGTGGCTCGCTGAGAGCTTGACACAGAGGAAGAATTCCTGACCATGACCCTCTGCTCTTCCAGCTGAGAATGTGATTGACGAGCTAAGTGTTCATCATCCCCTTCCATCAGGCTATTTATGGCCCTTACAATTTCACTCTTAATGAGAATGCATAAAATATTATTGGCCCTGTGTGCTTGCTTCATAATACACAGAACGTACATAGACGTTATTAAATATTGTTAAATGAAGGGCTGAGTGGGTTCACTAAAATGACTAAATGTTGAGAGGATTAGTTAACCCCTCTGATGCCAGGGCGGGCAATGGCAGCACATCCCTCATTCATCCTCCCGCACAGACCTTTGTGACATGGTTCAGTGGGGCCATACAGAGGTAAGGTGTTGGATTAAGAGCAGAGCCCAGGGTTCAAGAGCCTGATTCACATGTCATCTCTGGCATCCATGGCACCTTACAGAATTCATTTTTTCCTCTGGATACCAGGCCATTTGTAAAAATGATTTGTACACGGTGTCTAGAAAGTTTTGGTAGTTTTTCATCCCATGAAAATATTCAGGGTACAATTTATTGCCATGACATTCTTCTCCTCTAATCACTTCCTACAGTGTTTTCAGGTGGGGTGAGATGAAACACTGAGCCAAGGAAATCTCCGGGTGGAGTACACTAAATCACTCACACTTGGCACAAATTTTCCAACTGAAGACTCAAATCCTGAGCAGTAGAGTGAGCGGCACAGGTAGTAAAAATAAAAATAATTAAAATAAAATAAAAAAGCATTCAAGGAGTAGCAACTGGGAGCAGTGCTATCTCATTGGGAGATTTGCCATTAGGCTGGCTTCCAGCACTTCTGTGTTCACACTTACTATGCCTCTGTCTCCATCCATCCCTTCCCTGCCTACTGCTCTGTACCAGCTCTCCATCTGTTCCTCTTCTGCCTGCCTCCTTGTCTTTTTATCTCCTTGACCACGATGGATTTCTTCCCCGGCAGAGAGGGTGCTTGTGTAAACGGTGATAACCAAGGGAGGAGCTGATAGAAGTGCCTGGAGAGAGTGCTGGCTCTCGCTCAAGGACACATGCTTTGGGCAGATACAGCCAACATGCTCAACACAGGAAACTAGACAGAAGCCACCTTTAACAATGAAGGTGAACAAAAACATCTACCGTGCTTCCATTTTTTAAACTCATTTTAAATATCTGATACATGGCTACAGATTCTAAAATAACAGTATATGTTTATTTGTTTATTTTTAACAAAGCAACATGATTTTGTGACTGTCACACTTCCCAAATAATAAAGGAAGTGTTCAAAGGAAGGCCTGTCAGTGGAAAAAGTCATTGGGAAAAGCAAAGCCTGCACTCCAAAACCTCATCTGGAGAGGATCTCAAAGCACTGCTGACAACCGGGTGCTCACAGCTCTTTTCTGTGTAGTATGTTGTGGACAATGCAAGGTTCTCCATTTCCATAATAACATGAATTTAGCATCCGATTTACACTTCAGACTAGAAATCGCTTTTGTAATTAAGAGTGCATATTAGCCTACGGCAGCATAAATGGCTTTCTTAAGGTTCAGAAGGCATTTTCCTATCCCTGAAATACTATAATCCATAGAAATACAACTAAAAGGGGGTCCATTGAATTATAAAACCAGGACAGTGAGAAGCACCACAAAGCCTCCAAATGCAGTGCCATGAGAGCAAGTAGGGATGGGCAAGATGCAGTGGCGGATAAAGATGAATGGTTCCACCAACCCTGACAACCTGAGCTTCATATCCTATATCCTGGACCCATAAGGTAGGAAGGAGGAAGGAACAACTCCTGCAGGTTTTCCTCTGACCACTACACACACCCTGTGACACACAGACAAACTCATGCAAATACAGAGGGTGCACATATATGCAAGCAAATAGATGCACAGAGAAATTTTAAAATCTAGAGCCAGATACATGAGGTGATCAAGAAAATCTTCAAAGTATTTTAGCATATCCTCTAATATAGAACTTATTTTACAGGAAAAAAAATTTCATGATTAAATAACATGTTGGTACAGGGTATTGATTATTAGTGGTTTGTTTGGGGTAATCGGGTTGGGTCAAACTGTCACTGCCCTGGTGTGCTTTAAGTATTTCAGATAAAGTTCTCCAATCTACCTTCTGAAAGGCTTCTCCATGTGGCCAGTAATTGCTTCTAAGTCTTTACCCTTTTCCTAAAATTGATTCTATTCTTATTGCTGTGTGACTTAGCTAGGCTCCAGGAACATGGGTAAAGTCTACAAGCCACTTAGACTTGGCCATGTTACTTCCCTCTCTGGATAATGGGATGCTGGGATAAGACAGGCAAAGGCTTCAAATGTGCAATTGAGTTTGACCTTGTGTTTCTTTTATCTGTCAGGGGATTCTTTTCTTGATGAGGAAAAGCTGTAGTCACACTGAAATGTGTGTGGATAAAGGAAGGGAAGAGGGCTGTAGCTACCCATGCAATCACTTTAGTGGAGCTTAACGCAGGTGTCCGAAACAGAAAATTAAGACTCCATGTAAAACCAGGCCTGGTGGCCCAAACCTGAAATTCAAAATAATCACTGAGACTAAGGCAGAACAATCAAAAGTTCAGAATCTAGCTGCGCCACTGCATGAGTTCAAGGCCAGCCTTGACAAGTTAGTGAGACCTTGTCTCAAAATAAACATTTAAATGAGAACTGAGCTAATATCCCAATGTTAGCGTGCTTACTCTACCATTCAGGCCAAAGTACAAGAAAATCCCATCTACACAGACAGTGAACACTATGGCCCGCACCTATTATCCTTGCACTTGGAATGGTGAAATAGGAGGCTTGCCAGAATGAGGTCCCCATGGGCAACAACATGAATTTGAGTAGAGCTTAAGCTGTGTAATGACACACCATTTCAAAAAGATCAATTTTTTAAACATCCAAGTAGAATATAATGTTTATAGTAAATGAGTGTTCTTAATAATTCTTCATCTACGATCTCCCTCCTTTCATGACCGGTTGATCATGAGATCCACTCTTGCATGTTTTCTGTCATATGTAACCCTGTCAGATTCCATCCTCTCGCCCTTTGCACTAATCCCTTTTCTTAAAAGTTACCCTTCACAGTAAAATGTAAATGACCAAGCCTAACAGTATGAGTTTGGTCCCTGGCACCCCTGTGATAAAAGAGAAATGAACCCTAAAAGTTGTATTCTGTCCTCCACATGCTCATCATGGCATGCAATTGTCTATTTACATACATACATACATAAACACACACACACACACGTGTGAACAAAAAGAATGATATTTTAGATTAAAAAATCTTTACTCTTGGATAATTTTTTATAATTGATTTTGATCACATCCTTCTCCCCTCCCTTACCTCTTTCCAGATCCACCTCTTCCCATCCCCTCCTCATCCGCTTTGTATCCTCTTTAAAAATCAACCATCATGAGAAATACTGAGCACGATTTCTGTAGCCATATACTCTTACATGGCTCTCCACTGGTGCAGTCAGCCTACCAGATGCCACACCCTTAAGGGAACTGCATCTCAGTTCCCAAGTATAATCAACAGCCAGTAGCTCCTCTTTTGTGCCTTCCTCCCCTCCATGCTGAGGTTCTATTGGCTTGAGCTTGCTGTCACAAGCATTGTGAGCTCATGACTACAACGTTCCTGTTGTATCCAGAAAAAATAAATAAATTTTGCTGCAGCCATGGTGCTTCCATTTCTGCCCTGTCTTCTGCAATGACCTCTGAACACTGGGAGGAAGGTGTGTAATATAAATGCCACATATGGAGCTGGGCATGCCAGTCTCTTACTCTCTGCACCATGGCCAGAAGTGGGTCTCTGTTTGAATAATCTGCAAAACAAAGCTTCTCTGATGATGGTTGAGAGAAGCACTAAGCTACATATAATGACCATTCGTTACACATAAGAACTCATTAGGAACCAATTTAATATTCTGTCTATATGAGCCAAGAAAAAGTAATAGGGCCTCCTACAGGACCTATTTCATGCCTAACCACAGATTCTTGGCTTCAATAACAATACCAAATATGGGTTTAATCTTGTGACCTTAAATACAATTGGAAACTGACTGGTTGCTCCCATGACATTTGTGCCACTGCTGTACACTGAACATATCTTATTCACAGAGCTCACAGATGAGTGAATTGGTAATTAGTTTTATCCCCTGATAGCATCAATAGCAGCTCCTATCACTGGGCCTAGGAGGTAGTGAATTGTCTCAATTTACTTTGACTCCCTATGTGGAGAAATCAATAACTTGGTACATAGTTATGTCTAGGTTTACAACACAAATATACTAACTGAATATTTTCTGAATCCTTTTTATAATCTTAATTTTAAAAGGCCTCTCCACATTTATCTTATGAAGTATTGATTTCATGAATCATATTTATACTGCACATGTGCTAAACATACAGATGAGTCAATTCTACTGAACTTAAAAAAGAACTAAATTTAGGGCCTATGCTCATCCCCAGTGCTCTCTGCTCTTTTTATTAAGTGAACCAAGTAAGCAATAAAATGGACTTTGCACATAGAAGACATTCAATAAATTATGTTGAAGATGGTGGTACAAGGACAAGTTGATAGCATTGGTACCCATAAAAGAAAGCCAGGTTGACAGCCTGGGTACCTGATACCACTTGTGATGCCAGCTTCCTTCATGTGTTTACTAGTACTCAAATTTGATCACTCCTTACTTGTAGACCTTCAAAGTCTTATATATTGTTTACATGATATTTTTTATTTAGTGAAAACATTTTATTCATCCAAATACTAGCCAGGTCTTACCTGCTTAGCTTTCCAATAAGATTGGGCACATTCAGGATACCATGGCCATGAGCTAAACTTTATTCCTAAAAGTGTGTGATCTTTGCATTAATTAGACTGTGTCTTTAAGGATTTCATATATACAATTCCAAATCCTTTGCCAAAATCCCTCTGATCAGGATTCTTGTGTGTAAAGCTTACTCCTATATTCTCCCATCTATTTCCTGCTTTGAAATATCAGTTCAGGTGACTTTGTTTGCGGAACAGAATCGCTAACATGACACATGGGTCTCCTGTTTCTCTCATCTCTGGAAATAACAACTTGTATTTTTATAGCAAGTAGATAAATAAAAACAAAGAATACATGGAACAAAATGGAGACTCGCCCAGCTTAGTGCTGGCCATGGGGATGTGCCAAGGCATCTGTCTCACAACATCATGTTCTTCCAGATGTTTAACCAAGTATGGCTGAGTAAAAACTACACACCTTCAAGCCCCATATACCACCATACTCACTCAGAACTTTCAGCTTTAATTAGCATCCTTCATTCAACAAGGGGAAATCTACACAAGTCTTTC
Source organism: Phodopus roborovskii (assembly GCF_943737965.1). Taxonomy (NCBI): domain Eukaryota; kingdom Metazoa; phylum Chordata; class Mammalia; order Rodentia; family Cricetidae; genus Phodopus; species Phodopus roborovskii. The sequence goes on along the minus strand of NW_026126583.1, from coordinate 5,503,924 downwards.
AACTCTCTGGAAAATGGCTTCAAGAAATGTGCCTAGACCAGAGACTTCTGTGTTTACAGAGACGTCAAATCAGACACCATTTGTTGAAATTTGCAATGATTAAAGGAACAGTGAAATTAGAGCTTCATTCCAAGGAGATCAGTGAATCTTTAGAAACTGAAAGGCACTTTTACAGTGGTCCTTTGATATACTCCACTCTCTGGAGGATGTTAACAGCAATATATCTCTGAGAAGTTATCCCAGGTGGATTATATGTAGGGCTGGTCCTCTGGAATGACCTCTGAGACCTCTGAACAACCTGACCTAAGTCGCAGATGCCTGGACAAAATTGGCACTTGTATGACTGGCACTATTTACGAGGATTCTGCTGAGAATGAAAAGATCAGATTACCTCCCCACACACACACTTTTTCCATCTCAGGGAGGACCAGGCTCTTAGTGGGCAATCTGAATGCCTTTTTGGTGGTGAAGGTGTGAGAGAAATCTTATACATTCAAGTGGATAAAAAGAGGAAGGCGGAGTGGGAGGGTGAGTGTCATTTGTGTGGCATGCTAGTTTTCCCTTCTGGATGAGCTAAGCTCTTCCTTGTTTAGTGATCCCCTTGATCCTTAGTAGTTATGAAATCACATTGCTCTGAAGCCAGCAGGCAAAACTAAATGAGCAGAATGTGCACAGTTTGTCTCTTGTGTTCCTTGAAAGTTCGTGTCCTGAATCACATAAATTGTGATTGTCATTTCCACTGATGGTTACCTTGTAGGAATCTGGAACCAACCCAGTCAGTGGATGTTTAAGGTACCAAAATAAAGGGGTACTGGAGGAAGGCTGGTAATGTGGGACTTTAAGAAAACCTCCATTATTAAAATGCTGACAAATGTTCGTTCATGTGCTGGCTAAAGTGAATCTGTCCGTAGGCTCAGCCCAGCATCACAGATCCTGAATTTGCAATCTACACTGCAGAGCAGTGCTATTCACAGTGGAGCTTGATAAACACCTGTCCATAAATTGTCCCCAGCCTGTGACAAGACAAGGAGCCAACACCAGAATGTGAATGATCTGCATCAGTGACTCTGTCCTCTGGCCTGCCAGCTCTGCTTCTCTGGGGGGATTTTCTTTTATAGAGTAAGCAGGACATTTACATCCTGAAATGAGCTCCTTATCTCCTAGGTTTCATTCTGCGCAGCACAGCTTTCTGAAGAAACCATCAGGGTCCCTTCATGGTGTTTTAGCACAAATTCCAAAAGATCAACAGTGACCTACAATGGAAAGAAAGGGAAAGGATTCCGTAGACACTAGTAAAGTCTGGAAAATTGTGTGTGACCCAAGACATCACTGGCAATCCAAGTCCACCTATCCACCTGTGGAATGAGTGCACAGTGAGTGGGCAAAGCACTAGTCATCCAGGCCCCTTACATTTTCTCCTCTCATATCCAACATTCAGTTTCTTTCGGTAATGTACAAGTCTGCAGCTTGCATCTGGTTATGGTAGACTGCATTTATAGATGCACTTTCTTGTAGAACTTTTTTATATATGAACTGTCTTCCCACACTTCTACCCACAGCCCATACTTTACTAAAGAGTGTGAATGTCAGGAGGCTACAGTGCACAGGCCAGTATCTACTACATAGAAGTAAGTAGTGGATGGATGAGGACATTATGTCAAAGACATGGATAAATAAAATGAATGGATTCATCAGACTACATAGATCCCAGAAGGATCTTTTTTTTAAAGAGACTGGCTTGTATCATTCCAGGAACTGTTACATATACTTTGCTGTATGTCCAAGGTCAAGAAGGATGCTCATCAGCTATTAAACAAGCCTGTCAACCTTAGTTAAATCCCTTGAACAATATTAAAAAGATTTTAGGGCAGGGAATTAGTGGTGTACACCTTGAATCTCAGCACTTGGGAGGCAGAGGCAGGCAGATCTCTTGAGTTTGAGACCAGCCTGGTCTGTTCCAGAGCTGCTCCAAGAAAACCAGGGCTATAAAGAGAAAACCTATCTAGGAAAAACAATGATAAGATTTTAAAGCCATGTGTGGTGGTACACTTCTGTAATCCTAGCACTGCAAAGGAAAGATGGGACAGAACAATCGCCAGGAAGCTTGCTGGCTTGTTAGGCTAGAGCCTGGTATAAACAAGAGAGGAGAGAACTGTCTCACTAAAGTTGTCCTCTGACTTTGACACAATGACCACAATAACACCCACCGATACCCACACCTACCCACCCACACACACGCACACACACATGCATGCACGCATGCACGCACATGCACACACACAGGTATTTTTTAAAGAACTGAAGGTAGTGAGTATAAGAAAAGTTGGGATTAAGGTTTTTAAACATTGACTTTGTAAATGATTCTTGGAGTAATCAAGAGAGTCACAAAGAAGGACTGAGAGGTGTCAGTAAATAGCATGATGCAAAGCATGAGGAACTGAGCTCAGATCCCCAATACCTGCCACGTAAAAGCCAGGTATAGTATCCCAACAGCAGGTAGGCAGGGACAGAAAGATGCCAGTTCAGTGAGAGATCCTATCTCAAAAAAAAAATGCCACCCAGAAGCAATCTCTGTCCACACACACACACACACACACACACACACACACACACACACACACACACACACTCACAAAGAACTAAGACTCCAAGTCCTATGTAAAGCCATAGTATGACTGATGGGAACTGAATGGCAGAGCTGCAGGCAGAGGTTATCCTTGAAGGAGTCAGGTTTTTCAACTCTCCCCTTTATGCTAGAACTCCTTGAAACAGAACAGCTATTGACTGTACCTTTAGGCTCTTGACTATCTTTGTCCATTTATAATTTCAGATCCATATGTTGGAGTTCTGTGGATCTTTTCTCACATTTAGAAACTCATTATTTTTCTAATCCCTTTAGTGTATTTCTTCCTATACCTGGTACTAGTAGAAGAAAGGCTAAATGCCTTCTTATGTCTTTATTATACTTTCACCACTCAAAACTTTCTTAATTAAAATTCATATCATTCATTTATATCATTCCTACTCCTGCCTACAACCTTCTAACTCCCTCAACTGCTTTAGTGTCTGAGCTGGATTTTTTCGGGGGGAGGGTATTTTAAGACAGGGACTCACTATGTAGCTTTAACTGACATAGAACTTACTGTGTATTCTAGGCAAGCCTCAAACTCATAGATATCTACCTATCCCTGCCTTTGGAATGCTGGAATTAAAGACATGAGCTACCATGGTTGGCACTGGCTAGGAAATTTCTTATCTACCACATTCTTGACTACAGCCATAGTAGTTGATCTTTTTAATTGTTAAATATCTACTTATTTTGTATGTATATGTGGTATATGTGAGAATGTGTGCATATATGTGCAGGTATGTATGAGGGCTTATGCATGGGTACTTTTGGAGGCCTTCTATCAACATCAGGTATGATCTTCTACTGCACTTTACCACCGTTTTTTGAAACAGGATCTCTAACTAAACCTAGGAATCATGAGTTGGCTAAACTGGCTGGCCAATGAACCTTCTGGATCTTATTTTCTCCATCTCCCAGCACTGGGATTACAGGCATAAACCAACACACCTGGCTCTTTTTTTTTTTTTAATGGATTTTGGAGATCTGGACTCAGATCTTCATACTTATACAGCAAACATTTTATCTGCTGAGTCATCTCCAGCCTCTTAAAACTTCCATTTATTCAGTGCCTATCATGTGCCAGTCATCACATTGTCTTATCATCATATGAAACATCTTTCAGGGTGGTATTAATTCTCCACTTACAACATATCATGATTTAAAGGGATTCTACGGCATGCCTTAATCTAAAAGATAGGCATCAACTAGATCAGAAGGAAAGCACCAGCCTAACTGATGCTGGGATCAAGCTCATTGATGGGGTCCTTAATAATAAAAAGTCTGGCTACTTGAATCACTACCACATTGGAGCCATTACTTTAAATTATCTCCAAACCATATAACAGCCTCATAAAACCTATATCGTTCACACTCTAATTATAGGGAAAATTAAGTTTAGAAATGTTAAGTAATTTATTCCAGGTCACATGGATGATCAAAACTACAGATTATTCTTGCTTGTTGTGTAGAGACAAAAAACATCTCTCCTTACTACTTTGCTCACCCTGACAGTAGTTTCCCTTTACAATCCATCCAGGTTTAGTACCTTAAAACCAGAAGTCACTAATCTTCCTCATGACCCTGCAGTTTGCTCAGGGCTCAGCAGAGAAGGCTCCTCTCTACTTTGTGTGGCATCATCTTGGGCAAGCTGAGGATCTACTTTCTATATAGTTGACTTATATGATGCCAAGTTACTACTGGATATACCCAGAAGCTCAACCTGGTTATCCAACCATGGGTCCCTCAATGCAGCCTGGGTTTCTCAATGTATAATAGCTGAATTCCAGTAACGAGAATCTCAACTGAGAGGCAGAGAAAACTTGTTCACTATAACTAAGAGAATCGCACCACAGCTCTTAAGGGAAGAACATCAAAGAATGTACAGGCATATTGTAAACCGCACACATTGCTCCTTAACCTCTAACCTAGTCCCCATCCGTTCTGCTGAGCTACATAGGAAAACACATGCCCTTCAAGACTACTACAAAAGCTCCAAGGCCAAGCTCACTACTCTCTGCCCCCACACTCCCCCCCTTACTTATGTGCTTGATCTTTTCCTACAAGAGCAAATCCCTTCCCTACATCCTTCAAGTCCTCTGTTTGATTTTGGGTTCCATAGTGATGAATTCAACTGCTACTTAAAATCTCTTATGGCTTCTTTGGTGTCGCTTTAGATAGAGATTTTATTGCTGTGAAGAGGCACCATGACAGCAACTCTTATAAAGGAAAAAATTTCATTGTACTGGCTCACTTACAGTGCATAGGTTTAGTCAGTTATTGCCAAAGCAGGAAGCAAGGAAGCATGGTGCTGGAGAAGGAGCTAAGGGTTCTTACATTTGGTCCTGTAGGCAAGAGGAAGAGAGTAGTCTGAGATGCTGGGTGTGGCTTGAGCATGTATGAGATCTGAAAGCCACCTCCATAGTGATACACTTTCTCCAACAAGGCCACGCCTACTCCAACAAAGTCACACCTCCTGTTAGTGCCAGTAATTTACATTCAAACCATCACAAGCATCTAATCCTTTTGTAATGGTCTCATAGCTTGTCTTTCCCACAAATTTGTCTCAAATTAAGTACTCAGTGTTTACAAATTAGGAACCAGCAAAATGGCTCAGAACAAAATCTCTCAACTTAGATTTAATCCTCAAAAGCCAAATTCAGGTGAAACAAGAGAACTACCCCACACAGCTGTCCTCTGTCCTCCATGTGTGCCATCACATGCGCACCTGTACCCACATGCACCATACACACACACAAATAATAATTAGTCAATTAAAATGTATAAGCCCCTCACTCCATCACCGCTGTTAACCTTTCCTCGGGTCCCATCCTCCTTCCTCTTTCGATATCATTTGCTATGTTTGCCTACTTGATTCTGCTTTAAGGTTTATTTCTTTACATACAGAAGTGTGTTTGTCCCTCTCTCCATTCAATTCAACACAGACATGGTCAAAGTAACAGGAAGGTTAACCCCACAATCAAAATCAAGTGTAAACATATGAGCAACTGTAACACAAAGAAACAAGCGGCCTGGGTGTGAACCCATTAACTCTTCTCTCCACAAGAGGGCTCAGATTTTGATGAAAGCCTGCTCAGGAGTATCTTCTCAACCGTGGGGATCATTGTTAATGACATTAGTTTTATCTAGGAAGAATACACAGTAGAGCTGAATACTTCTTAAGCCATGGAACTGCAACATACCTTCTAAAAGTGCTATACCCTGCCTTTGTAAGGAATAGAAGGAGACAGATGGTCACAATACTTGGACACAGAGGCCTACTGTGTTCATTTGGACCATATAAATTTTATGAATCCACGATCCTTGTGAGACTAAAAATATTAGAGTTTTCAAGGAGATGCAGACATTGAGTTACAGAATTGGGGAGATTTGTGCATACGAGTCTCATGCCCAGGTAAGAAATTTAAAGAGAACTGAAGATTATAGATCATTACATATGAGTTAGCTAAATATACTGGATGGGGTTAGTAACCTCTAAACGTTGTAGATTTACATGTATGTTGAGGGTGGATTCCTAAGAAGCAGCAAGAGGTAAGAGAGAAAACAGAAGACCCTAATATTAGAGAAGAGGAGCCAGCATGTTGGGAGGACAACCTGGAAAGTATGATTTCACAAATATTAGAGACTACCAAAAGGAGAGGGCACTGTCACAACCATATCATGTATCTGTCTTCACAATGGAAGTTCATGATAGAGCAACCAAAACATGTGGACAAACTTCACTGTTTATAGGTCAAACAACACAAGTTTGGTGAACTAAACCCACTGTTTACACCGGAAAGAGAACATGAAAAAGTGACAAGTTTACATCATGACCCTGCTCCCTGGCCCAGACTGGCTGCAGCCACATTTTCAACCTCCCCACCACGTAATTGTACTCCTTCACACTCACCTGCTCTGCCCTATAATTCCCGCCCCTATAACCTGCGCCTCCCTCCTCCCACAACAACATTTGTCAACTACTACTGATGTCTGCTTCTCATAACAGTTGCCTGATCCTCTGCACCTGGGAAGGACTCATCCTGGTGCTAACCACAGACTGCACTACTACCAGCAATACAACTTCACCACTGCCAACTTCAGCTTTCTCATCTGCAAAGGAAAAGGGATCTCTCCCCATCCTGTTACTGCAGGACACTGACTCAGATCAAGTATCTAAAGCAGAGAAAGGGATGTGTGTCTTATGCTCATCTAACCTCAAAGAGAAGAAAAGGAGATCAAGAGCAGAATTACACTAAAAAAAAAAAGGCTAAGCCTTGTTCAGGCTTGAAGGGAAGCTAAGAAAGTTCAGTCCTCACACATCCATACCTCCTATGAAAATCATGGTATCATAAGCACTTTGGAGCTCTTAAAATAACTTTCTCAGTACTCTGGGAAAAAGATGGACCGAATAATACAAGCCTCAAAAGTGTCCATGACTAAACAAAAATGCATTGGGTGAGTTGGATACCTTTCAATTAATCAAAGAAGGAAAGGCCCAGTAATACTAAGGGATATAGAAATGAGTGAAGAAAAGGGTGAAGGTGAAAGTTACAAAAACTTCCCTATCTGACACAGTGTGTTAATGGCAGACAGGAGTAGTAGACATTGTTTAATCATTTAGCTCAAGCTTATCAACTGAACTTGACCTTAGCAGAGCTGCATGCGTCAGTCCACTAATTCTTACTGAACAAAAACATTTTGTTCTTACAAAGGCATGTCATTAGATGGACAAATGCTTGAATGAGGAAAAATGTATTATGGCTTACCAGTTGAAAGGTTTATGTCCACAGTCTGGAGGTCTGTTGCCCCATAGTGAGGTTGAACACTATTAACATGGATGTGTGTGGGAGAGCCTACTCACCTTATGGTAGATGGCAGGGACACACACACACCTTATGGTAGATAGCAGGGAAACATACACTTTATGGTAGATAGCAAGGGCACACACACACACACACACACACACACACACAGGGGGTAGAGGAGTGAGAATGAAAGAAATCACTGAAAGTGACTTTCTTCCCCAAACTTGCACCACTTCCTAAAGTTTCCAGAACCTTCCAAAATAGTGTCACCACCTGGAAACCAAACCTTCAACATTGAGCCTATGGGAGACATTTCTTATTGAAACTATAACAATATGGAGTATGTGAAATCTTTTTACAAATCCATCCTGTTGTATAACCACCTTCCTTCCCCATCCTGCCAAATCTGTAGACCTTACATATCATTCATAAACTTTCTTGAGGTGTTTAAGAAAATGCTAGGCATTATTACTGACAGGATTAACCTTGGCTTAAAACTCTGAAGTCCCTTTCTCAGTGAAGTCACTCTCCCCAGTGACTGAAATCCACCTTGAGTGGCCATACCAATTCCTTGAGTGATGAAGAACTCCTGTGTACACATACTGCCTTCTCCTTCTGATGACTCCAGATGGACACCTTGACTCCAGGTACTTAGAGAAGCAGCCAATAACTTTCAATTTCATGGTCTCATTTACGTGCTGTTTTCTGTGCCAAAAGGAGAACCATATCCACAGAATACATTTCCTATTAAAGGAAAATATGAACTCAAACTCTCCACCTTTACTACCACTCAAACCAATAACTGCCTCATTTAATTCCAGCACCAAACAATGTCTTTCACTTAAATCTTGTTCACAAAAAAAAAAAAAAAAAAAAAAAAAAAAAAAAGAAATACAGAATGCAGCCTTCATGGTGATAAGTACAAAGCATAAAGGTGACCTTTAACGAGATGAATTTACTCTGTCGGGGAAGAGGGGAAAAAAAACCCCTTTGCTATTTACATGTGACTTAAACACTCCTAAAGAATGGGCTCCTGCCTTACCTGTGCCTGGCTACAATCTGTCACTCGTCCTTTCCTCGCCATATGTTAAATTAAAATACGTCATTAACACATACATTTTGCCCTAATCCTTACATTGCTAATGACATTTGAATTAAAAGAACAGGTAGCATGTTGGCATCCAATAGCCAAATAATATATTGTCCAGATGGATATGAGGTAGGGAACTCAGCAATGTAAATTATTTAAAATAGCATTGTTTCCATTTGCAGAGAATATAAAGTAAGACAGAATAAATTGTTTTGAATTAATGGAATCATAAAAAAATTAAGCTGATCCCATGGAGAGTTCTAGAAGTAAAATTATATAAAAATATTTGTGCTATTTAGAGAGACAGTCTAAATCTTGAAATAGAAAAATATGCTGGATAAATGAATAAGAATTTTGGTTTTTCAATGAATTAAAATCAAGAATCTTGCATTCAGTCTTCTGTTATCTGGATTCTAGAAGTGATATGGTATAAAATACACAAGATAATCTTGTGTGATTTCTTCATATTAAATTCCAGTGTGTTTGAAATTAATAACTCAAGTATGTTCTGGCTATCAACTATGTTATTTCAGTTAATATGCACAACAAAACTTGGAGGCATGTTTTAGCATCCTTCTTTACAGCTAACAATAATTAAGACTTCTTAATTGCCAGGCATCTATTTTAATTTAGCTCTGTAAACTCTGTTTATAGTTTTAAGTATTTCATGAAGTTTCAAATCTTTTACTTTTGTTTCTGCCTTGTAGTAGTGATATGTTAGCATAGTAAAGGTAGTTGCAAATTTTTCAGGAATTTTGGGAGCCAGTTGTAAAATGTACCTTTTATTTTATTTTTAACATGTTTAACTCTATTAATATAAAAACTTTCTATTTTTAAAATTTAACTATTTGAGAACTTCATACAATGCATGTTAATCACATTCATCCCCTTCCTTCCAACACCTTCCAGAACAATCCTACTTTTCTACCTGCCCAATACTGGGTACTCATTTTTTTTAAAGCCATAGAGTCTAAACAGTGTTACCGATATAGTACTGGGTGTGCCCCTTCCAGTAGAACATGGTTGATCTCCTTTTCTCAGTAGCAATCAACTGCTGATAGCTCTACAGCTAGAAGTGAGACTTGACTGTGCCCTCCCCATGTTAGAATTATTGTCTCACTTGAGATTGTGCAGGTGTTGGGCATGCTGTCACAACTACAGTAAGTTCTTATGTGTAGACTGCCCTGCTTTGTCCAGAAAGCACAGTTTCCTTAAAGGTATCCACTGTCTCTGGTCTTAGAATCTTTCCATCCTCTCTGCAATGATTCCTGAGCCTTGGGAAGAGGGAGTGTGATATAGATGTCCAATTAAGAGCTGAGCACTCCACAGTCTCTTAGTCTCTGCACCAGGTGTGTTTCTGTGTATTAATTACCACCTAGAGTAACAGCAAAGGAACACACTAATCTTTGGAGGTAATAATACTATGTCTAGTTAGCAGAATAATAGTAATAGGCTCTCCCCTAGGGCCTATCGCCCATTTGGCCACAAATTTTTGGCTTAAATAATAGTATCGTACATGGGTTTCCTCTTGTGACCTTAAAACCAACCAGAAAGTGGTAGGTTACTCCCATGACATTAGTGCCAATATTGCTCCAGTGAGCACTTTTTTTTAAAACCAGGCTTGTCATTACTGTTGCTCACAGAGCGTACAGCTACTAAGATTATTTCTTTTCCCCTTCACAAGGGTAAATTGCACCTTCCAGCACTATGAAAACCAGCCAATAGGGATGAAACTTTCATGCCATTATCAGATTTATTTCTCTAAGTTTTATGATTCTGGTATGTGTATTTTAGCAACAGGGCAAGTTCTAGAGGGTACCCAACAGCAATGGCAATATCCTGAAATGTTTCGAAATGTGTGGCTCCTCACTAGCCAACCATTCCAAGAGTTCCTGATACTGAATATTTTACTTGTTAGTCTGTATATCTTGCATGTAAATGTGCAAGGAAATGAATTAGGTTAAAAACAAAGGCAAAAACCTCAAAGTGTACTACTTCACATATTACTACATTTTAATATCATTTATGTTCCTGAAGTCAGTTATGACTACCACATAGAGGCAATGGGTACACTACTAGTAGGGATTATCTTGAATATTATTCCAACTCCACAGGTGGTGACTATGTTGACAGTTTAAAATTGCTTTTTGATGGGAAGATTTACACTGTGAACACCATCAAATGTTCACCTCTTAATTTGGTCTTGAAGATGAGTTCTCAGTTTGTACAAGTTTTCTATAGTTTAACCAAAATAAAGCACAAATAAGATTTAATAATAAAAACTCATTAAGAAAACAGGATGATTGTTAGCTATTAATTCCATAGTAGAAAAAACAATAAAAAATTTGAGAATTAATTGACTACATGGAGTTACTTTTATTTACACTGATGAGTCCTGAATATTTTTTGAGATACCTTGTGTCACACCATTGCATAGGCATCTTAATTTCAGGAACTTCCTTTCATAAAAACTGTGTTGCCTCGTGTATACATTCTAAGGTTTTCCCACATAGTTAGCTGTTTCTGGGATTTATATTCTTTTCCACTTAACTTTTCATACTTTTAAAGATTTGTTTTATTTAATTGGAGAAGGCTTTAGCGATAGCTCAGCAGCTAAGAGCACTTGTTGATCATGCACAAGAGCCAAGTTCAGTTCCCAATACCCACACAGTGGAGCACAACCACCCATGGCTCCAGTTCCACAGGATTTGATGACATCTTCTGCCCTCAATGGGCACCAAGCATGCATGAGGGTGACATATATACATATAGGTTAAAAGGTTTATACTCATAAAACAAAACATTTACTTCTTAAAGATGCATTTCATTTTAAATTACGTGTATGAATTTTGTCTGTTGAGGTGTATGTGCATCTGAGTGCTGTTGCCTATGGAGTCCAAAAGAGGGCATCGGATACCCTATGGAACTGGAGTTACAGGAAGTTGTCAATTGGCCCAGATGGGTGCTAGGAACCTAAGTCAAGGGGATTCTGTGCTTTTCACTGCAGAGCCACTGCTGCAGCCCCCTTGACTTAGTAATGCAGTTATTGAAACATCATAACTTTAAAATGCTTTTAGCACTAGAAGAGCATATAAAGCTCATGCCTTTCTAACCTTTAGCTATTCTAGATGAACTACAAGAAAAACTTCCTTCCCTCTTGATAGCACTTCCTTCCCTTCAACTCACTTCATATATCTTTTCACAGTCTTACTATTTCATTTCTATGTGCCCATGCCTTTCTAGTCTTCAGAAATAGGCACTTGTGTCTTTATGTGTATTACATGAAAAACAGTACATTATTAAAATTATTATGTATCACAGGTGTTTTGGCACTGCTTTGAATTATTACCAAGTCTTGCTGCAAAAACTACCATTCAAAAAGCTGCAAATCAACTCTAGCAAGAATGAACTGCAGTTTATTTCTTATCATCCTCATAAAGTCTGTTTTTATCCTACCTAGAACTCAGTTGTATGTTTTTGTTCCTCCTTCTATAGAAAGGAAAAGTAAACGTGATGTTATGAATTCTCAAATGCCAACGAAAGTTGCATAATATTACCAATAAAAGCTGAAATCTATTTTTCTATACCATGCACAAGCAGATATAAATATGGGTTCTCTAATACTTTAAGCTTCTTATATTGTAGGTTATGAAAATAATATTGGTCTCAAATATGCACCAGTCCTGTTCTGGTATTTTCCCTCCTACTTGACAGCTCTGTTAACTCTTTCATGTTAACACCTTTTTGGCCCTGACAAAAATTAGACAAAGATCCCAGTTTTTTTGTCTTCACAATTCCTTTGTCAGAATTCAGACACTATCTTATATTATCATTCTCTATTTCAGAAATTTACCTGCTCATAAAAAAAAAAAAAAAAAAAAGAAAAAAAGAAAAAAACCCTCATGTAAGAAATTTGAGTAAAATAAAACAGACCTTTTCCTTCTTTAAGTTCTGGCTTATGTCTTTGAAAAACTCAACTCTTCATATTGGCATAACATAACTGTACATATAATTAAGTTTATAAGAAGGATGTAGTGATGCCAGTAGCACCCTTTCCCCATCGCCCTCCATTGGTAACTATTCCACAATAGCACAACCAGAATGTTGACGATGATATCATTAAGATGTTGAAATTCTCCATCACCAGATGGATCCCTCCTACTGCCTTTCTGAAGCTATAACCTCCTTTGCTCCACTCCACCCTCTCCCCAGTCCCCAGTAAAGGCGAATTAATTTTGCCTCTTGGAAAATATTTTTGTTTCATGAGTATCATACTGAAGGAATTTCAAAGCATGTAACTTTGGGGAATGGCCTCTTTTTACTTGATATAGCTTTCTGGAAATTCATAGGTTATTGCATATATTAATTTCCTTCATTGCGGTGTAGTATTTTACGATGTAGGTGTATTTAACAAAGTATTTAACCATACAATTACTGAGCATTCTTTTTTCAGTTTGACCTGGATGTTCCACATTCTCCACAGGATTTGGGAAATAAAATGCCTAGGACTTCCCAGCCCAGCAGTTGTAATATATGTCTAGGATTAACTTCTTATATTTGGTGTTTAAAATCTGGAAGCCTTAATGCCACTGATAGGTAGGCTAATTAACCTTTCTTTTTCGCTATCACTAACCCCTTTAAAGGGCCATGCCTCATCCACCTCTGTATCAGATCTATCATCCAGAATAAACAAATTGAAAAGGCCTTGAAAAAATAAACCTAGAAACCAGAACTCTCCCAGTGCTTCAAGGAATTCTAAGCATAATACTGTTTTTATGCCTAAAATACTAAAACTATTCATGGCTCAACACACTATATAATTTCATAACTATTGAAAACTCACAAAGACAGTTTGGGAGGAGATATCTTGAGAGCAAGACAATTTTAGAAAGAAAAAAGAAAAACAATACAAAACCTTGATTTGGATAAGAGATATTCTCTAATGTAAACACATTAACAACAGAAAGATTCCCTAGCTAACCAATCTATTTGTGGATACCAAGATGCCTCAGCAGTAAATCAGAATGGCTGAAAAAACAAACATTTGCTTCTCGGTTGTGAAGGCCCAAAGTCCAAGACCAAAGAACCAGCAGGTCTTCTATGTGAAGAGGATCACACGGTCTACAGACTTCTGATTGTATCATCTCTTGTCTGAAAGAGAAATCCCCTAACTAAGGTTTTTATTGTTTTTGTGAGGGGTTTTCAAGACAGGATTTTACTGTTTACCCAGGCTGATCTGAACTTGTGGTAATTTTCCTGCCTCAGCCTATCAACTACTGGAGGAGGAAAAACAAAACACGTGTGAACCACCACATCCTTACAAGTTTATTCTCACAAAGTCACTAGTCTCATTCTCCAACCCTTGTACCCTAATCCTCTCCCTGAGTCCCCATGGTCTAAAACTATCAAGTTGGGATTAGAATGTCAATGTACAAACCCTGAAGAACAAAATCTTGTAGTCCACTTCTGGGAGAACGTTTTCCAGCCAGGGATGCTCCTACACAGACATTGCTCTCCTTCAAACATCTGATCTTTTTTCCCCTACAGCCCAGAGATATGACTTGGAGGCAGGATCAGTCTAGAGGTAGGTGTAAGCAATCCGTGTTCATTCCCTGCCTCCGTAGTTGTCCAACCACCGTGTACTAAGATGAGTGGCGGATGTGAAACTAGAATACTTGTGCTCTTAGTCCTTCCCAACAATGCGAGTAACAGTAGACAATGTTGATGTAGCATGCTGAAGTTTCAGTGACACTGTTCTACCTGATTACCATACTATCTCATTCAGCAAAGAAACAAGCCTTTAAGCCAGTGCTCATATTACACTCTCTTAGGAAAGGAAGTTGAGACACAGAAAAGTGGACAAAGCTACTTCCTATTCAACCATGTACTCCTTCCTGGAGAGCGCATTTTCCTTGAGCTGCCCTTCGACCCCATGATCTGAGTATTAACGTGAGCCACATCTAATTCATGGATTTGTTTAAATAAATAAAATAATGAAAGATTGCCTTGAGTTTTCTCTCCTCTTGGCAGCTGTTCTGAAATATACAGTGCACATATAAAATGTGTTGTAAGACCTTAATCCTCTGGAAGAAACTGGGCCAGGAATTCTAGAGCCAGGACCCCCTTTACATACTTGAAGCTAAACCTCTCCAGGCTCTGCTCTCTCTCTCTCTCTCTCTCTCTCTCTCTCTCTCTCTCTCTCTCTCTCTCTCTCTCTCTCTCTCTCTCTTGCCCCCTCTAAGTAGGCCTGGATACTCCATTGCCATGGCAACCAACTGCCAGCTTCTGGATGACCTCATACCATGGCTGCCTCTCATCTCTCTTACATCTAATTTTAAAATGTAAATTCTACAGTAAGCAGTCTGGATTCTTAGCTGACTTCTTTTATAAGTAAAGGAGTTCATCTCGCAAACACATCTAAGGATTGCACATATAGAGCACAACCAATGTTTAAACCATTGTATCCTCCTACTCTGAGGACCTCCCCTGCCTCCCCCCATGTCTTTTTTTCCAAATCTGTTTCTCACTCACCTTTTGCTCTCCACCCTCTTCTACCTCACTGTAAGAGGCTATATATTGAACTAACACATCATCTATTGTTTGCTACATCTCAAAATAAGGTTTCCCGAAGTTGAAGAGGGGAACACACACACACACACACACACACACACACACACACACACATATATATTTTCGAAACAAAGCTCCCACACTGAAAGTTGTTCATGAGTCAGTAGGCCCACCGTCAAAACATGCTAGATTCACTGCTTACAATCATCTGGTGAGAAAGTGATCCACAACGGTTTGGGGTAGAACATTATTTTCAGCTGTGTGGCTTTTGCTTATGCTGCATTTCTTTAACTCTGTGAAGCTGTGTTACTGTGCCTGTCTAAGACACCTGGTGGTCCCAATAAAGAGCTGAACAGCCAATAGCGAGGCAGGAGGAAGGATAGGTGAGGCTGGCAAGCAGAGAGTATAAACTGAAGGAGGATGGAGGAAGAGGAGGAGCAAGGAGAAAAGAAGGGAAGGAGGAACTCAGGGGCTAACCATCCAGCTACACAGCAATCCACCATGGAGTGAGAGTAAGAGTTACAGAAACAAGAGAACAGGAAAAGCCCAGAGGCAAAAGGTACACTGGATAATAAAAGTTAAGGAAAACTGGCAAGAAACAAGCCAAGCTAAGGCCAGGTACTCATAACTAGCACTCATAACTAAGAATAAGCCTGTGTGTGTGATTCATTTAGGAGCTGGGTGGCAGGCATCCCCCAAAAGAGTTCACAAAGCCAAAAGAGAGAAAAATATCTCACATTAATATTTCGAATCAAAAACATCTTAGATGGTATCTTCACCTACATCGGGCCACCGCGCAGCTCCTTCTCTTTCAAAGGCAGCTGGCTAGGACTCAGCTCTGCCAAATGGCAGACAAGCAGCTGTCTCTATAGTGCTGCATACAGCAGGACAGCCTCCCTCAGGATGGAGAAATCCTACTACAAAGCTCAGTGTTAATAGACCCAATGGGTCCTTCAGGGTTAGCCAGATGCTGAGGGGTCCATATACAGGAATTTACCTTGAAGGTACACCATGCATAAGCATCTAGGAGCAGAAGTCAGGCTTGAAAATACATTTGAAGTAAGGAAGGCAAATTAGCCTGGAAGTTGTGTTTGTTGTGTGGGAAGGTGATGGCAGAGTAAATCTTCTAAATTTAAGTATATTTTATGTTAATTGCAGAAAGTACATAGATGTGTAGCTTTAAATCTCACCCATGGGGAGCTGGCTTTCGGCTTGTTGGTTTCTTTTATTATGCTCTCAAATGACTCCATTCCTTGTTTGTATTTACTGGGGAAGCACAGATCTATTTCTGAATAGGTTTACAACTTTAAGTGTTTTAAGAAAGTTCTTTTTAATAGCAGCTAGTTAATTGTACCATGATGGCTCCTAAGTGGAACGTTGTATCTATTGGTCTTAAGTGCTGATCTGGATAGAACATGTTCAGCAGTGCTACTATAATCTTTTTCATTTAAAGCATATGGGAAGCTGAAAATTAAATATGCCTCAATCTACTGCCCCACTGCTACATAAAGACTAATGAAAGTCTATCACTTCCAATGAAGTGCAGGTCAGTGTAGGACGATGTCTTCCTTCTCTTGAGTCAGTTGCAAATGTGTTCTGTGCAGCAGGGAGGTTCTGTGTGCACTTAAGAGAGGAGGCATTTGAAGTAGAAGGACAAAGGAAGTGTGACAGCCCTGGGTGAGTGACTAGTATTCAAAGGGAATCCCAGCAGCCCAGCCCATGTGGGAAATAGCCAGAATCACTTTCCTTGTTGATGTGACCTAATTTGTGACAAGAGGCAACCTGAAGGAAGAAGGTTTATTTTGGTACAGTTCACGGAGGTGCGGACAGATGGCAGAAGGAGCAGCTGTATGCTATGCCTATGTGGCTGCTTGCTTGCACCTCACTGGATCAGAAAGCAGAGAACAGGCAGGAAATGCAGCCGGGGCGGGCTCTGAACCTAAAGGATCAACTCCAGTGACTCACTTCCCCCAGCTGGGCCTTGGCTTTTAAAGGTTTCACAGCCTCCCAAAATAGCACCAGCAGCTGAGGAGCAAGTGTTTAACACAGAGCCTGGGGACCAAACCCCAGCGTCCGGAAATGAGCAAGTATAGACAGAAGGACTAACCAAGCAAATAGGCCTGAACTACAGTAGTCACGCTAGCCCTGTGTGCTCACCACAGCCTCCACCATCTGACAGCATTTGTGAGCTCAAACTGCTTCTTGGAAATACAAATGCTGAAGGCCCATCCCAGGCTAACACTGACCTAATAAAAACCCGCATGTTAACAAGAATCTGTAGGTTTTGCACATGAAGTCTGAGGGACTCAGCAACACCACCCCACAACCTTACTGGAATGAAGAGAGAGCCCTATTTAGCCCCAGGGAGTGCCTAGGAATGTGGTGGCAGCCCTTCACCTCAGGGGAGGGTGATGCTATAGGGATACTGCAGTGGAAGACTGTGATTTGAAAGACCCAAATCAACTCTTATCTGGGGCCTGGAGCAGGGGAGAACAGAAGGAGGACCAAGTATTGCACACTCCATCCCAGCTCACTGTGGCAAAGAAAAGCTCTCCTTGGACTCTTTACTTTCTTCCCTGTGTGATGTTATTGGATTGGATTTCTTTTCTTCTAGAGGACACACTGGTTTCAAAAGCAATGACCTAAATTCCCGCTTCTACCCAGACACTTTCCATTTGGCAGCCCAAAGCAGGGTTTGCACAGACTGAGCTCACAGCTCGCTGAATGGGATTAGAATTTTGAGTTTGAAATTCTACAGGCATTTTAGAGTCAAGAGAAAGTTTAGGGAAATAAATCAACAAACACAGGTGACCTTGTTATAATTCTGCTACAAAATGCCCATGGCAGAGCCAATATGGAATAAGCTCTTTCTTCTGGGTACCCTGTAACTTGTCTTCCTGACACTGGGTTCAAAACAACAGATTTTATGCTAAATTTCAGCTAAGTCAAATGATAAAAATAAGTACACAAAAACACAAAATACTTGTAATTTAACTGAAGGGGCAGATATAAACAGTAGTGTAACCGTGTATAAATAAAGGGGACACCTGTACTAGCTTTCACCTGCAGGACAGGTCATTCTGTTTCCTCTGCTCCTCACTGCATGCCAACCATCTCTTCTGCAGGGGACACCAGCTAGGGCTTTTTAATGCAGTTCAAATTCTGAGACAATCTATCTGGAGATGTGTCAGATGCTGAGGTTGAGGATTCGGTCTTAGAAACTGCTAACCCTTACCTCAGGTGCTAACTGTGTGTTCCAGGATGCCTTCCATGCTTGTAACCCTCCAGTCAGGGATCTCAACACCCCTCCCCTTCACCAGATTTGACCAATTTGCTCCATGCTGTATAGGAAAGAAACGCTGTTTAAAAGAAAGGAAGGAAGGAAGGAAGGAAGGAAGGAAGGAAGGAAGGAAGGAAAGAAAGAAAGACAAGAAAAGGTATTTAAGAACACAAGAGTAGAGATGATTATGGTGGGGTAAAAAGAAAAGGGGTGTGGCATTGCCATGTAGTCCTTTCACTCTCTGGTCCAGCTGTGCCCTGAATTCTTTAAGATTCTGTAGAGACTTCATTGGGAAAGCACAAGAGAATCATAGATAACCATGTGGAAAGATAATAAGGACAATAAGAGAACAGTCTTGTCCTAGGAGGGACTAGCGTCCCTGATTAGCAATTTTCCCAGTGACAAGAAGTAGCCCAAAACTTCACCAAAATAGCCAACTTTATTCTCTTTCTGCTCCATTTGCCCTTAAAAAACAAGGAGTAGTTGGTAGTCAAGCTAAAGTAAGCTACACAATTAGTATTTCATAAAATATCTATTAGAAAAAATAAAGAGGTACCGAGGGCCTGCCTGTGGTGGCAACCAATAAGAGGAACTAACAACTGGAGACTGTAAGTGGGCAGGGTGGCCATGTCCCACAAGCCCAGCCCTCCAGAAGTGAAGGCGGGAGACTCTCAAGTCTGAGGCAAGCTTGGGCTGCATTCCAAGGTCAGATTTTCAAACAGTAGGAGTGGGCTGTAGAGGGTGATGGTGGAGTGCTGTCCTGGCATGTGAAGGACCACAGGTTTAAGATGCAATGCCAGGAGGGAAGATCCTTGATGTTTGACAGAAACACTTCTGCCTGACTGGCCTGGGACTCAAGGAAGCAAGATATGGTTAAGTTCAAAAGCTTCATCAAGGCAAGAAGATAGAGGCTTTAGTGCCAAAGCCATTTACTCTATAAATATACCAATAACTTACTGTGACATGAGTCATTCTAGATAACATGTGAATTGTTAGATAGCATAATGCATACTAAGCTGCACACCATTCCTGACTGAACATAGTAAACTGTCCTTCTGGTTCCAGATATGTGCAAGTTTAAATAGATCACCAACTTCCCAGATGGAACCTTCCATCTTCCCCATGTGCTGCTCTCACTGCCTTCTTCCTGATTGGCTCCTTCTCTGTTCATTGTGAGCTTTCTAACTTTCGCCAACTGGTCTTGACACCTGTCTATCATCCTAGGAACCAATAGAGCTCCAGGCTAATTGACACCTGTCTATCATCCTAGGAACCAATAGAGCTCCAGGTTAATTACAAGCATGTTCCTGGGAGTGGAGTCATAATTATTATCAGACTTTTGTCAGTTCCCTAGCCCACAAATATAACATGTAATACTGTCAATTATGAGATGGCAGGAACTTTCAATAAACCTGCTTGTGGTTTATATGGAAAGGGTGGGTGAGAGGGCTCTTGACTTCCTACCATCACCTTTATGAGGTGGTGTGTCACAAGAGCAGATAAGACCCAAACTGGAGTTGTCAAAGATCCTTTTATCATATTCCTTCAAAATTCAAAGGATTTGCTTTGATTCTGCCTACTATTATAAACGTGCCCACTCAAACACTGGAGTGTGGGCTGCCTTGCCAACCCTCTCCCCCCTAGTGAAATGCATATGAGACAGCATGTAGAAGAGGCTGTATCTACTCAGACAGCATGAGCTGTAGCTCAGTGGTACAGCGCTTGCCTCACCAATGCAATGTCAATAATCAGTACCGCAGGGGATTTTTTTAATTAAAACATCGGGCTGGAGATGTGCAGCAGAGGCCGACGTCTCTTGTTTCTCTTACACAGGACCAGAGTTTGGGTACTTGGTGGCTCACAACCACATGTAATTCCAGTTTAGGGGTTCTCATGCACTCTTCCAGCCTCTGTAAACACCCATAGTCACTTGTGTATAAGCACACACAAACACTTGCAATAATAAACTAAATCTTTTAAAAAGTAAAAAAAAAAAATACTTTAAAAGAAATGCAAACTCCTAAGGCAAAGATCAGGAATGAAATGGGTACCCTACCAAGAGAGAAAGAGAGTTAGTTATCAATCCTCAGGAAGGCCCTGCAAAATAACCCTTCCCTTTTCCACCAGCACAGACCCCAGAGACTCCCTTGATATGAAAGACATTAACATATGTAAAGCAGGCAGCATGGAGCCCAGCATATATTAGAGATTCAATAAATATTAGTTCCCAGCCCTATTAAAAAGAACAGGAGCTACAGTGTTTGTATGGCTCTTTGGCCATTACCATTGTGTAGCACAGTGAGAAGTGTGTGCATAATTAAATATGTACCACTATGGTAATTTTGGTTTTTAATTTTATCGATAACATCATTATACACATTATGTAAGCTCAGAGTAATTTTTGCTTATGTAGCATGGCTACCCGTTCATAACTTTACAAAGAAAAAAAGTCACATCTGAGAGAAAAGCAGTGTAATAACTTTCTGGAGTATGAATAGTTCCTTCTATCTAAGGCCCAGTGGATTCACCTCTCTCTGGCCTGGACTTTTTCCAATATCTCATTTATACATTTTTCTCCTCTGCCCCCATTTAAAACAGTAAAAAATAAAAATAAAGAAGCCTTCCTTTGTCACTGCCAGCAAAAAACAAAAAAATCTCCAGAAGCCTCCTCTTCCATCTGTTTCTGGCTGCCTTGATGCACTGTGTAATTCAGCCTTCCAGTCAGAACAAGGTGCTCACTATAGGAGCTGATGGGCCCCTGCCAGAGCAATGCTTCATTCAAAATCATTGATCAAAACACTGGCTGGAAGTGAATGTGGACTGTCACTCAAAGCCATAAGAAGCTGAAAGCAACCACACCCATTTACCAATATCTGAGACTAGAAGGAAACATTAGCATCAGATTGAAAAATAGCCAGACCCCTCAAACTTGAAAGCAGACATTAAGGAACAATCCCAGAGCTGAAATTGGCATTGAGCTTATGGAAAAAAAAAAAAAAAAAAAAAAAAAAAAAACAGGTAGAATTCTCCACCATGGTCCAGGTGGGAAGTTTTCTTATATTTTAAACCCAGGAAGGCATAAACAATAATTTAAAATAAATATTCTATGTATTTCCTACTGTTTAATAATCATCTTGACTCATAACTAATGTCAGAAAGTAACAATATCAACACATGGACTCTATCAATGCAAAGTAACCTGTGTAACATATAACGCTGTCAATCAATTCTCTAGGTCAAACCTGGGGAGCGTGTGTATGTGTGCATAATTATCTACACATCCATGTAGTTGTGTGCATGCATGCAGATGTACATGTTCTTGTGCTGGTAGAGTCCAAAGGTCAATATTGGTTGTCTTCCTCAATTGGTTACAATCTTTTTAGAGACTGAGAGTTTCCCTGAAACTAACTCATCAATTCATCCAGGCTAGCTGGTGGCCAAGGAGCTTGAATAGTCCACCTGTCCCTGCCTCCTGGCACTGGGATTGCAGATGGAAGCCACAATGCCCAGCTTTCAGCATGGATACAGGATTTCATATCCAGGCCCCCATGCTTGGGCGGCAGACCTACTGAACAAGTCATGTCCTTGGGCCATAGTTCTCATCACAGAATTCACAGGGGTTAGGAGATAAACTCGGTGGCCTGGCCTGGTTATCCAAGAATATCACTTGATACTATTTTAGTTGAAATGTAAATAGAAAATAGGCTCATTCTCAATAAAAAAAAAAAGTAGCACCATATATATTTCTGCAGCCACTAAGAGCAAAAAAAAAAAAAAAAAAAAAAAACCAAAGCAAAACAAAACAAAACAAACAAACAGCATTAGATCTACTCAATCTACTCATTGCAGTCATTCCCTGGCCCCTGTGATTCCCCAGTCCTAGTTTGACATGTGAGAATGAAAGTCCCATTTCTGTTTGCATGGGCATGTGTGCATGTGCAGGTGTGTGAGCATGAATGTGGGTGTACAGGCCACAGGTTGGAATTGAGTATATTCTCCAACTACCCTTCACCTTGTTTTTTGAGACAGAATACTTGACTGAATCAGGAGTATACTGTTTGAGCGAGGCTGATAGATCTGATGGAGGTCCATGTTGGTTGAGGGGGGCTGATGATGGTCACTGAGTTCCAAGCATCAGCCAGTACTGTCTGCCCTGGGCTAGGATCGTCTGCATACACAGTCAATCTGGATTTTCACATGCTTGCTGGATATGCACACTTAGATTTGCACATCAAATATTTTTACTAACTTAGCCATGGTCCTCAGCCCACACTCACCATTTCTAATTAAGACAGCCATGTTGCCCACATGGTTGTGTGGGCCTTTACCACATATTTCGAAACACACTAAAGAAAAAAACTAGAAATTATGGTAGTAAGAACCCTGTAGTTGGCTAGAGTTACAGGGTGGCAAAAATGAATAGATATTCTAATCTCCAAACAATTTTAAATTTTAACTGTAGTATCTTACAAATAAAGTAATTCTTAACTCTAAAAAAAAATAATGACCTCGACTGGAAAGTCACAAATTCACCAAGTAAATGTTAATAGCTTGCTTTAAAATTAACCATGTAGGGCTGGCTTAGACAATCTGACTTCAAATCTCAGGAAGGAGGGAAATGACTTTCACAAGTTGTCCTCTGACCACCTCAGACACACCATAGACATGCACATATGAACTCATTCACAAGTACACACATACTCACATGCATGCACGCACACGCACACACACAGGAACATACACACAGACACACACACACACACACTAACACTGTAATGAGAAAAGAAGATTTGACAGCATGGGAGACTAAAGTACTAGGAACACATATGGAGGAAGATGACTGTGAAGACAAACTCCTCAGCATCCTCAAACCTCATTCTCCAGAAACCCTTGGGACACCATCAGATATGGACTGTGTCCTGGGAAGCAGGTATAGTGCACATACAAGCAATATAAATCTAAAAGTACACATATTTATTAGCAGAAACTTGCAGTTTATTGCCACTGTGTGAATAGTAATCATTACATTTTTAAAAATAGATGCAGATGTAATATTTATGAGGTAAATAATTCTAAGTGATTTCAGAGTTCCCTTTCAAACAACAATAACCACCCACTCTATCTATGTCGTGAATGCTCAAAGTTCTTTTCTATCATTTACAATGGAAACGTATTTCTTTACAATAGTACACACTGTACATTTCCTTTAAAAAGAAATTCTTTCCATGGCACGATATTCTGGCCACATACAGTAGCAGAATATGTTGTTTGTGATGTCATCGCTGTTTTCTTATGTCTACCTGGCTTAATTCAACTCATTAATAAAGGTCTTCAAAACAACCCAGGGGTTGAGAAGAGGGATCAATTCTATGGAAATCTTGAGACAATACTTTCCATAGATCTACAACTTCCATTGCTCAAGTATTGATTTCAGGGAGCTTATGCTCTCTCGAGCTGACTTTGAGCACAGTGGCCAAAGCAATTCCTAGCCTCTGAGGCAGGAGGCTCAACTCAGACCCCCAAAGGCCTAGAAGTTGGGCAGTGAAACTATCTGCTGTCCCTTGACCCCTCCCGCTACTTACTCCACTCCTTCACTCTTATTCTGCAAAGAACAGACACCATAATCCTCATTGAGTGTGCCGATTTCACCCATTCCAAAACTTGTTCTGACTTGAAGAAGAGGCAGAATCCACTGTTAGCAAGAAGACTGCTGCGGGAGGCCATCCTTTAGCAAGGCAAAGATATGCTGAGTAGGGACCCCCCCCAAAAAAAGTCTCTGTACATAGTGGTGAGTCCATCACAAAAACAGTCTCAGCAGGGTTCTTATGTGAAGTCTACTTCCTAGTCTATCACCAGAGAAACACACACATGAGGCACAACTCCCCCCCCCCCATCCTCCTGAGAACATTAAAGTCACAGTGGAGGATAAGTTTGCGGCATTTGGGGTTTTCATTTCTTAAAAGAAAGTCAGAGATAGTATCCATGTGACAGTCAAGATAAAACTTTGTAGCCTAAAGTGAAAGAGATTCTATTTCCCATTCCTACCCAACAAAGGCAGAGCTTACAACATTAACAGTATTGAGAAAACCACCATTGTTGACCAATACCTGACATGAAATTCTATTTTAGAAGATCCAAACACATGACAGAAAGATCTAGACAATTGTGGAGAACGTTGTGAATCATGGCTTACGCCCTTAGGTTATTGTATTTCCTATTCTGGGGTAGACTGTAGTTTCCACTGCATCTACCGTGTTCAACACACTACACTGGGCTTTAGCAGTTTGTGAGATAATTTCACACATGCAACAACCGTACATTTCTGTGTACTGAAAAACTCTGAGCCACAGGAAAAATTAAGTCACGTTCTTCCAACCACAACAGTAGAGGCTAAGCTGGAGTACTCCTGAAGCCAGAGCCTTGGGTGCCTGCCTTTCTACCACTAACAGTCAAAGCTCTTGGAATGTGACAGTGATCTAGACACAGAGCTTACGCAATGACTTGGGTCATGGCTTATTTCTTCCATTGTGCAGGTGTGAAAGAGATGAAATATTTGTCCGTGATCATGAAGCCTGTGAAGAAAGTAGAAGTTATAGCATAACAATCCAGCTGAAGGCAGCCTGACCAGGATTATGTGTTAGCCTACCCCAACATCCACCCCATCTGTGATCTGCTACAGCACAGGTACGGGGAGGGGGAGGGGAGAGGATATTGCAGCAATGGCACGTCTAGGAAGAGTCCCAGTGAGGGCCCAGTGTCAATGTCAATAGTGTAGCAGAGACTAAGGGCGTCAGACACACCAGTGACTCATTACGGTGAACACCTGTGTGTAAACATGGATAGAGGGGTGGGGTTTACTGTGTGACCCACTATGTCACACTACAGCTTCCATGAGCTTTTCCCTTTATTCCTCTCTTTTCATTTTTCCCTGTTTTTAATCTTAAATTTTACATTGTTTTATTTGGAGTGGAGGGGAGAAGTTGCAAGGGCAGAGGATGGATGTGAGTGGATGGAAGATGAATGGGATCAGGATACATGATGTGAAAGGTATAAAGAATAAATTTAAAAAGAAAGTTTAAAAAAAGCTGCACATCAAACCAAGTTCATGTCTCTTCCTTGCCACTACTCTTATTATTAATCAATACCGACTCAACTGCATTTGCAAGAGCAGTGTCATCTGACGAGCACTCTGTGGAGCACAAGAGAAACTGAATGAGCTCACAGCTTTCACTCTAGGCAGAGACTGCAGCCCTAAGGGTAGCCAGGGTCCTCAGATCCTCCCTTCTTCCCAAACAGCCCATTTCCCTTACAGCTTATAAGGATTCCAGACTTTGACATATGCTAAGGACATTGTGAGGAAGCTCCTTTTCGGCTTATATGTGGAGGGTGTGTGCGTGCATGCATGTGTTCATGTGTGTGTGCTTATGGGTGACACTAGTGGAATTCCTCAAGAAGCCAGGTTTGCATGACTCCACATTTTGCAATATCCCCTTAAAATGTGCTAATAAAAGGGTGGGGAAGGAAATAGTATTAATTTGATCCCCTGTTTTCCTTCATGCCTTCTACAGAGAAAAAACCACTTCCCTTCAAACAATTGCAGCACACCACCCCAAACCAAACACCTCATCCCTCTGAGGGGAAAAAAATCCCAAGAAAACTGTGGTAATTGCCTCCAAACCCGGGGCTTTATATGCAAAGTCGTTATGACATTCACAGAGCTGGGAGGAACAGCAACAGGGCTGTGCTTCTGGAAAGATGAAGCCAATTTCAGAATTCAATTTTCAAAAGGAAATGCCATGTTTGTTTCATGTCAGCCTCTGCTTCAGATCACAACAACAGAAAAGAAAAAACAAAGAAAAAACCTAAACCATTAGTATGGCTGGCTACTTGCAAGCCGAGCAGAGGGCAGATGGAAAGCCTTTTCGTTGGCTGGAGCCCTGTCTTGTCTGTCCCCATCACTCTGGAAGCAGCTGAGCAAACCTCACTCCTGTTGAATGAGAACTAACACTTACGTACACTTCCAAATATTTATATAAATAACACTATTTTAAAAACACAGACTGGCTGTCATGCAGACAGGTGGTCTGGCCGGCTGCCTTAGCAGTTCTGATATGGGCTTGCTGCCCAGTTGGGCAGAAGCCTAGCTTCCTCTCCCCTCCACTCCACTCCCCTCCCAATCATCCTGGAGTAACACAGTGCACAATCACATTTGCACATGTGACCCTCATGCTGATGCAATCTTTCACTAAAGTGGGAGAATTCTGGAAGGGAGCCTGTGGCATGTTGTAGATAAAAGCAATCTTTAGAGTATAGATGTATATAGATGTCAAAGACGAAACCACCCAAACTGATACAGCTCCCTGTGCTTACATTTGCATATAGGTGCATTACTGTTTCCAGCTACCTTGTATACATACAGAATTAGTGAAAGAAAACATGTAGCTGGGGTCCAGGAGATGCTCGGTGCCCTGTGCCCAGAATGAGGCCTTGAGTTTAGATGGTGATGCCCCACATAAAAAGCTAACATGACTTCAAATATCTGTAATAGAAATCAAAACAAGCTTGCTGGCTAGCTAATAACCATCACTAGAAAATAAATGGAAAGTCATTAAGTAAGACATCCCCACATCAACCTCTGGCTTCCACAGATACATGAATTGTGTGTTCCTTCATATATTCATGATATATACCTCATACATTACAAGAAGGGCAACCCCATACCCACCATAAGTACACATATACATAACTATGTACCAAGCACACACACACACACACACACACAATGTATATGTATATGTATATGTATATGCATATTGAGTTTCTTTGGTCTAGATTCAGAGTCCTTACCAAAGATTGTTTTTATCACTGCTACCTGGTGGAAAGCATTTGAGTTTTATGTTTGCTTGTCTTAATTACATTCAAACAACACAAGCACCAGCCCAGTGCATTACTTTGTGCTCCCCTTGCTGGATAGCTATGTGTTTTTCAAGCTGGATATTCAGATATTCAGGGCATATGGGGACAAGGCTGAGTTAGCTCAGTGATGACAGAGGTCATTGCTCACCAGGCCTGCAAATAATCCACCCTCCAACTGTCATCTACAGTGCAGCTGGACAGGGATGCATCAATCTGTTTCTATACTGCATTGTCACTGGTCAAGAATGGCCTGTTCTCTTAAGCCTCTATGCTTTCCAACTGAAAGCAGAAAGGAGAGATGTGCCTGAGTTATGTCAATTATCACAAAGTTCCTGCTGGGATGCAGTCCCTGCCCTTGGGTGCAGAAGCACCCAGTGTTTGGAAGAAGACCCTGCTTTTCTTCCAGAGTGCCCAGGCACATATCCACGAACAGACAGAGATGCCTGTCCACTCATATCTTAATGGGAAGCAGAGAGAAGGACCTGAGAGACTACAGGGCGGTTGAAAGACTGTCAAGCAAAACTGGATTAAATGGGATAAAGTCATAATGTTGCCAGAAAGGCAGGCAACAATTGTGAACATAGGAAAGTAAATCATCTATAAAATGTTGATACTGTTTTATATATGTTTTCATACTATTCAGCTAAATTATCCTTTATGATTAAAGAAGGGGGGGGGGAGTTACTGTTATGACTCTGAAATGTGATCCTGGGGGTTTATACTTGGAGTTTGGCTCTTTTTCTCCCTCCCTCTCTCTCTCTCCCCTCTCTCTTCTCCCCCTCTCCCCCTCTCTCTCTCTGCTCTTGCTCTCTCTCCCTTCCTCCTTTCCCTCCCTCCCTCCCTCCCTCTCTCTCCACCACCACCACTCCCTCCCCACTCAGGCACAGCTGCACATTAATTCAACCAAATTAAACTGTTAGGATGAAATACCACCGAAATGCATTCTAAAGTGTAATTCCTCTGAAACAAGTATGTGACTTTATTAAAAAAAAAAAAAAAAAAAAAAAAAAAAAAAAACAAGTACCCATCAAAAGGTGAAAGAAATATATTACATTATGATGAAAACGAGGTCATTTAGGAAAAGGCTGAAATAGCACTCTTTTTGAAATGGCATAGGGAGGCTTTTCCAACACACGAAAAGGGTGACTTTTTCTTCTGTGCTCACAGCAGAAGGGAGGTGTTTGTTTGCAGATAAGGTCATGTCCTATCCTAGGCCTAGGAACTCACCCTTCTCTGGAGCCTGATGCCCTTATCTTTCACACTTTCAACCATACTCAGTGATCATTTTCTGTCCACTCTGCTGTCGTCTAGAAAAACAACTGACAACTGACAAGGAGTAATCTCACAGTGATATCTTAAAGAGATATCAAATAAAGTCTCCAAGCAAAAGTCACTTATTTGAAAGAAAATGAAATGAACTGGGGGGGGGGGTGTCAGTTTTAAAATCTGTTCTCAGTTGCTTTTCTTTGGCCATAATGAAAACAGAGGATGAGATTACAGATTCAACAACATATACTTTTTCAACTATAAAAAATAAATTACACAGTGGCTGAATCATTAGAGAATGGATAGATGAATGAATGAATGAATGAATGAATGAATGAATGAATGAATGAAAGAATGAATGATCCCTCTGGCCTTACAGAGCTCCCCACACAGAAGCAAAAAGGAAAAGGTTCAGATATATAGCCCTCTATGAGATTCTTGGGGAAAAGTGAACTATAATCCCCACTGAAATTAATCTTATGACAATTAAGAGACTGTTTGTTGGAGCATTAGCAGCCTTAGGCAATCTCAACAAGCCCATTCCTGGCTGCTGGTAATGACAGATTTCTCAGTGAGTATTATTTAATTAAAAATAATTTGAAAGAGCAGTTCAGCTAAGAAACTACATTTACTTACTGGAAACACTAAGTAATGGTAAGTGGAAAAGACATGTCATTTGTTAGTCTACTCTGTTATCTTTCTGAAATACATCACTATCCTATAGGTGTCTACACTAGATGATTTTTCAGCTGTCTGTGAGGTCATCATGCCCAAAGAACTTTAGCCCTCACTGTACAATGCTGTCAATAGTCCTTAGCAGTTGGATTGTGTTAAGAAATCCCCTGAGGCTTCAACTGTTCAAGGCCAGCATCCTTTGTCCTTCCCCTCTCTAGACAAGGACATTGCCAGCTCCGTTTGCTTGTATGTCCTGCTCCCTCCCACCCCCATCCATCATTTGCTGTTGACCACCCCCCCCAGAAGTGATGTCCTTTGTTCTAGCTCCATTCTCAAGTCTGTAAGGTTGCATCAGCTACTTGGTGGCTAGCTGGGTCTAAATCACAAGCCTGACCCAGAAAAACCCACCCAGATTCCATGACACTGACTGCAGGAAAGCAAAACCTGCCTGCCCTGTTAGAAGTCACTGCACTAAATTCCCTGCATCCAAAAGCATCTTTCAGAGTTGACTATAATTTAAAGACTAATTTTAAACTGGCAAGGGATGGACTACCCTAAGTTGCTCTGACATCCAGTGGGAACAGGCAGCAGGAGATGAACTCCACAACTGCAGCAACAACCTTGGGGAAAATGCAAAATTAGAACAAATTCACTTTCTGGAAGGAAAAGTAAGTTACTCAAATTTTCATCTCAACAGTGATTTCTATGACAAAACTCACAAACTGTTCAAGATTAGTCAGTGAAATAGAGAGTGTCTTGAGTAACAAATCTGTCTGTTTTCTTGAGTTCTTTATATATTTTGGATATCAGTCCTTTGTCAGGTGTGGGGTTGCTGAAGATCTTTTTCCATTCTGTAAGCTATTGTTTTCTTATTGACTGTATCGTTTGCCTTTCAGAAGCTTGTCAATTTCAGTGGCCTTTGGTTCCTTTGGTAGCCAAACAAAGCAATTTAAAAATAATTAATTTAATTAATAATTAAAATTATTGGGTGGCTGCTAATTGTAGTCACTGGAATCTATTAAAATTCCTGCCAGAGATGATCTTTATATCTTTATCTTGATGTGATCTGTGATTGACTAAAAATTGAGCTGGATAAGAAACATGGTTGTTAACCAAAACAGATTTTCCTCATAGGATTCTGAAGCCAAGCCTGAAATTTAGTCAGGTCCTGCTTGTGTTTGAGAGCAGCTTAGGGTGGGGTGCATGTACCAAGAGCACAGGCTACCACTGTGGATTAAAACAGAGTGCAGCAGCAGAGAA
The DNA here is from genome assembly GCF_943737965.1 of Phodopus roborovskii. Classification (NCBI taxonomy): domain Eukaryota; kingdom Metazoa; phylum Chordata; class Mammalia; order Rodentia; family Cricetidae; genus Phodopus; species Phodopus roborovskii. The sequence continues at coordinate 5,473,433 of NW_026126583.1, read as the reverse complement.
TTCTTCTCTTTGATTCTTCTGAGTCCAAAGTAGCTTTCACTCAAATACTATCAAAGGCATCTGATTAAACTCTTCTCCAAGCAGGGTTCTGTGGTAAGGCATACTTTATCATACAGAGTATAATCAGACTAATAAATGCCTTATTTTGGAACAACTTGTGGAAATAGAATTTTACCTCTTTCTTTAATTCTAATTTAAGGCCACTAGCCAATTCCATTATTTAAACTGACTACTCAGAGTGGAATCTATTTGACTCATCAGGATGTATTTCCCATTAATAAGGCTTTCGTTTTTGCTCCATTCTTTAACCTCTATTTACTTTTAACAATTAGCAGAGAAACATTTGCAAAATCTTTCTCCCTAAAGTGGATCAAGGGGTTTCATTCCTGTTAAATGGTTCTTAGCCTTAGAGTCTGATAACAAAACCTGTGCTTCTGCAAGTTTCCTGAGCGATGCCTTCCTCTAGGCAAGATGAAAAGGACTGTAAGGAGACGAGACAATAAACATACTTTTCATATTTTCTATTCCAAAGAAACCCCAGTTCTTTTCCTGACATTTTAACTGCCAGTGCAGCTTCCACTGGTAACACTGAACATCTTTGTGGCACTATTATATGGTATTTACATATCAGAAAGAGAGAAAATGCCAGCATCAAAGCTGACTATAATTCCCTAATAGCAATCACTGTTCCACTCCAAGGAGCTAGCAATCCTGTCCTTGCCTGTGCGGTGTACGAAGTGTCTTCAATCATCAGGTTGTTAGGGGAAAATTTTTTTTTTCTGTTTAACTGACACTTTACAGCAAGGGCAAAACTAATTATGACTGAAATTTTTAAAAGGATGGATAATTCTTTTTGCCGCGAGCTTGAAACTCACCATTTCTCCTGAGCAAATGTGAGTGAAATGTTATCAGTGCTGACTGCTGTGAGCGCACCCTTGGCTCCTGGGGTTGAGGAGCACCTGAGGCCTCTGTATCTCCATCACTTGCCTATGACTGGCCTTCCCTTTCAGTTGGTGGAAAACATCCCTCTAGTCAGTGCAGCTACTGTCATCCCCTTGCCCAGGAAAGGGCAGGATATTTCTTCATCTTTCTGGGTCAACAGTGCTTCACAGAAAAGCTGTCTTCTAAATATCCACTGCTCTGAGAAGATTGTGGCCCTGTTCCTGTTGCCTAAAATGTGTCTGTCTTCTGTGATGCTATTTTTAAAAACAAATGGACATCACTACTACCTTTTCTTCCCTTTTCTGGGTTGCTTCAGTTTCATCGTTAGGATTTCAAGCTCCTTCCCTCCCCAAGCCCAGGTAAGTTGTGTGAAGAGATTGACACAGTGGTGAGCATCGCAGTATCACTGTCCCACTACTGGTCCCCAAAAGCACCTCTTTCAATACTGCTACGGAAATGACAAGGGCTTCTCTGAAATGGCAATTCATATTGCCAAATTACTGTTCACTTTGTTTTTAAATCTATTCCAAGTTTTATTAAATTCTTGTTTGGTGCTGATAGCCTACTAATTCTGACGATGGAGTGGGGGAGCCCAATGTTGTCATCGGGAATTCACAGGCTAGTAGGGAAGGCAAATCACACATGTGGGCATGCTGATACAAGGGACAGTGTCATATGGAACAGAGCATAGGCCTGGGGATAAACAAATGTTCTGTGGAAGAGACATTGGCAAGAAGAGAGGGGCTAGGCAAGCATTTATGTTTAAGCAAAAGACTGCAGGCGTTAAAATAGTTTGTAGCAGAACAGAGCAAGGACAGGAGGTGAGAGACAATGGCTGACTCCAGGAGTCACATTGCAGGGTTCCTTTATCGTCTGGTCAAGGAACTCAGATTTGATCAGTTATGAAATGAGGAGCCATTAGAGAAACTGTGGGCAATGAGTAGCCAATAAAGAAGAGTAGATTAGGCAGCGACACTAATGAGGAAGCTCATAGTGCTCAAGGTCTGAGGTGTAAAGCATGGCCAGAGAGATGGTACATCTGGAAAGGTGCTTGCTACCAAGCCTCACAACCTGAGTTCAATCTGAATGGCATGGGTGGATGTTGTGTGTGCACAGATTTGTACATACATACATACATACATACATACACACACACACACACACACACACACACACACACACACACACACACACAGAGTAAGTGTAATTAAAGAAAAACTGAAAACACAAGAGTTACTGTCAGGCAGAGATAGAGACAAAAGACACCTCTGATAGAAACTTAGAGGGTACCCTTGACAGAATGTGTCAGGTCTAAATAATCAGACATGGTGAGAGATGGAAATAGCATGAATCAAATTCTAATTTCTATATTTACACTTGGATGGCTGAAATTGCCATTCCTCAGGCTGTGTAAATAGAACCAGTGGGCCACAGAACAACAACAACAAAAACAAACAAACAAACAAAAAAGGAGTTCAATGGGAAAGAAATGATGTACAGTATAAAGCGCCAAGCCTGTATTTGTACAATGATGTAATGGTTACTTTTCTCACTGTTGTGGTAAGATATACCTAACAAAAACAACTGGAGGGCAGGGGTTTACTTTGGCTAGAAGGGGTATAAGTAGAGAACACATAGTCACAGGAGGATGAAGCTACTAGTCACATTGTGTCCTCAGTCAGGAAGCAGACAATGATAAACATTCCACTCACTCTCTTCCTTTTAACCAGTCTAGGACCACAACCCTTAGCATGGTCACAGTAAAGGTGGGTCAACTAATAAACTAATCTCGCTACAGGCATGCCCAGAGACCAACCTAATCTGGCTAATTCTAGATCCTGTCAAATTGGTAGCCAATACTAACCATCACAAATGAGTTCTGGTTTATAGAGGTTACTTGCTGTGTTTTATTAGATTTATCATTACTGTAAATCTCCTGATACTTCTCAAAGACCCAGGTGTGAAGCACAGGCTACATGGTTTCCTCTGATTGCCTTTACTTGTTTTACTCTAGTAAACTCTCAATGTGTAGGAAGCTTGGCTTCCCATGTCCTTAGATGTGAGTGACTATGAAGTATTTGGGACAGACTTACTCCTTTCTGCTGCTTCTGGCTGTCACACTCTAGAAAGAGAGCCACTGAGAGCAACTCTTCAGTCCTTCAGAGCTGGAGTCAGATCTCATAATCTCTCATTTGTCATGCCTGAATGAAAGCTAGCAAAGAACTCCTTCATGTACACCCATCTCTGTCACAACACAAACAGAAATTAGACCAATCTAACATAATTATGTCCCTATTCCTGTCAATGCATGAATCTGCCTTTTCTTTGTGAAAATTAGCATTATTATTTTAAAATTACAGGAAATTCTTCTGCATTGAACTCTTGATCCTGAATAGCCTGAATTATATCCCATGTGTGGCGGAATATGTTTTCTGAAGTTTGCAACAACATTTGTCACTCACAAACTCTCTGGAACATTTGTATGCTTTCATTGAGAGTTGGAGTCTCTTTTCCTCACCTTGGCCATGGTTTTCTAAGGGCTCATAACCAGAAGAATGCAATGGGTGTGAAGGCACTGTGAGGTCACTAGTATAGGGTGGCGCATCTGCTTTGAGAATAGGCACATTCACATGAAATCCTTAATCTCAGTGCCTTCCCAGAAGCCATCATGCTATGAAGAATCCCAAATCAGTTCCTGTGAAAATCATATACTCTAGTTCTAAATGAGACTGAACAGGGGTAGAGGATGGAGAGAGGGAAGGAGAGAGAGAGAGTGCATGAGTGTGTGTGTGTGTGTGTGAGAGAGAGAGAGAGAGAGAGAGAGAGAGAGAGAGGAGGGAGGAGAGAGAGAGAGAGAGGGAGGGAGGGAGAGGGAGATTTGCCCAGAACCCTCAACTATAACAGACCCCAAAGCTCCGGATTCAGGTACCATTTGGCTGCAGATGGCCATGAAAGCTCACACTAGAGTCATTCAAGCAAGACCCACCCAGATTCATGACCCAACAGAACCACAAGACATAATAAGATGCTTATTTCTGTTTGGAGTTTCAGGTTTGAGTGTGTTTTGTTTTGCAATAACAGTCAGAAAGTGGGCTTAGTGCCAAAAAGGTCCAGAACAAGTTCAAATGATGGAGCCCGAGTGGACCAGATCTCGCTTCCCTCACCCCTTGTTGATTATACTTTCAGTCCTTAATTTGGTCCCTGTGCTAGTTGATAACCTTGTGACCCAAACCAGGCTCCATTCAGCCTCAAATGACTAGGAAATCTTTTACTCACACAGTTCTCACTCCTCGTGGTGCTGGCCACTCCAACTTCTCTTAAAAGAAGCTCATTTAGGGCCATTTTATCTTGGGTCATTTGAGAAAAACTTATTTAGATTAATTTTTTAACAGGAGACTTGCCAAAGAAGGGTAAAAAATTCTCTATACTCAATGATCCTATCAGGAGTTAATTAAGCCACATTTTGGAGATGGAAGGAATTCCAACTCACATGTTCAGAATCCATGTTAAGGCTCCTTTATATACTTGAAAGGTGCTTTTAGTTGCCAAGGTAAAGACCACCACTGGGAATAAAAATAGCCCAGAAAATGAAGACATTTCACAATCATTACTCCTTGAGTTTGTTGTCTTATACTTTTATTGACAGGTTATAACTGCAGCAGCTTGTAGGTCAATCAGTAACTTTTCATATTCATATTGCTGGATATGTTTTGGGGGGACATATTCAAGACACAGTGATATCAAAAGGAAAAATATTGAATTGTAGTTGTTGTGGTTTCATTCTTTTGCCATAAGAAATATGGGGAGATCATAAAGCAGTATGGGGGAGAAAAGGGTATACTTGTTTGCACTTCTGACCCATAGTCCGTCAGTGAGGGCAATCAGGATAGAAATTCAAGCACAAACTTGAAGCAGAACCCATGGAGGAATCCTACTTGCTAAGTCACTCACACTCATGTTCCTTTATCATTCTTATACAACCTAAGACCACCTACCTGCTTAAGAAATAAGTCACCCACAGTAGGATGATTTCCTCTACATCAATTAACAATGAAGACCATTAGTCACTGCAGGTAATGATCACTGCTGGTCTTAGACCTGTTAATACTAACATAATGATCCACTGTATTATTTCACTATAAAGTATCTCTATAAGATAGTCTCCTAGTTTCTCACAGAAGTATGAAGTGGCTAACTTTCTGTCCCTCTAACCAAAGGTTCTTATAACAGTATGTTAAGAAGTTGATGAAAATGATGCTTTTCAAACAGTTTGTAAAATAATTTTAACATTCCTTCAAAGACCAAATATCTCATCAAAAATATTTTGACCATCTACTGTTGTATGTCTTGGCTGTTTCCATTTTTGTGCTTTAATAAGAATCCTATAATAAACATAGATATAAATAATATAGGTATCATAATTCCTTAGGATCAATTACATAGTCATTCAAAAGTCATAATACATGGTGTGGTGAAAAATTATCTTCCAGAAAGTTCATTTCAATAGGTACTTCTGTGTAAAGAATATAAGTTATATATATATATATATATATATATATATATATATATACACGCACACACACACACACACACATATATATATGTATGTATGTGTGTGTATGTATGTATGTTAACCTATGTTTTCATGTTTGCCAGCATAATAGGTTGAAATATGGCATCACTGCTGTATTCTTCAACATTCAGGGTTTGTGAAAATCAAATCTGTTTCACTTACAGATTCATTGGTCATCTCATTTTATCTATGCATCTCTGCTTTCTATTCTAGTGATCAACACTTTAACACAAAACATAAGGAAGTCTTCATAGGTGAGGAAAAGTATATCCTTTTTCTCTCACACCTCTCTAAAAATCATTTAATAATTTTCTATTAACTTTGGTAATGAGAGTTACACAAACTGTTTTGTTCTATTTTTACTCTACTGACCTGTATGTGTACTTTTTCCCATTTCAATATTCAGTACATGAGGAACAGATAATTAGTGGACGTCAAATGACTACTTGTTAACTTTTATTTAACTTATAGTTGACTAGCACAGCTGAAAGTGTCTTTCTTGCCATACAAATTAAAGTGGAGCTTACAAAATGTAAATACCAATAAAAGAAGAGGCAATTTTAAAAAACAGGAAAACAAAACGATATTGCAGCAGTTGTTAAAGAGAATTGAGATTGTCTATTCAATTCTGAAAGCCTCATATACATCACTGATCTTACAAAATCACAACTGAAAGATAGCACAGAGCCAGTAAGATGGCTCAGTGAGCAAAGGTGCCAATTGCCAAACCCAGCAACATGAGTTCAATCCCTAGCATTTCTCACACTGAAGGCCTTAAACATTTCTGATCAGAAGCAAGGAATCAATTGCCAAAGCTCTTGGCTTCCTTGCCTTGTCTTGTGATAATGTGTGCTAATGTTGCACTGTCTTTGGTTGCCTTTGCCCCTTAAGATATGCACTAATTGTCCTGGTAAGAACTGGTATTAAAAGGCTGGACAACTAGCTCAGTGATAGAGCATCTGTCTAGCAAGTGCAAGGCCCTGGGTTCCATCGCCAGCAATACAAGATAAATGTAAATACATAAATGAACGTGAAAATACAAATTTTATTGGATTAGAAACATGAAAGGCAGAAATAATACCAAGCTGTTAAATACATTTTCACAGTTGAAAAATTAATCGGCACTATATTATTTGTATCCAATATTACACTGTCAATGGCACATGAATAAAGAATAGTAACTATGTGACAAGCTCATGTAGTATATATTTAAAAAAAGATAAGTGATTACAATACAGAATGAAGCTGTGAATGAGAACATACAAAGAGCTTTAAGAAGACAACAGAGAGGGGAACACTGGGAAAAATAATTTTAAATTATTTAAATAACTAAGTTATTTAAATAATAGTAAGAAGAAGAACCTATAAGATTGCATGATAACCTGCAACAGCCTTTTAAAGGTCATTAGACTCCATCCAGGTTTATAACATTAAGAAAACTTTCCAACTCTTACTTTGAGAGGCAGAACTAAGCCTGACCTTAAACCAAGATTCTAGAATATGTATCATATTCCACAAAAAATCTTTTTATAAAATCATACATTGGACATTTTTTATTTCAATTCAACAAGTAAATAATAAACACCAATTAAGGCTTTATTTTTATTTACTTTTTAGTTTTGCTTTTTAAATTCTTATTACATGTATGGGTGCAGGCATGCCTGGGTGGGGTGGGGCACTTCCAAGTGTGGATATGCATATGCATACCACAGTTCACAAGTCAGAGGGCCTACAGTGCATGGGAGTCTGTTCTGTCATAGCCTTTTGGGTCCAGGGATATCCAGCTCAAGTTGCCAGGCTTAGCAGCAAGCCATTTCAGGCAATGAGCCACTTGTCCACCCTTTGTTTTATTTTCTTTAGGGAGTAGGTCATTGTTTTTCATCTTAGAGACATCAATAATTGTTTCCATGTCGTTTCTTGCATACTAGAGAAAGGAGAGCTAAATGCTGTTCCAGTATGAGAGAGAGAATGCATAGAAGGAACAGCATTGAACAAGCAAGTCCAAAGTGTCTGGCTAAGGTGAAGCTGAAATTTCAGAAAAGCACCCCTAAGGAAGCCACTTGTCACACAGGCAGCCGAGCTTTGGGAAGCTGGGTCAAGGTTAGAGCTCAGGGAGACCCAAGGTGTGCTCTCAGTGACAAGCGCTTACATGACTTATGCCCAAAGCTACTTTGAAGTGTTGGACTAGAGAGAAAAGGAAATTTCTTGCCTCTTAAAATAATCAGACAAGAAATGATGAGTCTTTTATCCTGAAGTCTAATTCATTATCTTGTCTCTAATGAGTGACTCCTCCCCACTTCCTGCCATAGACCAGCACAGAGGCACAGGTGTCTTCTCCCACACTGGCCTTTAGTGGGAAAGTCCTGGAGAGTCTGTCTCCTACAGGACCAGTGTCTAAAGATGCCCTTTCCAGCTTCTCCTAGCCTTCTAGCTGGTTCTCTTGCCTCCTTGCCAATAGCCTTTCTACAGTTTTTGCTCACTGTAGTGTTGGCATGTCAGAGCCTTGGCTTGTTCGCTATAAACACATCTCTATGTTGGAAACACATCAATCCATTTCCAATAGTAGTGCCGTGTGCCCGATTTCCTGCAGCATATCTCATTACACTCTTATTTACTTATTTGTTGATGCATATGTGTGGTACACAGCATATATGTATATGTGTTCTCGTGAACATGTGTGGATTCATACGGAGGCTAGAGGTCAATGGCAGATGTCTTCCTCAATTGCTCTCTACTTTAATTACCTAGGTAGATGTCTCATGGAGCCTGAAGCTCACTAAGTCACCCAGTCTAGCTAGCCAGCTTGTTCCAGGGAACCCACCTTCCCCTCCCAGCACTAGAGTTACAGACAGACTGCCATGTCCTCCCTCATTTATGAGTATAGTGAGGATCTGAACACGTCAGGATTGCACAGTAAGGGCTTTGCCCAAAAAGCCATCTTTCCAGTGCTTATTACTCACTAAAATGGGCTCTGTGCTCTAAGAAATTATACTATTCTTCTCTTGACGCCTTAAACAACACATCTGGCTCAGAGTTTTCTTTACCTGAAAGGTCCATGTGTGTCCTTCAAGACCCAGTCATAATCTCCCCTAAAACCTTCTGTTCCTCATAAAAATCACATCTCCTTCTTCTGACAGGCCAAGCATTTTGCATCCAAGGACCTGTAGCCCTTGTCCCAGTCAGCTCTGTGATAAGTACACGATGGGCTGAGCATGCTGGGAGCAACTCCTGAAGAAGGATCCCAGCTCATCCTTTTCCTAGCTGAGGCTCACCAGCAGTGTCTGTTTGCAAGTCTGTAAAACTGACCCCTGCACACCACTGTTGGTTTCTTTGAAGAGCAGGGAAACGAAAATGTATCCACCGAGTTCTTGAAAAATGAAATGACAAGATGAATGTAAATGCCGTAGCCCAGCCTGGCAGAAGAGAAGCGCTCCCTGATGTCACCTGTTGTTCATGATGCTGCTGATGGCTGTAACACTGGTGTTACTGCTAATAATGCTGCTATGTCTGGTTTTATTCCTACTATTTCTACCTTTAGTATTAATGGCAGCTCCTCCCCCTAACTGTAAACTTCTTAAAGTAGACAAAGCAAAAAACCATTGATTGAGCACCTGTGGTTTTCAGGTACAAGCTTAACCATCTGTCAGACATTATGACAAGAACATCACACTTATTTTCTTAGTGCAAAGGCCTAAGAAAGTCCATGACTATTTCATCTGTATATGACAAACTCAGACTCAGGGAGTTTAGGTCATTGCTCAAAATTATACAAATACTAAGCCGTGAATCTATTTTTTTTTTCTGGCTCATCATTCATTCTCTGAGTAAATGTATTCTATAGTAAAGTCTTACATCTTAACCTTGGGTCAGCAGTGGTGGCCCCTGCCTGTAACTCCAGCGCTCTAGATTCCTAGCATCCTCCAGAGATATCAGGCATGCTCTGGGTCCATGGTGAGACTCTATCTCAAAAGACAAATGAACAAACTTCAATTAGATAACTAATTTATCTGTGCTCAAAATTCTTTTCCCTACCGGTAAATTGTTATGGCCCCTCCACATTAACTTTAACTGTCCACTTGGCACAGCTTAGAGTCACCTGAGTAGGGCAGTTCAGTGAGGGACAGCCCAGATCAGACTGGCCTGTGGAACTGTCTGTGGAGGATTGTTAATTTATGTCACAGTGCCCAGTCCACTATGGACAGCATCATTCCCTGGGGAGGCAGGCTTGAGCTGAGTCTAAAAGCCAAGTATAAGGCAGCCTTCAAGCTAGCCAGCAAACAGCAAGCAGCAAGCAGCAAGCAGCAAGCAGCAAGCAGCAAGCAGCAACCACCACCATTCCTGTTGTGCTTCTTTGGCTGTGAAGTAACACTGTGTGTAACTGTCCCTAATGTCCTGCTTGAGTCCTTGTGCTGAATTTCCAAGGATGGACTGTCACTGTAGGCTGAAAGAAACTCCTCTAAGTGCCTTTTGACCATGGTATTTGTCACAGCATCACAATGAAACAAAAATGTCCTCAATGTCAAAGAGCAGAGGGAAACACTGAGTAGGTCAGTTGCTTGCAACTTTTTTCTTTGCTTTATTGTTTTCTTTTATTTCAGACTTTATGTAACCCTGAACTCACTACATAGACCAGGCTGGCCATATACTTGTCTCTTACCTCTGCCTCCAGAATACTGGAATTACTGATATGTGCTACCACAACTGTCCTCAACTCATTTTCAAAGAACTTTAATCAATAATTCTAAATACATGTTTTTAATAAACAATCACAAATTTAACACAATTATTATTGTTTAATAAGATGAGACATTACTGAGCATGTGGGACAAGTCTCAAAAATCAAAAGTGATCATTCTTGTCTGACTGTAGTCAGAGAAATTGCCCATGGACTGGGATGCGGTTTCATTAGCTTGATTAAAAGTGAAAGGCAAAGGAAGGAAGGGTAAAGAAGGTCAAATCTTCTTGACTCCATGAGGATTAAAACACTTACTAGCTACTGAGTGTGGAAGGACCAGCAGAAATCTATTTGTTGGGCTTATAGGCACTGAAAGGGAAGAAGGGTATCCTCGACTGCATTAACTGTTTATGATGTAGAAAAAAAGCTGGGAAGGCTTGGGCAGGAACACTAGCAGCAGGATTCCAGAAGTGGGAATGCCATGATTCATGACCAAGGGAGGGGAGCCAGGTCAATGTGCTCTTATGATGGGGCCAACTACAGCTTTCAAATCCAGCTCTTAGTTAAATCATTCAAGCTTGCTGTTCTTCTGTTTCTCTATTCCTGTCACCCACCCACCCCACACACAAGTACACACTCATATACTGTTTTAGTTAGGGGTTTTGCTATAAAGAAACACCATGACCACAAAAACTCTAATAAAAGATAACACTTTACTAGGTCTAGCATACAGTTCAGAGGTTTAGTCAATGTCATCATTGTGAGAAGCATGGTGGCATGCAGGCAGACATGGTGTCAGAGAAGGAGCTTGGAGTTATACATCTTGACCTTTGGAGAGAAGAAAGAAACTGGCATACACTAGGGCTGGCTTGAACTTCTGACATCTCAGACTCTGCCCCCAGACCTCCTCCCACAATGTCACACCTACTCCAGCAAGACCACATCTGCCTATAGTGCCAATCCCCATGAATCTGTGGGGCCATTTTCTTTCAAACTATCACATTTCATTCCCTGGCCCCCATAGACTTATGGCTATATAATCAAAATGCATTTAGTCCCTCTTCAAAAGTCCCCATAGTCTATAATAATGTCAACCTTGTCTGCAAGTCCAAAGTTCAAAGCCTCTTCTAAGATTCATATAATGTAATCCCCCATTAAATCAAAAAGGAAACACAATGGCCCAGGATATATATTACTATTCCAAAATCATGGAGAGGGAACATAGTAGGGACCAAAACAAATCTGAAAACCAGCTGGGCAAACTCCCAATTCAACATCTGAAGCCAAACACTCTTCACATCGCCAACCCCTCTCAGCTTTGCTGACTGCAACACACTTCCTTCTCTTTTGCTGGTCTACCCCCAGTTGGCAGCTTTTCTTGACAGGTAACCCACTGCCCTGGAATCTCCAACAACTTGGGGTCTCCAACACAATCCAGACTTCACGTTCACAGCTTCATGCAGTGGCCTCCATGCGGGGACACCCCTGACATATGCCTGACCTCAGCAGTTTTCTTTAGTTGCAGGGAGACATTCTATAACCCCTTCCTTCTATCATTGATGCTGAAACCAGAAACATGAGGCTAATGCTGCCAAGTTCTCTTGCCACTGGGGCTAAAACATGGCCCTTTGTTCAATTACATCATCTCCAGCTTTCTGTTTCCAATGGTGTCCTTCTTTGTCTAAGCTGGGCCATCCTGAAACTTGCTCTGTAGACCAGGCTGGCCTCAAACTCAGATCTGCCTGCCTCTGCCACCAGAGTGCTAGGATTAAAAATGTGTGCTACCAAAACTGACCCTAAACTTTTCACACACTGGAAGCTTGGCTGGGTGGAGTCTTGCCCTGAGGCCACCACTGCTTTATTCCATCTAACATAAGGGTTTTCTTCAATCTGTTTATCTGCTCATCTCCTTGAACACAGGATTGGCTCCTTTCTACTTCCTGAAGCCCCTTTTCTCCTTCAACTGTACACTGTGTATTTTTCCTTGCTCAGCTTGCTCCTTTTCATAATAGATCTGCATAATAGCCACACAACAGAGTCAATACTAGGCTGCTCTGAAATTTTTTTTCCCTGCTGACGCTGTTAATCCAAAATTCTTCAGTTTATCCTCATGCAGGGGGAAAAAAGTAGCAAAAAAAAAAAAAAGAATCACTAGGTCACATACAAATATTCTTTTCCTCTGAAACCTCTTGATCTAGTCCCCCACAGTTCAATTCACCCTCAGCCACCATCTTCCATGTTCCTAAGAGGATGGTCTACTAAGCCTAAGCCTCACTTAAAGCATTCAACTATTTTTCTAATGCAAAATCCCAAAATCCACATTCCTCCAAACAAAAGCATGATCTGGCCTATCACAGCAATATCCCAGTCACTGGTACCAACTTCTGTTTTAGTTACAGATTCTATTGTAGACATAGTTTCCTCTTAGCTGGCTGCCCACAATAATGACTCAATGACTTCAAAGATCGGCCTATAGCTTAGGCTTGTTCCTAACTAGCTCTGATAACTTAAATTAACCCCTTTTTATTAATCTACATTTCATCACATAGCATTAACCTCTTTTCCATCTTGTATCTCCTCCTTCCTCTTTGGCTGGCTGGTTACACCACCTTCTTCTTCGCAACATTCTCTCCCTGTCCAGAAGTCCTGCCTATACCTCCTGCCTAGCTGTTGGCTGTTCAGATTTTTATTACACCAATCATAGCAATACATTTGCACACAGTGTACATAATATCCCACAACATTCTACTGCTTTGAAAAGACACCATGACCATAGAAACTCTCATAAAGGAAAATAACATGTTACCATTTAACTCTTATAAAGGAAAACATTAGGGCTGGCTTACAGTTCACAGGTTTAGTTCATTAGTAACATGGTGGGCAGCCTGGTGGCATGAAGGAGGAGCTAAAGGTTCTACATCTTGACCTTCACACAGCTGGAAGAGATGGAAACACACTAGAGCTGGATTGAGCCTCTAAGACCTCAAAGGCCACCTCTAATTACTTACCTCCAGCAACAAGGACACATTTCCAGAGAGTGCCATTCCCTATGGGGCCATTTTCATTCAAACTACCACATGGCCTCAGCGACACATTCTTTATAAAATCAAAGCCTACTCCTAACCTTCAGGTAAGCGCTCCTATGCTTTCTCCCTACCACATCAATCCCACAGGTCTGTGTGTGAACTTCTCAGTCACATTTGCATAGACTGGTTTGGCTGTAGGGAAAATGGAGAAAGCTAGAAGCCTAGAAGCCTAGGAAGAGAAAGAGAAGTGATAACAGTCTGAACCAACACCAGGAGTACTTACATAATGTGTAACCAAAATTAGAAGATGCAAGCATGCTGCCTACTCACCCCGAGAAATTCCAGGGTTAACTGGGTATCTGCTGGTTTCTTTTTCTGTTCATTTTTTTAATGCCTCAATTCTGTATACACCATCAGTTTAACAACCATTTCCTTGAGGGGTAAAAGAGGAAAATATGTCCACATACTGGTTTTAAGACCCAGCCCATCTTAGAAATGTTAACTGGCGAAAATGAGGTGTTGTGGGGCAGGAAAGGACTATAGGGGTGATAATAGAGTTAAACATCCAGTAAGTCTTGACCATGGAAGTCCTGTATCCATTAAGAATTAAGGGATTCACCCTCTAAATCAATTGAGCAGACCTCATATGAACACACAGAGACTAAAGCAGCAAGCCCAGGGCCGACACAGATCTGCACCAGGTCCTCTGTGTATATATCATGGCTTGTGGTACTCCTGAGTGTGTGAATGGATGGGTCTCTTGATTCTTGTGCCTTCTCTAGGGCTCCTTTCCTTCTGCAGGATAGCCTTGAACAACTTTGATGGGGTGGGATGTGTTTTATCTTTTATATTGTTTTGTTTCTGTCTCTTAGAAGCCTGTTCTTTTATAATGAGAGACAGAACAGGAGAAGAGATCAGGATGGGAGGGGGAGAGGAACTGGGAGGAGTGGGAGGGACTAATCAGGACATACTGTATGAGAAAATATTCTGTTTTTAATAAAGGGGGAGACTGCAGGTTCAATAACAGAGGACTTGAAATAGGTTGTTGAGTTCAATGTCATGAATGCTGGAGTTCTTACTTACCTAATGGCTACTGGTAAAGAAAGGTATGAGCGGATCCCCTACAGATACTGGAAGTGCCTTCTGGGCGCACAACTCTCTTTTCTCAGTATTTGAAATCATGCCATCCATCCTTCTCCAAATGGATTCCCAAGGTGGCAAACAGATTGAGGAATGTCCAAATATGATTGACAAACTTACTGAAAATATTTTCTTTGTGGAATTCCATTAAGGAGCTATTGTTTGTATATTGTGGTTAAATATATGATCACCATATGAGCATTTCAGTTATATCTGTCTCAGGGACCACACATGTCATTTTCTGGAAATCCTGTAGTTCATACTAAAGGAGCCTGACTCCTCAGCCTCTCAAGAGACCCTTGATTGAGACAGGGAACAGTATGGGACTCTATGCTACGTCCTGATTTATTGAGAGGCACCTTATGGCATACTGTCATGTTTCATTGTGATCTCTAAGATCTCCATGAAGTTCCTCTTCCCTTGTTTGCTTTCAAGAGCATTTTTGAAACTCATGAGTCAGAGTTGTTTCAAAAGAAGTACGGAAACCTAAAGACAGCAATACTGAATGAAAAAAGGAAATAATAAAGGAAGGACATGACTGCTCGTAGGTATTGTAGAGGAGGAAGTTTGTAGATCAAAGGAAGAACATAGCCAAAGGCAGGGCCATCTAGTAGAGTCTAGAGTGAAGATGACCCTGCGCCAGGCACATGAGGAAAGAGAGGAGAGAAAGAGGCAGGAGAATGAAGCATAGATGAAAAGGGGAAAGGGGGCTAGGACACCAAAATGGCTAAATTATTTAGGGAAGGGCAATGGGGGGGAGAGAAGCTCTGCTTCTCAACTGGAGAAGTTTAAGGTAGGGGCATGGTATGCCTGCCATACCCTCCAACAGGTAGGAACTGATGGACACTGAGAGAACATGGTTATCGGGTCCACTTTGATACGTTTATAGACACCTTAGTTAGACATTTGTTCCAGGGTTGAGACCTAAGACCCCAGACTTTTTGTTGATAATAAATGATAAGGAGAAATTCAGTCTTTTCTTTGACTACTTCCAACTGACACTGTGGAATTGTTGTTGGGTACCCAAGAAAGCTGAAATGCTGGCCAAGCCCAGAGGAGCAAGCTGTTTCCCTAGCTGTCCAGGTGTTGTGGGACAATCTGGGGTAGGAAAGTGCAGGCCATGTTGGAGCAGTTTGTGAGGCTGGATTACCACCCAAGGTTAGCTGTTTTGAAGTCCTTTGGGATGTAGAAGCCTAGGCTGGTTGAAAATTCCATCAGAGGTACCAAAGGCTGGTGAGTTTGGAATAGTTTGCAATCCTTAGTTGATTATAAATCTACTGGGACCGATATACATTAGACAGAAGGTAAAGTTAAAGAGTTTAGGGGAAAAATTATCTTTGGTATACATTCAAAACTCCCAGGCCCTTTATCCTAGTAGTATGAGGAGGGAAGCCCCAAGACCAGGGAAGAGAGAGGGATCCCACCCTCAGGACAGGGAGGTGGAGAAACTTTGGGATTCTTATCTGGAATCCATTTGACTGCAAAAGGTAGATCCAAGATGACTGCCTGAAGTTTAGATGATTTTTTTATGTTTACAAACAATAAAAAATAAAAATCTTAGATACTTTAGCAAATACCGCCATCAACACATACTTAACCTCTTCACTGAAGGCATTACACCAGCAAATCAGCGCCCAAACACCCTCCCTTCCCACAGAAAGCCTCTAACAGTCAGCAACGTCTGCAGAGACCTCGTTGGAGGCTCTCTGAGCAGCACTGCCATTTCCATGAAAAGCTCAGGAAGACTGGAATAATGAGGAGAGAAATCAGAGGAAAACCATAAAAGCCAGTTCATTTCGAGGAGAAAGCAGTAACCACCCTCCGATCTACATTTTAAATATCACAACGAATTTAAGTAACGAAATAAACAATTCACTGAGAACACACTTTGAGCACAACTTTAATTTCCTCCTACTGTGATCATTACCAAGCTGTTTGCTTTCTTTCAGAAGAGTATGGGGTGGGGAACTTTTTAAAGATTCATTAAATGCAGAAGTCAATTTCCACTAATGTAGCTTTCATGTGGCATGGGTATTCTAAGAGCAGACCTGTGTATAGATATTCATGTCAGCATCTTCATTTATATGAACAGTAAGTAGTCTCAAACAAGCAATCTATTCATTTTCTTTTCAAAAAAATATGTATGTGAAAACCATATTATTTATAATAGCAAAATGGTGAATAAGTCTAATATGACTGGTTTTCCATTCTTTTGTAGAAAACAACTCTAGTTGTGATAAGAACAAGTATTACTATTGTACAGCCTGGTTTTTAGTTTCTGAAAATTTCGGCAGGGAGTATGTGTCATGTGTTTTACCCCTAGGAAACGGAAACAATATGCTTTCCATCATCCGTCACTAGCCAGTTCCTTAACACAGA
Source organism: Phodopus roborovskii (assembly GCF_943737965.1). Classification (NCBI taxonomy): domain Eukaryota; kingdom Metazoa; phylum Chordata; class Mammalia; order Rodentia; family Cricetidae; genus Phodopus; species Phodopus roborovskii. The sequence goes on along the minus strand of NW_026126583.1, from coordinate 5,456,698 downwards.
GGAGTCTACAGGCATGGAAATCTTTATTGACTGAATCTGAGAGCACCCAGGGACTACCTGCTTTCATAGTCACAGAGGGCCCCACACACCCTAGATACCCCACAGTCACTTTTGTGCATATACAGTGAAAGGAGAGAAAAAGAACTTTTACTCATTTGTAGGGGTACCAACTAGGCAACAGGGGAGATAAAAGCTGAGGCACCTGAACTGCCTACAAAATATCCATCACAATACTTCCACTCGGTTTTTTTTTCCTTGAACTCTTCAGATCATACATTTAGGTAAGGACAGGAGAGATTAATTGGCAAGAATACCTGGCTGGTTAATGAGAGATGGAAGAATATAATGGTCACTTCTTAAACTCCTGCAACATTCCCTCAATCTTGCTCTGTCCATGACATTTAATCAGTGGGAGCAGAGTCGGGACCTTTAAACATGCATTACACATGTATACATGCACACTCAATCCAAAGCAATAAGGGTGCTAGGGAGAAATCTTGTATGAAGTACAGACATTAGCCAAAATGCACATATATATGCACACACATAAAGCACATTATATGTTGATAATACTATCTCTAATAAAAGAACTCTCTTTGTCATTACAGAGTTTTCTAGTAGCTGTCCCTTTAGTAAATATCTTCATAAGGAAAAGCCATGAATAGTTACTGTACAATTGTACTGAGCCAGAATCTTCTATCAAATAGTACTCACCACACATTAGAGATCAGTGTGGTTATCTATGGTACAAACCTTGGAGGATTTTATTCCCAGTTGTACCCATGAAATATGTTTTATGCTTGTCTTCATTATTTTCACACATGACCCAGGCAATTTATGTGATTCAAGAAATGCCAGCAGTCATTTTTGTCATTAGCCTGCATTATCCCATCATCTCCTCAAGAGCCCTGCTGAGTAGACAGGAGAATTACTGTGCCTGCTTAACAGATAAGGAAATTAAATGGGGGGGGGCACTCACAGTCAGTCAGCAGAGCTCTATCACTGTCTTGATAACTTGAGGTAGACAAGTCAGAGGCAAAAAGAGAACCAGAAACTGAACTGTCTGAATGAAACTGTTTGTCTTGGGGAAACTCTAAGTGCCCCTGTGTCTAGATAATGCATAGACCATTCATATTTTTTTTATGGTTTGCCAAGCATGGTAATCCGGCTATCAGTTTTGTGGGGTTAAAACCCTCTACTCACCTTATGTCCCCAAGACAGAATTCTGGGCATCAGCAATCTTGTCCATCAGTCTACTTCCCCATTGAAGATCCTCCTTCTGAAACACCTCCCCTTAGACGGGAACTAGAAAAAAGGAGTATCTGGTTTCTGTTGCTGAATCCATGGAGAGAAAGAACTGCTACTATCTGGGAACTCACTTTCTACCACAAGTGAATCAGCCTAAATAAGGCACACATAGCTCATGTTTTCCATATAACACACTGTCTTTACAGTCAGAACTCAGAAGAGGCACCCTGTTCTGTTACAAAACCAGTTTCCCCAGACTTCTCCTCTTCATCATCTCTCACTTATGCAACTTCTCCCTGGCTGAAATGACACTGTATGAATGATCCTATGGAACCTTTTTGTGCATCTCAGTGGTATTAGAGAGGATGCTAAAACCTGTCCTGAAGATGACAGGTGGAAAGTGGGACATGAGGTAGCATGAGAGCATTCTTTCTAAGTCACTCGCAGAGCAGAATAAGGATCACTGTTCAGTTGTTGTACTGATCTGAAGCCATTGGGTGCACACACTTGTTCTCGGGCATGGCAGCAGTTTTTCAAGTTATCCATGAAAACATTAGGCCCACAGAATGCACTTCCCTTTCTCTGATGAGTAGCCTGAGTGCAATGCTACAACTTCATCAAACCCAGTCATGGAAGGGAAGAAAAGGTTGATGAGGTCAGAGCCCAGCAGTGAGGTCACAGGTTAAGGCTGACTCCACAGCCACAGAAGAAGTGTGGCTGATGAAAAGGTGTTTGCCAGGTAGAAGTTAACAATCCTTTGCCTAAATGAGTCTTTCGGGTCAGGAAAGGAAATCTATTAGATCAACTCTTAGCTTACTCACAGCGGCATATGACTAATAGCACTTTAAAGTCCCCTGTGAAGGACATAATGATTAACTGGCCATTCACATCCTAGAAAGGTCACATTAGCAGCCCCTATCAGCACTTCACAGCTGAAGCAGTAGAGTGTGAAACTTGATTCTTCTGAGTTCAGAGAATGATAAAAGTCAGAATGGTCCATGGCTGCTTAAAAATGAAGCCCAAGATTCATAGTATCATCAATAGCAGGGACAGGTATAAGGTAACTGTCAGTGGCAAAAGAAAAAGAACTCTATTTTTTTTCCTATTTTTAATAAGTCAAGAAAAGCAGTTGAGCTAATGGAAAATGTTAGTTGGTAGATATAAATTTTAGAAGTGAATGCTATTCTGAAAAGTTCAGGAGGTTTTCTGATTTTAAAGAACATACTACTAAGTTTTCAAGCCAATCAATAACACAGTCTAGCCCTAAATGTAAGCTACTACTGAGAAGAAGGGTTTTTTGTTTTGTTTGTTTGTTTGTTTGTTTTCTTTTTACTGGTTTTATTGTCTCAGAATCAAGATCCAAATGTTTTGGGCTGATTATAGCAAGATGCATTATCTTTTTATAGTCAAATATTATTTATAAGGAGACATTTCTTAAGGGATAAACAGCTGACTGACTGAGCAGAAAACAAAATATTCTGGAAAACTTGCAAGCAGTCCCCAGGAAGAAATGTCCTGACAGTGTTTTCCCTAACTTACAGGCCTTCAGCTCCAAGCAGATTGACTTGAATGGGGACCTCCTTTGGAAAGCCATGAATCTCCAATAACCTGAGGTGTGGCTTGCTTTATCTGGAAACTACTCAACTCCAGTAGTCCTACTTGACTTGTGGAACCCTTGCAAGCCCATGTGGACTACGGGTAGAATGAGCAATGCAAAGAGCCGGCTTGGACTTGGCACATCCTTGTACTTCTGGGCACTGATGGACCTTACAAACACCGTTCTCTCCAGTACTGCAATGCCAGGAGTTGAACTAGAAACACCCTTCTCAGACAGGGCACAGTCACATCAGCGAAGCAAGAGGAGCTGGGTTTGGAATCAATTTTTCGTGCTGGAAGAGTATACTGGGACTGACCCTTTGTATGTTGGCAAGGTGAGTAAGTTATGCCCAGTAGAAAGAGACATTTCCAGGGCATCTGATAACAAAATTGGGTATTAATGTGAACTGAATATGAATGATCACGTGGTCCGAGGTCCAGGATGCTAATAGGATGTTAGTTGTTAGCTGATCACTAGCTAAAATACAGCTCTGCTTTGGGAGAGAAATTCAGAGGGAAGACTCCTTTGCTACGCCTCTATTCGGTGGGAAAAAACACAAGCGTGTGTGTGTGTGTGTGTGTGTGTGTGTGTGTGTGTGTGTGTGTGGCACACGCGCGCCATTTCTAAGTGTCTAAAGCATTTTTATCATTCTAGCTTGAGACCTAAGTTTACTGAAAATCAACAACAGAAGGAAAAAACAACCTTCTTTCAAAATGTCTAAGTATGACTGCTTTGGGGTTAGAGACAATCAATTAATATATTTATAAGTCCCATATTCAAAGTTCCTTAATTTATCATCGTTTCATTTTTAATCCTAGCTTTCTCTTCTGTTTGCCTTATTTGAATGTTAATCAGAGATCATCTTATGAAATTAGCCAAGGGAGAGAAAAGGAGACAAAAGATTAATTAGAAGATAAAGAATTCATTCAAATGATAACTGAAACACCTGTTTAGCACCAAAGCTATGTTTCAGATATAAACACATGTGGTTCTATGCCCAGTCCTGCCAGGAGTTTCCAGGGAGCACTTTGAACCAAAGTGTTCAATAACTCAACAGTTATCTACTCCCTTACTTTTTAAAGATTCTTTTAATGCTTAAGATTTGCTTTTGTGTGTGTGTGTGTGTGTGCATGCACGCACACGTGCGCATGCCCATGTGTGCGTGCATGCATGCACACCCATGAGCCGTCTGAATGCAATAAGCCAGAGAGAGCATTGAATCCCCTGCAGCTGAAGTTACAGCCAGTTGTAAACACAATGAGAAGTAAACTCAGATCCTCTCCAAAACTGGTAAGAACAAACTGCTGAGCCATCTTTCCATCCCCTTCTTCCCTTTCCCAGTCCAGGTACCCATTCCTGTTCCCATCACGATTATGATGCTGTTTCCACCACTGCTCAGAACTTCCGTACTGCTTGCTTAGAGTTTGTGTTCTATGAAAATTCCCAGTCATAGCCTTGGGCACTACCAATCTCCTTCTGGACTATCTCAACACCAGTGTCCATCACAATATGGTTTCAGGTTCAACTGCTGGCCTTGTGCCAGCTGACATCATCACTAGTAAACTGATTTGCTTCACCCCACACCATTTCTGCCTCCTAGCAGATTTGCTGTGTTTGCTTATGTGCTGTTTTTTCTTTGCCTTAAAAGTTTATCTCAGTGCATTGGAAGACCTCTTTTGCCATAATTGCTTCCTTACTCTGGTTTGAGACTATGAAATGGTTGTTAGGACAAAGTTCAATGTCCCTCAAGATTTGCTTGTTTTTCTTTTATGTGAATAGGAAGATTACGTGCCTGCCTGTATTCACATGCACGGTATGTGTGCAGTGGCTACAGAGACCAGAAAAGGGTGTCAGATCCCCCAGAACTGGAGTTACAAGAGGGTGTGAGCTGTCTGTTGGGTGCTGGAAACTAAACCTGGGTACTCTACAAGACCAACAAGTGCTCTTAACTCCCGGTTCTCTCTCCATTCTCATGCAGTCATCTCTGGGTCAATAAAAACAAAACTTCCATCTCTGTCTAAAACAACTCTATAAGGCTTAGATTCATAAATCCTAGGGAGTATGTGGTATCTTTGTGTTTATGATCCATGAGCCTAACTAAATATAGTATATCTCTTAAGAAACTCTTATCTTTTCAAATTTCTCTTACCCAATCGTTCTTCTCTGGTAGGAGAATGGCTCTGGGGGTAAAGTATCTGCAATGTAAATGTGAAGGCCTTAGCTGGAGTCCCTGGAACCCATGTAAATCTAATGAAGTACATTTGCAATCCCAGTACCCCTACAGCCTGATGGGAGGTAGAAGCAGGAGACTTTCTGAAGTGGCCAGCCGTCAGAGCATACACAGTGACCAACACCATAGAAGATTCTTTGTCTCAAACAAAGTAGAAAGAGGTTTTCCTCTGACCCTACTATATCATGCAATGTATAAATAAGCATGGCCACATTCACACATGCATATATAAGCACACATATACGTAAACTTCACAGTACAAACACATGCACACGCCCCAACAATTTAACAGCATCTTTTTCTCTTAACACTCTTCCTTCTCTCCACATAAAATTCTGTTGTTCCTGTGCCAAAATAAATCCCAAACCCTTCATCTCTCCAGTCTGTACCTCCACCATTATCTTTCACCTGAGCAAATGCCAGCCTGGTTTCCCAACCACTCTCCTCATATCCACCTGCACCTCCAACATATGACGTGTGACCTTTGTGAAAAAGCAATCAGATTGCATCACCCACCACTCAACCTAAACTCTCTTCCATGTCTTTGCATTAAAGTGGAAGGAGGCCGTACAAGTGTTCCCCTGTAGCCTGCTGACCCACCTGCCTCTGAGGTCCCTGCAGGCACATGCTATTCTCTGTTTGGTTCTTATGTTCTAGCAACATGGCTTTTCACAGTTCCCGCAATTCACAAGGTGTCAATGGATAATACCCCTACAGTGAAATGCCAATTCAATCCCCTTGACTCTTCCATAGTGTGTACCATTTCATCTGCCTGTGCTCCTGTGGACCCCAAGCTTTCCTGGGCACTCCTCTAGGGTAGAACCCTATGTAAGAGTCTATCATCACCTAGGTCTGGGGGGATGCTCTTCCCAGAGGATCCAAGTTCAGTTCCTAGGAATCATATTAGGTGGTTCATGGATACCCATCACTCCAGCTCTGGGCGATCTGATACCTATTCAGGCACTATATCTATATGTATATCTATATCTATATCTTTATGAAATAACAAATAATTTTTAAGCCTCTTACCAATGCTTGTTTCACAGCAGTTCTCACAGCCTACAATATTTTTGACTTACTTGTTTAGTATCTGAAGCTTCTAACTAGACTAGATGGTCCATGAGAGCAAGAATTTCACTGTTCTCATTTTATCCTCAACACTAAAATTGTCACTTGACACACAAAAGCTGGGTAACCAGATGTTTAGTGATAGTGAATGGGTAAATAAATAACCACCTCACAGTATATATGGTAAGGATTCCATAAACTGAAGCACATAAAGTACTTAGCACAGTACCTTTACTCATTGTGACTTGAGCACTTAATAGTAACAATAGCGTTACAGATTCATTCAGAGAGTGAGGCACCTCTATGCCATGCTTAATACTGCTACAAATCCCCAGCCTTCAGGTTCTCCTTCATCTTCTTTACCCTTTCTGTACAATTAATCACCACAGATAGAAGTATTTCCTTGCCAGTTGCTCTGGGATTCACTTATTCCTCTCTGTGTTTCTTCATTAGCATGATTCTCTGCTCCTTAAGGTCAGATTAACTGAGTAGGCACCACCAAGTCTCCCTGGAGAATGATTCCTCTGGGGAAATTTGTCCCTTGAAAGCACCTACTCCAGTATGCCAACCTTCTGAATCAACATGTGATTCAATAACATCCTCTTCATCAGACTCTCTCACACTTTCAGAGATCAAGGACAAGAAGCCTTCTTCTAGCGTCTACCCATCACTTAACACTCTGGTGTGTGTTTATGCTACTGTCCTGACAGGTACATCCAATGGCTACCTCTCTAAAGGGGCATTCAAATTCCCCAGGGTCTACTCTAAAAATTACTTATATAATGAACATTTCTTCAGTCTATTCAGAGTTCTTAAGACATCCAACACCTTGACAGTTGTAAAACAGTAGGTATCTGTGGTTATTACTAAAACACATTTAAGAAAATAACATACTAATATTCAGTAATTATTATATATACTAATATAATCTAGGGCTGCCTTGCCTCTATTTGAAGATAGAAATTGGAGTGCTATTTTCTAATCTTGTCCATATTACCTCCCAGACTCAGTACAAAAGTGTCTAAAACAAGAGTACAGAAGGAAAATGCCAATTAATATTGTAGTGGACTACCCTAGTTCATTCAGCCACATTCACAAGAAGCAGACCATTATAAAGGCTATGAGGTAAATGTAACGTAAGGAACTAGGCTTGGGGGAATGGATTCCATTAACCATCCAGGTCTCACTAGAGATAAGTGAAGTGCAGCTCTCCATAGCACTTACTTTTGCCTCACAGTCATGGGTTTCCTTTCCCTGAACTCTGAAAATAGCTGGCCAGCAACTTAAAATTTAGCCATGGCAACAGGGGACAAGTACAATAGTATCAGGAACCTAAAGACTTGCTTCCTCAACACTCACTGATGCTGGGCAGTATGTAAATGTGCTATAGCCTCTAAGAGTAAGCATGCTCCCACATCCCCAGGACACATTCACATGCCACACAAGTCACCTGTCCCAGTCAGCACACTAGGGTTTACACCATACTGTTGTATCACTCTGCACACAGGTGCTTAAACATTCATCCGTCTACTTTCCTCCTCTACTTTAAAGAGCATCTTTCGCTATCTTTACAGCAGAGAGAGTCAGCTTGTCACCTAAAGCCCTGGACAATGTCTGTTTAGGGAGCCTGTCTAGTGTTTGCTTATTTCAAGAAGGAATATGGCAATAGTGATCAGCTTTAATCAGTATGGCCTTATACAATCCCCACCAGGCTTCCCGGGATTATGGCAGTGTCCAGGGAAAGCTCCATTATATTAACACATACAAGGAGGGGTACGGACAGATACACTTGGGCAGGGGACCTGTAGTGACTAGTCATGCAGAGGCTAAGGATTACAGGGCCACTGTCTAACAACAATTAGAATCACTCAGTGCCTTTCTAGAATATCACTGAACACGCAGAAACTTCACTGCCAAAGGCTCTGAGAAACATCTGTTCCCAAAATCCTAAATCAATTGAGTATTTTTTTTTTTGTCATGTACTTCCCAGCATTCATTCCTATACTGGTTAATAACTTAAGGGCTGGATTTGTAGGTATAAGAGATATCCATTTATCTGTCTAGAAGATTTCTAGAGGAAAGATGTCTTCCCAGAACATACTTAAGTGCTGTAACTGAAGTTCACTTAGTGTTAGCTGGAATAAATATGAATAAAGGTAAAACATTTTAATACCATTTTTCCAAGTGCCTTAGAGAAGAACTTTGCATGTCCTCTTTTGCAATTTTTACAACCAAATGGATATTCTGTGGCTCACAAACTCAAATTATCCATGTACATTTCTTTGTTGACTTTAAGTTTCCTAAAGTGTCCCTCACCTCCATAGTCACCTGTCCAAGATCTACATTGTGATGGAGCTGGGAATTCTCTTTTTCCAGCTGGATTGTACCAAAGAAAATGTAGGAGGCTAGAGGGAGATGAGACTTGTTCTTTTATTTTACCATCAGTTGGTCTAGCTTGGAGGCTTTTACAAACATTCATCCTTATCAGGCCCCCTTAGGAATACTGGCACTAAATAAAATAACTCTCTGTTTCAGAGAAGGTAGTTCCCAGACTTACTTAGTAAGGAGGGCTCATCCAAGCCCCTAAAACCATACCTAAGCAATACTCTCTTCTCTTTCAGGCCCAGCCTGAAGAGGGCCTCCCACATTCAGATGCTGGAAACCCCTAACTTCTTCCCCTAACCTGTCACTCCTGTTGGAAGATTCCCTGGCCACTTCCCAGAGTCACTGCAGATCTGATACCCCAGTGTCTCCTCATCCTTTACTGTTATTAAAATAACTGGTAGAGGACTTGTCTCCAGAGAAGATCTTGAAGACATACAATTATATTCCTCAAAAATCAGTTCTGTCAGCCCATCTCATAGTTAATATGTCTCCTGTTCATGAAAGGTCCTTCCTACTTCCCTGTAGGAGCCCCTCTCCCACACCTTTATATTCTAGTCTGCTTTCTGTTGCTATGATAAAACACCATGATCAAAAGAAATCACCTGAGGAAAATTTATCCCATATTATGCTTCCAGGTACCAATCCTTCACTGTGGGAAGTCAAGGCAGAAACTCAATGAAGAGCAGAGGCATTAGCCATGGAGGAAAGCTGCTTACAAGCTTGTTCTCCAGTTCCAGTTCAGTTACTTTTCTTATATAGCCCAGGCCCACCACCACCAAGGGGTGGTACCACTAGTGGTTGGCTGGGTCTTCCTGCAAGAGTCAGCAATCAAGACAATGTCCCCAGAGATATGCCTATAGGTTATCCGATGGAGACAGTTCTTCAACTGAGGTTCATTCTTCTCAGAATGTCCAGTTGACAACAAAGCTAGTCAGGACACCCAGAAGCAACCTGAAAAATATTATCCCTTAAAAGAAGGTAATGGTCACGTAAAGTTCCTGCCAAAGCTTTAGCCTGAACCTGTACAATCTGCTACAGGCCAGGGCACATACCTGGATGACTGCATAGCCTTGACCTCCAGAGAACTGTCTACATAGGTTGCTCAATATCTTCTCATATGGAGGGAAGTAGACAAGGGATATGAGCTTCAGCACCAACTCCAATAGACCTTAGCCAGCCTCATCAACCTCAGGAGGCATGGTTGCCCATCAGCAGTGTGAGCTTTGCTTTATGTTGTTTATTATGCCTGTTCTAAAGGCAAGCCAATTACATTTGCCCTGTGATGGTATCAGTGTACTTAATGTGTCAAGCTCTGTGACCAATATTACTTGTCATAACTTAATCTGTTTTATTGCATGCCAAAGGCCACATGCCTTATAGTTATATATGTAAATATACATATGTACAGTTTTTTAATCTCATGATTTAAGGAGCTCCTGCAACTTTTCTCTTTGTCCTCCCATGGTGCTGGGGAGCATATTTCCAGTGGGAATAGTCTTTATTTCTTTGTGCCCAGTTCCAAAGTAAATGTCTTTTACTTCTACACAATAAGTGCTGGGCTTTTTTCCCTTGCTCTTTAAACTGCATAAAAAGAAGATGTTAGTGATAATAGTGTATATGGAATAAAGAAATGTGATACTGTCATATTCTATATAGAATACTTTTGAGCAGAAAGAAATCCAAAGCATTTTGGGGGTGATTTTATTCTTTTATTTCCCTATTGTAGATAAGACACACTTTCATTCCCTAGGCAGCATGACTTGGCCAGGAATAAGTTTGAGTTAGCTCAAAACCAGTTCCAACCTCTAAAGCCATCCCTGCCTGAGGAGACTGTGACTATACTTTCAGGTGTGCCCTGAGTGTCCCTCCACATTAATCCTCAGAGGAGCAGCACAGGGCCCCTCCAAGGCTTCAGGGGCCCTAGCTATTGTGCTCCTCATCATGACAAGGTCTCTAGCTCTAGCAAGGTTTTACTTCTGGAGTGTTGAAGGGAGCAGATAAGAGCTGGGCATGTTAATATCCCTTTAATATCCCTTTCTCTCAGCAGGTATGTCATCACCATAATTGTCCCCTTTTATAGCTTTCCTACTATGAGAAAGGAACATTGCTCTGTACTTTACATACATTAATCTCTAATGATCCCAGTAAGCCTGAGAATAGATGCTAGTCTCCATTTATAATATGAGGAAATTGGGGGTTACAGACAGTATATTTACTCATGACAAGGCCACTTAGTTGATAATTGACACAGGTCATATGCACATCTATTGGGCTTGCAGCATTAAGCCTAACAATTGTTGTCTGCTTTATGATTGAGTCTTTGGTGCTGAAGTATACAAGTGCTGAAACTTAGGCAGCAGCAGAGTTAGCAGTGCTTGCCAAACTTAATGATTTTGCTGATTCTTTTGAGAGAGGCCTAGAGGATAACACAAACTCTCAGCATTCTTGCTGTCCATACACAATAATAAAGACAGATATATTTCTAGGCTGAGGTAAAATGGTGCTCCCAGATGTTTTTGGAGAAATCGTTACAAAAGAGTATGAGAAGATGGGGCTGGAAAGACAGCTCAATGGTTAAGAACACCAGCTGCTCTTCCAAAAGTCACTGGTTTGATTATTAGTACACACAGTAGCTCCCAGCCACCTGTAATATCAGTCCTAGTATATCAGATGCTCTTTTCTGGTATTTGCAGGCATATAAGCAGTGCAGAGACACAGACATAGGCAAAACACACATACACATAAAAATAAAATAATTTTTTTAAATTGAGAAAAATACAGTCAGATGAGCAGAGAAGCAAGTACCTAGTGCAACCATCCACACATGAATTGTAGTGACTGAATTAAATTCAAGAATGAGTCCTACCAAAAGAGGAACACTGTTGTAACACACACACACACACACACACACACACACACACACACACACACACACAATCAGCACTTAAAGCTCACTTGATACCTGAAACATAAACCAACACAGTCCTAACTAGGAAACAAGGAGGTAGGGGGGTCTCAGAACTTGAAGCTTTGCAGGAGTCTATGAAAGTCACATTCTACTTCCTATATATAAAGGCCTTTACCAATAAGTTTAGTGTGTGTGTGTGTGTGTGTGTGTGTGTGTGTTTACATATATGGGCACATGTGTAGAAGGCAAAGGACACTTTTTAGAAGTCTGTTCTCTCCTTTCATTATGGGGTCCCAGGAATGAAATGTAAATCATCAGGCATCTTGAGGTCCTTGGTCTTAGTGGTGTCATGAGTCACTTCATCATCTTTTAAGCCAATTTGAACTTTCATAAAATTTATGGCATTCCAGAAGTTAACCTATTCCTGTTAGTTAACTCTTTACAGAAAGATTTTCTAAACACTGAGGTAGAAAGAACATTCCTATGTAAAGGGAGGTCTTATCCGTACAAAAGTAAAGAAAATTTATTCCCAATACCTGTGCAAATCCATAATGACATTTCAGTGCTTTTGTCCCCAGCTTCACTCAGATATGGACAGGGGAGATGGATCCATCAAATACATCCTTTCAGGAGAAGGAGCAGGCATCGTGTTTACTATTGACGACACTACTGGAGACATCCATGCCATTCAGAGGCTGGACCGGGAGGAAAGAGCCCAATATACTTTAAGGGCTCAAGCCCTAGATAGGCGGACAGGCCGGCCAATGGAGCCAGAGTCAGAGTTCATCATCAAAATCCAAGATATCAATGACAATGAGCCCAAGTTTCTGGATGGACCTTACCTTGCCACTGTGCCAGAAATGTCTCCAGTAGGTAAGGTGGGGATACTCTGATTTCTTACAAACAGTAGATGCATTGTAGGAGATCCTACTATGTACACAGAGAAGAAAATGTGCAGAAATCATAAAAATGAAACCAAAATGATTACCACTCCTTCAGCATGTAGGAAGCTTTGTAGATATTGGAAACAGCCACATTAAGCAATAATAAATCTTCCAGCATCTTCGAATCATGATTACTTAAGAATAAACTATGAACTAGATGGGTGATAGATCCTATCTGATTGTTTAAGGTAAACAGCGGCTGTTACCAATGAACAGAGAAGACCACATAGGCAGTGTTGCTTTCACTGGTTACTAGAACCTTAAACACAAATAACTGTCATCCTCATTTTATAACAAGATAGACGTTATAGAAGATGATCTAGAAAGGGAACTCTCCCAGAGAAGCAAGCATAACATCTGCAAAATGTTTTAAGGCTGACCGATAAGGATTATACTGGCTTTTTATAACTGGGCTTGAACAGATTTCTTCCACTTCTCTCCCTCAGGTACCTCTGTTATCCAAGTGACAGCCACAGATGCTGATGATCCAACCTATGGCAACAGTGCCCGAGTCGTGTACAGCATTCTCCAGGGCCAGCCATATTTTTCTGTGGACTCCAAAACAGGTACATAGTGCAAGAGTCAACTCAGAGGTGATTGCTTATTCAATAATCCTCGTGTTTCCTACTTAGGGCGGACCCAACTCTTCTTTTCAAAGACTCTATAGTATTACACAGAGAAGACTGTCACAATGTGTAGGATTGGGAGAGCTCATTATAACTGTCAGGGGCATGAGACAGTGTGTGTGTGTGTGCATGGATTGCTGAGAAACACGAAAGACCTACCTACAGAGAAGTCTCCTCACTACCTCCCCCAAACTCCCATGTCTATATATGTTTAGGTTTAAGGTCTTCTATAACTCCAGCAAGACCAAAGAAGTTTGCCCCATCACCTGGGCTTCTTCTAAAGCTAGAATCTCAGAGCCTTCAGCTGACCATCAGGATTCATTCAGATGAGGAAAGTAGGAAGCTAAGTGCTAACCAGTTCCTGTGATCACTGATATGTCCCTGATGTTATCTCTGCTGAGCCAACCCTTGTTAAGCAAAAGGCAAGGCCAGAGGGGATGGCAGCTGGGGGTAGTTGGCAAGGAGAACAAAACTGATAAGAAGTAACAAGGCAGAAAAGGAGAGACTGCAGAGCCTGGCGGCTTTGCTTGTTTCCGCCGGCTTTGGCTACAGGATTCATGTGCTTTATCCCGCCAAGGGAAACCACTTTAGTCCCTGTATTGGGCAGAGTAACCACTGTATCATTGTTGCCTTCCATTTGTGCCAGCATCTCTCCTCCTCTAAGCACTTTCACACACATTACCATTTTTAACCTCTCAAGGAAAATATATAGGAAGGATTACTGCTCCCACTTTACACAGGGAAAAAAGCCCTAAGACAAGGAACTTGAGCAAAGAAACAATCACAAAGGTAAAGTCACTGAGGAACAGTCAAAGTCACCTTTTTATTTGAAAGAAAAGAAATACATCTCTATCATTACTAACCTGAGAGAATTTTTTTCCTGTCTATCCTCAAGGTAGCCAGGCATTTGGAAAATGGTATCATAAAGGTAGAAAGTGAGAGAGTATAAATTAGTGGGAGGAAAGAGAAAAGATCACAGTTAGAGAAGTCAATAAAACAGAAGCTTCAATAATCCCCCTTTCGGGGGTGGGGGAAGGAGGAAGAATGAAGGGTTGCCTGCAGGGAAGAAAACAACAGGCAGGAACAGGGTCGCATGTCCTTCGTATCCTCTGAAGGACTTTACATTATTCTGACAATGCCCATGAGGGCCATCTATAGTGTTAAGGTCAAAAATACATGAAAAGATTGTCATTGCTTTGGCCAAGAGGCATTTACAAGAAGAAAATGCTGCACATTTCATTTTAGAATGGTATCGGTGACTTGGTACATACATCATAGGAGGAAACTCAGGGAGGGTGGGTGCTGTCCCCACATGCTTGAGTTTCCATGCAAAATGCCAGTTTAACCAGAACCTGTAACAACAAGCCTTTAACCTTCCCCTCAAGTATATGAAAGCCAGATTTTCTAAGCTGAAGGTTTAAAAAAGGAGATCAGAATCTACATTACTATGAATCTCCTTTAGACCCCTCTTCTTAGATGAAATCTGGATACCACACCCTCCAAGCTGCTTCTACTCAGAACTGTATGAGGAAGTTAATTTTTTGTGCACAGTAAAAATAAGCAATACACATCGAGTCTCTCTGACCCTCTGTACTTAAGGAACTCAGTAAGGCACAGAAGTAAGCAGAAGCAAACAAAGCAGAGAATGTAAACAAAAGGGGAGTCTAATCAAGTCTCATCCCTACTTCCAGGTATAGGGAAGCAGGGAAACCATACTAGGAGCCAGTGTCTAAAGAGTCATTCACACTGCAAGGGCGTTAGTGCTGAAGGCTGAAGGAGCAGGGGAATTACCTAAAGTTACAGATTTGTAGACATACAAAGCTTTCTTTTCTGTACTCAAAGCCCAGGTAAAAAGACAGAGCAGTCTACAATCGCCATAGACTACACATCCTGGAGTCCATAAGAAAACCACTGCTGCCCCCTCCTGTTCGGTCTCAGCAATGTTGCCAAGGACGCAGCCTCTGGGCTCTTCCTGATGGGTGCCTATTTCTTGGCCCTTTGTTTCACACAGTGCCTTCCTGAAGATGGGATTTTAACCACAAGTTTAATAAACACAGGCGATGTGCATCTCGGTGTTAGATATTAACAATACACAAGGGAGACAATTACAGACAAATCCTCAGAAAACTAGCTTTGTGGTTTTGCTTTTCATAAACAATTCCTATCCTGCAGGTGTAATCAGAACAGCACTCATGAACATGGACAGAGAAGCCAAAGAATACTATGAAGTAATTATCCAAGCCAAGGACATGGGAGGACAGCTTGGAGGATTAGCTGGGACCACAACAGTCAACGTCACCCTCTCAGATGTCAATGATAACCCACCCCGCTTTCCCCAGAGTAAGTACCAACCACAACACACCTCTCAGAGCAGAGGGACCACCCTTACTGAGGTTCAGATGTAAGGTCAGATTGTATTAAAAATCATTTACTTATACCTTCTTGTGTTACAGCCATCTTCTCAGCACTGAATCAATGCTTCTCGACCCTTTTATTTTCACTATTTCATTCCTGTTAAATCTTTTTAGACTTTCCCCCCGTTTTTTTAACCTGGTGGCCCCATTGCCCACCTGTACAAAGTTGAATACTATGAATAATATTTGTCAGATAGGGTTAAACTTTCATGGGCCATGAATCACCATAATGCGTAAAATTTGTTTTTAACCACTAACTCTCCATCAAGTCCTCATTGAAGATAATTTTTGGAATAGGAAAGAGTCCAGAACACGTTTCCTGAAACAGTCACATCTGTAGCTGAACAGACAGGCCACCATCTGAACACATTAACCAAGCAATATACAAGTAGGTGCCAAGTAGTACATAACCTATAAGGACACCAGGCATGGGACACAAGGTACGAACCCCTGCCTCTCAAGCTTCAAATCCACCCAAGGAGCACATGTCCTGCTCATAGAGGAAAAGTGTTTGGTGTGCCACCTGGAAGTTCATAAATTGTGAGAATTAAATAGATTCCTATGTTGGTTCATGCTACACCTTGGAAAGACTAAGTAACGTATCATGGAATGGTTTGTGAAATTGCATGTGAGTTTTCTTCTTGGTCTCAACAAGTAAAAATGAAAGAAGTTTTCACTTAATGAGACTTAAACAGAAAACTGAAGAATAGAAAGGATTTGCACTGGCAGAAAAGGGAGCATGCCAAGATAAAGAAGCCATATTCATTCAAGCACTATCAATTTGAGATACTATCTAGGGATGCAATATACAGTCCTGTGCAAAGCCAACAAAATCTTTGCCACATCAGAGGTCATATGAGTTGGAAGTTGAATGCAATAAGAATATATACATATATACCATAAGATATATATATGTGTGTGTGTGTGTGTATATATATATATATATATATATATATATATATATATAGAGAGAGAGAGAGAGAGAGAGAGAGAGAGAGAGAGGGGGGGAGCAGGAATAAATAAAAATCATGGACTCTTGACTCTCAATCTCCTGGCTAGAGGGACCACAGCTGACAACATATTTTAATCTGGGTGCAGGGAGCAGGGCTGAACTGCTGACAGAAAAGAGGATGCATAATGGAACTGGTGGCAGGCAGGGGAAGACAAATTCAGATCTGAATATGAAGTGACAACAAAACAATCAGGTTGAATGTCCTTAAGGAGTGGAGATGTGACTTTGAAAAGTGAGGAGTCAAGACAGCAGGTACAATTCCAGGTTGAACACTTACCCAGGAAAAGGGGAAACAAACAGAAATGAAAACAGAGCTGAGGGGTAACTACATGCCAGGGATGCTGGTACTCATTTGTAATCCCATGCTGGGATGATAGAAAAGAGTGGATCCCTGGGACTCCCTGCTCACATTCTAAACATAACTAGCAAGTTCCAGAAAAGTGAGAAGCCCTCTCTCAAAACATGGTGAAAGGCACCTAAGGAACAACACATACAGTTTACTTCTGGCGTCTACGTGCAAGTATACACACATGCACACAAGAGTGCACGTGTGAGCACACACACACACACACACACACAAACCTAAAGTATAAGCAGAATGAAGCCAGACTATTAGCTGAATAGCTTGCATTTTGAACTAGGCAGATCAAAATGACTTTTTTTTTTAATTTCAATCACATAAAGAAGATTCAAATAGTCATGTGCAACTGGTATACACAAAGTCACCATGGCCATTTATGAAACAAAAATGGCAGAATATCAGGCAAGTATTTTACAAGCAATTAAAGTGATGAAGTTATTAAGCTACTAGTCCACCAATCAGGATGCCATACATCAAGAAATAGTTGTGAACTTCCCTACGGAGTGATTGGTGTAACTTTACTGATCCTGGGTTCCATTTTAGTTCACAAATGTCAAATGTTGTGCACACTATATGAACACTGTGGGTAGCTGAATATTTTGAATTACTGGACTTTTCAAATTTGACACTAAATGGATATCCCTGACTAAGGTGGATGGAGAAGCAGAACATCCAAGGTATCCCAAAGCTCAAACATTTAGAGATCTGAACACTTGTAGTCAAGTCTCATGTCCCTGCAAATATGGAAGTTTGTCTAGAATGTGACACAATACAATGACGGGGCCTTTAGTCTTACCCCAAATCAAAATGCTAACACCATTCTAACACATCCACCTTGAGTAGTCTCTGTTTCAAATTTAGTGATAATCAAAACTTAGGATGAAATAAAATATGGAATGTATTTCATAGAAGACAGAATGGAACCATATGAAATAATTTATGTTTCTAAACATTCACCCATTAACCCTGTTTCCACTACAATATAGTACTTTTGCACTTTTCAAAAGAAATTAACTCATCTTTAAATATTTCTCCATTTACTTGTAATAGCTAAATTTGAATGATTCCATTTTTCCTTAATCTCACCTTGACTTAAATGTTTCTACTCTACTATTCTTTCTATTCCCTATAGCAGAAATTCCATTCAGCTTCTTTTTCACAAATGTTTTCATAACTAGCTGTGGGATACTGACAAAATGGCGTGCCTTCTCTTTTTGTTGAACAAGCTTAATCGCCTTTAACTAAACTATATGTAAAATAATACTACGATCTCAAGATATGATTTCTAATACCATGTAGAAATTCTAACACATGCTAAAATTATAACTGTGCTCAAACTTATAGCACAGCTTTCCTTCTGTGGAAAAGATTATAGGTAGATGCACATTTTTCTTAAATTTTTTTGGGGAAAAGAGTAATCCATTGAGAACTTAGCATGGCACAGTACAGAGTCCATGGCTCATACTTATAAGGCACAAACATTGCTTCTTCTCTGTCGAACATAGAGTACAGTAAGCTGTCAGTCTCCCACAATCCTGCTGAGATAGCATCTCCTGGGTTTCACTCAGGCTTCCTTATAGTTTACAATGTATAATTTAAAAAAAAAAGGGCTATTGAGATGGCCCAATAGTTAAGTGTGCTTCCTGTTCTTGCAGAAAACCCAGGCTCAGGTCCTAATACCACATCAAGCCACTCACAACCCACCACTGTAACTCCAGCTCCAAGGGATCTGATGTCCTCTGTACCCTTCAAGACTCTGAATGCACATTATGCACACAAATTCATGCAGTCACACACACATACACATACAAATTGATTAATTTAAAATGAGACCACGATCATACTGAAAATGTGTGTGATTTTTGTTAGTCAGCCAGCCTGTGACTAATAAAGCAAGGATATCAAAAAGATGAGTCCTAAAAATTGTTAGTTCTCAAATACACAACTTCACAGAGGTGAAAACAAATAAACCAACAAAAAAGATTAATTATGAGTCAGAGCATCAAATCAAAAAGGAAGACATTGCCAACACTGAGATTCTTCTATGTGCGGGATCTGGCTTGGGTGTTTGGCTTAAGAACTAGAACAAAATGCCCATGCAGAGGCATCCAGATAGTCTCAGCTATGAAAATCATGCTGATGGACCACATGGGGAGCTCAAAGGGCTTTCTCTCTGTTTCTCCTCTATGCTTGTTGGCCTCCATCCACTCTGGGCCATTGGCCACAGGGATGGGACCACAGCACACAGGCCAGGACATAAATGAAAATTAGGATATTTGAAATTTGATAGAATAAATGTGCTTTGTGATCCCATGCTTCCCAGGAAAAACATGACATTTGGAGAAATGTCACCATTCATGTGGCATACTAAAAACAAAGGAGAAATGTGCTTTTTCCTGCACTGAATGAAGAATGACACAATGAGCATTCCACCATTACCCTGTCTTAATCTTGGGCTCAGTAGAACTGTTAGACTCCTCCTTATTAACATTTAGCACAGTCCATAGGCCGGAGGGCTGCTTTAGCTTTGATTTATGAAACACATAAAAAGTTTTGCATGGCATGCCTGATACCATGTGATAACAAGACATGTTTTTAGTGGCAGATTATCAAGAATGTATGTTCCTGCTTTCTTCACAGAACATTATCAGATGAGTGTGCTGGAATCAGCTCCAATTAGCTCCACTGTGGGAAGAGTGTTTGCCAAGGACTTGGATGAAGGGATCAATGCAGAGATGAAATATACTATTGTGGATGGAGATGGTGCAGACACTTTTGATATTAATACAGATCCAAATTTCCAAGTTGGCATCATAACTGTGAAGAAGGTAATCCAGTTTCCTTTTCCAAATCATTTTCAAGTGTACTTTGCACATAAAATGCTAGTGAAGGGTGGTTATATATTAAGATATGTTTTATTTTAAGTCCCCTAATAAAGTCTCTTTCCTGAACTAATGAGATGGCTCAGCAGGTAAAAGGAATTTCCACAAAAGTCTGACAACCTAGAGCCCACATTGCTAGAAGACAGTCAGCTCCCAAAAGTTTTCCTCTTAACCTCCACACTGCAACATGGCATGAGTAAAGCCATATTCAGACGAATCACATCACACACACACACACACACATGCGCACACGCACACTCACGCATGCGAATTTAAAATAACTCTTCCTCATTAGCTTAATAAATGCCTCTTATTGCTTGGGCTTACATGCAAGAACACTGGCTGTGGCATTATTTTATAGAAAAGGTTATTAAAAATGTATTGCAATAAGCCACTTCTACTTAGCCACTTAAAACTGCTATAGCTTGATGCTCTAATGTTGTTAATGACTTAATCAATATTTGAGTCTCACATCTTTGCATCAGTTTACCATAAATAGCTAAACGAGCTATAATCTTATTATGAATCAATAAATAAAATATAGCATTTTTAATTGCTTTTTGAAGCCCCATACATGCAAATGAAACTTGGGAAAGTTTTATCAAACATAAAACATCTTTTTTCCATCTCAAAGCACCAAGTTCCCTAAAGGGAAATGTCTATTCTCTATATGCCAGAAAGAGCATACAGATCAATTTAATGAATGGAAGGTAAACTTTTCCTATTTTAATTTTCTTTTATTCTTGTATGTGAAACATATGTATGTACGTGGGACATGTGTTTATGCACATGCGCATTTGTGAAGATGTGTGTGGAAGAAAGAGGTTGATTAGTGAGCCCTGAAAATCCTCCTATCTTTGTTTCCTTAGCACAGGGATAGAGACATGCAATTGACTTGGCTTTTACATGGGTACGTGGGATCCAACTCAGGCCTTCACCCTTGTATAGCAAGTACTGTTGTTGCTGAGCCATCTCCTAACCCAGATTGAACTTTTGTAAAACTGAATTTATGGCATAAGGAGCTGGATCAGTGGATAAAGCATGAAGACCAGAGATCCCCAGAACCACCTTAAAATGTGGGCAGTTGTGGCGGTCTATGTTTAATCCCACCACAGGATTTTAAAAAGACACAGGAACCTGGGGATCCATGTTCAGTGAGAGACCTTGCCTTACTAAATATAGAACAGAGTAATTAAAGGAACATGCCTTCATACGCACATAAACATGCCTACCCATATGCATGCATACTACACACAGAAATAAATCGAATCTGATGCCTTACAAATTAATATCTAATTTAAAACATTAATTTATAAAACATTGATTTCTTTTCTAAACAAAATCTTAACCTGCTGCCTTTCTGGTGCCCTTGCCCAAGCAGTTTCTCACAGCTAGTGCACATGGTAAGACTCCTCAATCTACCCACTACTGCACCCCATGACCCTTCCCAAGCAGCCACTCACAGAGCCACTGGCCACTCGACATGCCACCTGCCCGGGGACTTTCCTTGAGAAGCCACACACCCAATTTGTTCTTGGTAAGATCTCCTTAGCCCTACACAGAGACCTTATCCAAGCTGCCACATAGGGGGCCTGTGGTAGTAACCTCCCTTGTCCTCAACACTACCCTCCACCTGCCTGGGACAATACCCAAACAGCAGCATGTGTGGCTGGTGAGACCCTAGGACCTTAGGTAGTCACTAAACTGGAATCCCTTCCTACCTCTTCACTCACAAATCAACACCAAATGTCCAAAGGCCTGAACTCCAGAAACCTCCTACCTGATCCAAAGACAGCCAAGTCAGGGTCACAGCAAAAATACAGCATAGTAAACAAAGAGACATAAGCAAATTCCTCCAACCAGAAATCTTCATGTCCAGCACACAATGCCTTGAAACAGTATAAAATGCTAAGACTGACTTAAGAATCCTCAAACTCATTTATATAATTGAAACATTATAATTTACTATTTTTAAAAATTAACAATATATGCTAATTTTACAGAGTGACTAAAAACAATCCCAATTTGTTACATGGGAAAGGGTTAAAAATGTCTTCCTACTATGTATTTTGTTTCAACTCATGACATAACACTAACCACAAAAAAATGCCCAAAGATTTAAATAATTTTTTTCTTGAATGCAAAAGTCACATATCCAAAAAATTAATCATAAAACAGTACATCTATTAATGATACAATATGAATAAACTAAAAATGTCTTTTTCTTTACCTCCCTTATCAGGAAAAGATTGGGCATTGCAAGCCAGAACCATGTCTCTCAATGTCATTATCCAAACAGAATCCATGTTCAATCAAAACCTACATAAATTTTTCTTAGGCTGTTTAAATTCTTTTTCTGAACATATGAGCTGCCAGACAATATAATTAAGAGCAAAGACCAATAAGTTGGATCGATGGACTGGTCACATATAGTAAACACTTTAAAGGCTATTGACTGTTAAATCCATATGTCTGGAACAACTCCCAGATGTCTAATCTACACCCATCATCTTCCTTTGTCATTAATAATGTCATATAAAATTGAAACAAAAGTTGTGCTTTTGATTTATTTCCCTTAGGTCTATTATTTGTCTAAAAAGCACATATTTTTTTTTCAAAAAAAATTAAGCTGAATTGAAAGAATTGGGTCTTCATACAACCATGCTGATTGCTACACAGGACATGTGTCATTTTGCTTTTAAGTAATCAGTCAATTGATTTTCAGTCTCTTAAATGCTTGAAATATGTAATTTTCAGAGTGTTCTTTGTTCTGTGGTAGCATGATCTTGTGCCATTTTCTAGTCTTCAGCTTAGCTTCCATCTGCCAGCAAAAAAATAAGTAATTGTAGAGAGTCCTTTCTCCTCTGAGGCAGGTCACAAAACATATAAATTCTATATTTCTCAAATTTTAATAGGCTATGGATTACAATTGTCATCACTATTTCATATACCCTTTACAAAGTTCCAACTGTATGTTATGCAGAGCTGTACTTGTAATTATCTGAAGAGCTCTTCAAGACACAGTTGGACATATTTGCCTCACCTGTATCAGGTCCACTCCCTGCTGGTGCTTCAGTACCCTTTATTTTCCTGAGCAGCAAACTCCAGTGTCTGCAGCATCAAGCCTGTGCAGATCCAGACTCGCACGCAGTGCTAATGCCTGTCACTGCATATGGTTTGCATGGGCACTAACAACAGAGCTCATCATTGGCTAAGCACCTGGCAGTTATGATGTAACATTGATAAGAAAACAACTGTACTCTGAAAGTATAAGACACAATGAGAACCTATACCCCAGGAAAAGATATTAACACCAAACCCTTACATGCCATCATGTAAATGCTAACACATAAAAAGAGGGCTTGTGTCACTACTTAATGCAATAAGACTTTTTTACTACATTTTGGGTCTTTGGCCTTGCTACACACTGGCGGAATAAAAACCTATCCAGTCTTTGCTTTTTGACCTCGAAATTTTGTAACAAAAAAATGACCCTCCCTACATGGGTGCTATGACCAGAACGTGGGTCCTCTGGAAGGCAGCAATCACTCTTAACCACTGAACCATCTCTCTTCTCTCCCAATTTTATATTTGATAATATGGAATCATAACAGATAAAACTGATTTCTTAACACTGAACCCTGGTCAAAGGATTTTGGGTCAGATCACATTTGGGCCAGCATCTTAACTAACACTATGTAACCAAATCACCTTAGTCCTGTCTTCTGAGCTTTCTGGATTCAAAGTTAGATGTCGGACAGGCTTTTAAAGTGAAGTTTAAACGGGAACATCTATGATAAACCAAATACAAAAGTTGATATGGCATAGTGTGATGAGAATGCTTGTGAGGCACGCAACACATTTCCTTAGAAAGAATCACTGTCGCTTTGAAGTCAAAAAAAAAATCTACTAATTTTTAGCTAGCATACAAAATGATGGGTTTCACTAAGAAATTTTTGTGCATTTCCATGTCATTTTATCTTGCTCATACTCATTCCGCCACCACTCTCTCTCATCCCTCCTCCTCCCTCACTAGCCCTGTTTCTCCCCCAAAACAATTCACCTCAAAAAAGAAAAAACATAAGAAGAAAACAGAAAAATCAAAAGCCTAATCACATGCACATCCTAGGACAGAACACAAGCTCGGTCTTAATCGCCCAACATCTTTCCAAGGGAGAAACACCTCTGAACAAAAGGGCCACCAGCAGCCATCTTGTGCACCTGGGACAGAAGGGATCTCAGGAAACAAAATTTTCTTTTTAAAATTAGATGGGACAAAGGAAGTTCCCCAAACTTTCTTTCCAGACCATGTTGAGTAAAGTTAAACTAGTGAAAATTGAGCTTACCAGACATATTCCTTCCTTTTTAACCTTTTTAATCTGATGTTGTCACCAAGAACTTCAGAACAAGACAAAGTGTCCCCCATTTTTACTTTGTTTCTCTTTTTTCCATTTCAATGAATTTGGGGGTTGTCAATTAATCCCCAGGATTACATGCATGCTACCTGCTGACCATTTTTCCTCATTGCCTTTCAGCCCCTGAGTTTTGAAAGCAAGAAAAGCTACACTCTGAAGGTGGAAGGAGCCAACCCTCACCTAGAGATGCGTTTTCTGAACCTTGGTCCATTTCAGGACACGACAACAGTGCACATCAGTGTGGAGGATGTGGATGAGGCCCCTGTGTTTGAACCTGGCTTTTATTTTGTGGAGGTGCCTGAGGATGTGACGATCGGAACAACCATACAGATCATTTCCGCCAAGGACCCAGATGTGACCAACAACTCAATCAGGTTTCCCCATAGATTTCACTTTGTCCTTATTTCCTGGAATTTTCCTTTACCATTATAGAAAGTGCTGGTGTTTTTACCCTTGTTTCTTCCCTTTTAAATCCCATTTCTGAAACTTGTTTTCTGAGATTTTTTTGTTGTTGTTCAAACATGACAACATCATGTAATTGGAAATTTAAGTGTTGTTATATCCTAAACTCATGTTCATTTAGCTCAGATGTGCAAATACACACACCCTTAATTCTCAATCAGGGCTTTGCTGTCACATGGGACTCTTATCAGTCTGCTGATTTTGGGGTCTGTCCTGGGAAATGAAGGCTCTAAAGCCAGAATCTCTGGTCTTCACTCACAAAGTGCTCATCATATCAGCCTCCAAGCTTTACCAAGGCAAAAGTTGCCCAGATACTACCATAGGTCCTAGAGCAGAGATGCAAATAGCCTGAGAGCAGACCCGCCATCACTCAACAGCCAGTCACACACAAAGGCCAAACCTCCAACACCACTCCTCTTTTCAAGCTTCACTAGCATCCTTTGTTAGCATACAAAGAAATGGGTTTGCTGTGGCATTTTTATGTCTTTATACATTGTTTATTCACCTCCCTCCACAATGACCTTTACCCCATTTTCTGGTTCCCTTCTTCCTCCACAAATACTCATCCTTTATGCTTTCACATCACAGGGATTCCATTATCCCATTTTCCCTTCCTTTAAGATATCTTTTCACTCTGGTCCCATTTCTATTTCACGTGACACACACACACACACACACACACACACACACACACACACACACACACATGCACGCATGCACACATACACGCGTGTGCACGTATACAAACTTAAATCTAGACTCCACAATACCACATATATGATAAAACATGATGAGTCTGGTTTATCTTGCACAGCATGCTGTCCTATTCCAACAACTTTCCTGAAAATGCCTTGATTTCAATTTTCTTTATTCACTTACTCTTTATCTACTCATCTGTGGATAGGTGTATAGGCTGGTCCCACAATTTAAGCAGCGATAAACACAGTTGTGCAAGTATTTCTGCTGCCTGTTTGAGTCCTTTGGGTGAATAACTAGAAGAGATACAGCTGGGTCACATGGTAGTTCTATTTTTGGTTTCGAAGGGACCCCCACACTGACTTCCATAGTAGCAGTAGCAGACTCCATTTCTACCAGCAATGTCTAAGGAATCTTATTATTTCCCTGCATCCCCACCAGTGTTTTATCTTGTTTTCTAGAGATGAGATGCAATGTCAAAACAGTTATAATTTGCTTTCTCTGATGGTTAAGAGTATTGAGCACATTTCCAAACAGTTATTGCCTACTTTTATTTATTTCTTCTTTTCAGAACTGTCAGTTCAGTTTATTAGCCCATTTTCCAACTTGAATGATTTGTAGGGAGCACCAATGTTTAATTTTTGCAGTTCTCTGTGTATTCTCAGCACTGATCTCCTGTCTGATGTATGGTTAGAGCAGATTTTTTCCTTTCCATGTAGCATGCTTTGCAGAAGCTGCTTGGCTTCATGCAATCATATTGGTCAGTTCTCAGAATTATGTCCTGTTTTGTTGGATCCCTTTCTAAAATGAGCTTTCCTATACCTGTATCTTGAAATACACTGCCTGTATTTTCCACCAGCAGTTTCAAAATTTCAGGCCCTATGTTAAGATCTATGTTTGATCCATTTGATGCTCTTTTTTTGTAAGGAGTGAGAGACATGACTCCAGCTTCATCGTTCAGTGTGTAGAAATCCAGTTTTCTTAGCATCATTTGTTGAAGAGCTTGTGTTTTTTCCAATATATGATACTGAAAACTTTTTTTGAAAATGAGGTAGCTATATCTGTTTGTGTTTATTTCTGGGTTCTACTTTGTACTGCATAGGTCTAGCATGATTATTTTGTTACTATGGCTCTTTAGTATAATTTAAGATTGGGAATTGTGATACCTCCAACACTGCTCTTTAGTATCGCTTTCCCTATTTAGGAGTCTTTGCTTTTATTAGCATATGTTATACATAACTGCATAGTAACAGGCTTCAATGAGCTGTTTTATAATGTACATGATGTATTTTTATCACACTCATTTCCTGTTACCCTCTCTTGCCCTCTTCCCTTCTCACTGGTCCTCTTCTCCTTCCCAACTCGCCCCACTTCTTGTGGTATTTTTGTTTGTTTGTTTGTTTGCTTAGTCCATTAGTCACTTGGTGTCAGAGGTTTTCTCTGGTTTGGGAGTACCCGATGAGTTTTATGAGAGTTGCTTACTGGAACACAGGCATCTCACTAGTTAGTGGTCAAACCTCTGAAGAAAAATGTTTCTCCTTACCCCAACAATCATTAAACTGCTTCTTGATTTGTAGAGAGAGGTGTGGCCTCATGAACCCTCATGAACCACTTCCATGGTATGATGTAGACAGTTTCAATCTTCAGCAAGTAATCATAGCTGCTGTCACTCAAGGATGCAATAGCCATACCATGCGTAGAGGTCAACATTGCTCAATACTTCATCATATCTTCCAGCTCTTAAAATCCTCCTGTCTACCTCTTCCTTAGTGTTCCCTTTGCTTTGGAGAGTACACAAAGATGCTTTCTTATGGCTGAATATTCAACAATCATGTGCTGTCCTCATTTTGACCTGGTATGAGCCCCTGTAGTTACCACAGCAGCTGAAAGCAGCTCCAATCTGTGGGCATAAATATTTTGCTTTAGGAGGCAGAGGCCGGTAGGTCTCTGTGCATTCCAGGACAGTCTGATCTACAAAGTGAGTTCTAGGAGAGCCAGAGCTACACAGAGAAACCATGTCTCAAAAAAAAACAAAACCAAACAAACCAACAAAACATTTGCTTCTACAGCTCTGTGAAGAGCATAATTGAAATTCTGATGGAGCTTACATAGGGTCTTAGATCTCTCCCTGTATTATGACCATTTTAAGGATACTAATTCCACCAATCTGAATATTTTCCACCTTCTAATATCTTCTTCAGTTTCCTTCCTCATTATTTCAGAGTTTTCATGGTAAGGATCTTTAACTTCTCCTAGTATAGTTTTAGTCCTGGGTATTTTTTAAGTGGTTGTGAATGGAAATTTTCCCTTGCTTTCTTCATCAAAAACTTTATTACTAATGTATAGAAAGACTACTGATTTTTGTATTTTGAAAATCACTCACATTCTTTCACATGTATTAGCCTTTGACAATTTCATGTTTAAAGCAAATGGAAAAGACTAAGTTTAAGGTCAGTGGCTTTGATGACAGACAGATTGGCCAGAGAATCCTCCATTCTACACACAGCCCCCCATCTCTGTCCCTCCAAAGAATGCCTCACTATTGAAGATTCCAACTGAGATGCTTCTACCTCAAGGCTAAAGAAGTACTCTTAGAACCTCAGCTGTTTCCAGTCAACTCTGGAAGCAAGTGCAAACAGCTGGTAGATAGGTTGACACTTCAACCTCCCCAAGCCACTGCCAAGCCTATGAAGCCAGATTCACAAACAATCAGAATTCCAAGGCTGTTTGAGGCCATCTGTCACATTAATTGTTGAAAGACACACCGTGAAATGAATCTGGATCCTCGGTACAGATAAAACATTTTGAACACACCCCCATTTATCAAAAGCCTTTTCTGTCACCTGGCTGCTTCCCTAATCTGATGCAGTTTTGTATTTAATGAAAATGTGCTTTTGGAGTTTAACAAGAATGGTTTTCTTCAGAGAATAACTCTACCAGGGGAAAACCTGCTCCCTCTGACTAACTAGTAAACACATTACATGTTCAGGCATCAAAATGGCTAAAAGTGATTTTAGTTCATTAATTTTTTTTAAAAAAATAAGTTCTTCTGAATTATAAAAACTTAATAAATTTATATTTCAACCTTAGTCTATGCTGTAAGAAAACATAAGTGAAGCCATAATGTCCCCATGACAATAACAACAAAATGGAACAGATGTATCATAAATTTCTATTTTCAGAAAAACATGATTATATATTCTATGATGAGGACTTGTTGATTATATATCTATTATTTTATGAGATAGTAGTTAGTTTCCATGTCAAAGAAGGTAATGTGGGACTACTGTACAGAATAAAGCCTCATGGAGAGAAATAAAACAAGCATAAATATAAATGAAAGCAGATCCAAGTTCTAAAATAAAATATGGACTGGATAGTATATTTCCCAGGTTCTGACTGTGGAACTCTGTGTAATAACCACTGGAAACAAGGTCTGATTGGGAGTGACACTAATGAGTAACAAATAAATCAAGAGACTGAATGCATTCAAATACACACACAGACACATACACTCACACATGTACACACTCACATACACACACACCCTCACAAGATATATCTGGGATTAAATACTACATCCATTATCTCAAGACATCTCAGTGGGAGCAGTGCTGAGAGAAAACCATTCATGGTTCAAGATTCATTTTTGACTGCAGCAAAATGAGACAAACAAGACGAGGGAACCTGTCTGGCTAACAGAAAACAGCACTTCAGACGGGCCCTTTGAAGACAACCCTCAGTGTGCCAGGGTTCTAAGGAAGCCCCTGGATGTTCCAAAGAGCCTAGACAGAATGAATACAAGGACACACAGGCTGAGGCTAAAGCAGTGTCCACTGGCTGTTGGGAGGCAGAAAACTGGCAAACACAAGGTTCCAGACATAGAGTAAGAAGACAGGTGTCACATACACAATTTCCCCTCTGACTTTTGTAGCAAATAATAGAGTTCACACTGGCAGATACAAAGATCTTGACGTGGTGCCATCCCAAACAACACAGAATGGCCTCTAGGTCCACAAAGAACATGAGGGCCCTAGGTTCTCAGAGACCTCAAAGGGCAAGTATTGAAAATTCAACTCTGTGGCTCTTACTTACTAAAATATCTGGGATTACTTTCCTACTAATAGCTCTCCACAGCAAATCCTCATTGTTTATATAAAAGTTAATTTGAGGAGCTGGAGAGATGGCCCAGCAGTTAAGAGCTCTTGTTGAGTCATCATGAGCACCAGAGTTCAGACTCCATCACCCATGAAACAATTTATCTATAGGCATCCTGCAAATGCTTGTTATCTCCAGTTCCCAATGGATCTGACCCCCCCTTCATGAACACACATATGTACACCTGCACACAAGTGTACAAGCACACACAGACCAACAAACACAAAACATGATTTTTAAATAAAACTGTTTTTAAAATAATTTGTATATTACATTAGGTAGCTAACTCGTGCATTTTTGTTATAAATATTTAATGATTTGGATTAGTAAAAGCAAAATGCATACTAAATATCCTCCAAAAAACTACAGATTAAAGGCCATTTAACATTTTCAGAAGATTATTAGGACTTCTATAATATTCTTTCTAAAAGGGTGAAACTGTGCTAAGATATAAGCACTGGGAATCCCCCAAAGCACTGTAAATTTAGTTATTTGCATATGAACACTACAATGCTTATAACCCTTCTATCATTGATAAATACTCAAACAATAATAATAATAATAATAATAATAATAATAATAAACAACTCCAGTTAGGAGGATAGTAAGCAGTTTAGCAATGAAAAGTGCCTTCTGCTAGTATGAAAACAGCCTGACCTCCTGTGCCATCCTGGGTGTGTGTGAATCCAGTAAGCCTGCACAAGACAGAGAATGTCCTCATCCAAGCAGACAAACAAGGTCAGTACTATCTGCTCAAGGCAGCTTTGCATGTGTGTGTTAAGCATATTCTGCTCATAGTAGGTGAGAATGTTACAGATGGAAACAGGGAAACCACATATAGGATTCACTACTAGGTCCCAATTTCCTTGTTTTCCATCTGTATCTGTACTTTCAATTTGTTCTCTTGCACCCTGGAAATTGGCCCAGTGCCCCATTCAGAGAAATGAAAGCCATTATTCCCTCACTGTGGCCTCGCTTGGGAAATTGAAAAGGGGATTCTACTTGATGAGAGATGCTCCCTAAGGCAGACTCCTGCTGTGTCAACCAGGCAGTGCTGTCAGGGGTCCTGTGAGTTGGTTATTTCTGTCACTCCATTTCCCACACCATCTGTGGTATTTGCTGCGGTGAGGTATGTTTCTGGTTCCTCATGAGCTATTCTCCCCCAGCAATATGCTTACAGCCTGGAGAGCTGCCATTGGGGTTACGCTCTGTGGACCAAATGTGGGGCTTTTCTCACATCTAAGAACTGATAGATTAGACTATCATTAGCCAACCAGTACTTCTATTCCCTTAAAGAAAGTTCAACTCTTAAAGTAGCTGATGAACTTTGAAGCCAAGTTACAGGTATACTCAGAAGAAAATAGAACAGTCCAACTCATTTTAGATGAATCTTGTAAGGCCATGGGTGTTTTTATTTAAAAGTTAACCATTTGTTACCATTCCTCATCTTGAAGAGGTGAAGCTGTGTTCTTGGGCAATCCTCTACAATCCATAGGACAATAAGGCACTGGTAGGTGTTCCTGAGATGCCAGACCCTGATGATGAAGTCCCCGGATTAGATTCCCAGGAGTATGACCTTGGACAAGTGACTTAATCTCTTAAATATCCAGATTGTATTATCTATAAAACAGGAATGATAGTGATGCCTACCAGTGGTATTATTTTGAGGATAACTGACTCACTACATTTGATGTTTTAAGCCAACTCTAGCAAATAATAAATGTTTGTTACACAGGGATTACAGCTGGAAGGTTAATTGTCTTCCTTAAGTTCCCTAAGACATAGGAAGTTCAAAGAGTAGTTCTTTCATCTGAATTCATAACTGAAGTTACTCCAGTTTCTCTGGCTCTTACTCATCTGCTGCCCCTTTAAATCCTAACTCTCTGAATAGAAATCATGAATCTCTACAAAAATGTATACAGTTGAAGCAAAAGGTTTCATATACATTCAGATAATTAGATAGATAGATAGATAGATAGATAGATAGACAGACAGACAGATAGATAGATGATAGGTGACAGATAGTTTTATTTATATCAGTATTTGTACTCACTACATGTGATAATTTGGCATGCATATATTTCATTTTATTTCAATGCTAATCATAATCAACCATATTCATTTCATGGCTCACCTAGCTGAAGTGTGCAAAACACTGCACTTAAAGTTATTACTATCAAAATTACAGTTTCAAGAGAAAGGTGCTTCAGTGGCTAAGATCGCTCACTCCTCTTGAAGAGAACTCAAGTTTGGCTCCCAGCACTCACATCTGGCACCTCCCTACTGCCTGATAACTCCAGCTCTGGGAGAGCCAATGCCTTCTCCTGATCTTGGCAGTAACTTACTCACATGCACATTCCCCCCTGAACACACACACACACACACACACACACACACACACACACACACACACTTACTTCAAAATAAAAATAAATTCTTAAGAAAATGGTAGTTTCTCCATCTTGGCATCTTTAAGATAAAGACTGCCATTTCTGTTAACTTTTATTAAAATTTTGAACTGAATATTTTTCCTATGTCTCTATTTTAAAACAATCTGTAAAAAGACTACAAGACTTGGCAGTGGTGGCTCATGCCTTTAATCCTAGCACTCAAGGTAGAGGTGTGTGGATTTCTGTGAGTTTGAGAACAGCCTGGTCTACAGAGCTAGTTCCAGGACAACTAGAGCTGTTATGCAGAGAAGCCCTGTCTGGAAAACAAAACAAACAAACAAACACTACAACTATAACACCATATAGATGGTTTTAAATCTTAGTTGAAAGTGACTTAATTTCCCTAAATTTTAGTTTGCTTACCTGATGATTACGATACAGTTCCAAAGATTTAAAAAAAAAAAAAAAAAAGCTGTGTGTTAAATACACAGCAAAAAGTGACTGCTGTTAAACACACATTGGCTATTACAATCAGATGGTCTTTATTTTTTATATTTTCAGATGGTCTTTAAATAACAAGCTACTTCTTTGAACACTAGCTCCTTTTTCTTTTTCCCAATCTTTGCCTTTTCTTTCATTTTGTGACTGTTTCCTTTGCTATGCAAAAATCTTCAGTTCCATTTGTTTCTGTTTGCTCTTTCTGCTTCTGTTTCTTTGGGGTTGTATCCAAGACAACATGGCCCATACCAATTTTCTTCTAGTATATTTAGTTTCTGATCTTAAGTTACTACTTTATTTGAGCTGATTATTGTGAAAATGGGCCAGGTAAGGCTCATCTGTACGTAGACAGCCAATCTTCCAAATAACAGTCATCAAGGATGGTTCTTTACACCATTATGTATCCTTGTTATCTTTTTTAACAAAATCCAATGAATTGATCATACATATATGTGAGGGGAACCCTGAAGGTGTTCAGGCTGGGAAGCAAACCTTGAAGAGGTGAAGCTGAAAACTCAGAGCAGATTGACTTCTCAATCTGGATCAAAGACTTGGGAAAGTCTGATGCCATGTGGCTCACTGTCAGTTTATTTAAAACACAAGCAATCTTTTTTTTTTTAAATCTTCTTGTTGTAATACAATCCCCAATACACAAGGAAGTATAGTTACATCAAAACTTGTCTCATGGTACATGTCATTTCTTCTAAAAAGATGGGTTTTAGAGATAGGCTGCCTGTACTAGCTTAAGGTCCTAAGGAAGGGTCTCACCTAGTGTTGGTCATAGAGATATTGTAGAAGTCATTTGGTCTATTAGACACTTCTGTTTCTAGTGTGGAAGCTTGGGGAGTCCCTGGATGTATGGGTCATTTAGATTATTAATCACCCCTATTCCTGGCTATAGGAGCTTGA
Organism: Phodopus roborovskii; assembly: GCF_943737965.1. NCBI lineage: Eukaryota > Metazoa > Chordata > Mammalia > Rodentia > Cricetidae > Phodopus > Phodopus roborovskii. Next base: position 5,423,495 of record NW_026126583.1, on the reverse strand, counting down.
TATGACATGGTCTAATTGATAATGCAGATTACCAGGCTATTAATCACCTCCAAACCCCAGTTTTTCTCAAAGAACAGATTATATATTCTTCCCTTTGAAAGAAAAATCCTGGGTGTGCTAATATTCCTGGGTTCCCTGCAGTCACAAGGACCTTTGCAGTCAAATGCTCTACCCCTGAGCTATACCCCCCACAAGGACCTTTATGCCCCCAGCATTTGTGCATTTATTTCTAGGCTTTCACTCTATTCCATTGATCAATGTCTCTATTCCTATGAGCATACAACCATTTTAATTACTTTTGTTTTGTATTGTAATTTGATGCCAGAACAAATAATCTTATTTTCAGATGTCAGAGTGCCTAAACAGGCACTGTTTCAAAAGAAGACACAAAAGAGCCTTGCTAATGTATGGGGGATGGGGGAGAAACTCAACATCACTAACCTTCAGGGAAATAGTTAAAACCACAACAAGATGGCATCTCACCTATTAAAATGACTATTTCCCCAAAAGATGAAAAATAACACGGTGTTCAGGAAAGGGAAATTTGTTACCTTGTAGGTGAGGATATAAGTTAGCACAGCTATTTTCAAAAACAGTGTACTGATTATTCAAAATACTGGAACTATAATATGATCCAGCCACCCCATTTCTGGGCATATATCCAAAGGAATTACAATCGGTATGTAGAAACATCATCTTCATTTCCATGTTAACTGCCACATTATTCACAGAGCCAAGATGTGAAACAACCTAAGTGCTCATCAACAGATGAATGGATTTTTTAATCTGGCATTTATACATACACAAGAGAATATCACTCAGCCTTTAAAAAGAAATTCTGTCATTTGTAGTAACACCGATGAAGCTAAAGAACATGATACTGTGTGAAATGAGCCAGGCACAGAAAGGCAAATACCCCATGATCTTACATAAATGTGGACTCTAAATGGTTGCATTGATAAAAAGAAAGAAAATGGTGGTTATCATAGGCAAGGCCAACAATGTTGATGGACAGAGAAAGGGAGTGGTTTGATCAAGGGAAACAAAGTTCTAGTTAGACAGGAAGATCTGGTGATCTATTATACAGATGGCAACTAGTTAATTTAGTGTTGTATATTTCAAAATTGTAGGAAAATGGATTCTAAATGTTCCTGCCACAAAAAGTAGTATGTGAAATTATATGTATGTTAACTAGCCTGATTTTTTAATTCCACAAAGGCATATACACAGTGAAATATTACACTATATCCTAACATACATAATTTCTCAATTAAAAAAAAAGTTGTTAACCTTTACCAAGAAGTACATGAAATTCTCAGTGATGGTCCCCAGTACCAGCTGGTTATCAAAATGTCTTAAACTTCCTGGTGCATGAGCTTTCCTCCATCTCTCAAGATGGAGAACAGGTGAATTGAGGGAACCAGATTGCCAAATCAGACTGAGCAAGAATTACAGGTCTTACAGCTAAACTCACTAAAGACTCAAAAGATAAAGCAACAACAAAATGAGTCATGTAAGTTTTCCTCTTAGAGAGGTCTAAAACTGTCTGGTATAAGTGCCTATAACTACCATTCTTTTCCTACATACAATGACATTGGTTCAAACTGAACATACATGGTAGAAACAACAGGTATGGCTTGTGACCTGAATGGAAAAAATAAATAAATATCCTTTCTTTTACAGAACAACTGTTTGTGATTTGTGATGCCCTTCAGATTTCAGTTTTCAGAAGGTCATCCCCCATAAATGAACAAAACTCAGAAAACTCAGTTTTATTTACAACTGGCAACCTAAGTAGACCTGCTCTATCCTGCTAAAAGCATCCTATATAAGAAGCCTTCAGCTAATAGAGTCTGTGTCAGTCAGGAGTGAAGTCATTCATGTTTGTGAGTGGGAGGACCTGGAATAGAGCTGCCCTTCACAACAGTGATACTCACATGACTGTAGAACCACATGACTGTAGCTTTGCTTTTTTAAGTTTCAGGTAATCATTTAAGAACTTAGTTGAATTTCAAACACATAAAAATAGAGGCTGATGTTGAGGACACCTCAAAACTCTTGAATCAGTTTCAATTTTTAAATGGTATAATTTGCTTTCTAAGTACAGTGAAACTGCTATAAGGTCCTGAGCATTCTGTTCATTTCGTCATTTTTAAGTAAGATACTTGAAGTAGTACAAAAAAAAAAAAAAAAAAGAGTTTCTTTTGTTTCACTTGAGCATGATAAAAGCCACGACATTGCACACATTCACAACTCAGGGGTGACTGAGTCACCTTTAACACTGTGTATGTACTCCCTTCCCTGAAGTACTGTGTTCTCGAGTTGATCCAAGTGAAAATAATTACATAATCCACATCTTTGCAGATACTCCATAGACAGAAGCAGTGATCCTGGGAGATTTTTCTATGTTGACATTACAACAGGAGCTCTAATGACAGCAAGACCACTAGACAGAGAAGAGTTTTCTTGGCATAATATAACAGTCCTCGCTATGGAAATGAGTAAGTAACAATTTATTTGTCTCTACAAGGTTAAAAATGTTCAGGTATTAAAGTTTCCAGGCCTTGTAACAAACAGTATGTTCCAGAGGAGAAAACGAAATAATACAAATAAATGGTCATGTGATGTGGTCTAAAGTTCATGTCAGTAAGTTCTGGTTTGTTGTTGTTTTTATGTAAATACTCAGCTATTGTTCTGTGTCAGTCCAGAGGTGAGTCATTGCATGTTTAGGACTCAAGGCCTGGAGCAAAGCTGTCCTTCCCAACGGCAATACCAGTTCTCAGAAGCAGAACCATGCAACTGTAGTGTTGCACTTTTCCTCCTTGCAGATAAGCTAGAACATTCCATGTTAGAACTACCTGTGCTGTGTCCTGGAAGTTCTAAATTTTCTTTCCAATCTGTTTTGGTTCTAGCGATTTTTTTTTTCAATTTCCTCTCTGATTTCTTCAATAACCCAGATTGAGATGATTGAGGGATCTATTATTATTTTCATGTTTCTATAGCTTCTTTTGCTATTAATTTTCAGGGTTTTTTATTACAGTATGACCTGATAGCATAAATTACTTTGAGCTTATTGTGCATTTGTTAAAACTTTCTTGTAATATAACTTGATTTTAGAGAAAGTTCCATTGACTGCTAAAAAGATTGTGTAGTCTACATTTGTTGGGTGAGATATTACATAGATATTTATAAGTTTCATTTGATCTATGGGGAGGCTTAACTCTGAAATTTCTCTGATTTCTTTTTTTTAATCTAGATGATCTATAACAGTGGGATATTGATATCATTCACTGTTATTATATCTTGGTCTTTCTGTCCTTTTATGCCCAGTAATGTTTTTGTTTTTATAAAATTATGTGTACCAATATTCAAGGCATATGTATTTACAGGCATTTTTTGAGGCAATGTCTCACTGTGCAGCCCCATCCTGACCTAGAACTCACTAGTTGGAAAAGACTACCCTCAAACTCAGAGAAATCTGACCGCCTTTCTCACCTACATGCTGGGATTAAAGACATTCACCACCATAACTAACACAAAAAAAGCATCTTAAGATTTTTCTTTTTCCTCACAGGTGGTGAGCCTATTTACCTCTTTTAAATAATCCTAAAGTATACTGTGGCTAGTCCTAGTTGTTTCCAGGCTTCATCTGTTAGGTGTGTATTTTTCCATCCTTTCATTTTTTCAGTCTGGTTGCCTTTTCCCATGAGGTGTGTTTCTTGAAAAGAACAAACAGTCATATCTTGTTTTTGATCCAATCAGCTAGTCTCTATCTTTTAAAATCAATCTATATTTATTTCTTAGAAAGATTTTCTGACTTCTATAATTTTTCCCCTGTTTTCTCACTGGTTTGATTATTTCTTGATTTTTCTTTCTCTCCTATTAATATTAATGGTTTTCTGGTTTACTGTGATGGGCATGACTAGTTCTTTCCCAGCTCATTTCTGCTCATTTACTCCTATCACAAAATGTATCCTTTGCTGAGCTCTCTGTCCCATGTCATATCCCTTTAGGAATCTTCTGCAGGTGGGTTTAGTGGTCAAGAACTGCATTAGTTTATGCTCATTATGCTCATTTTATTTGTTTTTAAACAATAACTTTATTGAATCTGGATAATCTTGGTTGGCAGGTATTTAGTTTTTAGGCTCAATGACTATCATTCTATGCTTCCCTGGCTTTGGGGATCTTTAATGAAGAGTCTGGTATAACTCTGATCGGTTCATATCTTTTGAGTTAGTGTTTCCCTCTAGCAGCCTTCACTATTTTTGTTGTTGTGTAGATTTGGTATTGTAACTATGATGGCAGGTTCTTTCTGGACATGGACATTCTGTGTTCTTCGTATCTTTTGAGCTTAGATGTGGATTTCTTGGAATGTTCTGCTATAATTTCATTGACTAGGTGTCCTATACCTTTAGATTGTATCTCAGCTCTTTCTAATCATAAATTCCCAGGTTGCTCTCTTCTCCATGTCTGAGAGTTCCTTGAAAGTTGTGATTGTGTTCATTTATTTCACTGTTTATAACTGAATACAGTATTTCCTTAACTTCACCTTCAATTCTTCTCTCTTCTATTTAATCTAGTTCACTGGTAATGCTTTTCACAGTCTTTACATATTGAGGTTTTCATTTCCAATAACTGCTTATTAATTTATTTGTTTGTCTTTACTTTTACAGGGTGGGGTAATTTTGAGACAGAATTTCTCTGTAAAAAAAAAAAAAAAAAAAAAAAAAAAAAAAGTCCTAGATGTCCTGGAACTCCCTTCATAGACCAGGCTAGCCTTGAACTCATAGAAATCCACCTGCCTCTGACTCCTGAGTGCTGGGATTAAATGTGTGAGCCACTACACTGGACTCCTTGTTTTGTCATTGTTGTTGTTTGTTTTGTTTTATTTTATGTTGAGAATTTCGATTTTCTTGCTGAATTCCTCATCCATGGTACTTTCTTATCCAGGCTCTGATCTGCTTTCCTTGTCTCATTCGCCTGTTTGTTTGTCTCTTCCTGCAAAGCCCTGATCAGATGAAGTCTTTGTTTGGAATTTCAAACGTTTCAACATAGTTGGATTCAATTCTTAACACATGATATTTGGCAGAGGCATGCTACCCACCTTTGCATATTTGTGTTTCTCTTTTGTGATTTGTCCATCTGTCCCTATAGATATATTTTCCAGTTTATTATTGGGTTTAGAAAGCAGTCTGTTCTTGAGAGCTCAATTCCAATACCACTCAAGAGAACAGGCCACTTTAATAATAGCGAGATTAAATCGAAGCAGACACAAAAATATTCTCAAAATAGTTGTAGTCACTGATGACCATAGACAAGCAAGTGAAAATAAAGCAGAGTAAACTATAAACTTAGAAAGTAATTTGGTTAAGGTTAGCAAAATATCTTCACCAGTAAAGACATTTACTACAAAATACTAAGTTTGACCCCTAGAGTCCACATAAGTTGGGAGGAGAGAACTGAATCTACAAAGTTGTCCTCTGATGTCCACACACAAGTGTACCATACACATATCATGCTCACACAAACATGCATACTCACACAAACCCACCCAACTCAATCACCCCACAAACAATTTTTAATTAATTAGATAAAAGAAAAAATAATGAATGAATGAATGAAATGGAGATAGAAGATAAACCAGTGAGGTTAAATAAATGAAAAAGGGAAAAATGTTAGAAAGAGATACTTGAAATTTTATTATACAATAAAATCACTGGAGAGAGAGCTGGGAGTTGGCTTAGCAGTTAAGAGCACTCTTTCAGAGGGCCCAGGATCTAATCATAGAACCCACATGATGGCTCACAACCATCTGCAACTCCAGCCCCAGAGGATCTGGCAACCTCTTCTGACCTCCACAGGCACCAGGCATACACATAGCGCACTTATATGCAGTAAAAACCACTCATATGCATAATAAGTTTTAAAAAAGAAAAATACACAAACAAAACTAGATATGCAAATAATAAAAGCTTCTTTGAAAAATATAAATAATAACGGGCTGGTGAGAGGTCTCAGCAGTTAAATTGCTTGCTACAGACTTGATGACCAGTGTAAACTGAAGCCCACATGAAGATCAAAGGGCAGAACTGACTCCACACAAGGGCAGTGGTATGGAGGTCCACTCACACACACATGAAATACTATACTTTTAAGAAAATCAATAATCTGGATCGGTCCTATGCTGGGGCCTCTGGTAGTGGGTCAGTATTTATCCCTAGTATACTAATGGACTTTGGAAGCCCATTCCACATTGAGGGACACTCTCTCAACCTAGACACATGGAGGAGGGCCTAGGCTCTGCTCCAAATGACATGACAGACTTTGAAGACTCCCCATGGAAGGCCTCACCCTCCCTGGGGAGCAGAAAGGGAATGGGATGGGGGCTGGTACAGGGAACAGGGGAGGATGGGAGGGTGCAGGAACTGAGATTGACAGGTAAAACAAATTGTTTCTAATTTAAATTTAAAAATTACATTAAAAGAGAAAATAAATAAATCAAGTACTAACAGTATAGCAAAAAGATGAAAAATTTAATGAAAGGAGAAGAGAAAGCGAAAGAGGAGGAGGAGAAATATTTTTTTAATAACAAAGTGTTGAAGCAGCCTTTGCCCAACACCTCCAATTTTGGAGTCTGCAGCTGGAATTTCCTATCCTTACAAGGTTCACAGTGTTGTTGAGTCTGAACCACAAACTGCCAGTTATCCCAGACAGGGATTTGTGTTAGGAACATTCCTTCTTTCTGTAGCAGGAGCCACTGCCGACTGCCTGTACTTAACTCATATGTAATCAGGTATACATGCAACCTGCGGAACCAGGTAGGTTCTTACTCCAAAGATACATTGTTCTTCCTCCCTGAAGGGCTCCAGCTACAGATAGTTTCCCAGTTTTCATCACACAGCCTTTCTGCTTCTGTACTTTTTATCTGCCTCTCTTTCTCCTTTCATTAACCTTGCCCTTCAGTCAGGGTAAGACCATTAGACATAGAGCCAATGTCTAACTCATCACCTTTCCCCTAGGACAGCCTAATCCATGCAGAATTATTTAGGGGGAAAAAAACAGCAAAACATAAATATTTTTGAGAAAGAAAGAAAAAAAGATGAACTGGAAAAGCGATGTATTGTGGGATTTTGTAAAATTCTTCACATTTTTGTCTTGTAATTGCTGCTGTCTCTCTGGGGTGCAGATCAAAACAGGAGAAATAGAGAGTATGGGAGCTGTGCATTTGTCTCCAAATCTCAATTCCAAAGACTCAAACCAAAATACACATTTCCCCCATGGCTTCTGACCCAGCTAAGGCTGTGGCTGTGAAATGAGATTGATCCTATAATATCCTTTTGGTCCCTAGAGAGAAATAAATGTGCAGTGTTTCATGTATCCCAGTGTGTAACTTGAAACTGTTCTGAAACTTAAGTCAAAGAAGGGATTATTCCACCTAAGTTAAGCCTGATGTTCCACAAGCACACATCCATATCAGAATGGGCTACTTGACATCCTAGAATATAGAATTGACTTTTAATTCTGTAGACCAAAGTATGAACCAAGCAGGAGTCAAAACCTTAAGTTTCATTTTGTAGCACTTGCTCCCCATTAAGTATTGCCCTTTCCTTCATAATTCCTGATGTCACACCCCAGAAGATGCTTCTTCCTTCTGTCCTAGCTGGTGCATGGCCACACTCTTAACAGGCAACACACACCCTATGACCATGTTAGAATGTCCATGTATTTTACCTGTTCCTTGATTATCCAGTTTGGCAAGATACCTTTCTGCCTTACTGAGCTCTCACCATCAATGTCCCTTATGTTCTCTTTAGACAATCCCTCCCAAGTGGGAAGTGTTGCTGTCACAATCAAAGTCTTAGACGTGAATGACAATGCTCCAGAGTTCCCCAGATTCTATGAAGCATTTATCTGTGAGAATGCCAAAGCCGGACAGGTAAGGTAAACCCCGGATGTTCAGAGGTAACACTTATCTTTAACTGTCTTAGTGAGGTTTTCTATCACTGTGATCAACAGCCATGACCAAAAGTCATTTGGGGAGGAAAGGCTTTACTTCATCCTATATTTCCAGGTAATAATCCATTACCAATGGAATTGAAGGCAAGAATTTAAGCAGGGGAGGAACCTGGATGAATGAGCTAATGCAGAGGCCATGGGAAACAGCTGCTTACTGGCTTGCTCCTCATGGCTGAAATGACCTGCTTGTAGAATCCAGGACCACCTGCTCAGGGGTGGTACTACCAAGAAGGTTCTGGGCCCTCCCATATCAATCATTAATCAAGAAAATGCTCTGTAGACTTGCCTATAGGCCAATCTTATGGAGGCATTTTTTTCAGTTTAGGGTTCCTCTTCCCAAATGGCTCAAACTTATATCAAGTTGACATAAAAAACTAACCAGCACAATAACTTAATTCATGATCAAGAACATGTCCACACCAGAAATTATGGGTTAGAAAACAGAGTTCCCAACTTCTTTATATCAGGTGCCAATTATTTATTTGTTAAGACAACCACTTGGATCCCAAAATGTGGTCTGAATAGTGCTTTAACAAGTTCTTGGCTCACCGAATAGTATAGTTATGAAAGTAACCTCAGTTCTAAAACATATTTCAGAAGGCATCTTTTTAAACCTAACCTTGTATTTCATCAGTTTCCAAATGGCCTGACTGAGAAACATACAGAACTCCATTTTCAGTGGCCACATATGAATGTATTTGTCAGGTACTTCATCTCCTCTACCTGTCCTTCCACATCCTCCGTTCTACTCCTGCTTTTGTATGCTTCTTTCCTCCATTAACAGTCTTGATGTCCATCTTAGAGCATACAGACTCTGTGGTGCTATGAATTCATATAGAGCAGATGGATCAAGATCATTTTGATAAGGAAATCAGGGGCTTGGGAATTCCGCATCTGACCTGATGGTAACTCAGACTCGGACAGCAATAACTCTTCTACTACTCACCAGGAACATCACCCCTGCAGCCTCTACACAAAGCTGTGTCCCTAAGACCAACACTTACTGAAGATCTTTCAACATCCTTAGCCTAATATGTCTGTCTTCTTTCCAAAGAAAGTGACTTTGTTTCTGTAAATCAAGGAGCCCTTTAGTGACTCAAATACAAACTGACCTCAACACCAATTCTTAAAATTTAGTGCAAGTCTGTCTCCCTCCTAACAGATTTTTCTTAGTCTAAGAACTTCAATGTTCACTGACTCTCTAGTCTAAAGGGGTCTAAAATAATACCAACCTAATAACAATTACAATGAAAGCTTTATTGAACAAGGCAGCATCCATGGTAATAGCTGTAAAGAACCACATTAACAAGGTCAGACAGAAGACACAAGGCAGCCGAGCTACTGTGTTGAGGCGAACACATTGAGATGGGCAGGTTGAGCTTTTCAAGTTCTGACCAGGTGGTTTGGGCTTTTAAATGATTTTTTTTTCTATTTTACTTTTTGATTATTATACATAATATAGCATAATTTTTGTTTTACTCTAAAATATGACTTAATATCAGTATATATATATATATTTATGCCATGACAAGAGAGGCTAAATGTAGCCATGAATTTAGAGGAGACTAAGTAGTACAATGAACGAAGGCCTTCTTTCCTCTTGAAGGCTCCAGAAAAAGAAGCTGCACTATGACAAGAAAAAAAAAACATCCTAACCACCTCTCTCCTGCTTTTGGAGCCATGGGTGCCCCCCCCCACTTCTAAGGACTGGAGTTATGTTCAGGAACTGGGCTCCTGTACCAATTTGTTCAAGGGTACCTCCTACTTTCTCTTCCAAGAGGCTCAGTGTGACTGGATTTATGTTCAGGTCTTAGATATATTTGGACTTAATTTTTGTGTTGCAATAGACATGGATCTACCTGCAGTCTTCTACACACCATCATCCAGTTGTGCCAGCACCATTTGTTGAAGATGCTTTCCTCCACCCATTGTATACTTTTAGCTGTTTTGTCAAAAATCAGGTGTTCGTAGGTATGTGGGTTAATATCAAGATTTTTGATTTGATTCCATTGGTCTACTTGGCTATTTTTGTGCCAATACCAGGCTGTTTTCAGGACTACAGCTCTGTAGTAGAGCTAATGGTCCTTAGTGAAAGTCTTTGAACTGCAACTCATCCGTGACTTGGAGTTAGGAGCCAGTGTAACAAGCCTGCTACATTTGTCATCTTCAGCACAAGACATGGGCTCTGGTTTTGAAGGTTTTCAGCAGCACCCAGCTAAGGCGACCTTATTGTTATATTAACCATCAGCTCTTGCCCAACACTGGTCATTCTCACCTCTGCCAGGTGTGTGTGTGTGTGTACACGTGTGTGCGCGCACATGCACACGCTCACACACTCTCCTCCTACAGTGGATGAAAGCCATACAAAAGTGTATTGCGTGCCTGATGATTAGAAAGTAAAGAGTGGAGAGTGCTGAGCAAGACATTATGCAAGTGGTGCTAAGGACTGTCAGGAGAACAGAGGCCAATAAAGTCGGCCATGATGCTCCCATTGTGATTCCTACCACACTGTCTACCCACCCTTCAAAGTCCCATTTCAACCTATACACACAAGGTGTAAGACCTGTCTTAAAACTTTTCCCACTCTATTATCTATTCAAAGCATCCCCTATTGTTTTTGGTTTTGTTTGTTTGTTTTTGTTTGTTTGCTTGCTTGCTTGCTTATGTGGGGAGGCATGGCAGGGATGAGGGGAGGATACAGGGATCAGGAGGTATATGGAACTGGGATGCTGGGGTGCACAATATGAAATTCCCAAAGAATCAATAAAGAAGCTATTTTTTTTTAAATCCCCTAAGAAACATTTTTGTTCTGGAGCTTCCCGCAGCCATTTTACCCCAAATAAACACACAGATACTATATTAGTTATAACATTGTTGGCCAATGACTAGGCCTTCTTATTGGTTAGCTCTGTATTAATTATCAACCCATTTATATTAATCTAAGTATTTCTACCTGGCCTTATCTTAATGGAGAACACCTGCCATGTCCTATCCTCCCGGTCCCTCATGGCAAATCTGTCTGCCTACGTTCCCCAGCATTCTCTTCCTCTCCTAGTCCCCCATCTCCCTGTCTCTATTGGCCACAGTGTTTTATTCATCAATCAATAAGAGAAACATATATACAGAAGGCCATCTCCTATCACATTTTATCCCTTTACACTTGGCAATCAAAATAAAAAGGTACAGAATTTGCTTCTCCACGGGGACAGGGCAGATGGTGCCCTGGGTTGTAAGCAGCACTGACATGAGGCTGAGCTTTATGTGGCGGTTGTAAGCAGCACTGACATGAGGCTGAGCTTTATGTGGCGGTTGTAAGCAGCACTGACATGAGGCTGAGCTTTATGTGGCGGTTGTAAGCAGCACTGACATGAGGCTGAGCTTTATGTGGCGGTTGTAAGCAGCACTGACATGAGGCTGAGCTTTATGTGGCTATGTCCCCTGCTCCCCTGGCCCCAGCTTTATTACTACTCCATTCCATCCACTTTTAGATTTAACAGTCAGGCATTCCAGTAGGCTTACCCTGAAGCAGAGCTCTAAAATATGACATTTCTGAGACTGATAAAAAGGAAAAGCAGAGGGACTAAGTAAAATAAAAATTTTAAAACGTCTAGCTACAATAAAGATCCATTAGCAGCCTTACAGAGATCTAGAACTTTCCCAGATTTGGGGGGCTAGTGAAGCCCTTACACTACCCTGTGTCAGCTCATAATTGGTGCAGGTTTCCCTGAAAGGGTATGCTGACCATGGGTAAGGTATCTGTCTACACTGAAGGTGGTCCCTGAAGACACTGGAAGGTAACAAGCAGGGAAATAAGTCCTGGGAGGATCTGAACAGTATGCAGAAATCCCTCCACCCTTTGGTATCTTGTAACACTCTGGGTCCTCAAGCTGACTTTTGATGTAGTCATTTTTGTCCTAAAAAAAAAAAAAAAAAAAAAAAAAGGACAGCTTTACCAGCAGAAATGGCAGATTTACAGGCCAGACCATCTGTGCTACAGGGTATACAGGGTATTACAGTGAACACCAATGGAAACCAACTCATCAGAACTTGGTCCACAGCCCACAGCCCACAGCCCACAGCCCACCAACTAATGCTCCAAATGTCTATTTCACCCAGCTTTTTTAAGTGTTTTCCATGAGTTTCTGTAGCTTCATGAAAGGTATCCCATTGACAAACACTGTGGGAAGGAAAGAGCAACAGAACTTGGACTAAGGACAAGGGGAAGTCCTCTTGCTCTCCCTGCCACTGAGCTTCATTTTTTATTTTATTTTATTTTATTTTATTTTACGTTACTCTTCCCAACTGAGCCACATCCTCACTCCTCTGACTCTAGTCTGTGTCCCACAATGGTGAGCTTCTGCTCTGCATGTTTTCTGATTCCCTTCCTGAGCCAACAAAACATGACGGTCCTGTGGTACTTCCCTCCCAACCACATTCCATAGCTTAACAATACACTGCCCTGTTTATTTGCCTCTAGGTACTGGTTATTTTTAAACAGAGACATCTCAGAGATGGCAGTTTAGTCACAAAATACTTAATGATGGGATATAGACCGAGTGAGAGGGGGACCTTGGGGACAGGCAGGACCTTGTGACACTCCATAGTTCTTTCATTCCTTCTCTTTAACCATCCAAGCTGGGAGACTATTATGCACCTAAAACATGTAGGCAACACTTGTTCTTTACCTGCTACATATTCAAAATCAAGATCATGCTTAATTAATCCTAAACTGTGTGATGGCATGGAGGGTTTCCAGGTTAGTCTCAGGACATCTCCTCATTGGGGAAATGACTTAGTGTTGAACTCAAAGTTTAGACTTCCACTAGCCTTTGCCTTTTACTTTGTATCCAACTCACCCTGAACCTATGCCCCTCCTTCAGCTCATCCAGACAGTGAGTGCCGTGGATCAAGACGACCCTCACAATGGTCAGCATTTCTACTACAGTTTGGCTCCCGAGGCTGCTAACAACCCCAACTTCACTGTCAGGGACAACCAAGGTAAGCAGTGGACCCGGGGCTATCTGTGCTTTTCTACCGCTCAGGCTGGGCATTTTCACTTACTATACTACACGGTTTGAGTCTTCAGGCTTTTTTTTCTAATAGCAAGATGATATTAATGCTAATTTGTAGTCTACAAGGTTTTGTGTCATAACATCAAAGACAAAGAGTGCCCTCTGCTGTTTCTCAAATCCTCGTTCCTCCATCAGTTGACAAATACCAATGCTTGTTCTGTGAAAGACTCGTCAAGGCACAGTGGTGAATTTCCCTTCTTTAGTCCAACTCAGAGCAACTAGGTTTACATCTGAAGACAGAAAGAGCCTAAGGAAAAAGGGCCCAGAGAAAGAAACAAACCCCAACTGACATTTCTAATCAAAGATCAAAAGGGAGGGTGAGTATAAAGCCCCACAACAAAAGAGGCAAGGTTAAATTAAAGGGTACTAATAATAATGACAACAATGATATTAAAGGTAGCAAAAAGCAAATACAAGAACACAAAAGTATTCACAGAATTCAAACACTTTTTCTATGAAGACAAGCTTGTCTAAAGTAACCTGCCCTGGCCTGAAATGCATTATCCTGCTGCCCAAGCCTCCACCATTCCACCTGGCTTCAAACAACTTTAGGTTCAGAGAAAGCTACTGAGGTGGCGTTCCCATTGCAAAAGGTGCTTGCTTCCCGGTATATCTCTATGGAATTAGACATCTAGGATCTTTCCAACAAGCACCCATGGGAAGAGGGGATCCCAGACATAGTGCATTCTTGCGACTCAAATAGGGAGAAGAGGGACTTTTATTCTCCAGCTGAATATCAGGATAGTTGAAACCAAGCAGTTAACTGTCAGATGGATCCCTTGTTAATTCTGTCAACTCACTCACTCACTTGGGCATCCTCACTTCTCTGGGCTTCAACACCCTCATCTTAAGGGTGGCTTTGTAACAATCTAAACAAAATGTCATGACCAGGTGGCTCATTTTCCTCTCAAACATTATTTTTAAGAATTTGAATTACTGCCACAACCTCATAAATAGAATTATCTCCAACCTTTTAATTACCATAGTCTATGGAAGGAATGCTTACAAATAAAAATCCTGAGATTTCTGCATGTTTATGTGTAGTATGTGCTATGTTCACACGTATGGGCACATGTGGGGACGCATGTGTCAGAGGTTGACATCAGGTATCTTCCTTTAGATTTTGATGTATAATAATGGGCACATGTGAGTACAAGTACCCAGCACAAATACAAAGGCACCGGATTCTTTGGAGCTGGAGTGGGTACTGGGAACAGGTCCCACAGGTCTCTTCCTTCATCAGCCTCTACCTTATGTACTGAGGCAAGACCTCTCCTTTGAACCCAGAGCTTGTTGATTCAGATAACCTAGCTGGCCAGCTTGGCCCAGGGATGCTGTGTGTACCTGCTGAGCACTGGGATTATAGTAGGCCACCATGCCCACCTGGCATCTGTGTGGGTGCACAAACTCTGGTATTCGCCTTATGCAGCAGTTTGCCCAGCAGCCATCTCCCCTCCCCATACCCCTACCCAAGAATGCTATTGAGTCAAACTTCTGAATATCACTTCCCGGTTTCTTAGGAAGATCCTCCCTATAAAAAACAGTTTCACCCCCCCCCCCTTGGGGTTGGCTTCATGAAGGAAACCCTATGGTGAGAAGAGCTGGCCATTAAGTCTTTTCCTCGAATTTTAACTAGGTGTTACTCTTTTCACTCATACTTGCAGAGCTAACACAGAAAAATAACAAAACACTGCAAGTTTCCTAAAGGTGTCCATAGAAGCAATGTCATATGAAGATGGGCTACCAGAACAGGTCTGAGACAAAAGGAGATGAATCATATCTTGAAAGCTTTCCCAAAATAGAAGCTGGTGCATCTTTAACAGAAAGTGTGAATACCTGATCTCCAGATGACAATTTATCCCTCAGATACCTTTCCTAAGAGTGATTAAAAATAGACCCAATCCAGTACAGTGTGCCAATCATCCAGTGTCCCCACTTTTTATAATAAATAGCAAGTACTTTTTTATTATTACTTAGTATATATTATTACTTATGAGTATATAGTTTTTATATTTGAAGTATTATTTATTTTGTTTACATATTTTATAAATTATTAATAAAATATTATATATTAAATACTACTTAGTAAGTACTTAAATAAATGTAAATACTTTTACAAATAAAAGTAAAGCCTTTTTTAGCAAGGGTTTGTGAGAACCGTAGACAAACCCAGGGCTTTGCACATGCTGGGCAAGCTCTCTACCACTACGCAATATCCCCACTCTTTCTCTCTTTATCTTTTTATTGGGTTTGGATTTCAGAGGTCAAGTCTCACTATTACCTACTCACTAGCTTGGAACTTTCTATACAGACCTCCACTCGCCTCAGTAGGCCTACTGCCTCTGCCTCCCAAGTTCTGGAGTTATAAGAGCATACCATTATGCACTGCCTTTTTGTTTTTTTTCAGTCTCAAAACATGAAAAGGAAACTATATATATATATATATATATATACATATATATATATATACATATATATATATATATATATACATATATATATATGTATATATATATATGTATATATATATATATATATATATTTTAAAGGTTTGAAATCATTCTCTCATCTTTGTTTTATTTGGTATTTATAATGACTAGTGAAGTACCATTCTCATAGCCCCACGCAAATGACAGAAGATCAGAGAGTAAAGAAAGGGGGGGCAGAATGAGGATGCAGGTCAGTGGTAGAGCACATCTCTCACATACAAGGCCTTGGGTTCTGTCCCAACACTGCATAAAAGACATAGTGGTACCAGGAAGTGTTGCTTAACTTCCTGTTTTAGCACATGCACATGGTTACACACACACACACACACACACACACACACACACACACACACACACCACATACCCAGAGCATTCTGTTCTGTCACCTTAGAAACAAATACTATTTGCAAAATAAATAAATAAATGAAGTTATTAAAGTCCTAATTATCACTTTCAACAAATCATTCCAAATGGCTAATATATGCCAGTCCCAACAGGACCAGACTTAGCCACGTGATATAAAGTTCTGGGCGTGTTTTCTGTTGTATTGCTGTTGTTGTTTTGTTGTTGTTCCAGCACTATGTCAGCCTTTCTTATAATCCTTATGTTCTAAACTAAATTAAAGCAAACTAAAAAAAAATAAATACAAGTTTTGTTTAGAGAAAATTCGATTTTTGAAAAAATTAAAATTGCAACGGCTAATTAGCAGTACTTTGTTACTAAGTCAAGTGAGGGATGCAAAAGATTGGTTGTGTGTTATGTAGGCATATAAATATTGTCTAAATTAGGGTTGCTACAACGAAACACCATGAGCAAAAGGTAAGCTGGAGAGGAAAGGGTTTATTTGGCTTACACTTCAGCAATATTGTTCATCACTGATAGGGCAAAAAACTTGAACAGTGCAGGATCCCAGAGGCAGGAGCCGAAGCAGAGACCATGGAGAGGAGCTGCTTATTGGTTTGCTTCCCATGCCTTCCTCAAACCACCTTCTTATAGAATGCAGGACCATCTTGCTCATATGGCACCATCCACACGGGCTGAGCCCTCCCCCCCATTGATCACTAAATGAGAAAATGCCTTTCAGCTGGATCTCATAGAGGCATTTGCTCAGCTGAGGCTCCTTCCTCTGATGATTCTCACTTGTTTCAAGTTGTCACACAAAACCAGCCAGTACAAATATAATGTTCAGACTAATAACTGATTGCTGTCATTTCACGCTGACAAGAAAATAAGATGAAAGTAAACCTGTGTCAAAGAAGGAAACAATTACAATTATCTGAAAATGTTTTAACCACTGTCTAAGGGTTTCTATTGCTGTGATAAAACACCATAATGAAAAACTACTTGGAGAGGTGAGATTTTATTTCGTCTACGACTCTCAGGTCACTCCATCACTGAGGGAAATCAGGGCAGGAAGTCAAGGCAGGGCCCTAGAAACAAACTGGAAGGGGTCATGGAGGAACACTGCATACTGGCTTGTTCCCCTCCACCTCCTGAGCCTGCTTTCTTATAGCACCCAGAACCACCAGTTCAGGGATGGCACCGCGCACAGAGAGCTGGGCCCTCCCAAATCAACTGTCAATCAAGAAAATGCACCACAAGCCTATCAGGTGGGAGCATTTTCCCAATTAAAGTTCCCTCTTCCTAAACAACTCTAGCTTGTGTAAAGCTGACATAAAACCAGCTAACTCACCACTAATGCTATGACACTAAACAAGCAATTGTATGGCATTGTGGGAGGACTAGATGGTTTAGAATCTGAGAAACCAGAGTTCAAACGCCTGCTTTGCTACTATCTAGGGTAGTGACTATAAAGAAATTGTAATTAACCTAGGTCTTAATTCTTTCAATGTAAAGGGATAGAATCATTAAGTAACACAACCAATTGTCACAACGATTAAATGAGACACTACATGTACAAAATACAGAAACTTGTGCTTGAGTACAATAACAAAAACAAACAAACAAAAACAAAAAAACAGTGAGACAAGTAAGCATAAAGTAAGGAGTAATGCATTAGGAAGGTTTGAGCTGCACCTGACAGCTGGCCACCTCACTCAGCTGTGCCCCAGGCAGCACGGATCTTGTGTTCTTTCAATTATGGCTTCATGGCAAAAGAAGAGGGAGAGTCAGACACCAGCTCCTACCTGCTCATTTTCTGTCAATTAAGGCAAATTATTCTGCTATATCCAACTTACAGAGTGTAGGAAAGTAGGGTCCTTTACTACATTCAAGACGGGAAAGAAGCAGAGATCTTAACTAGCCTTGTGTGCTTTACGCTTTTAGACAAGTTGTGAAATTCTAGTCCACCTGAAACTTACCCAGAAAGTTTTCTGTTACTGGTGTGGACTTTTCGTTGTTTTAAGGTTTTCTTGTTCGCTTGTTTAGCAGGGCCTGACTGTGGAGAACCTCCTGGCCTCAGCCCCTGCCCCAGCTCCAGAATTACAGGCGTGTGCCACCATATCCAGCCTGGTTTTGCTCTATGTGCTACCCTGCCACACCTCTCAAGTATTCCTCTGCTCAAATGAGCACAGTATGCAAAAGCCAGCTTTGCTTTATAGCTCAAAGGCAGTCTGGGTAACTTAAGAATAGGAACTTCAAAATTCTTAAATCTAAAACTATATACTGCTTGGCAAATATCAACATCAATACACCTGCCCATACAGAGAACTTTGAGAAATATACACAACAATTTAGCTAAAGAAAGATTAGATTCTGTTACCCAGAAGTGTTTAGTCAGCAAGGTCACGTGGCTACAGGAGATGATTTTCTAATGCTCTAATTGCAGAGAAATGAGACATGTTTGAGACGATGCACAGGAGGCCAGGGAGGTGGCTTTGTCAGGAAACTACTTCTTGCACATGCATGAGCCAGGTGTGGCAGTGCACGTCTCAAAGCCTAGCTCGGGTAGAGGGAAACAGGTGAGTTTCCAGAGCTCACTGGCCAGTCTGTCCAACTGGAGAGGTAGGGCCAAGTTCAGTGAGAGACCCTCTCAAAAAATAAAGTGGAGAGCAAGGAAAGCACCCATATCAACCTCTAGCTTTGTCACATGTGTGAACATACATGTGCACAAACTTACATATACAAATATCCCCCACACAAAAGATACGGGTTGCCTGAATGTCCTGAGTTCATTATTACACTATATATGTATGTATATGTATACATACATATATATACATATACATGTATGTATATATGATATACTTCATAAAGGTATACAATTATCTCTTAATTAAAATTCTTATTTTTAAATAGAGGGAAAAATAATAAGTTCTTATTTTTTAAACAGGAAGAAAAGTAACTAATACTTTTCACCGAGGCTGAAAAGATGATTCAGCAGTTCAGAGCACTTGTTGCTCTTCCAGGTGACCTGTGATGAATTTGCAGCACACACATGACAGCTCACAATCATCTGTAACTCTAAGTTTCCACACCCTCTTCTGGACTCTGCAGCCACCAGGCACACAGGCGGTATACAGACAAGCACACAGCAAAACATCCAAGCACATAAAATAAAAAGCACAGAACTTATTGAATCCAGAGTAACTGTCTGGACATCCCACAGACCAGGAGAAGTTAAAAGGTGTGTCATATGACCAAGGCTTCAAATGAGTTGTTAAAATGAGCAGGTTCTTCAGGAAGCTGGTGATGCCACTGAGAGGCATAAAAGAAAATAGCAAAATACACGAATCCCAGCCCGAATAGCAAAGATAAGCAATGTTCTAAGGCCCATGTGGGCTCCTCAGCTTTCCTTTCCTGGAGGCAGAAAGCCATGCAGGACCTTGGCAAGCTTCTGAGTAGAAACAGACAGGCCTCACAAATCACCAATGACTGTTCATTTCTGTCAACTTTCCCAGCAACACTTCTGTTAGATCTGAAGGCTGACAGTTCGCCCTGGGAACTTTATGTCACAAAGGGTAAGAATGTCTCTCACAAAAGGGCTCTCCTAGGCCTTAGGGTTTTGCATGAGAGCAAATGAAAATCTTGATTTCTGAACCCAGGTGCTGAGGTACACCAATGGACCATGGCTGTAGCTGACACACCTTCTAACCTCTGTCCCTCCTCTGCCCTGTCCCTGCCCCCCTACTTTCTTCAGTCCAAGAAATTCATCCAGTTGTGGGGCTTCCCTTTCCTTCTCCATTCTCATTTTCCTTTTTCTCCTGTTTAATCCCCTAATGTCTTACTCCCTCAGATAATACCGCTCGAATTCTAACCAGGAGAGCTGGCTTCCGGCAGCAGGAGCAGAGTGTCTTCTACCTGCCCATCCTCATAGCCGACAGCGGACAGCCAGTGCTCAGCAGTACGGGCACACTCACCATCCAAGTGTGCAGCTGCAATGATGATGGCCACGTCATGTCCTGCAGCCCAGAGGCCTATATGCTCCCAGTCAGTTTGAGCCGGGGAGCTCTCATCGCCATCCTGGCCTGCATTTTTGTCCTCTTGGGTGAGTTGGTGGCTCCTTTTGTATGTGTGTGTTGGGAGGGACCACATGTTTTTAGACATGAGTCAGTTAAGCCCCTATCTCAGCTATTCAGCACTGGTCTTCTTGTCTC
Source organism: Phodopus roborovskii (assembly GCF_943737965.1). Taxonomy (NCBI): domain Eukaryota; kingdom Metazoa; phylum Chordata; class Mammalia; order Rodentia; family Cricetidae; genus Phodopus; species Phodopus roborovskii. The sequence goes on along the minus strand of NW_026126583.1, from coordinate 5,403,362 downwards.
AAGATTACTTCACAGGTGGTAGAGTGAAGCTTGGACAAAAGTACAGAAGTTGAAGACAGTCCCTTCCCTCATGGCCTCTTTGGCAAGATTAGAGCACATAGATTTATCAAGTGTCTAGTATGGCCTGAAGACCATACTAGGCCTGGGATTACTAACACAGAAACACCCTGGCCTTCATAGTTTATCTCAGGTGATAGAAGTTCATATAGACATGACAGAACAAATTTACATGGGAGAGGATATGATAATCATGTCTTCAAATGCATTTCCGGTAAGTAGCAATTATACCCTGCAGACTGAACAGAAGGCCCAAAGCCAATGTCAGAAGCAGATCCAGGCCTGACATGCAGGCAGGCCATGCACTGGTCACCTTTCCTAGGTGACACTCTTTCCTAGCCGGCGCCTGTCTCACCTCTACCCTGTCTACTGAGTCAAGCCACGGCACGTATTTCTTGCTTAGAGAAAAGCAAATGGGATAGACAACATTCTTATTCGATATAAATAGACCCCCACAGCTGCTGTGTTTATACCCTGTAATCCCAGCACTCACGAGGCTAAGGCAGGAGGACTGCTACAAGCTTAAAGCCATCCTGGTCTGCAGAGAGAGCTCTAAGCCAGCCTAGAAATCCTTGACTACATAATCAGACCCACCATCTCAAAATAAATGAATAATGAAAGAGAAAGAAATTTCAGCAACTTAACCCGGAAGAAAAATATAAAGCACTAGAAAGGAGTGGAGGGAGGGGAATTCAAATTATTTAGACTTGCATTTCTAGTTTACCTAAACACCAAGAGACTGAGTCACACGAAAGGAATATTCACTGTGGAAAATGTCAGTCAGCATTGCACTGAGTTTCTACATAGGCCTGTGGAATAGATTCATCAAAACACATTTTACAATATGACGTGGGCTTTGGTTGTATTGGGGTGGTCTGCCTTATATTACAAGAGAGGAACATAATCTTCCAGAAAGAGTTATGGTTCTGCCCTTGGCTGGCTGTACAAAGCAAAACATGCCTGCAATTCCTTATATTTCCACAAGGTGGCACAAGGAGACCTTGAGCGGGGAACACGGAGCTTTCCCCCTAAGTAAACTGCTCCTAGGAGAAATTTCCCTGTGTGTGTGTGTGTGTGTGTGTGTGTGTGTGTGTGTGTGTGTGTGTGTGTGTGTGTACAAATCAACCGCAGTGTAAACCTGGTAGTTGTGTGAATTGTATTTAACCTGGATTGTGTACTTTGAGAAGTAAACAAGTGTGAAACTAGTGGGATTTTATGACACTCATGCTTATCTTGGCTTCTAGAAACTTCTTATTCTGTACAGTTTAAAAGATGGGTCTTAGTTTACAAACGAATTAGCTCCTGCACAGCACACTGAGCCAATCTCTTTAAGTCAGTGCTTCTGTAATGATGGCTTTTTGTGGGCCAGAATGAACTTACCGTCTTTTCCAAGAACAGCCAGCTTTGATCATGTTGATTCAGAGAGCCTTGTTCTCCTGATGTCCTCCCTCTCCTCTGGCTCCTCCTCCTCCTCCTCCTCAAAGTTCCCTCAGCCCTGGGGGAAGAATTTGATGAAGACATCCCATTTAGAAACTTTAGAACTGAGTGTCCAAAACTATCTTTCCTCCCCCCCCCCCCCACCGGTTTCTTTCCCGTCTGGCTGTGGGTCTCTGTGTTTGTCCCCCATCTGCTGCAAGAGGAAGCTTCCCTGATGATGGCTAAGCAAGGCACTGATCTACAAGTATAGCAGAGTGGAAGTCATTTTACTATTACATCCTTTTACTAGAACAGTGGCATTTGGTTTTACCCTTGGTCCCTGAGCCATCTAGTCTTAGTGTCAGTCATCTCACAGAGTGCATCTTAAGTCATTAAGCCCCTGGCTGGTTATTTCCACAAGCTCTGTGACACCATTGCACTAGCATATCTGGAAGAAACACCATTGTAGACTGGAGGGTTTGTAGCTCTGTTCCTTATCTTTCTCCTTTGGTAGCATGCAGAGTATCAAAGCCACTAGTCCATAGGGTTCTTTGTAGGCACCAGCTCTATTTCTCCATGTTCAAGGAACTGTATTTGTATTGCCTTTGGAAAAGAGCCTTTACCTTCTATTTGTGTAGAGTAGCCTATAGTCTTGGCAACATCCTGTGTTGTTTGGAGATTCCTCAATTAGATGCAGCACACTCCCAGTACTGGAAGCTTCACTTGGTGACAAGGAATAGCTAATTGAGACCCTGTCTCCTGATTTTTTTGGCCATTTTGTTTAGATCACCTGTATTTATCTATATATTTTAGAAAGTTTCAATTGTATTAGGTTTCCATATCGTCCTTCAATTAGCCCTTATCTTAGCTGTCTTACCCCATATTCCCCTCCTTAGTCCTCCTTTCTTCTCCCCTTCCCTACTTGACTTCTCATTCCAGTCTGCCCCGCCCCCATATCCAACCCTAACTATCTAATCTATTTCCCTTTCTTTAGGGAGATCTATCTGCTCCACCTAGTTTCTTATTCTATACCTGACCTCTGTGGTTCTATAGATTGTAGCTTGGTTGTCATTGACTTGACAACTAATATTCCAAATAAGTGAATGCATACCATATATCTTTTTCTGGGTCTGTATTACCTCATTCACAATGATTTTCTTTTCTTGGTTCCATTCATTTACTTGCAAATTTGTTTAATGGTTGAGTAATACTCCATTGTGAAATGTGTCACATTTTCTTTACCCATTCTTCTATTGAGGGATTTCTTGGTTGATTCCAATTTCTGGCTATTATGAGTAAAGCACCAATAAACATGATTGAGCAAGTGTCTCTGTGGTGGGATGAATTCTTTTGGTATATGCCCAAGAGTGGTACAGTTGGGTTGATCCCCATCTCCCCCTAGGAACTGGGACAGTGATTTCCATAGTGGCTGTACAAGTTTGCACTCCCACTGGATAAGCATTCTCCTTATTCCACATTTGTAACCAGATACTTTTCTTTGTTCCTCCCAGTCCCACTGGACGAGTTTCTCTCTGACTTGGCAGTCCCCATGGCTACTTATAAAATACTCACTCAGAGGCTTAATATTAATTATAATTGCTTGCTTAATGGTTCAGGCTTATTATTATCTAGCTCTAATGCCTTAAATTAACCCATTTCTATTCATCTATATATTGTCACATGGCCATGGTGTTACCTCATTTTCTACATGTGTTACTTCCTTGCCAGCTGGCTAGCATCTCTCAGACTCCACCCTCCTTCTTCTGTATCTCTTCTTAGATTTCCCACAAACTAAAACAGCTTTATTCACCAACCAATAAAAGCAAAACATATTCACACTCTACATAACATTGCACATTCTTGCCAGCACAAAGTGTCCCTTGATTTCTTGATCTTAGCCATTCTGATGGTTGTAAGATGACATCTCAAAGAAGTTTTGATTTGTATATTTCCCTAATGACTAATGGCATTGAACATTTCTTTGTTTCTCACCATTTGAGTTTCCTCTTATACCCTATATTTTAAGTAAGCTATTTTCTTTATATACAGTCTATTTTGTCCTTTATAATTTTGGATATTGGTCCTCTTGGGAAAAATCTTTTCCCCTTCTGAAAACTGCCACTTTGTTTGAATGACCTTGTCCTTTGCCTTATAGAAGCTTTTCAGTTTCGTGAGTCCCATTGTTGATCTTACTGTCTGTACTATCTGTGTTTTGTTCTTGTGTTGTCTCCTGTGCCAATGCATTCAAGATGATTCCCAACTTTGTCTTCTATCAGGGTCACTGTGTCTGGTTTTACTTTGAGATCTTTGATCCACTTAGACTTGAGTTTTGTACAGAGTAGTAAGTATAGAGGAGTTATTACAATTATTGTACATATAGTTTGGCCAGCACCACTCACTGAAGATGCTATCGTTTTTACATAGTATAGCTTTAGTTTCTTTATCAAAACTCAGGTACACAGGCATCTTCACCTGGGTCCATCTGGGTCTTCAACTCAATTCTGTTAATAAACTCTATCTCTTTTGTGTTAGTATCATGAAGTTTTTATTACTATAGCTCTGTCGTACAATTTGAAGTTGGGGATGTTGATATCTCTAGTGGTTCTTTGATTATTCAGGATTGTTTTAACTATCCTGGTTTTGTGTGTTTTATATGAAGCTGAAGAGTGTCAATCCAAGATTTGTGAAGAATTTTATTAGTATTTTGATGGGATTGCATGGAATCTGTAGATTGGTAGGATAGCCATTTTTACTATGTTAATCCTACTGATCCATGAGCATGGGAGATTTTTCCAGCTTCTGATGACTTTTTCAGTTTCTTTCTTTAAAGACTTGAAGATTTTATCATACACATCTTTCACTTGCCTGGCTAGAGTTACTCCAAGATGTTTTATATTATTTGAGGTTGTCGTGAGGATGCTATTTCACTGATTTCTTTCTCAGTCCATTTGTCATTTGTGTATAGGAAGGTTACTGATTTTTCTGAGTTTCTTTTGTTTCCAGATACTCTGCTGAACGTGTTTATCAACTGTGGTTTCTCAGTGTAATTTTTAGGGTCACTTGGGTATATCATACAATTTGCAAAGATATTTGACTTCTTCCTAATTTGTATACCCTTGATCTCCTTCAGTTGTCCTATTGCTAAAGCTAAGACTTCAAGTGGTATACTGAATAGGAATGGAGAGAGAAGACAATCTTGTCTTGTTCCTGATTTTAGTGGAATTTCTTTGGATTTCTCTCCATTTATTTTAGTGTGGCCTATGGGATAGATATAAACTGCCTTCATTATGTTGAAGTATAAGCCTCTTGCAGTCTTAAATTTTCCACAGCTTTTTACCATGAAGGGGTATTAGATTTTGTCACAAGCCTTTCCTGTGTCTAATGAGATGATCTTGTAGTTTTGGTTTTTCCATTTATTTATATAATGGATTACATTAATTGATTCAAGTATAATGAACTGAATCTGTGAGATGAAGTCAACTTGATCACGGTAGATGACGTTTTGATGTGTTCTTTGATTCAGTTTGCAGGTATTTCCCTGAAAATTTTTTTTATCAATATTCACAAGTTAAACTGACCTGTAATTCTCTGTTTGGTCTCTATGTGATTTAAGTGTCAGGATAACATGGCTTTGTAAAACAAATTGTGTGATGTTTCTTCTGTGCCATTTTGTGGAATAATTTTAGAAGTATTTGTCTTAGCTCTTTTTTGAAAGTCTGATAGAATTCTACACTAAAACCATCTGGCTTTAGAATTGTATTGCTTGGCAGGCTTTAATTATTGTTTTCATTTCACTAAGAATTATAGGTCTGTTTAAGTTACTTATCTGCTCTCAATTTAACTTTTGTTCAGTGACATCTATTGAGAAAATTTTTCATTCCTTTTAGATTTTCCAATTTGTTGGAGTACAGGTTTTTAAGGTATGTCCTTATGGTTCTCGAGATTTCCTTAGTGTCTGTTGTTATATTCTTCATTTCAACTCTAATTTTGTTAACTTAAATATTTTCTGTGTTCATTAGTTAGTTTGGATAAGAATTGATCAATCTTATTTTCTCAAAGGACCAACTCTTTGTGCCATTTGGTTTTTGTTGTTGTTTATATCAGCCCCGAGTTTGATTACTTCTTGAGCTCTACTCCTTTGGGGTATAATTTTCTCTTTTCATTCCAGAACTCTCAGGTGTTGCTAACTCACTAGCATGAAATCTCTCCATTTTTTTGTTTATGTAGGTACTTAGTACTATGAACTTGCCTTTATAACAAGCTTCATTGTTCCATAAATTTAGGTATGTTACATATTCATTTTCATTCAATTATAGAAAGTCTTTCATTTATTTCTTGAGTTCTGTTTTGATCCATTTTTTTTATTCAATAGTGAGTTGTTCAGTTTTTATGAGTTTGTAAACTTTAGTTGTCTCTGTTGTTGTTGACATCCAGTTTTAATCCATGGTGGTATGACAGAATGAAGCAAATTATGTGGTCAATATTAGAGTTCCTTGAGCTGCTGAAAAGAATGTATATCCTTCTGTAATATTCTTCTGTAAATATGATGGGTCCACTAGGTTTATGATGTCTGTAGCTCCAGTATGTGTAGAAGACCTGTTTGTTGGTGAGGATGAGGTACTGAAGTCTCCTACTATAAATCACTGATGGTCAATATGTTATTTAACCCATAGTAGCTTTTTTGTTTTTTTTGTTTTTTTGTTTTTTAAATGAACTTGGGCGCCATTATATCTGGTGCACATATGCTATAAATTGCAATGTCCTCTTGGTGGATTTTTCCTTTAACAAACATAGTATCTCTTCTGATTAGTTTTGGTTTGAAGCCTATTTTGTCAGATATTTAAATTATTATACCAGGTTATATTTTGTATTGTCTTTTTCCACCATTTTACCATGAGGTAAATGGATTCTGTTTTCCATTCACTTTGCTAGTCTGTGTTGTTTTATTGGGGATTTGAGATCATTGGTGTTAATATCAATGAACAATGTTTGTTGATTCTTTTTATTTTGTAGTTGTGTTGTGTGTGTGTGGGGGGGGATCAGTATGTTTCCCCTCTGGATTTGTGGTCTGAAATTATTTATTCCTTGTGTATTCTCCTTCTAGGAGCTTCTACAGGGTTGTATTTGTATATGAGTACATTTTCTCCATCTATTGAGATTGAAAGTTTTACTAGGTATAGTAGTCTAGGCTGACATCTCTTTAGTTTTTAGAGCATCTATATAGGGCCCTCTGGCTTTTAGAATCTCAATTGAGAAGTGAGGAGTTATTCTAACAATACTGACTTTATAAGTTACTTGGTCTTTTCCCCTTTTGTCTGTATAGTTAGTATTTTTTTGTTATGTGCTCAGGGTAATTTCTGGTCCAGACTATTTGGTGTTCGGTATGCTTCTTGATCCTTGATAGGCATCTCCTTCTTTAGGTTGGAAGGAAATTTTCTTCTATGATTTTGATGAAATTATTTTCCATGTCTTGGTTCTGTATTTCTTCTCTTTCCTCTATTTCTATCATATTAGATTTGGTCTGTTCATAGTATTCCAGCTTTCCTGAATGTTTTGTGCCAGATTTTTTTTTTCCTTTTAGATTTAAGCTTGTTATGCTATCCATTTCTTCCATCTTGTCTTCAATGTTTGAGATTTTTCTCTTCCATTTCTTATATTCTGTTAGCAATGCTTTCCTGTTCAAGTCCTTAAATGTTTCATTTACAGATTTGGATTTTCTTTGCTGATTCTATTTGCACTTTGAAATCTTGAACATTTTTATTCATTTCCTTCCACAGCTTGTGGTTTAGAAAATTTATAAAGGGGATTCATTCATTACCTCCTTAAGGATCATATTTATAAATGTTATTTTAAGGTCTTTGTCTTGTGCTTCAGTGTCTCTCTCTGGCCTACTGGAGTAGGGTTGCTGGGCACTAATGGAGACATATTGTCCTGGCTGTTATTGTGTTTTTGCACTGGGATCTAGGCATCTGGGTTTTATATGATAGTAATTCTATGTGTTGAAACCTGGTCCTGTCTTTGCTAGGTGGGTGTTTTGTCCCTTGGTTTCTGTTGCCCTCTTTATTTCTTAGGAGGTTGTATTGGTTACATGTTGTTCTTCTGAGATCCTGCCATGTGTACCACTGAGATTCCAGGTAAAATGAGTTTCTAGGTATTGGTATTGGGAACTGACCCTTAGGAACGGAGATGGTCTAGGAGGTTAAAGCTGAGGGGTTTCACTGTTGGGAGGATAGTAGGGTGTTCCACCAGGAATGGTTTAGTCCCCTGGGTCAGGGTAGAGATTGAGTAGAGGCCACAACAGGCTGTCTGCTGCAGAGCTAGAGACAAGACTACAGAATTGGCTTTGAAGAAGAGGGAGAGTGAAAATCTGCAGCTTGCCTACCTTTTTAGATAGCCTAATTGCTTCCCTGGCAGGCTTTCCTGGAGCATTCCCAGGAAATGTATCCTTAAGTTGGAGACTGGGATAAAGCAAGAGGGATGGGGAGGAAGGCTAGAGGCGAGGTCTGTGTGATCCACTGGAGATGGGGAAGAGAAGGAAGGGAGGCTACAGCTGGTGGTCTGCTAATCCTGGGGGTGATATTGGGGGACTGGATCTAAATGGAAAGCAGGAGAGGTGGAAGTGAATATCCAAAGTTGACTTTGACTTCTCTGGCTGCAAATATTTTCTTTTTTAAGAAGGTGTCTTTCTATGTTGCTCATACTTGCCTCAAAATCCCAAACTCCAATACTTTATGATGCTCCAGACCCAAACACCCTTTTAACTGAAACTAAACACACACACACACACACACACACACACACACACACACACACACACCAATGCACACAAAATGCCTGGACACTTTAAAACTTTTTTTCCATTTTCTTTCCCAGTATTTTCTAAAATACCTATCATTATCATTACCACATGACATGAGTGACTTCCTTCCCAGTATTTCTGGCAGAATTCAGTAGCCTCACCTCTGTACTCTATTAGCAACAGTTGTGACTTAAAGACAGCCTTTACTGGTTTATATCAACATTAATCTCATTAACAATGCTACTCTGTAAGGACAAGTTCATGTCAGAATTGTTATAATCAATGTTGTTTCAGCGTTGTTTAGCAGAGCCTTTTAAAATATATGTTTAATGTTCACTTAGAAACCCATTTTTTTCTATGCTATTTTAAATTCAAATCATGCTCCAATCTTTTACCCAAAGTTCAAACCTCCCACCAAATTCCTTAGAATCCTTAGTCACTTTTTCCCACAGTTCTGGCCCAAGCCTCATATTTTTACACACAGAGAAAATATTCAAGTGCATGTCATTACTTTCTGTGCTTGCATTTTGTCACCAATTAAGTACGTGTTCACAAAAATATTAGGTATTATCATCATTAACTGAAATTTGAACCCATCAAAAACTGTCAATCTGTTGTTGTGAGCTTTCTTAGTCAGTCAGTAATCTCTTAGTACACAGATGACAATACCCCACCATCGCCACCACCCTTGGATAAACTGGGGCTTATTTTTGCAGTGCTGTCAAACTGTCACTGTTCACTGGCTGTAACAAAGCACACCAGGAAAAAAAAATCAATAGCACTTCAATAGCTGAAACATCAACATACTTCCTGGAAAATGTTTTCAGTTACAAAGATAAACAGTTCAATGGCTCTCCCTCTCTCTCTTTCTGTTCCTTTCTGTGCCCCCTCTCTCTGTGTCTGTCTCTCTCTGTTTCTCTCCTTTAAACTCCAATGAACACACCGAGGGAAAAAATGCATTTGTTGGAATAAAAATTCATCCAAGCCCCCGAGGTACATCTAACAATGTGGCACTTCTTTTAACTTATTGAACTGTATAAAACATTACCACTCATTCCTTCTCTTCCATGAAAACCCCTGGCTCTGGAAAGTCACAAATACCTCTTTTTGAGGAATCTGAGGTTACTGGACCTGAAGGGTCACATATGCTTTAAAAATATTTTTATTAATATTTTGAGAATTTCATACACTCGTATTCACACCTAAACTCCTTGTAGATCCACCCACATCCCCACCCCACCCCCAATCTTGTATCCTTTTTATAAATAAATAAATAAATATCCAACCACTCCAATTTGTGCCACCCAGATACTCGAGCGTGGAGCTATCCACAGGATCAGGGTTAACGTACAGGGAGCCAAACTCTTGAAGAAATCGCCAGGACCGATCAACTGTACAAAGCTCCTTCAGTTAGATTTGGAGTCTGGTAAACTCCCTCCCACAAGGCTCTTAGTTTTTGAAAGAGGCACAAAAAAGACAGTTACCTTTGCTCTACCTCACGTGCCCACATTCGTTAGTTGTCAATACACCATTGTGTTTACAGTAAAACCCTATGAAGATGCTGGTGCAAGAAAGCAGAACTTGTGCATCCCTACGACCTCGCCTACTGGAGATTTTCGGGACACTGTAAGAGTGTGCTGAAGCCATCGTTCTGTAAGCAGGGCGCACGGTCTGACCCTGCAGCGTATCCTGCGCACCGGACTCTGTGTTGTCTTAGTGCGCCGAGTCTGCACCCAGTTTCAGGGCAGCGGGCTTCCATGAAGCCGTGCGGCTTCTTATGGATGGACGGAAATAGGGAGCCTCGTTTGCCACCAGCTCTGGCTGGAACGGGGGCGGGAGGGGGTGACGATCGATCGGGCTAGCTTCGTCCCTGGGGTGTGGCCGGCCCAGGGCTGGGCTGGCGGGCGCCCCGGGGCCCTTCCTGTCCCCCCCGCCCCGCCCCGCCCCGCCCCGCCCCGCACTGACCCGTGCCCGTCTGTGTTCTTGTGTCCCCGGCAGTGCTGGTGCTGCTCATCCTGTCCATGAGACGGCACCGCAAGCAGCCCTACGTCGTGGACGACGACGAGCACATCCACGAGAACATCGTGCGCTACGACGACGAGGGCGGCGGCGAGGAGGACACGGAGGCCTTCGACATCGCGGCCCTGTGGAACCCGCGCGAGGCGCAGGCGCAGGCGCAGGCGCAGGCGGGCGCCGCCCCGCGGACGCGCCAGGACATGCTCCCCGAGATCGAGAGCCTGTCCCGCCGCGTGCCGCAGGCGTGCGCGCTCAGCAGCACGGTGCACGGCTACGTGCTGGCCAAGCTCTACGAGGCCGACTCGGACCTGTGGGCGCCGCCCTTCGACTCCCTGCAGACCTACGTGTTCGAGGGCGACGGCTCGGTGGCCGGCTCGCTCAGCTCTCTGCACTCGGCCACCTCGGACTCGGAGCAGAGCTTCGACTTCCTCACGGACTGGGGGCCCCGCTTCCGGAAGCTCGCAGAACTCTACGGGGCGGCGGAGGGGCCTGCGCCCGTGTGGTGACGGCAGCCCGCAGGCTCACGCGCGTCCAATCCCAGACGTTCTCCCGGGCTTGCTTTCGCGTGCGCGCGAGCGCGCATGCACGCACGAGGTGTGGCCGCAGCGGGAGCAATGTTGGGCTGGTCCGGGAGGATGGGAGTGGGGGGAACCTAGCGGAGCTCTCTCTGGATCAGCTTTACTTGGTTAGACTCACTTAAGTAATCAGAGGGAAACCCAGGAAGAAGAGGGCAGGCTCTCCAATTACCGTTTCTCAACTTTGTTTTTCTTTTTCTGACACTGTGTTCAAAGGCTTGGAGTATTAGTATAAACGAAAGTTTGGCGTTTTTGTTTTTTAACTATGCACCAAGGCCTTTGACATTATGCCACCACGAAAAGTAGGGAGATGGCGCTTGAAAGCAGGGAGCAAGTCCTACTCTACAATCTATTTTATCAGTATTCTCCATTTCAGAATTTCAGATGGTGTTTTCTGGATCATCAGATCTGCAGGAATCAACACACACGCACACGCACACACACACCCCTGAAAAATATTGCTCAGTGAAATTGTCCTACTTGCTCTAAGATGGAGGGTACTTCATTTCACTCATTGGAGACAAGGTTAAGACTGACCGGGCCTTGCATGAGGGTTGGGTGGGAAGGTTGGGAGAAGAAGGCATTGGTTTGTGCTCAAGTTTAACACCTGAACCAGGAGTCAGCATTACAGCTAATCCAGCGTCAGTAAGTCAGAGTGCACTGTTCTCTCAGCTATTTATGCCCTGCAACAGTCAGAAGGAAACTGGAAAAAAGCTGCCTCTTTTGCACAGTAGATGTCTCTTCCGTGTGCCAAATGTGGAGATTAGATACAACAAACGGAAGCCAAATAAAAAGAAGTATCTGATAAAAGCATGGGTTAGAGGGCTTTCCTAATCTGTGTAAAGTCAACCCAAGGGATGTTTACATACTGTAGATAACCTACTTGAACACAACCAGGATTATAGAAAAGAAATGGATGTAAGAAAATCACATGTACAAGTTTTGTATATTTGTTAATAATTTTGTTAATAAATATGATGTACTACATCTCAGTACCTTAGCACTTCTTTTAATAAAAGCTAAATAGAAGGAAAGGTAACCTTCACGTGTGTCTCCTTGTTGAGCTCTACAATCCTGGTTTACCCTCAGATTGCCTGGATTGGGACTGGTCCATCATACAGAAGCGTGGGGCTGTGCGTTCTTTTTTGATAGCTGACCAGGTTAATGACAGGGTTCAAATAGTTAATGTTTCACCACAACTTTAATTCTTATATCTGAAAAAGGCCAAAGAACCACTGGATATTAATGACACAAGCATGAATTTGACCTGTATTTTTAATTTGGTGAGAAGGCATATAGCAACAAAAGGTAAAATAATGTGTTGTTTTCAATTCTTTCATTGTCAAATCCAATACGAATGAGCTTATTTGTTTTGCAAGAACTCACAATTGGTGGGGAGGGGACATATTTTATTCATCTTTTTTCTCTTATAGTAGTTAAAATAAGTAATATATACTGAAGCCTAACTGTATCCTTTATAAACATTAGATGTTTAACACGTGCTTAGTTAACAAAATTGTTACTGAAGAATTACTACACTGTTATTGTTAAAACTCTGAACAAAACAATCTTCTACTAATCTGGATTATAGCAGTAGCTGTTGATTTTACTATATATCAGAATCAAATGGAGGACTCACTGAACAATGCCACCCTCAGAATTTCTGATACAGTAAATATGAAGCAATTGTAGCAAGTTATTAGGTAACACTGATGCAGCTGATGCAAGGACCACATTTCTCTCTTCTCCCATCTCTCCTTCTCCTTTCCCTCTCCTTCTTCCTCACCAGCTTCCTTTTCTCTCTTTGTAAAATTTTATTATCATCCCACTTGATATCAACCCTATAATCTCCTCTAATAACAAAACTCATTTTTCAGAAATGTAGAAGAATAGTGATCAAAGACTTAAGAAGGCAAATGAGAGTCTTGCAGCCAGTGAGGTGTGATCCTGTGCACATCACATGCTATGCTAATGGCCCAAGTCTCATCTGCATCTTTTTGTAGATGAACTTTTACTGCCCGTGAAAGGCAAGCAACTCTCCTGAGCCTCCTCGAGGGTGAAGTGCAACTTAAAAATAGATTTAAAAAGCAAGAGAGTAAAACAGAAACTTGCTCCCAAACTAGATTCTCCAGCATACTGATTTTGTGAAGTTGGGCAAATTAACCTCAATAACATCCTTCCTTTCTTCCATAGCTCTAAGGATAATTTTACTACGATTTTACTTTATGTTGCATGCTTTACAACTGGGTACAGCTGTTACCTTAACCACAGGGGGTCATCATGCCCCACATCCTGCCAAGTCAGTCCCCATGATAATAGGCATGAAGTGATTAAGCAATCCCCAGTGCCTTTTAGTTCCTGGGAGGATGCTTAATAGTGCAATACAGGAAGTTTGAAAGAAACCCACACTAGGATATTCACCGCAGCTCCTATGGGAAGCTGAAAAGAGATTCCAGCCCTCCAAATGGATTTGAAGACCTCCTTCTCCATCCACAGTGAGCCATTTTCTTGTTAGCAGTGAATACAGCAGCCTGTGCATGGCATACTGAGGGAAGCAGAACGTCTCTATGAGTCAACTGATTTCATACTTGTTCTAAAACTACAGTCCAGATGGGAACACAAGCAAAGGTTAAAATCACAATAATGTTTTTAATGAAACATGTTTCAGCATAGCAGACAACAAAACGATGAAACGGCTCACACAAGAAAGAATCTATAAATTCTGAAAACAGAATTCATAGAAGTAAAAATGAGCGTAGGTACACTGAATAAAGATTGATATCAGCTCACCAATAATGGACAACTAGACCTTGACATCAGAATGCACAGAACATTGAAATAGCACTGGGACTCTTGCTAACAGAAGTCACGTGACACAAATAGTTCCCACTATGGATCGGTGCACTAGGAAGTCCATTTATTGTTTCCCAGAAGATAAAATACATTTTAAGATGTTACTATAGGTGTTTCTTAGTGAAGGCGGCAGTGAGAAATGAGTCCTGGAGTACAGCAAACCCACGTGGGAGTTTATTAATAAAGATGGGAAAGGGAAGAAGGGGGAGTGCACAGGCCTGACTGGAAGAAAAATGGTAGAGAGAGGCAGATATGTCTGCTTTTAAACATCACTCAGTGAGTGCACTTGAGGGTTTATGTAGCCACAGCCTGCATGGGAATAGATTATGCGTTCATGCTACACATGCTCATAGAATAAGTAAGGCCCTGAAATGACTAGGCATTTTGCCTCAATGCTGATGGTGCCTGTGTAGCCAGCCGTGGGCTCCCGGAAATGCTAACACCTGGGGTGACTAAGCATTTTACCTGAATATTGATGGCCATGTGTGCAGCTGTGGAACCCCAGATACCCTGGAAATGACAGCATTCCAATCTTTTGTTTATTATAAATGTGAGAGGTTAATGGTAGCAGGAATGGAGGTATTAGGTCCCTTGAAACTACTTCAAGCTGACTTGGTGGGCGTGGGTCATCCCCAGGGAGCTTGTCCTGAGGTGGCGCTTTGTCTTCCCTATTGGTTGAGCTCTGTCCAATCATCCAGTGCCACTTGGACCTGACAACTTAGAAAGACCTGACAGCTTGGCCCCCACAAGATGATGGCAAGGCAGAAGATGAAGGTTAGAAAATTTTTTCTTACATCCTAGTAATTGAGGGTGGAGGATCCCAAGATAGTTCCCAAGGTTCCCAAGATTGGAGGAGGGGTGTTGCTGAAGGGCCCTAAGATAGGGGAGGATAGCTCCTGAGAGATCCCAGGATGAGGAAAGGGGTCCTGGGACCAGGAAAATGTTGAATGATACTTATCTGGAAGGAATCTGATCTGATTGAATGGGTCCAATTCAGCTCCCTGGAGCTTACAAGGATTTTTAAGTTTATAAAAGAGATCATTTTTAGACACATTAAGAAGTAACCAAAAGAAATTTAAAATCCTAAGTGTGTGGCTATGCTAATATTGTAAGGATTCAGCCATTATGCTAACCTGCCCCTGTCCCCTGGCAGAATACACTCAGGCAGTTGCCTGGTCAGCCCAGGATTCCATAGTTGTGTAGTCTGCACTCAGGTGCAAAGGAACCTTTAAAAGACAGACCCCTCCCACATATGCTCTCTTTCTGCTCTCTCTTCCTACTCCCTACTCTCTCTTCCCCCAGTTCCCCTGGGGCAGACAGGACTTTTCCTGTCTCCCTCTTCTCTTCTGTCCTTTCTCTGCATCTCTTTACCTCTTTTCTCTTTCCTTCTCTCTTATTCCCCTTTCTAATAAAACTTCTCACTTAAACTCTGTCTACCTGGCGTATTTGTTCACCCTTCTCCACCCCTACCTTGGTCACCTCACCTGCCATGGAATCTGCCATGGTCCCCCAAGCAAGGTCCCATCTAGCTTTATCATAACAAATATAGTGGTGGAATGGAGTATTTAGCACTCTGTTAGAGTTGGATTAATAGCTTGTCAGAATTTTATTGGTTAGTGTTAAAATTGTGGACAGTCACATAGCAAGAGAGAGAGAAAAATAGCAAACTTTCCAATTTCTACCTGCAACAAGCCTTAAGGTACCTGTTCCCTTTCTATCATCACGGTATCACATTAATATTCAAGAGACACAAGTGGTTGATTGCTGAGGACAGTCACTAATAAACTTGTTATATTAAAACCTGTTTTGTGAGTCTCCCTTTTGAATCTGGGGGTGTGAATCTCTCTGGAGTGTTACTGTTCCTGACCACCTGGGAAGGTCTGATAGTCTTCCCGTCTTCAGCTCTGTGGGTAATGGTGATCCCTGTAACAACAGCTGTGTAGTTAATTAGAAATTTGACACAGAAGGGAAATTGATGAAGGAAGGTTTGTTCAGTGGAGACAGGAAAACAGAGAGAGAAGAGGGTCAGGAAGGAAAACATATGAAGTTCCCAATCTGGCAGAGTACGGTTGTGGGGTGAAACTGGAGACAAGGCAGTTGACCTCAGTGTCCTCTGAAACTTAAGGGAGTGGGGTCCTGTTTGGGTTGCTGTGTATGAAGAAGGATGAACTTAAGCTGGAGGGGTTTGACATGAGACAGGTGAACTCAATGAAGAAGGCCCTCAAGCTTAGTAGCTGTTGGAGTTACAGAGATTAATTTGAAGGGGCCCTGCCAGTTATGGGAAAGGAGTGAGGTGTGTTGGTCTGAGGGACAGAGAAGAACCTGGTCACCATGATGATTGGAGATGGACAAGGGTTGGTACATGGTCAAGGAAGGGAGTAGTCAATAAAATGTTGTAAGAGAATGATACAGTAATGAAGTGAGTAGGTGATCGGGGAGAGGCAATTGTTTAAGTGAGGGACCTGGGGTTAGAACCAGCTGCCCATACATGAATTCAAAGGATGAGATGGAAAGGGGTCATTTGGGGAGAGCCCTGAGCCAGAAAAAAAAAAAGCCAGAGGCAAGAGCTTTACCAAATCAAGGTGATGTTCCCGTGACATCTTATCAAGAGTAATTTTTAAGATGTTAGTTTATTCTGTCGTTCCCAAGAACTGGGGGTCATATGGGATATGAAAACGCCACAGGACGTTGAGAGCTTTAGATAGGGTTTGAGAAATCTGAGAAGTGAACTCAGGACCATTGTCTGACTGAAAAGAAGCTGGGATTCCAAATCGGAGGGCAATGTCCCCAAGATGGAGATCAGAAACTGTCTGAGCTCAGTTGTTAGAGGTCAGAAATGCTTCTATCCATCCTGAGAACAAATTCACTAGGACTAGGAAGTGTCTGCTCGTCTGACTGTGGGCATGTGGGTCAAGTCAAGTTGTCAATCAGTCCCAGGGAGGGAGGCCTGGTTGGTAGGAAAAGGGAGACTACAATACTTGGAGTTGAGGTCTGACATCTGACAGGTTTTACAAGAAGCAGTGATCATTCTTAAGAAATGTAAGTTGGCAGAAGTAGGCTGGAGGTGAGCCTTGACAAAATGAGACAGAGCCTGAGTGTTAGGATGAAAGAGCTGGTGTAAATAGGACGGAATTTGTTGTGTATCAGGGGGTGATTCTGGGGATGAGTTGTAGTGTATGAACTCCCTGTGGTTCGTGAGGTGAGTCTGAGCCTCAGAGGGCTGCAGTGTTAGCGGCCTCATCAGCCATGTTTCCCTTAGATATAATGGATCTGTCAGTCTGATCAGACCCACAGTGAATAACCCCTATAGCTTTGATGAGATGGGAGCCTTTTAGCATGGTCATAATTTGACCTGAGTTAGTTATGGATCCTCCTTTTGTAGTAAGTAGCCTGTACTCTTTCCAGACGGTATGGGACAGGAAGAAGTGAAAATAATGTTTGGAGTCTGTGCCCACGGCTAGGGACTGTTCCTGTGCCAACTGGAAGGCACACATGAGAGCTAATAACTCAGCCTGTTGGTTAGTAGTATGGGCATGGAGGGCCTCTACCACCGCAGTATCTGATGCATAGCCTTCTCTTCGGGTCCCCTCATGTAAAAAGGAGCTGCCATCTGTGTACCAGATGTAAGTGACCTGAGGTAGTAGGTAGTGTGCCCTCGTGTATGTGTGAAGGATGGGGCACTAGATCTTCCATGGTTTCAATGCAAGAATGAGATGGAGAGTGGTTAGTGTTAGGCTGAGGAAGAAGATTCGAGATATTCATGGGTGAGCAAATTTGGAAAGTAAGTGTGGAATCTACTAGTGACGCCTGGAGAGAAGGAACTCTGGAAGAAGATAGAGTTTGTAAGCTTTTATAAGTTAGGAGATAGGACAGGCTGTAGGAAGAGAAGATAGTGGTGAGTGTCCCAAAGGTTAGTTTTTTGTTTGTTTGTTTTTGTTCTTGATTCATGAAGGAATTCAGCAGCTGCTAAAGCATGTATGCAGGGTGCCCATCTCTGGGTGGTAAGATCTACGTTTTTTGACAGGTGTGTTACAGGTGAAAAGGAAGGTCCCAGCTGGTAGCCTAGGACCCCAGGGCACATCCCTCCTTTTCTGTTGCATAGAGGAAGGAAGGACGAGTTAGAGAGATGAAGGACTGGAGCCTCTGAAGAGGCTTAGTAATTGGGTGGAGGACGGGTTCATGTGGAGAGTCAGGAGCTGCCTCATATAAGGGGTGAGCAAAGAAAGAAAAAAGAGAGGTCCAGGAGCTTAAGAAGCCAGCTATTCCTAGAAACTTTAAAAATCTCCTCTTTACTAGAAGTGACTGTGAGAGACTGGATTAGGCCCTTTTTTCCATCTAAAGTAATGGACTTGTGGGCTGGGGTAAAGGTTAGTCCCAAGTAGGTGACCTGAGGAGTAGACAGTTGGACCTTGGAAGTGAGTCTCTATAGCTCCTGTTGGACAAGAAATTTAGAAGAGCAGAGGTGTTAGTTTGGCTAATTTCTAAGGGCAGGCTACAGTGTAAAATATCATCCATGTACTGTGTGAGTTTAGATTTGGGAAGAGACAGAGACAATAGGTCAGAACCTCAGGCCTGGCCAAGTAAGTGTGGACTGTTCTGGAATCCCTGAGGTAAGCTGTGTAGAGGCGTAGGTGTCAGGGTCAGTACAGGTGAAGGCAAAGATAGTTTGAGACCGAGAGCTGAGAGGGATAGAGAAAAGAAGCATCCTTGAGGTCCAGAAGTGAGAAATAAGATGTCCCTGTGGTATAGTGGAGAGAAGGTTGTAGGGATTAGGTTCCATGGGGAAGAGTGGGCCACTGTAGAATTAAGAGCCCAAGGTCTTGATCCAGGTGGTAGGTTCCCATCAGATTCCTTAACCATGCATAGTAAAGGTGCTAAAAAGAAAAGATGTAGGACAGAGAAGTTTTTCCTTAGGAAGTCAGAGATGATAGGTTTAAGTTCCCTAAGGCTCTGGAGTGAGAGTGGGTATCAGGCTTGGATAATGTACCAGGTTGGGGAATGGTGTCCAGCCACAGAAGAGTTTTGGGGGCTCACCGGGGAGGCTGGCAGAGGAAATAACATATTGGAACCAGTAATGTGGGTGGCAATGAGGAGAAGAGAGGGGCCACTGGCAAGTCTGTGGTCAGGTGAACAGGGGCAGCAAAAGAAATACAAGCTCCTGTTTTGGCTAAAGGATCCCTTCCCAGGAAGGGCACAGGACGGGTTGGCACAACTAAAATTGCATGAGTGAGGGGAATACCCCTGAAAATACAATTGAGTGGTGGGCTCTGATGAGGTAGTGAAGGCTATCCCCCTACCCTGATAATAAGGAGACAAGGAGAGGTGGATCCCCAAAATTCCCTCAGGACTGAGAATGTGGCACCGGTGTTCAAGAGGAAGGAGATGGATCACCCTGATACTTTAATGTCTACCGGGACTCTCTGTCAGAGATGACAGTGGTCAATCAAGAGAGCCTGGGCTGCTTTAGTCGCCCATAGCCAGGCCTAGAAAGTCGGCTGGAGGACAGTCTGTGTCTGATAGCCCCATGCCACTAGGTGCATGGGGACAATCGACTGAGCAGTAACCCTCTTGATGGCACTTTGGGCATGGTCTAAGTGGCCCACAGAGATAAGGGCAAGCCCAGGCCTAGTGACCTTCCTGACCACACTTGAAGCAGGGACCTGGTGGTCCTCGA
The DNA here is from genome assembly GCF_943737965.1 of Phodopus roborovskii. Lineage (NCBI taxonomy): Eukaryota > Metazoa > Chordata > Mammalia > Rodentia > Cricetidae > Phodopus > Phodopus roborovskii. The sequence continues at coordinate 5,383,972 of NW_026126583.1, read as the reverse complement.
GACCCAGTAGGCAAGGGAACCTGGACAGGCTCCCAGCAGTTGGTATTTTTGTGTATTAGCTTTCTCATCTCGCTCATGGTACACCCCTTAAAGGTTAGAGATAAGACTTCTGCCTGTGGGGTTAGAGATCCTCTCCCCAGGTGCCTAAGCTTAGCCTTAATGTCAGGAAAGCCCTGGGAGATAAATTAGGTCATAATTTACCTATCTGGGTTGTCATGGTCTAGATTAGTACATTGTAAGAGAGCCTTTGTGAGGCATTCTAGGAAATCAGATGGATTTTTCTGTCTGTCCTGAACTACTTCTCATAGTTTACCGGCTTAGGAGCAGCCTTAGGGAGCCCTGCCAGGAGGCAGGAAGGTCATAACTCTAGCTAGAGTGCCCCTTGTGGGGTCTCGACCTAGGAAAGCCTCCATACCATCAGGAGGAGCTGCATTTGTTTGAGGAACTTCATCTGCAGGGGCGCTACCCTGCTCCCAAACTCCTGCTTTCCTCAAGGAGCAGGTCGTTAGCTAAAAGGCGAGACATAAGAGTGGATAATATACTGGACTTCTTTCATGAAAGTGGTAGAGTTAGAGGTATAAGATCCCAGTTTCTTTTCTATTTGAGAGAGTTCTGCCAGTGAGAAGGGGACATTTACTTTACCCAATCCATCCACTCTGGCTACCTCTCACAGAGGAAGAATTGTAGCTGGATTGGTTTGGGTAAGGTAGGAGCTTGTATCATTGCAAGAACAGGTGGGGGAGGGGGAGGAAGGGGTGAATGTAGGTGCGAGATCCAGGCAGTTGGAGCAGCCCATTGCTGGAGAGGAAGAGGAGGCTGGAACGGGCAGAAGGAACAGTTGGATGTTAGGAAAAAATGGTGGGGTTCGTTAGCAGGATCTAATTTAGTGCGGACTTCTCTAGTTCAGCTAGGACACGAGATAGGGAACAGGAAGTCTGGAGAGGGAGTTTGGACCTAAGAAGAAAGCTTTTATGTATAATAACTCCTTCCATCTCCTATAAGCTGGCAGAAATTATAAAATTCCTCTAAAATTTCTGACTGCAGTTAGTCAGTCACTTTGTTATTGTCTAGGGAATAATTGGGCCATTTCTTAGTACAGATGTGAGTGGGTCTTGGGGCCTTCACAAATGACAGGTTTTCTAACAGGTATCCCAGAGGAGTGGATGGGCCTGTCGGAAGAAACATGGTGGAGAGAGAGAGTGGGGTGGGCCTCTCTGCTTTTAAAGGTCAATCAGCAGCACATGCCTATGGAGGCCTATATAGCCACAGCACGCATGTGCATGTGCATGTGCATAGATTACATAAGGCCCTGGGATGACTAGGCATTCTGCCTGAATGCTGCCAGCAACATGCATGGCTGTGAGACCTGGGATGTGCTAGGAATGATAACAATAGGTGTATGCCAGGATCACACACACTTGTTTGTTCTTAAGAAGATGCCCATCAGATAATAGATAAACCTGTGCTAAAGCATCCTCTGTTAAGATTATCTACTAATGGCACACATGCCTCATAATTAAGATGACATTTTCAAAATGCAAATTTATAGCATGTATAAAAACTAGGTCTGGTGGCAATTTGGGAGAAACAAAGACAGGGATTCCAGGAAGCCTGTCCCATTCTGTGAGCTTCATGTTTCAGAGTCAGTGGGAGAGTCTAGTCTAGAACAACTAGAAAACACTTGATGTCATCCTCTGCCATACACAGAGAGAAGAGACACACAGCGACAGAGAAAGAGAAAAGGGAGAGAGAATTTGTTCTCAGACAGACTTGCTCTTACACACAAGCACATGCAAATACAAAATGAATTAACAAATAAAAAATCATTAACACAATACCAACCCACTTGGGAGAGCTGGTCCCACCCTTCACCTGAGGGGATCAGTCTCAGCAGCCAGGATTGAAACAACTCAGCTACCACTCAGGCACATATCCAGGGCTTCTGGTTGGCCCACCCTAACATCTACGCCATCCATAGACTGCTGAGGGTGTGAAGAGACTGGTCCTGTGGAACCATAGCTACAGGACCTCCATGACCTATAGGATATCAAGGAAGAGATTTGGTGAGGGTCCAGTATTGATGGTGGTGTACCAGAAGCCAGAGGCCTTGAAGCAGACCAGCAATTCATTACAATGAACATTTTGCAGGCAAAGCTGTTTGGACAAGTAAAGCTATTTCGATGACATACTATGGTTCCCAGCACCACCAAGACAAATAAGAGGTGAGTGATGGAGAGGCAAGAAAGACATTGGAGTAAAGAGTTTGGTTTTATTTTTAATTAATATTTTTATTTTTTAATTTTCATTTGGAGTGGAGAATGCTGCAGGGGTGGATGGCAGATATGAAGGGCCTCAGAAATGAGTAAGATTGGAGTTTGTGATTTGAAATTCCAGCCCCCCCAAAAAAATCAATAAAAATTATGACCGAGAAAGGAAGAAAACCACTATCTTATATCATTGCATTATACAGGCACACATTTCTTTCCTGTTCATCTACTCCCAAAGAGCTGACACAACAATTTAATATTAATTACAAATGCTCAGCTGATAGCTCAGGCTTGTTATAAGCTAACTCTTACATTTTAAATTAACCCATCTTTTTTTTTTTTTTTTTTTTTTTTTTTTTCGTTCAATGGCAATATCAGAATGCCAAATGCCAAATGCCATTAATTGAGGGGAAAGAACTTAACCCACCTTTCTTATTTACCCTCTGACATGTGGCTCATTCCTCGTTACCTCATTTTCTACATGGCTGCTTTCTCTATGTCTGTTAGCATCTCCTGAGCTCCCCCAGAATTCACATAGTCTGTCTTTTCCACCTAACCTTATTCTGCTCTGCTATTGGCCAGTCAGCTTCCTTATTAAACCAATCGGAGTGACAAATTTTCAGTGTACAAAGGGATTATTCCACAGCAGTATTGTTTCTGGGATGTGCTGTGGATTAAATTGTACACACACACCTAATTTTCCATGGTTGTGAACTTTCTTGGAAATGGGAGTTTTATTTATGAAGGTAACCAAGATAAAATGAAGTCACACTGAATTCAGATGGGTCTCCAACCTGTGCACCTATGAAAAAAACAGGAGATTTGGATGCTGAGACAGAGACACAGAGAAGAGAGCACATGAAGATAGGGACACAATGGAGTAGTGTCTCTTCAAGCTAAGGGATGCCAAGGTTTTGTGGCAACCACTCAATGTTGTGAGAGAGGCAGTGTATCCATCTGAGGACCAGAAAAATAAAAATAGCTTCTGTCAGCTCCTTGATCTCCTCTTTCTGGCCTCTATTCAGCAAGATAATAAAATTATGTTTTTTGTTTTTGTTTTGTTTTGTTTTTTTAAGTAAGCCAGTTTGTTCTAACTTCTCTAGTTAGAGTTTCCTAGTTGGAGTTTGTGATTTGAAATTCAAAAAAAAAAAAAAATCAATAAAAATTATGACCAAAAAAGGAAGAAAGAAAACCACTAAGTTTTACCACTCATTGTATAGGCAGATAGGCAGACTTTCCTTTCCTGTATTATCTGCATACATGTGTAAATATATATTGCACATTTTAAAATCCATTGTAACATTAGCAAGAACAAGCCCTTCACCTCTTGTCACTTTGAATCACAGCATAGGTACACATATATACACAGCAGCTTACCTATTAATTAACCAGTGTGCTCATTTTGTAGGATTTTTTTCCCTCTAGCCCTGACATATGGCTTTAGCGGAGCCTCTGGACATGCCACTGTGATCTGGCGGGACACCGAGGCAGTGTCTGGGCAACATTCTCAATGCTTCAGGCAGGGAGTAGGGTGGGATGAATCACCAGATGGTTCCATTCACATGACTCCACCGGTATGGACCATGGGGGCGGGGCACAGAGAGTGGAGAAAGGATATCATGCTTGCAGGGAACGGCGCTAGTGTCCATGGGAACTCAGGTACGGCCAAAAGGCAGTGTTCAGAGGTACCCGGCACATATGGGCCACACACTGCTCATCTGTGGGCCAGATGTGCCAGGGCTGCCAGTTCCGCCTTGCCATGACTCTCAGTAGGTAGAAAACTGCACTGCAAAGTGAAGGAATTAACCTTCAGAACCCAGTCTGTGGGGTTTCCTTCTGTCTCACACTTAGCATTTCCTTGCTGCCCCAGGAGCCTGATGTAATTAATCCTCAGCTGTTTTCCTGCCTGGTCCATATGCAATGAAATCAGGTCATTCTAATCATTATCCATCACTATTGTCAAACTCAGCATGTGCCACCTTCCTGATACCAACGGATGGACTTCATGACGGTTGCTGCACAATGTCACTCTCTGAGAGGCTGTGTCTGTAGGTGGATACTGATTACACTCAGAAACCTCAAAGGGTCTCATGAGCATGCTCCAAGCTGACTTTCTATTCCTTAGCTGCATGGTTTAAGGAGAGCAATGCAGAAAGAGGTTGGCCACTATTGTGGACCTGCAGTAGGGGTGCATGGTGCTAGTTGCTTTTACACACAGCACTATGTTAAAATGAGTGAGATGGCTCACTTATTACTTGATGATGTAAATTCAGTTCCAGGATCCCACAGTGGCAGGAAAGAAGCAACTTTTGAAACTTGTCCACTGATATCCACAGCTATATTAGAATACACACACACACACACACACACACACACACACACACACACACACAAGGAAAACAACATGTGAATCATTTACCTTGGATATCAGACTGCTCGCTCTTCCAAGAATGGTAACAGGGAAGGTGACCTTGTAAGCACTGAATATTGGTGTTCTTCCTACACTTGTAACTGTGAGGAACCACAAATCGACTTTAACAGTATGCAGCCAAAAACAGGTAGAGATGCCTGCCCCAAATCATCTAAGAAACAAGTAACCATGTTTCCATTCTTACATTTTCTTCTGAACATATAATTTCACTACATTTTTTGTTCGGGTTAGCTTTGGCTGTCAACCTAGAGCCACGGGACAAGGGAATCTGCATTGGCCTGTGGGTATGTCTGTGGAAAACTGACTTGGTTGCTGATTGCTGTAGCAGGACCCAGCCCATTGTGGGCAGTGACATTCTTTGGGCAGGTGGTGGTCCTGAACTGTATAAATAAGCTAAGTAAGTGTGAGCCTGTGCTGAAGCTAGCAAGTAGCCTAGCATTCCTCTGTGACTTGAGTTACTTCCCAGACTCCCCTCAGTGATGGGCTGTGACCCAGAAATGTCAACCAAATAAACCCTTCCTCCCTTAAGTTGCTTTTGGTCAAAGCATTTTATCACAGCAGCAGAAAGGAAACTGGAGAATAATTTTTAAATGGATGTTTCTGAACAGGGCTTTCCTATCAATACCTTACATCACCCTAGACAGCCTCCTCTTGAACAAGTAGAAAGCTATTTCTGGAGGGTACTGGCATACTGCCACATTACAGTATTCCCCATCCCTACTAACAGGATACAAATGCTCTGTAAACTCAAGAGCACTTGCCACATCCAGCTCCTACATGGATCTGAGCATATGCCATGAGCATCTCAGGCACATTTGGCAAACAATTCCTTTTGGGCCTTGGCAGAGAAGTCTTCCTCGGGGGTTTTTAGTCATGGTCTCTCTGACGGCACCCACTGTGACACTGAGCAGGTAAAGTGAAAATAACAAATTCAACTTGGAAGGTCAATTCTGCTCATATTTCTGATTATTACACACACCATTGGCAAGGAGCTCCCTGTAGCCGTTTCCCCGCTGTGTAGGTAGACTGTTCACTACTCAGGGTTGGTCTTTCATTTTGGAAATGCATGACAGCATCACAGAAGTAGAAATCCTGGGACTGCTACTAGCTGAAGCATTCATTTTCCAAAGGAAAGAAGGCACGTGTGTTTGTCGTTTTGTTTACTTGACTTCCTGGAACAGAAAGCTGCTGTTTTGCTGTCATGGCAATGTCATCCATGCTGGTAGAGGTCACCTGAAGATCCTAGGGACTCCACTGAAGCAGAACTTTATTAAGCCTTGCCCTTTCATATCACCTTGATGTGTTTCTCTTCTGAGGAGACTTTTCCTGTGGGAGAAAAGAAAACAACGGAAATTTGTTTACAAGACGAATCCTGAGGCCATAGAAATAGAATCTCCTTGCAGAAAAGTCTCCATAGTATCTCCTCACAAAGCACAGACTAGGGTTTAAAACAGGCCAAAAAGGGACCATCTACATGGGATTCTAATTTCTAATAAAGCGTATTACTTGACTGTCCTTGTCAAAGATGTCTAATACGCACTAAGTGAATAAACTAGAAAGCTAACAAGTATAAGTAGGTAAGTTATTTTTGTATTCTCTATATTAACTAGTATATTTAAGAGCCTATGTTATTGAATACTATTCTTAAGAGTATTCAAGGCATGGTCATATAGCCTTTGTCTTTCTATTCTGTGATATTGTTCATAAACAGTATTTTTTAGACTTGACCATGTTCTAAAGGTTTGATCAACACTGAATTCACTTGTTTGGTTAACATTCTGTATCTCAGGTGAAAATTCTTCTCCCAAACTGAGTGGTGGTAAATGAAGTATGTATGCATTCTTAGCTAAAATACCTGTAACTGGAGAGGTCTTGAGAGTCATTAAATCTGTTCACATGTATCCCAGAGGTTCATATTTGCACCAGCACCATGCCCAAAATTAAACACAGCCCAACTCCCAATGGCATTCAGATTTAAGTGAGGAAATAAGAGTGAGTGTCCCTAAGAACAGAGATTATCTCGTGTGAGAGAGAACACAGCAGTACAACCGTATGTATAAGCCAGAGGAAACAGTCTCATCCTAGGTCCTTACTGAAAGAAAACAATGTCCCCTTACTTGAGCACTCAGCCTATCATAGTCTACAACATAGCCCAAAGTGACTAAGTCACATTTTCACTGTGCTGTCCATTCATGGGTGAGCATTTAGCTAATGAATACACACGAGCATCTTAGAAGCCAATGCTACATGGTCTCTCCTCCCACTACAGTGACCTCTGAAATCTGTCACAAGATGGAGTCTCCTTCCGCTTGAACCCTGAGATCTGGACCCTGAGATAAAAATGACAAACATTTTAAACCACTGAGCTTTGGGATTGCACGTTGCCTTCGTGTAACTTGGCTCGTCCTGACTAATGTAACAGTTGTTAACTTCTCAGGAGAGGGCTAACTCTAGTGACTTGTATATATAGAATTATAGCTACTTATGTAGAGCATGTTCCACCACTGTGGTGTTTTCCCCATGAAAAAGAGTGAATTTAATTGTCAATTCACTTCTTTCATTTTTTTCTTCAAATTTAAGAGTGTTTGAGATTGGAGGCATAAAACAGCACTGTAGTCTCTGGTCTTTCTCTAAAAGTATATTTACCCACCAAACTCCATCTCATTGAAGCCTTCTGGCCCACAGATCTCTGCTGCTTTGGAGCTCCCATATACAGACTTCATATCCCTTGTGGAAATCAGTACGTGCACTGGTGTTGTGATTTTCTGCGCCTGAATGTTTGGAGTCCTCTACTCTTTGGAGACAACATTTTCAGCATCCTAAAAATTCATGGAAGTGTATTCAAATGCTCACCACTGCTCCATGGCAGATGCATGCCTTTGACTACTGGCTTTTCTTGTATCCAAGTGTTTTAGTCAGGTTATCTAAAAGAGCAGAACTAAGATAGGAAAAATGCACACTTACACACACACACACACACACACACACACACACACACACACACACACACACACACACACACACACACACACGATGACTTGTCCCTCTATCCACAAAGAAGGGCATCTTAGTAGTCCCTATCTGGCACCTGAAGCCCAGAAAGTTCTTGGAGAACCACTAGTTCCTATTCCATGGAGAAAGCTTGGAAGTGCTGATTTAACTCAGATGACAACAGAGAAGGCCAAGGGAGTAGAAGGTGAGCATAAACTTCTTGCTGCCATACCTTTGAAAGTCTGGGATACTTCTTTAGGTTCCAGGAGTTCAGCTCAGTGCTTAGCTATGGATGTCAGCTTCTGCTTCCATCAACTACTGGATGAAGGCTCTAGGATGACATTTAAGGTAGTCACCAATCTCATTATAGGAGAAGGGTATTTGAGGGAGCCTCTCCAATATTGTTTAGATTGTTAGTTGAGGTCATCCTTGTAGGTCTCTGGACATTTCCCTAGTGCCAGATTTCTCTTCAAACCTATAATGGCTCCCTCTATTAAGGCATCTCTTTTCTTGCTCTCCTCTATTTTCCCCAACTCAATCTTCCTGCTCCCTCATGCCTACCTCTCCCCTCCTCTTCCTCCTAACTACTTCTCTCCTCCCCTCCCCTCATGCTCCCAACTTGTTTGGGAGATCTTGTCCCTTCCCCCTTCTCCAGGGACCATGTATGTATGTCTCTCTTAGAGTCCTCCCTGTTTCCTAGCTTCTCCGGTGGTCTGATTTGTAGGCTGGTAAACCTTTGCTCTATGTCTAAAAACCATATATGAGTGAATTCATAAAGTGTTTGACTTTTTGTGACTGAGTTACCTAACTCAGGATGGTTTCTTTTAATTCCATCCACTTGCCTTGGAATTGCAAGATTCCATTGTTTTTTTTTTTTTGTTTGTTTGTTTGTTTGTTTGCTCCACCCCCCAGTAGTATTCCATTGTGTAAATGTACTACATTTTCTTTAGCCATTCTAGGTTGCTTCCAGGTTCTGGCTATTACAAATAATGCTGCTATGAACATAGTTGAACAGATGTTCTTGATGTATGAATGTGCATCCTTTGGGTATATGCCTAAGAGTGGAATTGCTGGATCTTGTAGTAAACTGATTGCCGTTTTCTTGTGGAACTGCCATACTGAGTTCCAAAGTGGCTGTAAGAGTTTCCACCCCCATTAGCAGTGGAGGAGTGTCCCCCTTTCTCCACATCCTGTCCAGCATAAACTGTCACTGGTGGTTTTTATTTTAGCCATTGTGACGGAGTAAGATGGTCTCTCAGAGTTGTTTTGATTTGCATTTCCCTGATGGCTGAGGATGCTGAGCACTTTCTCAAGTGATAAGCAAAGAGGTCAAGACCAGGCTGGAAAAAGCCACAAAACACAGAAACAGCTGACCTCAACAAGGGGTAGGGTTGGGGGACAAATGTACACCTGACTGATAGCTGGGAAAAAAACCAGACTGGCTGAAGGTGGGTGTCAGGTAGGAGGACTGAAAAGTCTGTGGAGCCTCTGGTAGTGAATCAGTGTTTATTCCTAGTGGATGAATGGACTTCAGGAGCCCATTCCCTATGGAAGGAACTCCCTCAGCATAGACACATGGCGGAAGACCTAGGCCCAGCTACATACAAATGATGTGACAGACTTTGAAGTTCCCCCATGGAAGGCCTCACCCTCCCTGGGGAGCAAAAAGGGGATGTGATAGGGTATAGGAGGGGGACAGGAAAGGGTGGGAGGGAGAGGGAATGGGATTGACATGTAAACCAAGATTGTTTCTCATCTAAATTTAAAAAAAAAGCATAGAAATTCAAAACCAAATCTGCGCTGCTTCTTGAAGTTGTCACCTACAACAGTGATGCGCTTTCTTATGGCGACATATTATTTATGGGTTGTGGTACACACCTTTAATCCTAGGACTTGGGATTAAGAGATAAATGGTTCTCCCTGAGTTCAAGGCTACCCAGATCTACACAAGAGTGAATCAGTCTAACAGAGAATTATAACTCAAACCTTTAATCCCAGGACTGATGAGAGGTATATAAATCAATATCAGGAGTGAGTGGAGGCATTCATTCTCCAGCCACGCTGAGGAGAGGCAGCAGTCTGAGGCTTGGGGAGAGCTTGGGGAGACAGGATCAGCCCATTCTTCCTGAGTCAAAGGTAAGAAGCTAGTGGCCAGCTACTTTGCTTTTCTGACATTCAGCTTGAAGTTTGAACCCCAACATCAGTCTCTGGGTTTTTTATTTATTCATGTTACACCTTCCCACATCAATCAGGGCAACTGGACAGTTCTTTAGATAGGGTTCCCTAACCCTGAAGAAAACTGAATAAAGCCTTAAGATTTCTGTGCCCCATGCAGTACTTCAAAAGATTTAGCTGGGTGTGGTGTCACACACCTTTAATCCCTGCAAAATTTGGGAGGCAGAAGCAAATAGATCTCTGTGAGTTCAAGGCCAATGTAATCTACACAATGAGTTCCAGGGACATTGAGACCCTGTCTTAAATAAAATAAAGTATTCCAAATCAGAATATTCTTTGTCCATAAACTGCTGACCTGAACTACATCACGAAACAGGAGAGACTGCAATTTGTTACATGTAGCTGATAGTAGCTTGAGCAAAAAGTTTTCTTTTGCCTCTTACTCGTGACCTCCTGTGGTGCTTCTGTGACTGGGTTCTATGAGGCTAGCAGCCCTGCATTCTCCTGGGCTTCCCCAAGAGGTCAGCAAGGACAGCTTCTGGATTCAGAGCTCATACTGTGTACGGAGGCATGGAGATGAGCGAAAGGCCTGAGGTCCTCTGCACATCCTTTTAACCAAGAAATAAAGATCTTCCCTGGGGATGCAAGTAAACTGCTTACAGCCTTCCTCTCTTACAACATAGTTCTACAGTCTGACAAGGGACAGAGTCCATATTCCTTAAGATCAGTGAAACCTCAACTGACTCCTATCCAAAATGGCTTATTCTCACTTGCTTTGTAAGGATGGAAAAATACAGCCTAACTCTCCAATGACCCCAGGAAGCTGGAAGTTTAAAAATACTATCTAAAAAGCCCTAAAAACCTCAAATTCCAGACCCTGTCCTCTGCCAGTAAATAGGCAAGGTCACACTCCTTGCTGCTTACGACAGACAGGCCCTTGAGTATGAAATCCTGGCCTAGTAAGATAACAAAAAAATGAGCTGACAAGGTCAGTAAACTGCTTGTGAAACCTCTGTCCCAGTGACCTATGTGTGGGCTTTGTTGTAACCCTATAAAAAATGGTCTCAATTTTGCCCTCGAGGTCCTCAGTCCTTTACCCCTGCATGGCGTAGGACTGTGGACCCCAGTGCACTTGAAATTAAAAGTCCTCATGCTTTTACATCAAGACCGCTTTCCTGAGTGGGAGCGTGAAGGTCCACCCTCCGTGGGTCTTTCAGTTTCTTCCTATGCTCAGAGAAGATGAGTACGAGGTCACCGTGTTAGGAATGAGGGGGGCTCTAAGTTGTATATCCTCTTAAACTATCGGTGGATAGAATGCTGCTACATCAGCACAAATCCACTAAGACCAGGTGGAGCAAAAAGACGTGGAACTTCTAATCAAGAGAGAAGCATCCACCTCAGGTGGGCATCCCTTTGAAATTCAGAAGCAAAACTAGCTTACCCGAGGCTCCTCTGAAACTGTTAAGAAAGTATCTCTAAGGCTTTGTGCTTCTACTAAGCCTTTCATCCCAGGAGCTCAGGGCACTTCCCTGCATCCGCTCATCAATCTTCACGCCATCCAAGGCAGCTGGCATCTACTGTCATCTTTATTTTCAGGATGAAGGAACTGAGATGTGGGTACAGGTTAATGGCTTGCCCAATGTCATCTGCTCAGTGAGTCAGCACCAGCAGGGGAGGAGACCAAAGCCTATTCACTGAAGACTCTGGGAGTGTGAGAGCCTGCAAAGCAGCCTAATGGAACAAAGTCTTGGAGCTCTGTGAAAAGATGGGGAAAGGACAGAACACAAGCCTCAATTGTGCCGGGTGGAAGCTTGAGCAAGATTTTCTTCACCTAAGAATTACGGAGTGTGATGTGAACCTGTCTAATTCAGCACATGAAGTAGGACATTCTGTAAAGTCTAAGTTAGGGTAAGGCATTGTTATCTGATAGGTTGGTTGAACCAGTAGTTATAATGAAAGTTCTGTTATGGGCTGACAGGGACAGTTCTAAAAGACAACCAGACAATTACACAGAAATCTTTCTGGATGCCCAAGAAGTTCCTTTTTGCCATTCAGTGTGTTGAGGACACATTTGCCGCTGCCGGAACTCTATGAAAATTGCTATGTGAGTTTCAGGTATAAAATGGCCCTGGTGCACATCCTCCAGAAAACAAAGTCAGCTTGAGGAACTGGCAATCAGTCTTTTGTTCCCCTGCGAACCAATTCTGTGCCATATTATGAGACCCAGAGGATGGCTGTGTCACCTTGTGTTCTACTGCTAGGAGGAAGCTGTGTGCATGTGACAATGTGATAGGAAAAGAGACTGTAGGTGACAATAATGCAGTGAAGAACTGCAAGCCAAGTGTGCTCAGACTAGCATGGACAGAAGGACAGGTGTGTGCAAGTGCGCTCAGACTAGCATGGACAGGAGGACAGGTGTGTGCAAGTGCGCTCAGACTAGCATGGACAGGAGGACAGGTGTGTGCAAGTGTGCTCAGACTAGCATGGACAGGAGGACAGGTGTGTGCAAGTGTGCTCAGACTAGCATGGACAGGAGGACAGGTGTGTGCAAGTGTGTTCAGACTAGCATGGACAGGACAGGTGTGTGCAAGTGTGCTCAGACTAGCATGGACAGGTGTGTGCAAGTGTGTTCAGACTAGCATGGACAGAAGGATAGGTGTGTGCAAGTGTGCTCAGACTAACATGGACAGGACAGGTGTGTGAAAGTGTGTTCAGACTAATGGACAGGACAGGTGTGTGCAAGTGTGTTCAGACTAGCATGGACAGAAGGATAGGTGTGTGCAAGTATGTTCAGACTAGCATGGACAGGACAGGTGTGTGCAAGTGTGTTCAGACTATCATCATAGGACAGGTGTGTGCCAGTGTGTTCAGACTAGCATGGACAGAAGGACAGGTGTGTGCAAGTGTGCTCAGACTAGCATGCACAGAAGGACAGGTGTGTGCAAGTATGTGTGGTTTAGCATGGACAGAAAGACAGGTGTGTGGATACTGACTGTAGACATTCCATTGAAAAGCTTGACAGGCCAGAATTGGGAGAGGGGTTCATTAATGTTTTCGCTACATGGCAGTTAAAGCCATCAGCAGAGGTCAGAGAGCCCTACTTAAACTAACTGAGAGGACACAGAGTGTGGGCAGTTGCTAGCAGTCCCCCTTCTGTAGAGGGGTGGCTGTTGAGTCCAGCTACCTTGTTTCTTGGGCAGGTGCTCACCATGCTGTATGCAGAGTACAGCTATGCACTCCCAGAAGTGATAAGTGCTGTCCTTTCCAGACACAGCTACTTTATCCATGCCATTGATGCTTTAAAGAATACATTTGGAGAGAGACCAGTGCCTGTTCTCAGAGGTTTCCTCAGACAAGAGGGCACAGAGTTGCAATGTAAACTAACAGAAGAGAAAAACAAATTATAAGGATCTAAAAGAGTCCAGTGGTCCCCAGCACCACATGCACACTAATGTTAGTGGTGGGACACGAGCTGCCGGATGCTTAGGCAGTCACTGAATTAGGGTTGCCAATAATGAGAAAGTGTTGAGACATGCACCACTTGGAGGCCAAATGCAAATAGTAAGATTACACTAAAAAAAATAATTCTCAGAAAACCACAAGCACCAGCCATAGATGGTTTAAAACAACCCACAATAGAGGCCAGCAGCTTGAGACTGACAGTGAAATCAGGGCTGGGCTAGGAGCAGCCATATGTCCACTACTGGCTTCCAACTGCCACCTGTGATTACTCATTTTCCTTATCTTCCTCCTGGATTCCACCTCCCACATACCCAGAAATGTTAGCATGAACCACAGTAAGAAAGATTTAAATTAGGATACAAAACACAGTATGTACCATCCGAGCAGTCAACATCTACTATCATCGCTATTTTAACCCTCAACACAATGCAATGATACTCTGTTATATAAAAATTACCCTGTGATTTGTATTTCATTCTGTTTCTTTTTGGAAAAAAATGCAAATTTTAATGCTAAGTTGATTTATGATCCAATAAATGCTTATAACTTTTATTTTGGGGATGGGGGCTAGCCCAACATACTATGGAAAGGAGAATTCTCAGAACAAGATTGTACATATTCCTTACACACAGGCAGGGAAGGAGGAGCAAAGAGGGGGAGAGGAGCAGAGGAGGGGAGGGGACAGGAAGGGAGGAGCCCTATTCTTCAACCCTAACCTAAGGTGAACACAAAGCATCAAATAGAGCATGACCTGAAATTTTACAGAACAGGAATAAAATATGACTTCTACAAGAGACTTGCTCAGCTGAAATTGTCATGTTGGGAGGAGACAGAAAAGTTGAAAGGAGAAAGTGGAGTTGAAGGCAGTTATCCAAAATTTAACATAAGACCATGTTCTGTGGGCAATCACAGTATAGAGGGTCCTGAATAAAGTCAGGTGGGTCAACACCGTGAGAGCCTACTACAGCAGTGATGCAGAGGGCCTGGAAGGCTGGGGAAAGAAACTACCTGCTCAAAAGTGATAAGGACACCACAAAGAATTGTGGGTCAGAGAGGGACCGACCTCCCACAGTAGAAATGGGAAGACCTGCACATTAGTGGTCATGGCCTCAGCATCTAAATGGAAAGCCTTCAGATCAGAGCCAAAGGCCTCTTCCCATGGAATGTGCTAACAGAGCATGTCAGGAGAAGCTGGCAGCACTCAAAATCTGGAAAGGAAAATCCATTAGCTCATGTCTCAGCATCCATGTCCTTCCTTCTACAGAGAGAGAGAGATGAGGTGATGTATCGGAACATCAGAGGTAGTCCAGTTGCTTCACTGCCTATAACATAAGTTGTTTTCAGAGGAAAAAGTTCACTTCCTGAGGCAGTCAGTCCTATTTCTGTCACAGAAGTGTCTGTCTCCTCCTGGGTCCCCACAGGAAGGGGGAGCCTCAACTCTTACTGCACATGGCTAAGCAGGCAGAACCTCCAACACCTGCAGCCCAACAGCTCCACACATCTACCTGGAGAAAGGTCTGCAAGCACAGTCTCCATTCTGTTTAATAGGGCAGAGGAGATTTTAAAAGGCAACAATCACCCCCCACTCCCCCTTCACTGCATGTCCTGACGTCACGGATCCAAAAAATTGTCAGGGAGCACTGTAGTGCATCCTAAAAAGGGCCAGATTATTCTGAGGTGGAAATTGTTTCCATGATTCCATGACCTTGCTTAGACAGAAGGACAATAAGGCTACCCAGAGTCACCTGGTGTGGTATAACAGATTCTGGGAGAAGACATCATGGCTTCAAAATGGGCAGCACCAGGAAGGAATCAGCACTTTTATTTATTTTTGTTTTGACAACTACTTGTTAAAATAGCTGAAGGGATGAAATTGTTTGGGCTGGCTCTGCATGAGGCTAGAATTCCTAAACCACCCCAGATGGGCTGCTGATCAGAGTCCCTTTGTTCTCTCCACACCTTCCTGTAAACATGCACACCCTCTGCCATCCTGTATTATTTGCCTTCAATGAGCTGGAAGGAAAATATTTAAGAAAAGTCAGGGTTGGACTGACAGGAGCCTTCTACCCAAACCCAGTGCTCAGAATATTAATTATTTTGTGTGTATGTTCTGACCCAAAATTAATTGATTCCAATGATTCTGGTTTGGTCAATTGAGTGGTTTAAAGATTCATAAACTTTAAGATGAACAGGAGCTGTCACTGCATGAAAAAAAAAAAATCCCGGAATTCTTGATAGTCTGAGAGGTATTTGAACCACAATTTTATAAATTGCACCAGAATACTTGCTGAATCACATGTCCACTGTAGGTAGTTACTGGGCTGCTAAAAGCAGGGGTTGTCAACAAGGAGGGGGGCCTTGCCAGGTGGAGAGTGTTAAGCTAGAGTCCATAGTTAGAGATTTCTTTCTCCTTTGCTCAGCTCAGGCCCAGGTACCAATGTGTGAGATAGGTCCTGGGATAGGGATGACTCTCAGTATTACTGCAGGCACCAAAGAAACCCCCCCTCCCACACCAGAGTGCTGCCGGTCAAGACTGAAGAGAGTAATTGTTTTCATCTGTAAAACTGGGCTTAATTGCTCTCCCTCTTCCTGAAATTATTTGTCTGGATCCTATGGATGTGGGTGAGACATAATCCATGCGTTTCCTATGATGGTTTCTGAAAGGACCGGTACAAGGTGCCCCAAGACCAGGTTCTCAGTACAAAGGAGATTTCTTTACCCCAGAGAGATAGAGGGCAGGGAGTAAGAGACAAACACAGGAGATAGAGGACAAGGGAAGGTAAGAGAGGGAGGAAGGGATATTTGCTGGGGGGAGGGGGCAAAGGATACAGGGGAGCCAGAAATGGCCCATAGGCAAATGGTAGTTTATAAAGGTAAAAGAGGAGACTGTATTAGGATGAGAAGCTCAGTTTTGATTGGACAGGTTAATTAGGACAGCCAAAGGGGCAGAGTTAATGTAGTACTTTAATGTCTGAACCTTGGAGTCAGCCTAAGGGGGAAGAACTGGCCGAATAAAGGACTAGACCTTGGTGGCTAGCTTTGGGAACATAATCCAACAGGGTGTTTTGTTCGTTTGGTTTTGGTTTTGGTTGTTTGTTTTGCAAAGAAGAAGGAATAAGGGAAGCACAAGGCCCAGAGCTATTTGCCATGCTTGGGCTTACCAGAGCACAAGCTGGAAATCCTGGGGCATAGCTGTAATTCTAGCAAGACAGGAATCTGTAAGATGACAACATGGCTTCCCCAAGGTATGGTTAAGCAGAAGGTTTACCAGAAGCATCTACAAGAGCCCAGAACTTAGAGAGAAAAGGTAGTAGACTGAGCATGACCAGCAAACTTGACTGGGCCATGAGAGAAGCGAGAAGAGGGTAGAGGGAGTGAGGGTGGAAGCTAAGGAAGAAGACAAGAGAAAGCACATATCTGAAACAGCAGGGTTATAAGGAGAAAACGGATAGCTCTTGAATTGGAGGAAGTTGGGGGAGGCAAGGAGAGATGAGAAGATCCAGGATGCCATCATGGACGCTGAAGATGTGTAACAGGTATTTGTGATACTGAAGGAGCCTGGAGGGCAACATGCACTTTAATAAGCTAATAGACACTTATTTCTGCCAGCAGTAAGGGACATGGGTCCTTTGGTAGAGGGGAGCATGCTTTACAAGTTCCTGGGGAATGCTGTCTTTAGTCTCTTGGAATTTAGGGAAATGGAGCTTTCTTTGGGACTGATAAGGAAGAGCATGACTTTGAAGCCACAGTGGACCTGTCCTGGTATGCTGGACCATCTGGAGCCTGCCCTCACCTCAATCTTGCCCCCCCCCATTCCCTCTGCTTGAGGTGTTTGGCCATCTCAGGTCCAACACCCCATACGTTCTCCTTGGGACTTCCTGAGTCAGCTCTGAACATAGTGGACCCACCCCATCCTGCCAAACGATTTGGAGCCTGCCCTCACCTCAACCTTGGGCCCACTATACCCTCTGCTTGAGACACCCAAGAGGGCTTGGACCACTCAGAGTTACTGACATGGAAGTCCTGACCCAACCACACCCACCAAGAGAAGAGAGTAGAGAGAGACCCTGCCTGCACCTACAGAAAGAAGGGCTAGGAAGAGGGCAGTACAAGAACACATTCAACAATAGAAAGACCAATATGACACCACTAGAATCTAGAGATTCTACACCAACAAGACCTGAACACACCAACAAGACCTGAACACACCAACGCAGATGAAGCACAACAAAACAACTTCATGAAAATGATAAAGACCCTCAGGTGATAAAGATCCCTTAAAAAAATGGAAGAAAAAACAAACAAAAAATGGAAGAAATAGAGGAAAAGACAAACCAAAGAATTCAAGAAGTCAACACATCTCTTAAAGAAAGCCAAGAAAAAACAATCAAACAGATGAAGAAAACAATTCAAGACCTAAAATCTGAAATAGAAACAATAAAGAAAGAACAAACTGAGGGAATGCTGGAAATAGAAAAGCTGTGTAAATGATCGGGAATTACAGATGCAAGACTAAATAGAATACAAAAGATGGAAGAGAGAATCTCGGGTGCTAAAGATAAACTAGAGGAAATAGATTCAGCAACCAAAGAAAATCTTATATTAGACAAATCCTTAACACAAAATATCCAGGAAATTTGGGACCCCTTGAAAAGACCAAGCCTAAGAATAATAGATACAGAAGAAGGTGAAGAAGCCCAACTTCAAAGTGCAGAAAATACATTCAACAAAATCATAGAAGAAAACTTTCCCAACCTGCAAAAGGGTATGCCTAGGAAAGTAGGAGAAGCTTACCAAACGCAAAATAGACTGGACCAAAAACAAAAACAAAACAAAACACAACCCAAACAAACAAACAAACAAAAAATAAAACATTTCCTCACCATATAATAATCAAAACACCAGACATACAGAAAAAAGAAAGAATATCAAGAGCAGCAAAGGAAACATGTCAAGTAACATAAAGGCAGACCTATCAGAGGAAGACCCCCATATGCATATTGCCTGTTTGAACTGCTCTTGCCAACTTGCCACGGTCAAGTTATGAGAAAAGTACAGGAGGGAACCAGGTGTTGCTCTCATCTGACGCCAACCAGATACCTGTGGTCTGCAGCTTGGACCAAAGCAAGGTCAGCAGGACGGTATCCGGGATGCTGAGATAGTCATAACTGAATTCTTTGTATTCTTTGTGCCCAACCCGAATAAACAACTCTGTCCTTGGTTAACTACAATCACTTTATTTAGATGGAACAATGAAATCCCTGTAACCATGCTTCTGCTTCTGTAAGCCTGCTTCTTGCCACCCCAACCCTATATAAACTGCATATGTTTTAACCACGGCACACTCAGTCTCCCAAAAGACTGAAGCGTCCACAGGTACCTGTGTGAGCAATAAATAGCCTCTTGCGCTTGCATCCAGTGGTCTGGTCTCATCTCTTGGAGCAAGGGCTTCTCCTTGACGGACTCTGATCCGAACTCTTGGGGTCTTTCATCAGAATTACACCTGACTTCTCCATGGAAACTCTGAAAGCCAGAAGGTCCTGAATAGATGTTCTACAAACACTAAGAGGTCACGGATGCCAGCACAGACTACCATGCCCAGAAAAACTCTCTCAATTATGGAGAAACCAAGATATCCCATAACAAAACCAGATTTGCACAATATATATCCACAAAACCACCCCTATAAAAGGTTCTGGAAGGAAAATTCCAACACAAGAAATAGGCAACAAATAATCCAACTTTACCAGAAGCCAAAAGAAAAAGAGGGTTAATCTACACACAATACCACTACTACCAACAAATCCAAAACAAACAAAAATTAACAATCAATGGTCCTTAATTTCTCTCAATATTAATGGTCTTAACTGGCTTATAAAAAGACATAGGCTAACAGAATGGATACGAAGACAGAATCCCACCTGTACTCTACAAAATTCAAAAATTCAAAGAAAATGGACAAATTTCTGGATAGCTATCACTTACCAAAATTAAATCAAGAACAGATAAGCAACTTAAATTGACCTATAACCCCTAATGAAATAGAAGCAGTTATCGAAAGCCTTCTAACTCAAAAAAAGAAAGAAAGAAAGAAAGAAAGAAAAGAAAAAAAAACCCAGGGCTAGATGACTTCAGTACAGAATTTGACCAGAAATTCAAAGAAGAGCTAATACCAATACTCCTCACATTTTTTCACACAATAAAAGAAGAAGCTTCATTACCAAACTCTTTTTACAAGGCCACAATTACCTTGGAACCCAAGACACACAAAAACAACTAAGAAAGAGAACTACAAACCAATATCCCAATATCCCTCATGAACATTGATGCAAAAATACTCAATAAAATAATGGCAAATCAAATCCAAGAACACATCAGAGAAATATTCCACCATGAGCAAGTGAGCTTCATTCCAGGGATTAAGGGATGGTTCAACATACAAAAAACTGTCAGTGTAATCCACCATATGAACAAACTGAAAAGGTTAAAACCATATGATGCTGAAAAAGCCTTTGACAAAATCCAACACCCCTTCATGATAAAGGTCTTGGAGAGATCAGGGATAACAGAAACATACCTAAACATAATAAAAGCAATATACAGTAAACCAACAGCCAATATCAAACATGATTCCTCTAAAATCAGGAACAAAACAAGGCTGTCCACTCTCTCCACATCTCTTCAATACTATACTTGGAGTTGTAGCAAGAATAATAAGGCAACAAAAGGAGATCAATGGGATACAAATTGGAAAGGAAGATGTCAAACTTCCACTATTTGCAGATGATATGATAGTTTAATTAAATGACCTGAAAAAACTCTACTAGGGAACTCCTAGACTGATAAACACCTTCAGGAAAGTGACAGGATACAAGATTCACTCAAAAAAGTCAGTAGCCCTACTATATATGGGCAATAAATGGGCTGAGAAAGAAATCAGAGAAAAATCACCCTTTACAATAGCTACAAACAACATAAAAAATCTTGGGGTAATGAAACAAGTGAAAGACCTATCTAGCAAGATTTTTGAGTCTTTATAGAAAAAATAAATAAATAAGATACCAGAAAAGGGAAAGATCTCCCATGTCTTTAGATAGGTAAGATCAACATAGTAAAGAAGGCAGTCTTGCAAAAATCAGTCTACAGATTCAATGCAATCCCCATCAAAATCCAGTACAATTCTTCTCAGACCTTGAGAGGATAATACTCAGCTTTATATGGAAAAACAAAAGACCCAGGAGAGCCAAAATAACCCTGTACATTAAAGGCTGGTATCACCATCACTGACTTCAAGCTCTACTATAGAGCTATAGTCTGTCTTGAAAACAGTTTGTTATTGGCACAAAAATAGACAGGTAGACCAATGGAATCGAATTGAAATCCCTGATATTAACCCACACACTTACGGACACCTGATTTTTGACAAAATAGCTAAAAGTATACAATGGAAGGAGGAAAGCATCTTCAACAAATGGTGCTGGCATTTGGATGAGGGTGTGTAGAAGACTGCAGATAGACCCATGTCTGTAGCCATGCACAAAACTCAAGTCCAAATGGATCAAAGACCTCAATATCAATCCAGCCACACTGAACCTCTTAAAAGAGAACGTGGGAGGTACCCTTCAATGAATAAGTATAGGAGACTACTTCCTGAACATAACTCCAGTAGCACAGACACTGAGATTGACAATTAATAATGGGACCTCCTGAAACTGAGAAGATTCTGTAAGACAAAGGACACAGTGGACAAGACCAAATGGCAGCCCACAGACTGGGAAAAGATCGTCATGAACCCCTCATCTGACAAAGAGCTAATCTCCAAAATATACAAAGAACTCAAGAAACTAGTCACCAAAACACCAAATAACCCTTTTAAAAAGTAAAATACAGAACTGAATAGAGAATTCTCAATAGAGGAATCCCAAATGGCTGAAAGACACTTAAGGAAGTGTTTGACATCCTTAGCCATCAGGGAAATGTAAATCAAAACAACTCTGACTCAGACACCCTGAACATGGGTCTCAGTTAGAAGGCCTGGACAGTCTAAGTGACCTCTGACAGTGGAACCAGGATGTATCCCTGGTGCACAAAAGGACTTTGGGAGCACATTCCCCATGGAGAGATACTCTATTAACCTAGAGGCAGGAGGGAGGGCTTAGTCCCTACTCCAAATGACTTGACAGATTTTGTTGATCCCTCCTGGAAGGCACCACCCTTCATGTGGAGTGGGGGGGGTGTGATGGGAGAGTGGTTGGGGGATATGAGAGGGAGGAAGAGAGGGAGGGATGGAGAGGGATCTGGGATCAATATATAAAATAATATAAATAAATAAAACTCTAAGATACCATCTTACTTCTACCAGAATGGCTAAAATCAAAATTACCAATGACAGTTTATGCTGGAGAGGGTATGGAGAAAGGAAAACATTCCTTCACTGCTGGTGGGAGTGCAAACTTCTACAGCCACTTTGGAAATTAGAATGGCAGTTCCTCAAGCAAATGGGACTCAGATCCATCAGTTCTACTCTTAGGCATATACCCAAAAGATGCACATTCATACAACAAGGACATGTTCATAGCAGCATTATTTTTAATAGCCAGAATCTGGAAGCAACCTCGATGCCCCTCAACTGAAGAATGGATAAAGAAGATGTGGTACATTTACACAATGGAATACTACTCAGCATAAAAAACATGGAATCTTGAAATTCGCAGGCAAATCTATGGAACTTGAAGAAACCATCCTGAATGAGGTAACCCAGTCACAAAAAGACAAACATGTATGTACTCACTCGTATATGGATTTTTGACATAATAGCAAAGGATCACCAGTCTACAATCCACACCAGCAGAGAAGCTAGGAAACAAACCAGGAGGACCCTAAAAGAGACATACATTGTCCCTCACAGAAGGGGGAAGGGACAAGATCTCCTGAGCAAACTTGGAGAAGGGGGGAAGGGGTAAGGGAGTTGGGAGAAAGAGAAGGGGTAAAGAGGAGGGGAGAGGAGAACATGGGGGAGAAGGAAGTTTGAGTTGGGGGAAGAATGGAGATGAACAAGAAAGGAGATACCATAAAAGAGGGAGCCAGGTTTAAAGAGAAATCTGGCAGTAGGGAAATGTCCAGAGACCTACAAGGATGACCCTAACTAACAATCTAAGCAATAATGGAAAGGCTCCCTTAAATTCCCTTCCCTGATAATGAGATAGAGGCCTCATCTAGTAGCTGATAAAAGCAGAAGCACACAGCCACAGCTAAACACTGAGCAGATCTCCTGGAAACCAATTGCAAAGAGGGAAAAGACCATGCAGGCCTAGGAATCCTATAGTACTTCTGACAATGGATCCAGGATGTATCCCTAGTGCAGGATTGGACTTAGGGAGCTTGTTCCCCATGGAGGGATACTCCCTTATCCTAGATACATGGAAGAGGGCTGTCAAGTGACTTGACAGACTTTGATGATCCCTCATAGAGGGCCTCTCCCTCCCTAGAGACTGGATGGGAGATGGAATGGCAGGGGTATGAGGATGGGAGGGAGAGGACATGGGAATCGACATGTAAAATAAGAAAAAAATATTTTAAAGGAAAAAAGGATTATAGGATAGAATTAATGTAATATTAATGACTGGGCTGGGTAAAGCTAAGTGGTTGAGTGCTTTCTAGAATATGTGGGGCCCTTGTTTGTGCACCAGTGCCATACAAAACAAGTATGGTTAATTTTAAGAGTCAGCTTAGATAGATGATGATTTCTAGCTGTTTGGCAAACATTAGTTTAGATGTGAATGTATTCTCCAGATGGTGATTAACACTTACACACCAACGATTTTGAGTAAAGACTAAGTTCAATGGTGTTGACATGGCCTGTCTAATCAGGTGAAGGCCTTAACAGAAAAGACTGGAGTTGACTGAACAAGGAATTTTGCCTCAGAAATACACCATCAGCACTTCCCTGAGTTTCTAGCATTCTGCTTTTCCCTACATATTTCAGTTCTGCTGGAGTCTACAATGGTTTGAACTGGTGCTTTGAGCTAATTCTGTGACTTTGTATGCTTCTGGTTCTGTTTCTCCAGGGAAGCTGATACAGTTTTTAAGTAAGTCTATTTCACTTTTGTACTTTCTAGATTAAAACAATGATGAAACGCTTTTGCATAATATTAGACACAGCACAATACTTATGTTTATGTTGGGATCTTCATTCCTTCTTCAACAGGCTGTGTTTCACAGGAAACTGATCTGGACAACGCCCTTTTGGATAGTCCTTCTTTATCTAACAGGAGCCACTGATGGCCATTTCCTTAGTAAAGACCTCTGAGAAGAACTGAACTGCTTGTTTTTGCTCTTCCAGGAGACTTTTTCAGAAGGAAATAGTGTCTCCCTCCCTCTAGCTCTTTCTTTTCTTGTTCCTGCTCATCTTCTCTCTCCCTTTCCATCTTTCTTTCTCTCCTCAGCAGATAGCACCACCTGTATAGGAATACCTTAATATTAGCAGCTGCCTTTTGGTTGGAGGAAACGAACATGAATCTTCATAGTGCTGTTGTCCTGGCCTTGCCCGACCCAAAGGTCAGAAATTTCCACATTGTCTGCCTGTTTGTGTCTCACTTCTTAGCTACAGCCAAATAACCAAGTTTCTTTGCCCTTGGTTTCTTACCTATAACAAAGCAGAGCAGAACTAGGTAATTTGTGCTCTCCTCAACTACTATCTGAATTGTGCACTTATATGCTGGCACTAATCTACTGAATTATTTGTCAGTGACTGTTCAGGGAAGCTATCATTGCAATGTATTTCTAAATATATCATCTATTTAAATGCTGAAAGCTTGCAAATCTTAATTTCATAAAATGTTGACTCTATTTGTGTTGTCCAAGCTTGCTTTGCTTTCTGGCTCAAGTGATCCTCCAGCCTCAGCCTCCCAATCTGCCAAGTAGATTTAAAACATAATTTGATTCTTTGGTTGTTGTTTTTGTTCTGCTGGCCCTAATGGACTACTCTAATCAACAGTAATTTCCATGATTTTTTTTTTTTGTATAAGATGTTCTCACAAATGAACAATAAGCAGAAAAAGAGACTGGCAGAGAAATGAGGAAAGAATTATGGCCAAGATCCTAGCAGATACAAATGAATCCCAAACCTGTAGAGAGCTGTTCAATCTCAGCTAACTTAAGAAATGCTATGATGGATGATCTACAACATCCCCACAGACTCATGCACTGAACACTCAGTCCCAGCTAGTGATGCTGCTTTGGAAATTGTGTAACCCAGTGCCTAGTTGGCATACGTATGTCAAGTAGTAGGGATAAACCATTTAAGGGCTGTAGTGCAGTCTCAATACCCATATAGCTATTTGTTTCTTGGCCTGGCCACCATGTCATTAAGAAGCAGCCTTACGATCCTGCCTTCATGGAGAGGACTCCTAGCACCATGCTTTCCCAGCCTTGATAGACTGAAACCAGGAGCCGAAATGAATCCCTCCTAAGTAACTTCTCTCAGATATTTTGTTATAGCAACAGACGTGACCGATACAAGTGCAAATTGAAGGTTGTCACTGGCAATTTATCAACATTTAAAGATACTTGAAAAGGAGAAAATAAAATAATTTTATAATAAAGATGAAACAAAATAATCTAGAATGAGAACTGCCACCAAACGTGGCAATTACAAGTAAGGACTCATTTTTCAAGAAAGGTAATTTAGCATTATATAACATGCCTATACATTTTGACTCAAAAATTCCCTTTTATATTATTTAACATTTTGTCATTGTGGCCAAATATCTGACATAAACAATATTAGGGCTCACAGTTCAAAGGGTCCAATCTGTCACGGTGGGAGCATTAGAGTTCATATTATGGCAGGCTAGCAAGGAGAGAGGGGAAACAAACACACTCACCTAGCTTGTCTGCTTTGCTGCCTTTGCTGGAGGCTCTACAGGGCCTCCAGCACGTGTGACGGCATTGCCTGGATTCAGTCAATCCTCTCCGCAAACTCCTTCACAGACAAATTGACAAGTCTGCTTCACCAATCTTTTAGTGATTCTAAATCGAGTATAGTTGACAGAAAAGTTTAACTGTCATACCCTTCTCAACTGTGTCCTACAATTTTACTTACTCACATATAAAACACTGCTTAAAAGTGCAGTATTTGATATATATATATATATATATATATATATATATATATATATATCCACAATGATTAAAGTATCATAAATTTCTAGAAGTTGTAGAAATTAAAGAAATTAGGGTAAATCTCTAGATAATAGAATTAGCTGGTTACTGCCTCCGCCTACATGGGCTATTAAAACAAAAGGTCATAAACTGGGTGGCTTTTTTTTTTTTTTTTAACAACAAATCCTTATTTCTTCCAGTTCTGAAGTGAGGGAGTACAAAGCACAAGTAAATATGTCACCTGCTTTTGACTTGTCCTAAGATGGTAAAAGAGACTCGTGAGTTCTTTGGGATCTTTTATAAACACTCATCCAAACCTTGAATGCCGAGGCTTCAATCCAATTACCTCCCCAAAGTCTAAGACCCTGAACCATCACCGTGAGGAGCAGAGTTTCATCCTATTACTATGAGAAGACAAGATGAGACTAGAGCACTCTCTAAACTGCATGTTAAATCAGAATGGGAAGGTGAAGGAAGAACAATAAAGGTATTTTGCAAGAAGAATGTCTGAACATATGTTTGTATAGAGAAAAACAAGAAAACTGCTGAAGAAAAGGAAGAATTATGCTTTTAGTGAGGGGTCATAACGGGACTACAAGGTAGGGCTAAGAAAGAGACTGAATTTTTTACTAAATATCTTTACATTTTTTGACCTATAAATATATGTCAGTTGTTTTGAGAATTTTAAAGAAAAAGCTTCAGGGGAAGTAAAGCTATTATTACAAATACATTTGGTAATTTGCTATAATTTGTTTTCAGTAACTCAAGCTAAATTACAGGGCTTATGCTTTGGATAAGTGATGATTAATGATCAGATGTGAAACAATGACTTGGTACATTTATTCTCATTTCCCTTCATGTCTAAATAAGGGCAGTAGAAAATGGATTTTGAATTAAGGAGAGGGAATCAATCTTATGTATAGCATTTTAAAAGCTGCTTCGCTGGGCACTTGACTTTCTATGCATTATACCCTAAAGTGCCTCACAGAGATGTCCCCACACCATCACAGTGTCCTACTGAAATTTACCAAGAAGCTTCTGAGAGGCCAGCACAGGACAAGTCAAGCATAGGCATCATCTTCCTGAGCTCACAATTTCTCACCATTGTCATTTAAAAACAATGATGACACCAATAAGCTGAGGGCTTGAGCTCCTTAAATTCAAAGAGTTCAACAGGATCACCTGCAGCTGCCATCTGGGAAAAGAAAATAATGGGAACTCATGGGCAAGACTTTGGGGCCCCAGGGAACAGTTTCGAAATTAGCCTTGGGGATTTGATAGTGCCTCAATAAATGTTTGTCTTGGGAAGAAAAATAAGAAAAAAGGGAGGAAAGGAAAAAATAAAGGGCCCAGCTGACAAAATAATCGAGAGGGAATAACCTATGAGCCTAATAAGACTGATTCATTCACTCATTATTAATCTATCAACTCCTTTAACACAAGCGAGATGGGGGTGTTAGGACCACAGCCCGGTGATACAATGTTTCCCGAGCACCCCAGGCCTGTGTGTTGGTTTAATTCCCAACACTCAAATGAGGGAGGGGATAAGAAAGAGAAGAAGGACGTGTATACTATACCCACAATGTGCTTACAGCAGGGAGAAGTTGTGCTGAGAATAAAGGAAAAGCAGAAGTATGAAAACAACGGGCTGTGACTGCCATTGCAGATGGGTGATAGCGTAGAACTCTTCGAAAAAAGGACATTTGAGCAAAATTACGAAAGGTGAGCCATGTAGCTGCCTGGAAGAACTTTCTAAGCAAAGGCAAGAACCGTGTCAACCAAAGCCCTGTCATGGAAATGTACTTGGGGAGCTGAAAACTCAGGAGGCAAAGAGGAGAGAACATCCTCGTGGGGTTTAGAAAAACATAGCTGAAAAACAATGTCAGCATTTCTTCCAGAAAACACACCCAGGAGTTATATAATTCCACACAAACAGTCCTGTGGCTCTAAAGCAAAAATAATCTTATTTATAGAGAAGACAGGAGTCTGCTCACACGGCATATGGTGTTAGTAATACCCACCAATGGCCATCTGACCAAGAAATACTTTCAGAGCTGGGAGTATAGGCCAGTAATAGAACATGGATGCACAAGACCCTAGGCTTAATCTTCATGTGCAAAATAAGAACAAAAGCAAGAGGAAAGTGGAGGAGAGGAGAGGAGGGGAGGGGAGGGGAAGAGAGGGGAGGGGGAGGGGAGGGGGGAGAGGAGGGGAGAGAAGACTTGGGTCTAGACCCACTAATCTATGGATTCCCTTTCACTGAAACATTTGTTTGGGGAGCCCTTATTTTGGGGTGATCCTTAAAATGTAAAACACCTTGGAGAAACGGTGCAGAGAGTTTAATTCATAGCAAAATAGAAATAATTGTCCACTAACGTTGCTGTGAGCAGTACAGGTTTTCAGATACCACACATTGAAAACGCAAACACATTCATCGTAAACTCTGCGAATGCGCAGATCCAGCTTCCCCTTGCAGACAGCCTCTGCTCTGAAACAGCCTTTCTCTCTAGAGAGAATGCTATCTCTGTTAAGCTACCACAGCTTGTTAGAAATGTCCCTTCGGGGCTGCTTCTCCTTTGGAGTCCCATTATGTACTCACCCAGCAGTGTTTCGATCTGAATTTCGTTTTCTGAGAAATACCTGGGAAAGGAATAGCATTAGCAAATAGCTACCCTCAGTAATCACATTGTAAATTTTAAAAGGGGAAGCTTTATGTAATCCCAACCCTGATGACTTTTGCAGGTGCATTAGAGCCAAAGACACAAACCTGAAACAGTCTAACGAAGAGCTGAAAGCATTGTTGGACTTGAAATCTGTGAACCCCTTGCTTAAACCTTCTGAGCCCCAACCAGTTTTGATAATTAAAAAAAAAAAAAAAAAACAGTTTTATTTCCTGGATATGGACCATGAAAGGAAAAAGAATCCATTCATTCTACAAAAGATGTGGGTAAGTGGACGCATTGGGCTTGGTAGAGGACTAGTAAGGGGAAATAGCCCCGACTCATTCTGCAGGAGACGATCATGTCTAATTAGAGAGTGAGACCAAGCTGCCCAACGGCCAATGTTCAAGTTCCAGATACTAAAAACTCCTGTTGGGACCAGCATGGAGAAATTCGCACAGGAGAAAGCGGACTCCTGAGAGTTCAGTTGAGACCTCTGTCTTTTCTTGCTAAGAGCCAAGAATGATCTGAAAGTGATGCGTTCACTCAGATCTTCAACTGAGGGCTGGTGCCGGGAAGAAAAGTAGAGACCCCCCCAAAAGGCACGAGGCTGTATAGGTGCAATCCCAGCACTGCGGGAACACAGACAGGAGGCTTCTTCCAACTTTGATGCCGGCCTGGATTACACAGAGAAGACTCTCTGCCTTTTTTAAAATCCAAAGGCAAAGAAAGGCCAAATGGCTCAGTGGGTAAAGGCACCTGCCGCCAAGTTTAACTATCAGCATTCAGTCCTCAGGACCCACGTGATAGGGGGAGAGAAGTGACTCCCACAGGTTCTTGCCTGCTCTGAGCCATGTGTGTGTCAACACACTACACTACACGTTCACACACAAAATAATAAAGAACAAGGAGTGGAAGACAGGAGAGGAGGGGAAATAAAAGAAGAGCAACAGGAAACGGAGCTTCAGGATGGCAGTCTCGGGCGGGGCAGGAGAGCCAGCTCTAGGCCTGGGGCTGGAGTCTAGACACCAGGGATCTGATGTTCAGACAAGGAGGCGGGGTCTAAATACGGTACCACTGATGTCAGTACTTTTGTGGGCTCAGCTGATCTGGCAACAGTCGTAGCTGTATCACCAACGAGAGACAGGGTGGAGAGAATGGAGAAAGGAGGAGGGTGGGGTAGGAGGGAGGCATGGATGGAGGAGGGAGGCAGAGAGAAAGGAGGGAGGGAGGCAGGGATGAAGGAGGAAGGGAGGCAGGGATGGAGGAGGGAGGGAGGCAGGGATGGAGGAGGGAGGGAGGCAGGGATGGAGGAGGGAGGCAGAGAGAAAGGAAGGAGGGAGGGAGGGAGGGAAGGAAGAGAGGGAGGAAGGAAGGAGGGAGGGAGGGGAAAGAGGGAGGATAAAATACAGGCTCCTGAGAGTCATGCTTCACCCTCTGAGACCAGGCATCCCTCCACTCCTCATGAAATGGTGTACCACTTCCTGTACCAGCTTCGACCCTCCAGGGTCCCTACCCCACAGCAGAGAGCTGAAGGCCACAGACACCAGCCCAGACTAACTTGAGCAAAAGGAGAGTTACTGGAAGGATGCCAGCAAGCATGTGCAACCATGGGAACGACAGACTTGTTGAGTGAGTGGCCAGGAGCCCCGTAAGGCCGCAGAACAGGAAGCATGGCTCCAGGAAGGAGTTGCTGACACAACCTTCTACCTAATTCTGAAGACCACAGCAGCAGGGACTCTGAGCACAGGAGGGCGTCATTTTCCTCTTCCCGTGCATCTGCCATCAATTCCTGGAGATCCACAGCCCCTGGCTGAAGTAGGACTCAGCTCAACTGTTCCGGGCCAGGAAGAGGACTCTCCAAGTCTCCAAGACTTTATGTGGCGAGTGGGACTCTGCCTCTCCCCATCCCCTATGAGACTCATATCATAGGAGAAAGCAAGTAAGTAGACTTTAGGACACCTAGTAATAACACTCAAATGGCAGTGGGCATTGTACATGAGAGAAGGTAACAAGGAGAAACAAGAAATAGAACCAACAGGCAGCTGATTTCAAAAGACACGCGTTTTGTAGAGTCTGTCTGAATATTTTCATGTGAACCTCAGCAGGAGAAATATGTTCAGAAGCTGTGTTATTATGTGATTTGTCGTCATACAAACATTCCAGAGAGCATTTAATCTGAGTGCAGCATCGCCAGGCGATTTGAATCTTTGGGACTCATCTTACACATGGTTAAATCACTGTGGTGTGATGCATGGTGTGTGTAATGATGCTGCAATGAAGACAAGACTCCAGCTTGGAGTATAATTCTGACAATGACTCACATTTTATCAGTTACACGACATACCTCTATAGGTAATGGGGGGAAAAAACTCAAGACAAAACCCAAAACTTCCTTTGAAAATAGTGAGACATTTTGAGGAATAGGCTTTCAAAATCAGACTTAAAAATACTTCAGAATTATAAATAAAACACATCTTATGTTGCTTGTCTGTTTGCGGATTGTTTAAATGTGAGTCAGATTCACGATGAAGTTTAGTTTTTAATATAACGTGGGCATATTTTATGATACATTAGTGTCTATTTTCTAATCCACATAAGCAACACATTTATGTCTAGTTGATGAACTCAAACACAATTTTACAACTTCTATGATTACAAATGTTTATTGATACTGTAGTTTCACAGATGCTTTCTTCATAGTCCCTAATTACCATGAAGCAAGAGTGTAACTTCCAAGGCCATTCAAGATTGACCTAACCCTCTACCATAATGTGCTTTACAGCCTATTCTCGAGTGGCACAGAACAAACCTGAGGCCTGATGATGTGGCATAAATGCTTCCTATAAAAATAAAACAGAGTTTGGGAATAGCTGTTCCTTGAACCGATACTTACGTATAACTATGCTTTGTTCTGTTGTTTGCACTTTCAAAGTAACTTGTCTTAGGGCTAGAATGGTCCTCATGAGTACGAAGGAGAGTAAGGGGAAGATGGAGAACAAGAGAGTGGTCTGCTACTCGCCTGGGCTAATAGCTTCTTCCAGGAATGTCTGCAAGGAAACGTTCAGAACTGGACTTTCCCCAGCATGACTCAGTCATCTCCCAACTCCCCAGATGCCTGCCTGCCTAGGCATATTTATCTAGGAGCTCACTGATCTGTCCAGTTCATGCCAGGCCTTTGATATGATCTGATGACAGAAATAATCTGGAAATACAAATCAAGCTCATGTAAAAGTATGATTTGTGCTTTCACTATCTCGGTAGTATGAAGTCTACAATCTGAATCTTTTAGGCTGGATTCTAATGTCAACGTCCCAGCCTCCCTCCTAATGTGACTGCGTTGAAATGTGGCCATGCCTTTAGAGAAGTAATTAAGTTAAGTTAGGGTCATGATGGTTAATCTTCACTGTCAAGTTGGCTGGATTTGGAATTACCTAGGTGACACACTCCTTTGTGTGCTGAAGATGCTTCCCAGACAAATTAACTTTGAGGGATGACCCACCCTGAATGCGGGTGGCAATACCTTGTGATGGCCTGAACAAAATGGGGCAAAGGAAGAACCCACCACTGCTTCGCTTCTTGCCTCACAGTCTGTCCCCACTAGAGCCAGTCAACTGCCTTGCCTCCCCTGCCTGATGAGTTGTGCCTCAAACTGTGGAACAACAGCAATGAGAAAAGAAAGGAATATAAGGATCAACTTCTGGAGACCACCCATATTTCCTGGATTGCGGCCACCTTCCCTTGTCCCAAAGGCCATGGAGTCATATCTCACGGATACTGCGTCTCTTATCACATTCCACCCTGACATCACAGAGAAAGGTTCATTGCTTCCCAGGGTTTCTGTGCTTGGCTGCTTCGTGCTGTAACTCCGTTTACTGTTTTGATTTCTCTTTCATAGAATTTAGCGTAGTCACAGTTTCTGTAGATAAGTATTGGGATAATTTTGACAGGCATCAGGGGAAGGTAGAGTTCAGAAAATTTGGAAGCTTTGTATGATCAAAGTGTACTCCTCTCTGACCTAAAATCCATTATGACTCAAGTGCTTTCCCCTCAGCACCTCTCCCTCACATACTGGAGGAGGAGTCTTGTTCTTTTCCATCATCATTTCCATCGTTTGGGATCTCCCTTGATCAGAAAGGTTTTATATTCATTATTACAAAGGAGAAAAAAAGCAATATTGTACAAACAACTTTTCTTGTCACAATAGCCAAATACCTGAAAGGGAAAAAAAAAAAAAAAAAAAAACAAAAAAGAGATCACTTTAAATGAGGAAGTACTCATGTTGACTCCTGTCTCAGAGGAATACTCTCCATCACAGTAGGGGAAGTATGGCTACAGAAGCAGTTTAGTCCCTGGCACCTACCAAAGAGCAGAGAAAGGACAACGGTATTATTGTACTTGCTTGATTTCTTCCCTTTTTATTCAACCTGAGACCCAGCCTATAGGATACTCTCTTCCCCGAGGAAAAATCATTTTCTTCCTTGGGGAAGAGAAGATATTTGCACATTCCTGGATGATCCTTAGTTAGGCTTCTCAAAACAAGTTCAAAGACACCCAGAGGTATCACTCTGAGATTACAAATTCAGGCAAGTTGTCAAAGAAAATTAACCATAGCAAGTATCAGGAGATCTGTTAGGAACAGGCTTAGAAATGAGGAATGCTGCTTCTACCTACATTCTGTTGGTCAGCAATTAGTCACAGTGAAAGGACCCACCTGCAAGGAGAATGGGATGTTTAATCTTCCTGTGTGCCTAGCAAGATACATCAAAAAAAATATGTGGACTGGATAAATGTTTCTGCCATTGCGTCAGAACATGGTTGGAGAAAAATCATTTCCTCGGGAAGAGAAGATTTTTGCAAAGTCAGCCCTGTCTGATGTCAGTCAAGTTTCCTAAGAGTTTTTTTTTGTTTTTTTTTGTTTTTTTTCTTTTTGCTTCACTACTCCCTCTATCATCACTACGTATGGGCTCAATCTACTTTGTAAGCAGCCTCTGAGGTCCAGCATAGCCATGTTCATTATTGGTATGCCCTTGATTGGATATCCCAATTCTGACGGTGACCTACAAGTTCTAAAAGTCAGTTCTGTCACTGTTTTAGCCTCCTTTGCCAAATCAGACTTTTTATGTCTAACGCTAGGTGGCCCTTAACACTTCTTCAAAATTAAACCTGCAACTAAACTCCTGCCTAGTGTCTAAAATTTTAGTGCACTGTGTATGCCTGGTGTTCAGACCTCTTTTTGGGGGGCTCTGAGTCTATATATCCACCTCTATAGATATCATCTGTTCTTTGCATCCTATGGACCTGAGTTCATGGCCTTGCCCATACAAACTCACTTGCCCAAAGTGTCTGTGTAACTACCTGTGCTAGCCTAAGACCTGGTCGTCACGTTCACGCTTTGCTTCTCCTTTCTACCTATGGAGGTTTGGATGAGACCTGTGACCCCACCCCCACCCCACTGTCCCCTGGCTCGAGTATTTGATTGCTTTTCACCAGTTGGTTGTGCTGTTTGGAAAGACTATAAAACCTCTAGGGGATAGAGCTTTGCTGGAGGAATAGTCACTGGGGGTAGGCCTTGTGGGTTTATGGTCTTGCCCAGTATCTTGTTTGTCTGTCTGTCTGTCTATCTATCTATCTATCTATCTATCTATCTATCTATCTATCTATCTATCTACCTATCTGCCTGTCTTCTTTCTGTGTGTAGATGAAAATGTGATCATCCACCTTCCTGCTCCTGTGAACATGCCCTCCCTGTCATGATGGACTCTGTCCCTCTGGAACTGTAAGCTAAAATAAACCTTTTCTTCCTCAAGTTGCTTTTGCCAGGGTACTGTATCACAGTAACAGAAGAGTAACTAATGCATTACCCAGATTTCATTACTAGGGCCTTGTTAACTTAGGGAATGGTGTAAATGTGTACAACATGAAATATATCATCTTAAGAGGCTTTATCTCTGGAACACTATCTTGACTCTGTCTTCTCTACACAATAATCCTACACATTCAGGGCACAGGTGTTTATTTCCCAGCCCACAATAGATTATATTGGATACACCATAATCAGCTCTTCCCAATCAGCAAGAAATGATTTTAACACACACCATAATGAGAGAGAGAGAGAGAGAGAGAGAGAGAGAGAGAGAGAGAGAGAGAGAGACTAACTTTAGGGGAAGGCAAGTGCTTTCCTGATGATCTCCACTTTTTACCATTGTGATTGAACTAAAGATAAGTTTAGCCCCTGACTACAGCATGAAGCCTCATCTTCACGCATTTAAAAAAGGAAGACTTACATAGGCATATGGGAAGCCTCCAAAAGGCATCAGCCAGGAGAAGCTGCCAACCAGCCTCACTCAAGTGTAGCAAGGCTCTGTGGATTAGCTACAGAAGGAAAGGAAAAGCTTGTGTGCTTCGACTATGACTGCCTTATAAAGTGCTCTTTTTTATTAGGCAGCAGTCCATTAAACTAGATTTAATTAAAGTTGATTTGATTGATGAACTAAGGCTTCATAGACTTTTCAAAGATAACACAGTTTTGCATCAGTGATCCAAAAGAGCCCTCGCATTTTGGCAACCTTGTGGCAAAATGATTTATGTCCTCAGTAAAACCTGGCAATACTATCGACCCAAAGAAACGTCACTTCCGTCATTCCTATGTGGCTGGGGTTCTTAACTGTTAGGAAATCAGCTGCTCACTGGCTGACACAACGCAAATTGAAACTACACACACAAATCACATGGCTGAACTTGACAAACCAAATCTGTTTTTATTTTGCACTAGAAACTAGAAATGGGATTCCATTCTGCCCGGGTAATCACATGGAAATTTTTTTTAAAAAAAAAATGCAAACACTCCTTCTTTGAAAAAATAATGAATGGCATAAATCATGTCTCAGCTGACTGTTACACAGTGATAACTCCTGTGAGCTGTGCACAAGCAAGAAGCTGGATTAGGTTAATAATGACATTCTCCTCAACACTTGCAGGAAATTAATTTAGCACCTCACATCTGAGCAAACGCTTTGAAAATATTAACTGCCGATGCTAATCTCCAAAGAGCATTTCCTTTGGTCTTGTTCGCACTTGGGCTTTGCTAAGCACCTTCAGAGCAATTCAAATTGATGGACTACAGAATCTACAAATGCAGTTTTGCCATTAAAAAGACAACCTGGAACTTGTTTACTTAAGTGCTGAGCAGCACTGACTTATTTTTTTGTAAATTGGGTTATTACTGGTTATAAAAATGCAAGGAGGTCTTATTTCATACAAAGGATACATCTTGCCAGATACTGTATAGTTTGAACGTGCATAGTTCAAGGATGAGCTCCTCAAGGGAATAAATATAAAACCAGACAGATGTATTCTCAGAGCACATTTACAAGTTCTAACATGTTCTCGCTTTAAAGCTACAGCCTTACATCTGACATTTCGTGGAGTGCTGCCTCCCATATTAACTACCCCAGGCTGCATTGTGGCTGTTTGCCTCCTGCTCTGGGACTGTGCTTTTCCATGCGAAAATGTCTGTGACTACTTTGTGTACAGTTGAATGGCATTGTTATGGCACGTAACAATATTTTGTGTGCTAATAGCGAAGAATACTAAACCAATATCATTGTGGTCATCACCATTACTTGCAGGGTGTCTCCATCATGTGCTCAATAGCAGAGCTTCAAGAATCATGCCAAGATATTTGGCATTCCCTTTCCCTTGCTGAGACAAGATATCTGATGTCTTTGCTTCATTGCCTGTAATAAAATACCTTGACAAAAGCAATTTAAAGAAAGGGGGCTTGTTTTAGTTCACAATTTCAGGTGTCTGTCCACCATAGAAGAGAAGTCACATAACAAGAGCTTAAGGAAACTGGTATATGACATCTGCAGTTAGGAGCAGAGAGCAGTAAATTATAATGCACGTAGCCTGGTCAGCCTGTTTTCTCCTTAATTATACACCCAGGACCCAACCCTAGGGAATGGTGTCACCTGTGTCCAGGCCAGATCTTCCCTTATGAACCAAAGTAATCAAGACCAAAATGGATGCATTGGCCCACATGTCAACTCGTGTTCTCTAATTTTCCTCAAAGTGAATTTGTGGGCATGAAGATCAAATTGTAGACTACACCCAAGGACTCAGTGATACACGCAGTGTATCTCCTCTTCAAAGACAGTTATTACCTCAGAGTCAAGTGTTAGGATAAGATTTTCTAACCTAATGGACCTAAGAAACAAGTTGGTGTAGGTATCCTAATATCTAACAAAATAGAATAAAAGTAAAATTAATCAAAAGAGATGATGGACATTATTCATCACAGGAAAAAATTCATCAAGACGAAGTCTCAATTCTGAACATCTATGCTCCAAATAAAAGGTCACTCACATTTGTAAAAGAAATATCACTAAAACTTAAACCACATTATCAAACCCTACCCACTAGTAGTGGGAGAAATCAACACCCCACTGAACAAAACTGCCAAAAGTAACATAACAGAAATAAAGGAACTAAGAGATGCTATGACTCAAATGGATTTAGCAGTAATCTGTAGAACATTCTACCCAAGCACAAAAGAATATACCTTTTCCTCAAAACCTCATGGAACCTTCTCTAAAATTGACCCCATAATCAGTTACAAATCAAACATCAACAGATTTTTAAAAGTTGGAATGACCCCCTGTATCTTATTGAATCACCATGGCTTAAAGTTAGAATTTAATATCAACACTAATTGCAGAAAGCCCACAAACTCATGGAATTCGAACAATGCTCAACCCATTTACCACAGGGTCAAGAAAGAAATAAAGACAAAAAATTTGACTTCCTAGATTTCAATGAAAATGAACAACATACCCAAACTTATGGGACACTATAAAAGCAGTGCTAAGAAGAAAGTTCACAGCACTGAGTGCCTATGTAAAGAAACCAGAGAAATCTCACACTAGTGACCTAACTGCACACCCAAAGCTCTAGAGTAAAAATAAGCAAACTCACCCAGAATGAACAGATGATAGGAAATAATTGAAGGATGAAATGAATAAAATAGAAACAAAGAAAACAATGCAAAGAATACATGAGACAAAGAGTTGTTTCTTTGAGAAAATCAACAAGGTAGACAAACCTTTATCCAAACTAACCAAAAGGCAGAAAGAGAATATCCAAATTAACAAAATCAAAAATGAAAAGGGAAAAATAACAATACACACTGAGGAAATCGAGAGAATCATCAGGTCATACTTAAAAAACCTGTACTCCACAAAATAGGAAAATTTAAAGGAAATGGAGTTTGCTGGGTGAGTGCTATATACCAAAATTAATTCAAGACCAGATAAGCAAATTAAATAGACATACAACACCTATGGAAATAGAAAAAAATATGAAAAGTCCCACAACCAAAACAAGTCCAGGGCCAGATTGATTTAGCACAGAATTCTACCAGAATTTCAAAGAGGAGCTAATACCAATACTCCTCAAATTGTTTCACACAATAGAAACTGCAGAAACATTGTCAAACTCTTTTTATGAGGTTACAGTTACCCTGATATCCAAACCACACAGAGACACAACTAAGAAAGAGAACAACATACCAATCTCCCTCATGAACATTGATGCAAAAATGCTCAGTAAGATACTGACTGGCAAACCTAATACAAGAACACATCAGAAAAATAATCTACCATTAATCAAGTAGGCTTCATCCCACATGCAGGGATGGTTCAACATATGAAAATCCATTAATGTAATCCACCATACAAACAAACAGAAAGAAAAAAACATGATTATCTCATTAGATTCTGCAAAGGCCTTCCACAATATCCAACCTCCCTTCATGATAAATGTCTTGGAGAGATCAGGGATACAAGGAACATCCCTAAACATAATAAAGGCAATATACAGCAAGACAACAGCCAACATCAAACTAAATGGAGAGAAACTCAAAGTAATTCCACTAAAATCAGGAATAAGACAAGGCTGTCAATTCTCTCCATATCTCTTCAATAATATACTTGAAGTTCTAGCTATAGCAGTGAGAAGACAAATTAGAAAGGAAGAAGTCAAACTTTCACTATTTTCAGATGATATGAAAGTATACATCAGTGACCCCAAAAATTCTTCCAGGGACCTCCTACAGTTGATATACACCTTCAGTAATGTAATGTGTCAGAATAAAAGATTAACTTAACAAAACAAACAAAAACAAACAAACAAACAAACAAAACCCAAAACAGTAGCCCTCCTATATGCAAAGATAGATGAGCTGAGAAAGAAATCACAGGAACAACACCTTTCATAATATCCACAAACAACATAAAATATCTTGGGTTAACTCTAAGCAAACAAGTGAAAGACCTGTAGGATAAGAACTTTAAGCCTTTGAAGAAAGAAATTGAAGGAGATATCAGAAAATGGAAACTTCTCCCGAGTTCTTGGATAAGTAGGAGTAACACAGTAGAAATAACAATCTTACAAAAAGCAATCTACAGATTCAATGCAATCCCCATCAAAAAAAAAAAAAAAAAAAAAAAAAAAAACCAGCACAATTCTTCACAGACCTTGAAAGAACAATACTCAACTTTATGTGGAAAAACACAAAACCCAGGATAGCCAAAACAATCCTGTACAATAAAGCAAATTTCAGGGGCCTCTCCATCCCTAACTTCTAGCTCTGCCGTAGAACATGGTATTGGCACAAAAACAGAAAGGCGAACAAATGGAATTGAATTGAAGACACTGATATTAATTCACACAACCATGATCACCTTATTTTGGAGAATGAAGTCAAAATCATACAATGGAAAAAAGAAAATACCTTCAACAAATGGCGCTGGCATAACTGGATGTCGACATGTAGAAGAATAATGCAAATAGATCCATATCTATTCTCAAGCCCAAAACTCAAATCCAAATGGATCAAAGACCTCAACAGAAATCCAGTTACAACGAATCTCATAGAAAAGAAAATGGGAAGTAGGTTTGAATGCAATGGCACAGGAGACCACTTCCTAAAAATAAGACCAGTAGCACAGACACTGTGATCAACAATTAAATGGGACCTCCTGAAAATGAGTATCTTCTGTAAGCAAAAAACACAGTCCATAAGACAAAATGACAGCCTACAGAATGGTAAAAAGTCTTCACTCACCCTACATCTGAGAGGGCCGATCTCCAAACTATACAAAGAACTCAAGTCCTGGAAATCAAAATACCAAATAATCCAATTTAAAAATGGTGTACAGCTGGGCAGTGGTGGTGCATGCCTTTAATTCCAGCACATAAGAGTCAGAGGCAGGTAGATCTTTGTGAGTTCAAGGCCAGCCTGGTATACTGAATGAGTTCCAGGACCACCAGGGCTACACAGAGGAACTCTGCCTTGAAAACTAAAACAGAAAAAAAAAATGGGGTACTGATCTTACTTAATAGAGAATTCTCAATAGAGAAATCTCAAATGGCCAAAAGACACTCAAAGAATTCCTCAACATCCTTAGCCATCAGGGAAATGCAACTCAAAAGAACTCGGAGGCAGCATCTTGGACCTGTCAGAATGGTTAAGATCAAAACCACAAATGACTGCTTATGCTTGAGAGGAACTGGAGTAAGGGGAACACTCCTCTTCCATTGCTGATATAAATGCAAACTTATACAGGTGCTGTGATAATCAGTATGTTGGTTTCTCAGAAAATTGGGAATCCATATACCTCAGGACCCAGCAATATTACTCTTGGGCATATACCCAAAGAATGGGCACTCATACTATAAGGACATTTGTTCAACTTTGTTCACAGCAGTATTATACATAATGGTGATAATCTGGAAAAAATCGAATGCCCCTGAACTGAAGAATGGATAAAGATGGTACATTTACCCAATGGAGCACTACTCAGTGGAAAACAAACAAACAAACAATGAATCTTGAAACTTGCAGGCAAATAGAACTAGGATAAAACCATCCAGAGTGAGGTAACACAGACACAGAAAGGCTAACATGGTATGTACCTACTCATAAGTAGATACTAGACATTAAATTAGGAGGATGGGGGGAGTGGGAGGGGAGAGAAGAGGGGATAAGGGAAGCTGGAGGAGAACATGAGGGATAGGGATGGTCAAGTTGGGGGAAGGACAGAGAGGGAGAGCAAAGAAAGAGATATCTTGATAGAGGGAGCCATTATGGAGTTAGCAAGAAATTTTACACTAGGAAAATTCCTAGGAAGCAGCAAGGATGACCCCAGCTAAGATTCTAAGCAATAGTGAAAAGGGTGGCTGAATTGCTATCCCCTGTAATGAGATTGATGACTACTCTAATTGTCATCATAGAACCTTCATCCAGTAACTGATGGAAGCAGATGCAGAGATCCACATCTAAGCATTGGATTGAGCTCTTGGAATCCAGTCAAAGAGAGAGTGGAGCAATAATGTGAGCAAAGGGGTGGGTCAAGACCATGATGTAGAAACCCACAGAAATAGCTGACCCAAGCTAGTGGGAGCTCAGAGACTCCAAACTAGGCCCTTTGCATGTGGGTGACAGTTGTGTGTCTCGGGAACTTTATGGGGCCACTGGCTATGGGAACTGGCTTTATGGAGCTCATTCCCTATGGAGAGATACTTTGCTCAGCCTAGATGGGGGGTGAGGGAATGGCTTGATCCTGCCTCAATGAGTCAGTGTTATGTGACAGACTTTATTTACTGCCTATGGGAGACCTCACCCTCTCTGAGGAATAGATTCTGGTGGGGTGGAGGGAAGGTGGGGGGGATGGGAGGAGGGGAGGGAAGGGGAACTGTGATCAGTATATAAAATAAAAAAGATTGTTTAAAAAAATAAATAAATGTGAACTTTTCAAAAAGGCAGATAGGGCAAATAACATTATTTCACCACCATGAAATAACTAACAGTGCCCTTCATTTCATGAATTTTTTGCCTTTTCACCATCACAATTTTACATGCTTTTATCCTACCTTAGGAAATTTTTAGTCCAAGAATTTTTGCATATGATTCTAGCATATAATTCTCAAGAGCAATTTCAATAAATGTCCTTTAACCCAGAGAGTGTATATCCTCTTCTCTGATAAACACTCAGACTCTTCCAGAACATCATAATTTAAACTCTCTTTCCAAATGTGGAGAATACTCATTGGTTAATATCCCATCAATATACTCTTGAAATGATTATAATTTCCATCCCCAGAGGATCCAGCAGTAAAAACAACAGCTTTATTCTGCAGGCCTTCTTACTAAATGCATAGCATGGTAGAGATAAAGTGGAAAGAAATAAACAAACAAAAATAGGGAGAAAAATCGAGAGTAATAATAAATAGTATAATGCTAGATGTCAAATTAACCAAGAAAATGAATGAATATGTGTCACAAATATGTGGAAGAAGAAAAAGATTATAGGGAATAACAGATGTAAAGTGCTTGAGCATGGTGTGCTTCCTTAGAATAGTAAAAGTGGAGTGGAGACAGGACATGCAATGTCTCACAGCTGGAGAGAGCACTTCCAGATGATGACATAAGAGAAACCAGAAGAGGTAGAGCATGGTAAGGTCACTAGAAGACTGTGGATGTTATTCAGAATTAGAAAGGAAGCTTGGGGAGATTTTGAATAGCTAAGAGATGATACAACTTAAATTTTATAGAGATCACATTGGCTTCTGTGTTAAATGTAAGTTACAATGATACAAAGGCAAGAACGGGGGTGTTGGTTAGGAGACAAAAGCAACAAAGCCAAGTAGATGTGATGATGACAGGCCAGGTTTATAGTGGGGGAGACTGTGAGAAATGGTCTGATTATATCTGAAGTCAGTTCCAACAGGATTACTAATGGCTGAGTGGGGCACGGAGAGAAGAGCGATTACTTGTTTTACTTGTGTTCGTTTACCCGACAGCTGGAAGAAGAGACAGGTTTTGAAGATGAAGACAACTGTGGTAGGAGCAGATTTGAGAGAGGGAACGAGAGTGACAATCAGGAGTCCAGTTTGGACACATCCATTTTGAAATACCCATTAGATTTCTGTCCAGGCGAGCCACTGCTGAGTCACAAACAAGGCCCAACCTCAATAATTTATGAGATACAAAACATGCAATCCATAAGAGAAAGAGAAGGAAATGGAGTGAGAAATCAAAATGGTAAGCCACGAACAGAAGGAAAAAAAATCATAACGACATCCAATAACTTTGTGCAGAATCTGTAAGAATTCTCACAACTCAACAATATGATGACAAATCATGCAGTCTTAAATGTGAAAAATGTGGCTAGGCATTCACAGAAAGAAGATAAACAAATGCTCAATAAGCAACTAAAAGACAATCAATACTGTTGGCCATAAGGGAAATGAAAAATTTAAAAATGAAATGCCTCCTCCTAACCTTTAGAAAGGTTGAAATTAAAAAGACTGGCAATGCCAAGTTTATGTACTGTATACTGATTAGTATTTTTTAAGGTATACAATTGATACTACACTAATTAACCTAATGCTGATTATTTGTTAAAATGAAATACCTTAAAGCCATAACAATTCATTGCAGTTCCTAAGCCTGGTGTTAAGCAAGAAGCAATTGCTTCAAGCTGAGACTCTTATTCTCAGCGTTCTCAGCCAGGTTCATTCACATTCTAACCTGGGTTAGGAAGCTCTGCTGTAAGGTTTTTGGTTTGTTTGGTTTTTTTTTTTTGTTTGTTTCTTTGTTCATTTGTTTTTGTTTGTTTGTTTTCATTTTGTTGAACCAAAGGGGTAGACCAGTCCTGTAATATACATTGAAAAATGGAAATTCCCAAGCATGCTGGTGGACTTGGCATCAAATATGCATGCTAAAACTGTTCATAGCAAGCTACACCACAATAACTGCAGAAGCCAAAGGCTACTCCTGTCTTTTGATTCTCCTGTTTTGGAGCTGCACAGGAAACCTAAGC
The DNA here is from genome assembly GCF_943737965.1 of Phodopus roborovskii. Classification (NCBI taxonomy): domain Eukaryota; kingdom Metazoa; phylum Chordata; class Mammalia; order Rodentia; family Cricetidae; genus Phodopus; species Phodopus roborovskii. The sequence continues at coordinate 5,340,939 of NW_026126583.1, read as the reverse complement.
TCATGCTCTGATCATGAAGCAGGTCTATTGAAAGATACCCAGAAAAAACAAAATATCCTTAATCTCAGAAAGCAGAGACTCAGGAACAAGTGTGACCTCCCAGCTTCACCTTACCGAGTCCTTCTGCCACCTCCACTTTATCTTTAGGTCAGACCCCCGTCTATATTCAATCAGTTCACCGCGACCTTTTGTCAAACTCAAACATAAATGTACACCCTTAGGGGTTTAGAGCATGGTGTTCTGAAGTAGCCCCTATCATAAAACTTATGTTTAATAAATTCACATGCTTTTCGTTGTTTATCTCTCTTTCATTATACACTGACCAGCTACACACAAGCGCTAAAGACAGGACATTTCTTTCCCTCTACCTTTCCTTGCCGGTCAAATAAGGTGGTGACTAAGCAGGAGGAGTCTATGGATTGCAGAATCAACAAACTGTCTCCACCGTGAGAGACTACAAAGTCCCATGGCAGAGACTGTAAACACAGTGTGCCTTAACATCCCAGAGGTAATTGGGAATGACTTTCTGGGCTTAGATCAAACTGTCTCCGTTGTCAGAATAAGAAGGAATGTGAACGCCTAGGAGTAGAGAACTTGTGGGAAACCTGATGGTTATACAGACAAGGAAGAGCTGAGCATAGCACCACTCGTCTGTAATCCCAGAAATCAGTAGGTTGAGGTAGGGAAATTGTGAGTTTAAGGCTCATCTGAACCATATAACGACATGGCAAGATGCTGTAGCTTGGGTGAAAGAGAGAGAGGGAGCTGAGGAGTGCGTGATAACGACGGAGGAGGAGAGTCAGGGTTTAAAACAGAGTGAGAACCAGCAGTGGGGCTGGGACAGACAGTGGAGAGAGAATAGTGGCCTACAAGATGATCTGAGAAAGCATGTTAGAGTGGAGGGATGAGCTATTACAAAATAGAGTCTAATTGTGCCTGCTTCTGAGTGCAATCATTTCATTGCTGGATGCATCTATCATAGGGTTAAACTCAGATGCACATGTAATCTAAAAAGGAAACACTGCCCTGGGCAGCATGCCCAGCCTATTGACTGGCACATAAAGAACCATTTAAAATCAGCTCAGCTTACCCCAATGACACTTTTTGCTACACTCATTCCTTTATATGTGCTAGGGTCATTTTCAACATTAGCACGACCTATGGTCTAATTATGTGCATAACAGTTGTTTGGGGGGAGCCTACTTCTGTCGTGTACTTTTCTAAGCAACGATGCTAAAACAAAACAAGTAGATTTCTGATTCTTGTGGAATTTCAATTTTAGAAGGAAAAAAAAAGAAGCAAATCACAGAAGCATGTACGTATAAATTAGGAAATGTGTGTGCGCGTGCGTGCGTGCATGCGTGCTTGTGTGTGTGTGTGTGTGTGTGTGTGTGCGCGCGCGCACGCGTGCACGTCTGATATCAGTTGTTTTCTTCTGTTACCCACTACCTCGTTTTTCAGGCAGTGTCTCTCACTGAACACAGAGCTTTCCAGCTTGGTCAGAGTAGCTGCTTTTTGAGCCCCAAGAAAGTTCCTATCTCTTCAAAGCTGTTGCACCCAGCTTTGATGTGAGTGCTAAGGATCACACTCAGACCTTCATGTTTATGTAACAACAAGCACTTTGCCAACTAAATCATACTCCCCCCACCAGCCCAGCAATAATGTCTCATAGTAAGTGGTGTATTGATAACAAAGCAAACTGACAACTATAAGGTGACTAGGGGCAGTATTTTTGATTGTGTAGTTGGAAAGGCTTTTTCCTGAGGTGTTAGTTGGCTCAGAGCTCAATTACACAACTAAGTCAAATCATTAGAATGTGTCATTGTAGCCTTTTGATGGCCCACAGTATTATTGTCTGTTATCCATGATCGCTTCAAAATAGCCCACTGAGGGCTTGCAATATAATAGAAAAATAGAGATACCAAGAGAGCTATACTTGATATTTTCTCAGTCACAGAGCCTCAACTCTGGTTTCTAGTGGCCTAAAGAGAAAATTTAGCCCAGTTAATGCTATTCAAAAAAATCCAGTGTTCTTTGACTCAGGAACTGTGTCTTCTTTATGGGAGGAAGAGAAGATATTAAATTCCCCAGAAAGGAAACTCGTGATGGGCCCGAGTTCCATTGAGGGCATATGACCTCTCCATTTCTGCTATCAGAGAAATGAAAGGCGGTGCCAGGTGATAGATGTACTATAGCTCCCTCAGACCCATCAGCAGCACAGACAGAAGGAACAGTTATTAGAATGAAGCACTGGTGACGGGGGATGAAGTTACCCAAGGTCACTCAGCTAGTGATAACCAGAACATGAACCCAGGCCTGCTTGAAAAGCCCACGATAGCACCTCCCACTAAATATCACTGCCAGACAGCCACATCAGACAACAGGAAATATAAACCTCTGAAAGATGCCGGAAATAACCCATTCGTAAAATTCTTTCAAGGGGAAAAATAAGAGTGGAAGCTCAGTTATATTGTTCTGTAGTTTTAGTGATGGGCAGTAAGAACAGCTTGCAGTGCTGAAAGGAAAAGAAACAGCATACATATTCCCTGGGGCTGGTAAATTGTTAGCCATTAATAGCAAGAAAATTGTTAGGAAACCGACAAGAAGAGGTAAAGGGAATGCCCTTGTTTCCTCCTGGAAAAATCCCTATTGGAGGAAATGTGGGAAGGACGTCAAGACTGGAAATCAAAGCAGATTTCAGATTTAAAAAAAAAAAAAAAAAAAAAAAAGAGTCATGGGAAGGAACTACCAGAAACTTTGAAAAAACAGTGTAACAAGGAGAATTTTCAGGATGAAAGAGAAAATAAACTCAGCTGTAAGAAGGAAAGAGAGGGGGTTAATTAACAAGGGGGATTAGGATGGCCTGCAGGTACTATTTATCAGCCTTCCCTGTATCCCTGTGGCTTCAATTGTGCCCATCTGTCAGCTTAGTCTTTTCCAAGAGTCTACTGCCTCATCTTCAGCTCATTAATGTATTGAAAACATTATTTGAATTATATTGCTATCCTGCTGTATTATTTTTAACTGTTTTGGAAGGAAAAAGTGATTTATTTCATTTGGCAAATGATGGCTATCCTAAACTTAAAATCTCTTCCCAATCTATAATGAAAGGTAAAACCAAATTGGTTTTCACTCATGTGCACAGCCATCAGGATTTTCAAGCCAATTTTGCAAAATGTATTTGTACACACATCCTTCTTCCCCTTGGAGAGAGAAATCTAACCCGAAACATTCTTCAAACAAAGCAGCTAACTGCAGTATTATATTTCTTTGCCTTGGCAAAGAGAAGAACTAAATGGATCGTTCTTTTATGAATACATCTAGGTTAGATTTAAACAAAAAAATAACCTCTGAGTTGCAAGTAGATGATGCAGTCAGACTATAGTCATCTTTTTCTTGGAAATGGCAACAAAGAGTCTTTCTGTTAAGTCAGTCTATAGGTATCTGGTTTGAGCCAGTAGCCATCAAAGGAGGAAAATTCTCACATTTTTAATGTTACATAACGTTCTTAATCTACAGTTTCTTGTAGAAGCAATTCCACAAAAGCCTGAGGCTTTTAACTTGATTTCTTCCCCAGCTCAAAACTGTACCCACAGAACAGACAGGCACCCGATTCCTCCCGCTGTCAAACCAGCTCTGGTCCCAGGAAGGGGACTTGAGGTTCACTTGAGGAAATGCCACCCAGGCTGCCTGCAGATGTGAGCTGCCTGTTATTTCTCCTTCATTTGCCAGGAGGTCTGGGTGTGAAAGTTCTGCACCAGCTGAAGGGTACAAATACCAGTGTCTTGACATGCGGGGCGACTTTGTACCCCCACCTCCAGCTCACTGGCTGTCATTCTGGTGTGAAGGCAGATGGGAAGAGACAAGGAGAGGAAAAGACATTGCAGTTTAGGAGCCTGAAAGCAGAGACTTCAGTGAGGAAAAGAGTACTTATGGGAGAGAAAACAGTGATTTCCATGAAACTACTTAGAATAGGACTGGAGGAAAGTCAGGGCAGTAGGGAGAAGTTCAACCTCACTCCCTGCTCCAGTCAGCATCTCTGTATCGCTTTCTTGGTACAGCTGTGCCCTTAAGGCACCAGCTTCCGCTATAGAATAACCCTTTTGTACACTGTGAAGATGTCACTCTGACTGGTTTAATAAAGAGCTAAAGGGCCAATGGGTAGGCAGGGTTTCCAGGCCAGAGGATGCTGGAAAGAAGAAGGAAGGAGACACCAGGGACACAGAGCAAGCCGCATGGACATTATAAAGTAAAGGCAGCCAAGCCACATGAAAGAAAATATATTAAAATATATAGGTTAACTTTAGTTAGGAGCTACTTAGAAATAAGCCTAAGCTATTGGTGAAGCTTTCGTAATTAATAATAAGTCTCCATGACATTGTTTTTTGTGAGCTGGTGCCCCCCAAAGGAAAAGTCCATCTACAAATAGCATTCGACATATGGATACATGTTTCCATATAAGACCTGGAAAAGCTTTATTTAAAAAGGTTCCAAACACAGCTTCCTAGTTCTACAGTCTCTCAGGAAGGCTGAATTGTACAGAGACATCTCTGCTACCAACTGCCTGTGGGCTTGAGCCACCAGCACACTATAAGCTAAGCTGTGAGGCAGGTTTAAGGCTTGACTGATGCAGTCAGAAAATGCTGCCAGTGCCTAGTAAAGCAAAGTGCAGACAGAAAAAGAAAATAAAGTGCGAACAGTCATAGATAAACAATAGTTTTAAAATGATAGTTAAGTCTTTAAAGAGAAAAATGATAAAAAGTAAAAACAAATAAGCAAAGGAAAAAAAAAGATGTCAGGATGGGAAATATTTACAGGGAGTTTGAACTTTATATGGTGATTTGATAACTTAAAAAATTTTAAATGCTAATTAACAGATAACAGCTGCTAAAAGACATTGGATTAAAAGGAAGAATGGATAGGATGGGATAACATGTAGATTAGTGTATCTACTTATAAACTATATTAGCAACTATTAGCCATAGACAACTTACATTTATATTGATTCTTATATATTGGTACTTAGGTAAAATTAATTTTGTATCCCTGTCTTAAATAATTTGTATATTGCTAAAAACATAATATTATATTTGCCATAGTGTATAGATTCTTCTTTCTGTTTACAATGATTTTATACACAAATGTAAAGTTATTTTTATCATATTGTATGTATGTATGTTTCTTCATATGCATTAGATATTTTGTGTATTGATACAATTTAGGGATTTTTTTTGTCATATTGCACTATGTAGTTCTACCTCTAATCAAGATATTTGCACACACACACACACACACACACACACACATATAGTTACAACTTCAAGGTCATTGTCCTAATAGTGCACATCTGTTTAGAGAATGTTTATTTCATGTATGTGAAGCTTCAGTCAGTAAGCAATATATGTGTTTGAGAATTAAAGGTTAGGGCTGGAGAGATGGCTCAGCCATTAAAGGCTAGGCTCACAACCAAAAACATAAGAGAATTAAAGGTTATAGTCACCCATGTTTTTCATACCTACCTATGTTAATAAAGTTCTCTAGATGCTCAGAGATGTACTCAGCATAGATATTTGATCTTCAAACACTTCAAAGACCAACAGAATATGACACTTAAAATGTTTTAATAACACAAAGCTTTTTATGACAATGAAACATGCCCATTCCTGGCAGCACCAATCTACTTAAACAAAGATGAATGGGTGTCCTGCGCTACCGTCTCGCCAGCAAGAACGACGCGGCACACTCAGGACCCTTCTGCAGTAAAGCTTTAATGCATCTTGAGAAGGAGAGCATAAGCTTACAGAACAGAGACCCCAAACATCCAAAACCCAACCCTTATATAGGTTTGCAACCTTCGCCTCGGACGTGTCACCTCCTGATTGGCTGCAGCCCAACGGCCCATATGACGCCATGGGAGAGGCAGAGACCAAGGGAGGAAAAATCACCCTGCACCTGCACACTGACTTGTTACTCTCAACGCCAGCCGGATACAGGCGCCATCTTGTAATGGAGAATGCAGGGATGGCTCCCTACAAATGGGCATCAAAGAGATTCTACACGGAATTTGCTTTATTTGTAGCAAAATTAGGTCACTGGGTAAGAAATTGCCCTGGCCTCAACTGCTGACAGTAAAAGTAAGCATCTGCTGAACTTTGTCACACAAAGTAGAACAGTCCTTCAAAATTCCTGTTCCACAGAAAAATCTGTCTGATATTTTAGGTCAGTAGGCTGAAGATGAATGTTCCAATATTAAAAAGGAACTTCAAGGTGACTGCCCAAGAAGCCAGATGTTTCTGTCATTTCTTAGTTTTGAAAGTTGCTTTCTCTGCACTTCTTGTTTACTCAAGTAATATTTTATCCTTCTTGAATCTCTGATGGAGATGGAAGACCAGATAGTTATAGCTTTACAATTTTTCTTCTTATTAAATTCAGAAAAGAAACATATATAAGAGATGTAAAGTTTATAAGGTTAAAAACCATAAAAGTTCATGTTTATCTAAAAAAAATATTTTTACAATGGTAATACAAGTTATAATTAAAAAAATGGTTTACATTATTTTTTTCTGCAGAGTAGTATTCCATTGTGTAGATGTGCCACATCTTCATTAACCATTCTTCAATTGAGGGGCATCTAGGTTGCTTCCAGGTTCTTGCTATTACAAATAGTGCTGCTATGAACATAGTTGAACAGATGTCTTTGTTGCATGGATGTGAATCCTTTGGGTATATGCCTAAGAGGGGCATTGCCAGGTCCTGTGGTAAACTAATTCCCATTTTCCTGAGGAACCGCCATACTGATCTCCAAAATGGCTGTATGAGTTTGCTCTCCCACCAACAGTGGAGGAGTGTTCCCCTTTCTCCACATCCTCTCCAACATAAGTCATCATTGGTGTTTCTAATTTTAGCCATTCTGGCAGGAGTAAGATGGTATCTCAAAGTTGTTTTGATTTGAATTTCCCTGATAGCTAAGGATGTGGAACATTTTCTTAAGTGTCTTTCAGCCTTTTTGATTTCCTCTATTGAAAATTCTTTCTTCAGTTCTGTACCCCATTTTTAAATAGGGTTATTTGGTGTTTTGTTGACTAGTTTCTTGGGTTCTTTGTATATTTTGGAGATCAGCCCTTTGTCGGATATAGGATTGGTGAAAATCTTTTCCCGGTTTGTGGGTTGCCATTTGGTCTTGTCCACTGTGTCCTTTGCCTTCTAAGAAGCTTCTAAGTTTGAAGAGGTCCCATTTATTAATTGTTTCTCTCAGTGTCTGTGGCCCTGGAGTTATGTTCAGCAAGCAGTCTCCTATACCAATTTGTTCAAGGGTACCTCCTACTTTCTCTTCTAAGAGGTTCAATGTGGCTGGATTGATGTTGAGGTCTTTGATCCATTTGGACTTGAGTTTTGTGCATGGCTACAGACATGGATCTATCTGCAGTCTTCTACACACCCTCATCCAAATGCCAGCACCATTTGTTGAAGATGCTGTCTTTGCCCCATTGTATAATTTTAGCTGTTTTGTCGAAAATCAGGTGTTCATAGGTGTGTGGGTTAATATCAGGATTTTCAATTTGATTCCATTGGTCTACCTGTCTATTTTTATGCCAATACCAGGCTGTTTTCAGAACTATAGCTCTGTTGTAGAGCTTAAAGTCAGGAAGGGTGATGCCTCCTGAAGTTCTTTTATTGCATAGGGTTGTTTTGGCTATCCTGGGTCTTTTGTTTTGCCATATAAAGTTGATTATTATCCTTTCAAGGTCGGTGAAGAATTGTGGTGGGATTTTAATGGGGATTGCATTGAATCTGTAGGTTGCTTTTGGCAAGATTTCCATTTTTACTATGTTTATCCTACCTATCCAAGAGCATGCAAGCAAGTGGATGGCACTTGAAGAAACCATCCTGAATGAGGTAACCCAGTCACAAAAAGAGGAACACAGTATGTACTCACTCATATATAGATTTTAGACCTAGATCAAAGGATCATCAGCCTATAATTCACACCACCAGAGGAACTAGGATACAAGGTGTATTCTAAGAGATTCACATAAAGTCCCTCCCAGAACTGGGAAGGGACAAGTCCCCCCAGAGCTCAGGGGAAGTGGGGGGACAGCGAATGGAGAGAGAAGTAGAAGACGAGGGGGAGGAAAGGAAAACATGTGTGACCAGGAAGATTGAGCCTGGTTAGGGATAGAAGACAGGAAAGAGAGAGAGAGAGAGAGAGAGAGAGAGAGAGAGAGAGCATAAAAGAGGGAGTCAATGTTGGTTTGAAGATAAAATTGAACACAAAGAAAGGTCTAGAGAACTACAAGACTGCTCCCAACTAACAATTTGAGCTTCCATGGAAAGGCTATCATAAATGCCCTTCCCGGAGAGTGAGATCAACAACTAACTTATCCATGGAGCCCTCAACTAATGCCTGTTGGAAACAGGATCAAACACCCATACATAAACACTGAGTCGAACTAGAACCCAGATGCAGATGGAGAGGACAAGACCAGGTGGCAGAAACACATACAGATAGCTTACCTGAACAAGGAGGAGCTAACGGCCACTAGACTGATATCTGGGAAGCCAGCATGGGACTGACTCAGGCCCCCTGAATATGGGTCTCAGCCAGAAGGACTGAGCAGTCTAAGGGACCTCAGACAGTGGAGCCAGGATGTATCCCTGGTGCACAAAAGGACTTTGCGAACACATCCCCCATGGAGGGATAACTGCCTTAATCTAGAGACAGGAGAGAAGCCCTAGACCCTACTTCACATGACCTGTCAGATCTACATGACCTCAACTGGATGGCATTCCCCTACATATGGAATTGGGGTGGGGGATGGGAGGGGAGGGTGTTTAGAGTGCATGTGAGAGGGCAGAGAGGGTAAAAGGGAGGGAAGGAGGGAGGGAGGGAGAGGGAACTGGGATTGACATGTAAAATAATAAATTAAATAAAAAAAAATGCTTTGACTCCAAAATTTAAGTTCAAGGACAAGTTACTGGGGAAAAGGATTTCTATTTTTGTTTCCACAGAAAATGAAAAGATGTGGATTCCTTCCAGACTAATGTGGTTTGATCAAACCAGACCGCCTGAAACAGAGTACCAGGTGATCCTACATTAAAAAACAGCTGGACAAATCAGCCTTACAGACTACATCCAGGATTTCTGAATCTTCTTCCAATCCCCCATGACAGTGCCCCTTACCAGCAGGAAGTAGTTTGGAAAGAACAACGCTCAAATCCCCAAATATTGTCTATAAATGTTTGTTTTCATTTAAATGGACTTTGTTATATAAAATAAATTAAAAAAAACTAAAAGAAAAAAAAAGAAAACCACACATCTGGAAAAAAATGGTTTATATATAGTTTATATAAAGTTTATATAAAACTTTGAGCTTATCAATGATAGGTAATGGAGGAGTATTTTTTTCAAATATGCCAAATGCAGATGGACTGGACATTGTGAATGTGATTCTTGTTTGATGATTGCTCTTCTTGTATATAGTTTCATTTATTAGAGTTAATACCCTTTATTTCTACTTAGATAATGCCTGATAATTTTTTTATTTCATATAGTCTTATTATGTTAGAGTTAAAATTGTTTCTTTTCTTTAGACAAAAAAAGGGGGAAGTATTGGGGAATAATCTTTTTGTACACTGTGAAGATGTGTTACTCTGATTGGTTTAATAAAATGCTGAATGGCCAATAGCTAGGCAGGCTTTCCAGGCATAGAAGATTCTGTAAAGAAGAAGGGAGGAGATGCCAGGGGCAGGTGGTCCTGGGATGTATAAGAAAGCTGGCTGGGCAAGTCATGAGGAGCAAGCTAACAAGCCATGATTTCTGCTGCAATTCCTGTCTCCAGGTTCCTGTCTTGAGTTATTGCCCTGACTTGTTGCTTGGGTCTCTGAAAGCCTTATGGCTAGCAGATTGACAGTCCTTGGGAGACTTCAAAGCAGTTTTGCTAAACATAACTCAGTAGCTGATTGTTGGATCAAAATTTCAGGAGCCTAACCCCTAATGTTTTGTTTTGTTTTTAGGCATATTTAAGTGCATCACAATTTGGTGAAAATTATTCTGGTGATAATTAACCCAATCTCACCTGTAAAGCAAAGCTCATATATCTTTGAGGAACAAAGGAAGCTAATTAAATACAGATCTGACTATATCTAAACTCTTTGTAAAGATAGGTTCTGTAGATTGACTGAAGAAAACAAGCTTACAATAAGGGTCTGAAAAGAATCCAGTACTGGAAAAGTCTCTGACCGCACAGACAGCACAAAGGTTACTAGACTAAAAAGCAGAGCTGCTCCAGCCTTCTGGACAGCTAACAGGTATTGCATTCCTTCTCTTCAAGTGCATGTTTAACACTACAGGCTTTCTTAGTGCTTATCTGTAGACAAAAAGACATCTGTGCCTTCTACAATTTTCTTCTGTGATGGACTGTACCTCGAAGTATAAGATGAAAGAAACTCCTTCACAAATTGCTTTTGGTCATGGCAGTTTATTACAGAAATAGATAAGTAACTCGTATAACTCCCAATGAACTTCAAGTATGTTCATAGCTAACTAGCCCCCAACACCTGTGAGCCTCTAACAGAGTATCATATCATATCACTCTAGAACGTGAAGGATCTTGCACCCACAGATCTCCAGGGAAACTAAGAATGTTAAGTATTCAAGAGTGTCTTCTCAAATGAAAGGACATAAAACCTGTTCTTCCATCTATAAGGCTGGGAATTGGAAGCGATTAACAGCCTGGTGATCTGGGTTATCTGTTGGACTAGGCCAAATCAAGCTCTCACAACCAGACCAGCTAGTAATCTAAATGACCCTTGCCTCCTGGGGCTTTCAAATTTCCACAACCTGGGATAAGAGATACCCTTATATTATCTATATATCCAGGGGCTCCCCCAAGCTCCCATAACCAGGACCAGATGATTTCTACATTATCTGTATGACTGAGAACAGTCCAAACACGTAGGCCCTTAAGCTAATATATGAAGCTTAACTCTAGAACCTATCTTCTTGGAAGAAATCACATGTATTTTGAGATGAGTTTCAATGAAATTATGCTTCCTTGAACACCAAGTATTTTATTACACCAGGAAACTTTTCTCAAAGTTATTCTATGTTTAAATATGTTGGCAATAAACCTCCTGGCATCAGACTCCCAAATTTTGATCCAGTCTGATGAAATCAAACTGAATTGAGTTTCCATTCACATCTCTGCATGTATTGTTTCACTGCCTATTGTGATACCTGTAGAGACTCTTTCATCATATACCAGGAGGAGAAATAACTTTTATTTGCAAGAAGTCATATTTGTAGGGAAATTTTTACGTCTTTATTTTCACCTCAAAATAATGTAAAGAAATGTTGAGCTGAAGAAGTCACCAATAACTTTTTTAGTCTATGCCACCTGAACTACTTTGGCAAGTTTTATGGCACACAAGTATGACCTTCACAAGCACTCTGCCGGTCATGAGGGAAGCACACTTGTTTACTGGTCATGACTGTAGTGAAGAAAAAAGGCTCTAAGGGAGACATTGAAGAAACAACTTACTGATCTATCCATTCTGCTACCCCAAGTGGTTATATTTAAAACATCTTTCATAACTTGTTAAAACAAGGTATCTATAGCACTCACTTCTTTCCAAGGACAAAAGTTACCACTTGGTTTATAGCTCTTAATTGGTCTTATTTTTAGTTCTAGAATTGCTGAAGAATCAAAGTTCTATATTGTTTGATGCTTTACCAAGAGCCTGTGAGACATGATTTACAGAGAAGAAACAGTTTCATTCAAGACTTTTCTTGAGGAAAAAAACATAGAAAGAGAATGCTCCATCTCAATTATCCCTTTCCTTAAGGAACTGAGATCTACAAAGGGATCTTAAGGGGCATGGGTATGTTATGAATGGTTCTATGTGAGAATGGAACTGGGGAAATGTATATTTTTAAAAACAATTCACTAGGTTGGCTTATCTGATAGGGCCTCTGTAGGCCAAGAGTGGCTTTCTGCATGGTAGAGAGTCTGAGAGCCTGGAAGCTTCTTACTTGGGTCTGCATGCCTCAGCAGTCCCACTTGGTGCTGAGGGCCTGGAAGACCCCTAGAGAAGTTGGAGTGTTACCTCAGTGGAGGATAACGCAGCAGCAAGAGTGCACTCAGCAGGAAGCAGAGGCAGGCTGGACTGTTCCTTCCTCAGGAACTCTGTATCCTGGTCACTCACTTGCAGGCAAATGTGTTTCCCACCCTACAGGAGGGCTGACTTAAAATACCCAACAGACACACCCAGTGTGACTCTTATTTGATTCTAGATCCTGTAAGTTTGACAATCAAAGTTAAGCATCACAAAGGGTTTCAGTAAGAAAATAGACAGGAAGCTTGTCCTGGGTGTGGCCTTTCTCTTCTGAAGGAAACTCACATTGAAAGTCCATCCAAATCTGAACTCATGGAGCCCGCATCTGCATTTCCTTTTCAGATAAAAACGTTGTTAGAGCTGGGCCTGTTCCTTTAAGATCACTGTGAAAGGGCAGATTCCCCAGCCCGATAAAAACAGGCCAAGTCCCCTACTTCAGTGTTCTCTCCACCCCTTTCTGGGACAGAGATCTAAGAGTTATATTGTGCCATAGCATAACAGCCCCTACTATAGCCCTGCTCAGTACCATGCTACCCCTCTGAAAAGTCAGATATTTTCCTTTGGTTCCCTTTCTTCTGCCGCATCATGTTCTCCACGGTGGCTATCTTTCTTACTTTTAATTTTAAGTATCTGTCTTAGACATTCTATTGCTGCGATAAACACCATGGACAAAAGCAGGCTGCGGAGGAAAGAGTATATTTTGCTCCCACTTCTACATTACAGTTCCATCACAGAAAGGAGTCAGAGCAGGAGTGTGAGAAGAGCAGGGTCCCGGAGGAAGGAGCTGCTGGAGGCAGGAGCTGGTGCTGAGGCCGTGCAGAGCTGCTGCTTACTGGCTGTCTCTGTTAACATTCAGGCATTATGCTGGCCTGGCCCCTGTCACCTCGCAGGTTGTGCTTGCAGTACTCGGAAGGGCTCATGGTCCTAGCAATGCCTTCAGATATGTCACTACAACTATGCCGCCGTTTAAAAGGCAAAGCCCACCGGCTTTCTCTCTCTCCCTTCTTCCTCTTCCTCTTCTCTCTCTTTCCTTCTCCCTAGCTCCCTCCTCCCTGCCCCTCCCTCTGGCTCTTTGCATCTCTGTATCTCTCTTTGTTCCCACAAGGCCATTCTGCACACCCTTTCCCTTTTCCCTACCCCAATAAACACACTCTCACATGAGCAATATCTGCATGCATGTCTCTATCTCTCTCTTTCACCCACCTTGGCTCCAACCCACTGAGGTCTCTCACAAGCAGTTTTGTAACAGTCTCCTCATGGCCTGCTCAGCTTGCTTTCTTACAGCACCTGATTGCCAGATCCGGGTGGCACCTCCTACAATGGGCTGGGCCCTCCCCCATCAATCACTAAGACATTGTTTACAGGTATGCCTACAGCCCCATCTTATGAAGGCATTTTCTCTATTGAAGTTCTTCTCAGATGACTCTAGCCTGTGTCAAGTCAATATAAAACCAGCCAGCATCTCTCTCTCTCTCTCTCTCTCTCTCTCTCTCTCTTCTATCTCCTTACTACTACTATTGCTACTACTACTACTATTACATGTTTTTCGTGTGGTCCTGGATGTCATGGAACTTTCTCTGTAGACTAGGCTGGCCTTAAATTCACAGAGATCCACCTGTCTTTGCCTCTTGCCACCGTGCCTGGCCCCACATTATCCCTCTTTAATTGTTTAAACTTTCTTTTTTATTTATCCTTTGCATCCTTCACATCATGCATCTTGATCCCATCCTTTTGCCCTTGCAATCTCCCCCCAAAATAAAATAAAACTTAAGAGAGAGAGAGAGAGAGAATCAGTCTCGTCATGGAGGCTATAGTGTGACACAGTGAGTCACTCGATGAACATTTTCATCCACACATCTTTACTTACAAGTGTTCATCGCAAAGAGGCATTGGTCTGGTTTGAGCACTCTGGCTTCTGCTATATTGCCATTGCTGGGCCCTCACTGGAACGCCTCTTGAATATACTACTATTGCCCTGTGTCATGTTGATCCTGTAACTTGGCATCTGCAGAACCGGTTCCTCCACGTGCTCCAGCAGGTCAGAGATGGGGTGGATGTTGGGGTAGGCCAACTCATGGCCCTGGTTCTAGGTAATTGCAGGGTGGGTCAGCCCTCCAGCTCTCCTTGTCCTCACCACCAGGGTGAGCTCTCCTGCATTGCCCTGGCTTGTTTACCCCTTGCAAGGATGAGCAAGGAGTGGAGCTAGTCCTGCTTTCAGATGCTCAGGGTCAGCTCTCCTACACTTACACCGTCAGGGTCGGTCTGGACATGCAGGGTCACTCTCCCGAGTGCTGCAGCTGGTGAAAAGCAGGGACAACTTCCCCACTCTTATGACCTCAGGGCCAGCTCTCCCACCTGCCATAGGCAGGAGGTGGGGTTTCTCTCCTCTACCCATACCACCCTATGGCAGGTGATGGGCAGGACCAGATCTCCCATGCTCACATTCTCAGGCAGACTCACCCCTGCCCCCTGTCAACAGGGTCGGATCTGCTGTGCCATCCAGACACCTTAGACCAAGTCTCTTGTTATTTAGACCAAACATCCTACATCAGCCATGCCTTAGACCTTTAGGTCTCATGACTTTAACCTTGGAAAAGTAAGGATAGTTTTGAACCCTCTGACCTTAAGTCAAAATGAAGCAAAGCCACTTTTATGGATCCCAAAATGTTGTGGAGATTTGAATGAGAATGGTCCACATAGTCTAGGACTTTTGAATACTTGGCTCCTAGCTGGTGGCATTGTTTGGGGAGGTTTAAAAGGTGTGGTCTCGTTCAAAGGAGTACATCACTGGGGAAGGCTTTGAGACCTGAAGACCTCACCCTACTTGAGTTTTCAGTTTCTGCTTTTATGGTCACAGTTAAGGCACAAGCTCTCAGTATCCTGCTGACATGTTTACAGTCTGCTACCATGCTTTCCTGGCATGAGGGAGCCCTAAGCCCAAATAAATTCTTTTTCCATAAGTTGCCTTGGTCATGGTATTTCATCACAGCAACAGAGAAGTAGCTAATACAGAAGCCTTTCTTTCCTTTCAAGAACCTATCATGTAGACTCTAGAGACAAAAGGCAAAAGGGAAGGAACAGGGGGGAAGCATTGTTGGAACAGACTTCTGTTACAGACTTAGCCAGTCGACAGTCATGCCAATAAGTTGAGCAGACAGGGTTAGTTTTATAGATATAGAACAGTTATGGGGGTGGGGTTTGATTGTGAGGTAGAGGCAATCAGAAGACTAGAAAAATAATTGACAGATTGGTATCAAGCTACTTTGGGTTTCCTTTATATGAGTGAATATTTAGGCTCAAAAAAAAAAAAAAAACACAGCACACAAACAACAAGATTATCATGTCAACTGAAATTTTCCTATTTGAAACTTGACCATTATCTAATACTCATTTCTCAGAAGGTCAGATTATTAGTTTAGTTGCTACTTGGTGTCATGAAGCTTTACAGTGAGAAGCTCCATTTGAATTTTTAGCCTGCTCTATGGGGGTGGCTACAGGAACAGAATCCAAAATGGTGACCTTCTATTATTTATTTTTAAATGTATGCTTATTCATTGTGTACATGTACATGTGGAGGTCCCCAATTGGTGTATGTTAAATATCTTCTCTGATTTTTCTCCTCTTTATTCTCTGAGGCAGTGTCATTCCCTGAACCCTAAGTGTGACAATTCTGGCTAGGGTGCCTGGGGTTGCCCTGTCTCTGCCTCCCAAGTGCTAGGATTATAGATAGCTGTCATACTTTTAAGCTTTTACATGGGTCCTGGGGATCATAGTTCTGGTTTTAATACTTGCATAACAAGTAATTTGTCCACTAAACAATCTCCATGAGCCCTATAATTTTTTATGTAAGAGTCAATACTCACAAAAGTGTTAGAATTCTACCTTTAGCCATACCACCTTTTTTTTTGTTTGTTTGTTTCCTGGATGTATTAGATATTTATTAATAATGGAATATCTGAATAAGCATTCTTTACGTCTAATTTAAATAAAGTAGAATGTAAATAAACTATGTCCTTGGATTTGATGCCATGATGATTAAATAATTATGCACATGCCTTTAAGAATACAGCTAAAAATAAGAACAAATACACGTTTCCTCTAAGAGACCGGGGCTGTCCTTGAATACTATCACAAGATGAAGAGCATATGTCAATTCTTGTAGATTCAGCTGTCTTCAATAATTCAGTTTGGTAAACCTGTATCTGTCATCTACTGTGTACATGTATCTGGAGCTGTCATTTCAGGGAGCATGAAGACAAATCGGACACAGTATCTACACCAAAAGAACTTACTCCTTTCTCATCCATTAAGACATTGTCCATTCCCAGCAAAGTTTGCATTGGTCACAGTAAAGCCATGTGCTGCCTCTTGTTGTGTGAATTGAATCCAATGGTGTACATGCCAATGGGTAAACAAAGGGAGAGGGGAATATAACAACAAATTTCTGTTGGTGGAATCTTCTCTTTCAATCTATCACCTTCTCTACTTCCTTTTGTAGCTTCTAAAATATTTATAAATTTGCTTCGGGTTCATTCAAAGACCCATTCCCCCTATGCCTTAATACACAAAAGGAAAAGGATGAAACTGTTCAACAAAACCCAAGACCATCCAAATGGCTGCTAAAAGGATAGCCTCCACCATGTTGTAGGTGACTTAGAGAGTTTCTCTCATGCTGAACATTGGAACCCACACACAAAAAAAAAACGGAGAATGCTGGAGACAGCCATGTCTAATGAACTCCCAGTGGTATTACATTTGAAATTCAATCAACAGCACAACAGAGGCAATTGCCTAGACATTTTAGAAGGACGAGGAGCAAACAAAAGAGTGAAGACCTTTTCCCCGATGCCCTGGAGTCTTTTTGCCCAGTCTAACCAATTAGTCAGAGAAAGGCATGGACATTTGAGATAATAATGTTCTAGCTTAGATACAGATATTTTAGAAACCATGCTACCCCAAAATATGCTGCTTTAGCAAAAGAATTATTTTGAGCTAAAGGAAATGGAGAGTGAATGGATACTAGAAAAGCACTTTACCTCTCTCTCTGACTGCCTAAAACTAAATAAGATCCTTCCTCTTTTATAAAGCATTCATAAATAAAAGTTAGACATGGAAGAGCCTCCTTAGCAGACGAGGTACAATGACAGATAACTTTCACCATACCAGATGCCGTTTTCTGCGTAAGATGAACCCTACTCACCAGATATTCCTCTTATCACTGTTCATAACTTGTTACCCCCTGCTCAGAAACCCAAAGTCACTTACTCTAAGATGGTGTATAGAATCACCTGGTTACCTACTTGAAGGACATTTATTCTGTCGTGAATTCCTACACACACACATACACACACACACACACACACACACACAGAGAGAGAGAGAGAGAGAGAGAGAGAGAGAGAGAGATTTCTACCCCCACATAGCAATATTTTCTCAGTCTGATTTATGGGCTGCAGGTACTGAACCCAGGATAGCAATGTTATGATGGTGATTCGAAAGAATTTTATTGTGAGGCAGGATCTTATCCTAAAGGGCTGTCCGCTGAACGAAGGCTGAATTAGGGGTGTTTCGTAAAGGAGGTGTGGATGTGTGATCATAGACTGGGGAGACACCTTCACACAGGTGAAGGTTTATGGCAAAATGACACACAAGTGATCCTAATCACCCTCACAAGATCTGGTCTTGTAAAACCCCAAAGATCATGAATTTCTTGGGCTTTTCCTTGTCAGCACATAAATGCAATTCCTGATATATACAGTGGGCAGGCTATAGGAGTAACAGCCCTGAGGTTCTCTTGCTGATTGTCAGGCTCATGTAAATGAAATGACATAAGGTTCAGCTGAGTGTTGAGGAAGGCAAAGGGCAGCTGATGGAAAACAAGAGTGTGCTAGACATTTCTGCATTGCACAAAATGTCTGAAAGAAACAACATTTTATGTAGAAAGTCTTTCTTTTTTGCTTCAGTGTGAAAGGCTTCAGTCTGTGGTCAGATCAGTTGGTTGCATTGTTTTGGGACCAGCAGTGAAGGAGAATGCCATAGACAGACACAGAAAAGCAGAGCTATTCACCTGACCCCAGGCAGGAAGCCAAGATGAAGAAGCAGGAGCTAGAGCAAGGAACAACCTTCAAAGGCATGCCCTCACAGCCCTCCTTCCAAAGTCCCGCCACCTCCAGCATCTACATTCTGAATATATCAGTGGATTAAACCATTATTATACCTTACCGCTTAAGATCCTCATTGTCTCTGGACGAAGTGTGCCTCACTCATCTCCTAGGAACCTCCCAAGCTAAGCAAATAGACCGCCAAGATTAAGCACCATCATGAGTGAGGTATGAACATGGTCTTAAAGCTTGATGTCAATAAAGGGAAACATTTTCTCCCCCTCATAAGTCCTAGCAAGGCTGTTGGCAATGCTTTCTTTCAGTGTCCTGACACAACTCCTGAATGACAGGAAAGCATCTTTACCAGCATAAACCAAAGCCTTCTCTCAATGGGAAGGAGATTAAAACAAACATCCTGGGTGTCTGGAATTCTTGGGGGTGCTTGTGGCTCATAAAAGTCTGTACTATTCCGTCTAATAATGTTTAATCTAACATCTTATTCCTCCCTCTATGCCTATACCTTCTACCTCCTCAGCTCCAATTCAATAAACCATTTAAGACCCTCAAACAAAGCGCAGGTGTGGTGGTGGGGCATATATCTAATCTCATCACTCTGCAGGTGGTCTGAAGGTCTGGTTCAAGGCCAGCCTGAGTTATATAGCAATACAGCAAGGCATTGTCTGAAAAAAAAAAAAAAAAAAGGAAAGGAAGGAAGGGAGGGAGGGAAGAAGGGAGAAAGGAAGGGAGGGAGGGAGGAAAGAAAGAACAAAAAAGGAAGGAAGAAGACTGGAGTGATGCTTTAGAAGGTAAGAGCCCATATGTCTCTTCCGGAGAATGAGCACCTGCATGGTGGCTCATACCCATCCATGATTCTAGATCCCTCAGCTTCTTCTGACTTCCTCCAGCAAGCACATACAAACAGGCAAGGCAAAGCACTTATGTAGATTATTTTAAAAAAAGAAAGAAAGAAAAATGAGAGAAAGAAGAGGAAAAAGAAATGAGAAAGGTAAAGAGGGAAAGTGAACTTCAAATGGGATTTGAAGAAACACTCTTTGAAACAGAGCAGCTTTCACCAATAAGAACATTCCATTTGCTCTTAAAAGGCAAGAATCAAGCTTTATTGTGGTGTTAGGGAGTTAAAGCCATGGTTTCGCGTGTGGGAACCCTGATGAGTGAGGTCCTAAGTGAATGTGTGCTATTGACATGAAAACAGTTATATCTAGAACCCTAGCTTCAGATCCAACAGGAAATGGCCAAGCCTTCCCTTCATGTGTGGACATTGATAGTGTGTGCCAAAAATGTCTACCACAGCTTTCTCCCCCACCCTTAGAGATGGCCTGAAGACTGCTCTCCTACAGAGACCACTCCTACTCAGGTTAGCTAACCTTGCCTTCTCATTTATCCGTATTAACCTTGCCTCCTGATCCAACTATATGCAATAACCCTATGTCTCTGTTCAACTCTATACAGTAAACACACTGAGCTTCCAGAGTGCTGAAGCTTCTCCATCCAGGAGTCTGAACATCCAACCCCAAATGATTCTGCGTGTCTGTAACTTCTTTATTCCCTTGCAGGCCCCAGTCAGGAGCAAATTCCTGGCTCTAAGCAAGGACAAGGCAGGTGGTACAGTGATGACCATGCCTTCTGTCTTATTCAGAGACACAGCACCCACCCCAAGACTAGCTTTAAGGAGGGAATTCATGTATCTGAGTTAGGGATTTTTTATTACTGTGAAGAGACACTATGGCTGTGACAACTGTTATAAAGAAAAGATTTAATTGGGGGTGGCTCACTGACAGTTTCAGAGGTTTAGTCCATTATCATCAGGATGGAGAGCATGGTGGCATGCAGGCAGATAGGATGCTGGAGTTGAGAATCCTACCTCTTGACTCAGAGGCAACAGTAAGTGGACTGACTGTCACACTGAGCAAAGCTTAAGCAAAGAGACATCCTGTCCCCACAGTGACACACTTCCTCCAACAAGGCCACACCTCCTAATAGTGTCATTTTCTTTGGGGGCCATTTTCTTTCAAACCAACACAACATGACAGTCTCAACATTCAGAAGCTCCTGTGTTAAGGTGGATAAAGGACAATGAAAGGGCTTTCTTCTGCATCTGTTGTATCTCAATGTCATCAATTCAAATGATTCCATACCAATCCTGAACACTGTAGGTTCTTTGGTGAATGAGGACTAAAATGAATGAAACACCATGTTCCTAGCTGAGATAAACAAAATAAATTCTTGCCAGTGCAGTCTCTGAAAGATTTAACTTTTTCAGGGTGGCTGATAGTTTTAATTCTACTTGACAAGGCCGTGAAATGCATGTCTTTTGGAATTCATCTAGAAGAATCAACTCAATATGGCTAGTGGATTGTTGCTAAAATTCCTTCCCTTGGGGATGGACATAAACAACTCTGCACCTTTTTCTAATACCCCATTGATAAACTGAGGTACAATTCTACCAAACTTCTCCCAGGGAACCAATAAGTTTATTGGGCTTACTTATATAACAATGGATGGCATTAAAGTAACCACACTGTAAGGTCTGTAGCCACCAGAAATATTGAGATCCCATAGCTGCAAAGATAGACCTCTTTCCCCCATCTTCTCCACTTACATCTCTAACCCCTGCCAGGGAACACAAAGCCACTTGCAATTAAGGTAGATTTGCCTAAAACTGGTTGGGAAGGGTAGCTGATCCTCTAGTGAGGGTTCCACAACCCACCCTCCTCCCTCCTTCCAAAAGGGAACATCAACAATCAATTGCTCTGATGTGTTCATCTTTGGTGAGCAGGCCCTGATTGGCTGCTGAAGGAGGTGGCAGTTTGGCTGGGAAAATAATCCTGTACCACATGGACCAAACTGGCAACAAAACAAACTCTTGTGTATATTTCTTCTGTAAAATCAAAAGATTGTCTATATTTTGTGTAACTGGATTGGATAAGTCAAATTTGATGAATGGTAAATATGAAGCCAGGATAAAGGATCTAGGAAAACCTACCTTTATGATCTATTATTTTTGCCATGTTTGGAGACAGTTCTTAGCTAAACCTTCTGGAAAGTAATGGTGCTAGTTCAGTTTTGCCCAGACCCTTATAAGCCGGAGTGTGACATCTTCAAATATGTCCCTTCAGCTAGGGATCTTTTTTAAGTTGATTACCAAGAGAACCTGCAAGCACAGAGGAGTCAGAACAAATGTTGCTTTGGGGAGAGAAATCTGTATCTATAAGAACACCACTGTTTGTCAGGGAAGTTTTCATTCTGTATCAGGAAAGGGACTATGACTTTAAATCACTGGACTCACCAGTAGATGAGGTTCTAAAATACCCTCAGTGAAAACATGTTTACCCTGCTTTTTCTGGATTCTTCTCCCTTATACCCCTTTCTTTGTGTTTCAGTTAAAAACAATATGGAGCTTGAACTCAAAACTATCCCTCCTTACCTTCTTTCCTGTGTATGCATGTAAATAGTCTCCTGTTGAGTTTTCTCTTGTTAATCTGACTTTTGTGTTGGGGGTAACTGTGAAAGGCAGAAGGAACTGTAGTTGTTCTTCTTTGTATTCTCCTGTCCAATGTTCCAGCTTCCCCAAAGACCATCCAAGGAAGAGGCCATCAATAGGAATACCAAAAGGATGACAGACATCTCTCCCACTTCTCCCCAAGGAGCAGAAAGATGGTAGGAACTATCAGAAGTAGTTGATAGTATAGGATCAGGAATTTGAGGGAGCCTGTTTTTTGGATGTCCTATCTTGAAGATACACTTGATAGCAAAGCTCTGATATATCAACAAAAAGGCAGACAGGGGAAATTTGGGGCAATGAGCACAACAGGACCAGCCCTGCTTATGTGCAATACTTCCAACCATTTCCATTCACACAGACCACTCTGTGATCTAAGAAGTAGGCACAGATTTGCTTCATGAGAAATCCATGCATGTCTCAGCTCTGGAGGACTCCCCATGTATTTGATTTTATTGGAGCTACCTTACAAATCAAGTGTTTATGGGGCCAAGCTTTCCAAGATGCATCACAACGGAGAGCTGCCTATGGCTTCTGCAGGAATGGTATCACCAGCCAACTCCTCCCTCTCTGTTTCTTCTTCTGCTGTTTCTCCCCCATAGACACAAATTCAGAATGCATTCCGAAGCAAATTCTGCGTGCTGTTCTCCATGTCAAAGGGTGTTTCCCGTGGAACCCAGTCTCTACCAATTTCCATACAGGGAGTTGAGACTCTACATAAAATCACTGCACCAGGGAAGAAACAGTTTGCAAGTGACCTAGAGAAGTGTATGGGCACAAATGGCTATGAGGCCCTGAGTATGAGAAAGGACAGAAGATCTGAGCTACTAGAACAATAAGGTGGTGGAGACTGGGGAAGATCCTTACACACAAGCCATTCATCCCTTAACCTGTTCTCCGACTTCTCTGGGGTTTGAGGATACCTTGATGCACTCTAAGGATTAATATCATCTATCTGTGTCTCTTCTCATCTCAAATCTTCATTTTATGTCTTATCTTTTGAACTGAAATTTTCTTGGCTCCCTAAAGAGGCTTTTCTTCGACCAATAATGTCCCAGTCCAGAGCCAATCATGTACACATTTCCTTTTCAGAAGAGATGGAAATAGCCCATGCCAAAATGTAAACCAAAAGCAAGATGGCCCAACCAAGGCCTACCTTAGAGGAATCTCATCCAAGCCATGTGATCACACTTGACCTAAGCTCCTCATGCCTAGGGTGAGCACATTCACTCTTACACTGGGAGGAGTTTTATAGGCTTGGGTTTGCAAAGTCAATATTGAAAGGACTGTTAATTTCCCCTGCATATCCAGCCATGCAGGTACATGTTAATGTCTGCAATATAGTTTTCACTCTCAGAAGCTCAGCTTTTCACAGAAAGGTTAAGTAGGGGGAAAAACACTACCTTGCAAAACCTATGATTTAATGTTAGAGTTTAAGCTTCAACATAGAAGAGGATAAAATGATGTTAAACAATTACTGAGAATAGTCTCAAGATGTTCTATCCCCAATGTGCAGGCGACATGAAGGATCTCTGCCTGGCAGTTCTATCTCCCTTCAACTGCTTCCCTAGAGATGTTGTAAAATAGCCTTTGCTGAAGCCAGGCTATCCCAGAATGCTGCCACTGCAAATGCTGTGACCTTAATTACTACCTCCTATTATTCAAAAACACTAATTGAGTCATAGTCCCGCTGCAAATGTGACTTAACTTGCTGTTTTACTGCTTGCTAGGGCGCCACAAATAAAAAATAATAGCAGTTGTAATTAACTCAGGACCAGCTATATAAGCTGCCCCTCAGCCCATGACAGGTACAGTTCAATTAAAAAGTAAAGTTATTAACAGAGTAAGCTTTGGTCATGCATCTCTCATAGGGAATTTGACAGGACACAAAAATTGCCCCACGCCACCAGAGCTGGAAGCATTAGAGACCTGCCCCTGTTTTACTTTAGGAGGATTTCAAAGATAAAGAAATAGCTCCATATATAAAGTTCTACAATTAGGCACTAGTCTAGATAGAGGTGTTTATTGTAGAAATGCAGGAAGTATTGTAGCAGTAAACTACAAAAGAAAACACACAATGAAGCAATACTGAAAGAATAAGGAAATCTGACAGAAATAATCTGTGCAAACCACACAAAGTGTTGTGGGAAACATTTGGAATTATTCTTATACATGATAGCACTTCACACTGGGATGGTTATCATAAAAAAATGGACAAAAGTAAATCAGGGTATATTTGTGGAGAATCTGAACCCTTGCATGCCAATAGTGATATTGTAAAATGGAAAACAATGTTGGGAACCAGTTCAGTAGTTCCTTTAGTAGTAGTAGTAGTAGTAGTAGTAGTAGAATCATATGACTTAACATTTCTACTGCTGATAAACTCAAGACAATTCAAGGTGTGTGTCCACACAAAAACTTATAAACCAATATTCATATCAGAATATTTATGATTGAAAAATGTGTAAACAAAGCCAGGTGTTCTTGGCACAGGCCTTTAATCCCAGCATTCAGGGGCCACAGGCCCCTGAATTTGAAGTCAGCCTACTCTACAAAGAGAGTCCTAGGACAGCCAGAACTATGACGAAAAACACTGTCTTGGACAAAAAAATTTTTTTTTAAATGTAAGCAACCCAAATTTCCACTGATTAATGCCTGGATATGCAATATGTGGTATATCAGTACAATGGAATGAAATTGGATTCTGATACAATTTACAACATATATAAATCTTGATGATAGCAAAATGAAATGCACCTGTATACACTCACATGCATGTGTGCACGCACACACGCACACACTCATATATATATATATATATATATATATATATATATATATATATATAATTTCAGGGCTTGGGAGGTATAGATGATAGAAAATGTCTTTGTTTCAATCCTTTGCTCAAAAAGAAATCTCAAACATTGCATGACTTGCTTTGGATGAAAGTCCCAGGAGATAGCTCCTTAGGTAAAACACTTGCCCAGAAGGCACGAAGGCTGGAGTAGAGGTCCCCAGAATATGAAAGCCAGTTGGACCTGGCATTCCACTGTTATCCTAGCATGCAGGAGGCAGAAGCAGGGGACCCCCCCCAGGGGCAAACTGGTAGTCAAACTAGACAAAAGATTCAGCAAGAGGCTCTGCCTCAGTGTGTAAAGGGAAGAGTGACTGAGGAGCGATATCTAAGGTCAACCTCAGGCAGCCACACACATGGGAACACAGGCGCATGTGCCCTTGCACGCATTTGAACAGACATGCACACATCCAAGTGTATCACACATACATGATACAATTTTGAAGTCTAAGATAAGAAAATCTATACTAGGAATGAGTAGTGGCCCAATAGCTGAAACTGGGGAGCATACGGAGTGACTGAGTAGGTACAGGATTTCTTAGGGGTGTGTGTTATAAAAATATACTGGAATTATATCATGATGAAGGTGTCCCAATCCTGTGCCCACACTCCAAGCAACTCTACTGTGCATTGCTCACTTAGAGTGCATTTTGTGACCTATGAGTTACATCTCAATTTTCAAAGATTTCTCAAAGCAAGTTAAGTAAATGAGAAACTTGAACTATATAGATTGCAACATAAATAAAGCAACAGAGGCCCACTTGTAGTTAAAAAATAGGGCTGTTATAATCACTTGACGTACTCCTAAGTCAATCCAAAGGCCGTTTACCACAGTTTGCCTCTTTAGTTCACAGCGTACATACACACATACCTATATACACATATATATTAAAGCTTGCATAAATATTTTTATGTATTTTTATTTTAATTTCTAAGTGACTTGTTTTAGTCCGCAATAAATCATGAGAAATAAGTTCTTTGTGATTTTTATGATATAAAAAAATTTAAATGACCAAACTAATTTAAAACCAAATCTAGCCTAATTTAATGGCACAAACAATACTTGTGGAAATGTCCACAGCCTCTTAGATGAAGGTTCACAGACACTGCTCCAGCAACACTCACTGCCCCTGGGGAAGGCACAGGTACCATGCTCTGTGGATCAGAGGAAGGACAGGAGAATTTAACCCACAGCTGGCCTCTATTTCCAAGCAGTGGATATAGCTGCCCATGGGCTGAGCTGAGAAGGCTCAGGGAGCTCTTAGGAGCCTAAGGAGGAGCTTTGTGACGAAGAGCCCTTTGCTAGCCCTGTTTGAGCCAAGGCCAACTGAAGTCGAATCTGGGCATGCACTAACTATGTGTGGCTCCTCTACAAGCCTGCTCTTCACAGTGCCCAGGACAGGAGGAGTCCGGAGTTCTCCTACCCCTCCCCAATCTGGCAATAAGTCATATAGTGTTCTATTCTAATCTCAGGATTTCACATGACTTTATGTCAATTAGGATGGCTCAACAATATCTTGCCTACATTGCAGGATGGGGAGGGGAGATTCATATTTGTGTGTGTGTGTGTGTGTGTTGTGGGAAATGAGAGTGTGGAGGTCATGACCTATGTGTGGGGGGTCAGAGGACAATTTGTAGGACTTGGTTCTCTCTGTCCACCACGTGGATCCCAGGGACTGAGCCTGGCTGTCATGCTTTCTGGAAGTACTTTTACCTGTTGAGCTGTGCCACAGCCCTGTAGGGAGAATACCTCAGATCACCCTACCAGCCATCACTCTCCTGTCTCCGAGACAAATGGATTTAGATAATGCTAGAGACCTGGTACTCAAAATGGCAAAATATGACTTTTACCATATTTTTAAAACATTGAAATATCTTTTTTTTAAAGTTTGCTTCCATTAATTATACATAGGGACCATGGGATGACTATCTACATTTCACCATATTCACACAGCACATGATGATCAGATCATGGTAGTTTGGACACAAATTATTGCTTAGGGTGGGGAACATTCCAAGCCCCTCCTTCTGTATTTTGGAATATACAATTAATTGTCAACTGTGCCTCCCTGTTACATTCAAAACACTGAAGGCTTTGTCTCCAATCCAGTTCCCGCTCTACACACAGTAGCCATCCTCTCTGCCGGACACCCTCCCCCATCTCTAGCAATGCCAATTCTATCCTCTGCTTCTGTGAGAGCAACAAGTCAGCTCTTACATACAACGGAGAAGACACAGCATTTGCCTTCCCATGCCTGATTCACTTTATATGACACCATCTTCTCCAGACACATCCTTGTTTCCACAAATGGTAGACTCCATCCTTTTAGGCAGACTCCATCTTTTTACAACAAGCTGACAAACACATCACTGTGGATTTTTTAAAAGGTGCTGACAAATTAAGCAGTTTATTCAAGCCAAGAAAAATTCACGAACCCTGACACAGAGCAGCTTCAGAGAGCTCCAGTTCCCCAAGAGAGAAGGGCAAGCAGCATTTCAGACAGAGTTGGAGGAAGTAACATAAGGAAACAATTTGGTTCCAGCTTTGTGCTTGCCATATTTGGGTGTGGTGTGATCATCTGGAGCCTGGGGCCAGCTGAGAATCAGATGTTGTGATTGGCTGAAACCTGGATAACTTTATATACACACACACACACACCCACACACACACACACACACATTCACAATGTGTGCGTGCACACAAATTAGGCTTTCAATTTGTCTACTGAGTCAAAATACAGTTCATTACATGAGGACTTGGAGTAGAGAGACACCTCTATCTAAATTCAGTTTAATTTAATAATTACATGTGCATATGTTATATATATATGTATGTATGTATGTATGTATATATATACATATATTGTTTAATGGAGTACTAAGTAATTAACATTTTATAGATGTCCAGATAATCTTGAGTAATCAAGTATAAATCGTTGGGTGCCATTTTTCGAGGTCAAAAGTGTTGTTTGTGAGAGCAGCAGCTGCTGACAATCTGTGAATGCTGCTGCGGGTTCCAGACAGTGGAATTCCCTGAACCTCTTCTGGTCCTGAAAGCGGCAGGGTTTGTGTAGTGTTTATTGCTCACATAAACTCTGTTCAGTGTGCCAAAGTTTTCCCTTTTAAAATTTCATGGGTTCTCATGCTGTGAGAAGATTGAGAGACCTGAAGATGGGAGACACACGGGAGGGAGCTCAAGTCAGATATAGCCTGGATTTGGGTTCTGATTCTGCCACTTAGCCTGGATGAGTTACCACCCTTCTGCTTTCCTCTCTTCATCTGGAAAACATGCTAATCATTTATAAGTCGCTGTTACTGGCAAAAAGAGTACTGAAAACAATATATAACACATGGTAAGATAGTACGGCATATACAGGGCCAACACAATGCAGCTGAGGTATAATTCTGAGTTAATCAGACTTTTGTTGAGATGGCAAAATACCTAAGTATGTATTTATGTATTTACAGAAGGAAATACTTATTTGGCTCACTTTTTCCAAAATACCTAAGTATGTATTTATGTATTTACAGAAGGAAATACTTATTTGGCTCACTTTTTCCAAGGTTTCAGTCCATTGTGGCATAGAGGGAAAATAGCTCACACTATGGTGGCCAGGTAGGGATGGTATAAACTGTACAGGGGGATTTAGAAGAACTATACCTATGCTCACAGGCTTTCTTCCCCATCCAATGTCATCTACTATGCCCCCTTTTTCTCCAAGGGGTCTGGGTTCAGAATAAATACTCTTAGAAGTCATGTTAGATTCCCATTTGAGCCTCTCTGCATCCTCTCTAATAATTCTCAGCCTGTGGATGTTGCTAGCGATATTCAAGAACCCATCTTCTACGCTTGGTTCATCTTGACTTGACTAGGAATGCCACGGCAGACTCAGCCAGAAGTGTACTTTATTCATCTCCTGGGTGCTTGTTACTCTAATCAGGTCTCAATCAAGATGGGGTCGGTTCTGGGCTAAGCATTCAAATGTCTGCATGACGACAGGCATGGCCCTTGCTCTTGGGTTCCACTGGAGCTAAGATTAACACTCTCCAGTTCACCGTATACAGATCAGAGGGAATTCCTCCCTGAGCCCAGGCTGTTTGGCTTCCCAGATGGCATCAGGTCACCCTGCCTGGATTTCAGCTCCAGTGTTACAGATTTTCTACGCCAAGCCTGTTTTATCATTTGGAGTCCGCACTGTGTTCCCGGCTCTTTGCACATCCTTCCCCAGGTGAGGACATCCCTGGGATTGAGATCTTCCATGCCAGAAACACAAGAGGGCAGCAGTGGCACTTAGGCTCTTAAAACAGCCCTGGAAAGGGGGGAACGAGACAGTAGAGGGGGGGGGGAGTGGAGAGAGGGAAGAGGATGCGGTGTGAGGATGAGAACCATGAACATGCTTTAATTGCCTTCCCCACGTCTTTGTCCCCTCCCTAGCATTGGGAAGGTGTGGAATGAATCCACCAAAGTGCATTGTTGGGCAAAGGCACATACTGGACTGGAGGTCATAGGTGCAAGTAAGCCATCTTTAGAGTTTGGGCTTTGCCTAAGAGGCTGAGACACTTGCTACCCTAAGTGATCTAGAAAATGGCTTCCCATTGTCAGGCCTCTTAGGGGTCAAACTAGCTTCTGGTGTGCCCAGGTCTTCCTGTCTACTGGTGCCAGGATGTGTCCCTCTCTTGCTAGAAGCAGTCTTTACCTACCCTAGCCTGAAGTTTCCTCTCTCACCCAGACGCTGTGAGCTTGCATCGCCAGATGACACACCCTGCCCAGCCCCAAGCAAGCCCACAGTCCATTTTCCTTCCATAAGATTTACAACCAGGAACTAGATTACAAGGTAACAAAAATAAGCACAGAGCAATTACCAAGATAAGAGCCCCACTTTAACAGCCTGGTAGCTGACTTCTACTTCCTATTTTCTTTTCCAAACTGAGAGAAAATGTGAAAAATGTTTTTTCTCTTTTCTTTCTCTCCGCCCCCCACCCCCAGACAGAGCAAAGGTAACCAAATGGGCAAGGTTGCCCAAGATCTGAAGAGATTGCTGAATTCAAGAAGTTTCTGTGCTACAACTGAGAGAGTACTGGTGTTACTAAACTTGAGGTCACAGTCTGGACCCCCAAGAGTCAAGTTCAGACACCCATCCTTGAGAAAGCAATTACAATGACAGGGCCAATAGTGGGAAGCAGTAAAGGCAGATTGATTCCATTGGACCACACTGGAAAGGGGACAAAGAGATCAGGTGGCCCCCTCAGTCCATCTTCGGGGTCCTGAAGTGAGATCAAAGTCTAGATAAAGGGCCAGGGATGTACACACATAAGCAGTCCTGGTCACGGTGTGGTCCTGCCCACCACTGACTCATCACTATCTGGGCTTCGGTCTCATCCCCTCAAGAGTTCGACAATAATTGTATGCAATTTCTTTTCCAGAAGACAAGTCCCCCCTCCCACTGATGGTATCTTTCCTTTTCCCAGTATGAGATTCCTAGTGAAATTCTCATTTCTTTGGAGACCATTGCTTCAATAATCTGATAATTAAATGGAAGAATGCAAGCATCCTTTTAGAACTTCATTTTTACTAGGCCAGTTACACTAAAACAAGAAGCAAGACTTGTTGACTCAGCACTGAAGTTAGACTTGCACCTCCTCGCCTTCCAATCTGAGACTGTGGAGAGCTCTATCAGGTGGGGATGGCCCAGACGTGAGATTTAGAACTCATACAGGTGCCTGTTTGTGTCCAGTGAGCAATTACATCTTGGTGGCCATCAACCAACGGCTTGCCCAGTCTCCTGTTCTGGCTTCCTCCAATGAAGGAAGAGGGGTAGGGTTGAGTCCTGCGTGAGTATCAACTAGTCACATTTTAGGAAGTGATAGTCTCAAGGTCAAGAAAGCCTCTCTGCCATCCAAGTCTACACACACACACACACACACACACACACACACACACACACACAGTGCAATTACTCTACCCTAGAATACATTCATAGGCCATCCCAAAGCAAAAGAGAATTCTTTGCTGTGGTCTACCCACTATGGCAGTTCCTAATGGCCGCCTAGCATGCCATACAGGAATAGGAAGGATGCCATACCTCAGAAGCTGCAGACGATGCAATTCTCCTCCTTTTGCAAGGGGCTTGGGTTCCAGAGAATATGTGTCGCTAGACCCTCTATCTAAGCCCACCCGAACATCCGAGTCCTCTATACTCATGCCTACAGGTATTTTCATGATGGAATCCAGAGGACATTGGGACATTTCCCTGAGAAGGACCCAGTGTCACCCATCTCAGCGAGTAGAAGTTAGTGTGTGGGCCCTTGTTGGCAGTCTACCTCCCTTGGGGCTTTGCACCTCACTCTACCCAGCTTGATATGTTGCCTCTGCTGACTTGAGGAGGGTTATTTAAAGTCTCCCTAAAGGTCACTAAGCCTGCATGACTTTGCACACTCCTAAAAACTGCAGAGCCCGAATGGTGAAAATTCCAGGCTTTTCCAGGCTTTTCCTTCTTTATGTGCCAATAGAGGTAGACTTCACATCAGCATGTGCCAAACAAATGGCAATTGGCAATCTTCCAGGCGTAAATGTATTAATATATACATGCATGTGTTATGTTTCCTAATAGAATTGAAGACGGTTGAGCCGAGATTAGTTAAAAGCAACACATGCATCATGATTTCTTTTTTCAGAATGACACATCATCTCATTTTGTTTTTGCAATTTTTTAAAAGGCAAAACACCAAGAGCTGATTTATATACTGAAGACAGGCTCTCTTGAGTAAATTAGGAAATAGAGTTTGAATTCCTGACTATGGTTATTTTTTCCTCTAGTTATTGTTGCTTGTTGTTCTAAATCTGAACGCAGATGCTAAAAGGTAAAGAAAGGTTGCCCTCCTCAGGGGCCTTTGCCACCTGTAAATTTCCGGGACAAGCTGTGCCTTGCATCTCTGAATTTGGTTCTTCTGTAGCAAATTGACTTTCATGAAGGTGACTTTGGAGCCAACTTGTTTTGCAGGTTCCCAGAGGTAAATCCTGCCAGCCACTCCATGGAGCCTGCTGGCTAGGATGTCACCTGCAAAACCCCACCTTCTTCAACACCCTCCACACCCCCACCCTCAGGGCTGGACACACGCACACACACACTCCTAATGAGATTCCCAGCCTCCTCTTGCCTAAGTGAAGCAATGTCCGCATTGTCCAGTAAACAATGTGAGTCAGCCCTATGCACCCAGGTGAAGAGAATCAGCTCTCTCTTATGTGATCAGCTTTTCCAAAACAGAGCTGTGAACTGAGACACATCCAAGTGCTATTAGCATTGATTCTGGCAAGGGCCACTCCTGACATTTTTTTTTTTAAAGCCAAGAAAGAAGGGCTTTGTCGATGTTAAAACAAAACAGGCTTCCCACTCTCCTCCCTTAACCTACAGCCTTTGTCTCAACCTTTTCTGAGCTCTAGATTTCTGGTTTGTTTTGGGTTGTTTCTTCTTCCCCTTTTGGTTTTTCAACACAGGGTTTCTCTGTGTAGCCTTATTTCTCCTGGAACTCACTCTGTAGACCAGGCTGGCCTAGAACTCACAGAGATGCACCTGCTTCTGCCTCCTAAGTGCTGGGATTAAAGGTGTGAGCCACCACCACCTTGCTTGGATTGTTAAAGTCTGACAAACACAACTTAAGAGATTCCCTTCTCGGCACCAACTTGTCTCAAGTTGGCATTGAAAATGACAAATGTCAAAGAGAACGTGGGGTCTGTATGAGAGGCTGGTGGCTGTGAGGACAGCTTCCCGTTGGTTTTCTCCACAGATTGGAAGCCGCTCTGAGTTCACTTTTAGAATTACCTGTCCATTCCTTCTTTGTTTATAGGAGATGAAGTCCCACTAACAGCTCACATGACTGAAAGCAACACTTAGTCATCTGGAAGAAGGCAAGTGTAGACGGGTGGCCAGGACCTGGTGGAACTGGGTGCTGATGAACTTCATTCATAGGGACTCACTGAAATGGGTCAGTTTCATCCATCATTCATTTTCACTTTCCTGAACTGGGCCAGCACATTGTTTAGGAACCCAGGATGACTTCCTTGGGACCCCCTAATACTCTTCCAGGGTCTCTAAACATGTGACATCTGGATTTCCAGGCAGCCTTTGAGAAAACTCACTAAGCAAGCCCCACCCTAGCTAGACATGGCCTACATAAATAACCAGATAAGGATTATAACAAACAACAAGATCAAGGTATTAAGGACTTTTTAAAAGAGACATAATAGACATAAGGTCACGCAGAACTATGGGAAGCATGAAGAACTCAATCTCAGTAGAAACGGGAAATGCTCTGATTAAGAAGCCTGCCTTTAAGGCAATTGAACAATTTCATAGGTTTATGTTATGTTAATTCAAGGTACATGGTAGCTGTATCATGTATTTATTTATTTGTTTTTGCTACATATGGAACCCAGCCTCGGGCATACACACACACACACACACACACACACACACACACACACACACACACCATTGAGTGTACTCCCAGCCCCTTATCATATTTTTATATTTTAAAGTACACATTATTTAATAAAGTACAGTGGATGAACCAAACTGAATCACCCGTATAGTCAAGAATTTAAGGTTCAACATTAACTGCGGTTTTATTTTGTTTTAGTTATAGTGTGTGGATGGAACCTTGGGTGTGTTAAACAAGCACTCAGTCACTGAGCTGTGTTCCCAGCTCAGGGTTAGGTTTTCACTCTTGGCATGATGTAGAACCTTTAGAAAACAAGACATGAAACTCAGAAGCGATAAAGGGGAAGACTGAGGGTATCCCCATATAATAATAATAATAATAATAATAATAATAATAATAATAATAATAATAAGTTGTAAGGTGCAAGCATGAGGACCAGAATCTGAATTCCCAGCACCCATGGAAAAGCCAGGAATGATGGCAAATCTGTATCCCCAGTGCAGGGGGGAGTTGTAGTGGTTGTGGGGGGCTGTGAAATAAGAATCACCAAGACAGAAGAATCCCCGGAGCTCATTAGCCAGCCAGCCTGGAAAAATTAATGTAGTTCAATGAGAGACCAGGATTTAAAACACAATGAATACCCCACTTCAGCTTCCGGTTCCACACCCATAGAAACAAGTACACACACACACACACACACACACACACACACACACACACACACCCCTATTTCTTTTAAAAGAGTACAAGTAAAATTCTGTGTGGCAACTACGAAAACAAAGAACACAAGCAAAATCACAAGAGACAGCATGATGAGATGACTGGGTGGGGTGACACGTCTATAATCCCAGGACTCAGAGACAAGGGTCATTGTGAGTTTGAAGAAGCCAGTGTACCTAAAAAGAGCAAAACTCTGTCTAAAAATAAGAATTAAGGGAGGAGGTAAGTGTGGGCCTGTTTCCTGCCTGCCTTCCAGTGCCCTGCTTGGAGCATCCTGAGGCCTGGAGAATGTGCATGGGGGAGCTTGTCCCAGTGGACCAGCCCATCCAGAGTCTGCCAACATCATGGTACTACTCCTGCCTCCACCTGCTTGCACCTAATGGAAGACAACCCTGGTCTTGTACCCACCAGAAGAGAGAAACACCCCACCAGTATTCACTGAAAGAAGGGATGGGTAAACGACAGTATAAGAACACAGTCAACAACATACAGATCAATCTGACATCACCAGATTCAAGGGACTCCACACAGGCAAGACCTGAACATCCCAACACAGATGAAGCAGAAGAGAATGACCATAAAAACAACTTTATGACAATGACAGAGACCCTCAAAGCGGTAATGAGAAAATCCCTTAAAGAAATGAAAGAAAAAAAACAAACAAAAAGATTCAAGAAATGGAGGAAAAGACAAACAAAAATTGCAACAAAGAATTCAAACAGTGCAAGGTTTGAAAGCTGAAATGGAGACAAAAAAAAAAAAAAAAAAGTCTGAGGGAGTTCTGGAAATAGAAAAGGTAGGTAAATAATCAGGGACTATAGATGCAAGCATAACCAAGAGAACACAGAGCATAAGAGATGGAAGAGAGAATCTCAGGCATTGAAGAAATACTGGGAGAAATAGATTCATCAACCAAAGAAAATCTTAAGGTCAATACATCACTAAAACAAAATATCCAGGAGATATGAGACACCTTGCGAAGAACAAACCTAAGAATAATAGGTAGAGAAGAAGGTGGAGAAACTCACCTCAGAGGTACAGAAAATATATTTTTAAAAAATCAAAGAAGAAAACTTTCCCAACCTAAAGAAAGACATACCTATGAAAGTACAAGAAGCTTACAGAACACCAAATAGAGTGAACCACAAAAATAGTCCCCTCACCACATAATAATCAAAACACAAACATACAGAATAAAGAAAGAATATTAAGAGCAGCAAAGAAAAAGGGCCAAGAAGCATATAAAGACAAACCTATCAGAATTATACCTGAATTTTCCATAGAAACTCTGAAGGCCAGAAGGTCCTGGATAGATGTTCTACCAACACTAGGAGACCACAGATGCCATCCCAGGCTACTATACCCAGCAAAACTGTCAATCACTATACATGGAGAAACTAAGATATTCCATTAAAAAACCAGATTTAAACAATACATATCAACTAATCCAGCCTACATAAAGTTATGGATAGAAAACTCCAATTCATGGAAGTTAACTATACCCACAAAAACATAGCCAATAGGGAATCCCAAATTAACAACAGCTAAAAGAAAAAGTGTGTGTGTGGGTGGGTGGAGGGGTGGGGGGGGAGTCCACACACAATACCACTAACAACAAATTTAACAACAAACAAGAATTAAAAATCAATGGTCATTGATATTCATCAATATTAATGGTCTTAACTCACCTATAAAAAGACACAGGCTAACAGAATGAATAGGAAGACAGAATTTATCCTTTTGCTGCATACAAGTAACTTCAATTTCAAAGACAGATATTATCTCAGAGTTAAGGGTTGGGGAAAAAAAATGTTTCAATCAAATGGACCCAAGACACAAGTGGGTGTAACAATCCTAATATCTAACAAATTAGACTTTAAACTAAAATCAATCAAAAAAGATGAAGAAGGACATTTCAAAATCATCACAGGATAAATCCATCAAGTCTCAATTCTGAACAACTATGCCCCAAATATAAAGGCATTCACATTCATAAAATTAACATTACTAAAAGTCAAATCATGCAGTAAACCTCACACACTTATAGAGGGATACTTCAACACCCCACTCTCACCACTAGACAGGGCCACCAGACAGAAACTTAACAAAGAAACAAAGGAACTAACAGAAGTTATACATCTATAGAACATTCCATCCAAACACATGAATATTGATGCTCAATAAAATACTGGCAAATAAAATCCAAGAACACATCAGAAAATTCATCCACCATGATCAAGTAGGCTTCATACCAGAGATTCAGAGATGGTTCAACATATGAAAATCCATCAATGTAATCTACCATATAAACAACATAAAATTTCTTGGGGTAATGCTAACCAAACAAGTGAAAGACCTGTATAAGAAATTTGAGTCTTTAAAGAAAGAAATTAAAGAAGATAACAGAAAATGGAAAAGTCTCCCATGCTCTTGGATAGGTAGGATCAACATAGTAAAAATGGCAATCTTGTCAAAGGCAATCTACTGATTCAATGTAAAATCCCAGCACAATTCTTCACAGACCTGAAAGAAAAATAATCAACTTTATACGGAAAAACAAAAGATCCAGGGTAGCCAAAACAACCCTGTACAATAAAAGAACTTCCAGAGGCATCACCATCCTTAACTTCAAGCTCTATTATAGAACTATAGACCTGAAAACAGTTTGATATTGGCACAAAAATAGATAGGTAGACCAATGGAATCGAATTGAAAACCCTGATATTAACCCACGCACCTATGAACAACTGATTTTTGGCTAAGAAGCTAAAATTACACAATGGAAAAAGAAAGAAAGAAAGAATCTTCAACAAATGGTGTAGGCATAACTGGATGCTGGTGTGTAGAAGATCTGGATGCTGGTGTGTAGATTTCAGATAGGTCCATATCTATAACCATGAACAAAATTTAAGTCCAAATGGATAAAAGATCTCAGTATACATCCAGCCACACTGAACCTCTGAGAAGAGAAAGTGGGAAGTACCCTTGAATGAATTGTCACTGGAGACCATTTCCTGAACATAACACTAGTAAACAGACACTGAGATCAACAATAATACATAAATAAACAAACAAACAAACAAACAAGGGGACATTCTGAAATTCTAAGGCAAGGGACATAGTCAACAAGACAAAACAGTAGCCCACAAAATGGGAAAAGATCTTCACCAACTCCACATCTGACAGAGGACTGATTTCCAAAATATACAAGAAGCTTGTTACCAAAACACAAAATAACCCAATTAAAAAGTGGGGTACAGAACTAAATAGAGAATTCTCAATAGAGGAATCTAAAATGGCTGAAAGCACTTAAGAAAGTGCTCAACATCCTTAGCTATCAGGGAAATGCAAATCAAAATATCTCTGAGATATCCTGTCAGAATGGCTAACTCAAAAACACCAGCAAGCAGTTTATGCTAGAGATGATGTGGAGAAAGGGGAATACTCCTCCACTGCTGGGGGGAGTGCAAACTTGAACAGCCACTTTGGAATTTAGTATGTAGGTTCCTCAAGATCCAGCAATTCCACTCTTAGACATATACCCCAAAGATGAACATTCATACAACAAAGACAGCTGTTCAATTATGTTCATAGCAGCATTATTTGTAATAGCTAGAACCTGGAAGCAACCTAGATGACCCTCGACTGAATAATTGATGAAGAAAACATGGTACATTTACACAATGGAGTGCTACTCAGTGGGGGGGAGGGAAACAATGGAATCTTGTTATTCGCAGGCAAATGAATGGAGATAGAATAACCATCCTGAGTGAGGTAACCTAGTCACAAAAAGACAAACATGGTATGTACCAGCCTACAATCCATATCGCCAGAAAAGCTAGGAAACAAGGAGGACCCTAAGAGAGACATGCATGGTCTCCTGGAGAAGGGGAAAGGGACAAGATCTCCTGAGCAAATTGAGATTATGAGGGGTGGGGAGAGGGAGTTAGGAGAAAGAGAAGGGGAGAAGAGGAGGGAAAAGGAGGACATGAGGGAGCAGGAAGATTGAGTCAGGGTAAGAATAGAGGAGAACAAGAAAAGAGATACCATAACAGAGGGAGCCATTACAGGTTTCAAGAGAAATCTGGCACTAGGGGAATGTTCAGAGATCTACAAGGATGAACCCAACTAGGAATCTAAGCAATAGTGGAGAGACTACCTTAAATGCCCTTCCCCAATGAGATTGATAACTACCTTATATGCCATCCTAGAGCCTTCATCCAGTATCTGATGGAAGCAGAAGCAGACACCCACAGCTAAGTACTGAGCCGAACTGGAATCCAGTGGCATAGAAGAAGGAGTGATGAGCAAAGGGATCAAGACCAGTCTGGAGAAACCCACAGAAACTGCTGACCTGAACAAGGAGGAGCTCATGGACCCCAGACTGATAGCTAGGAAACTAGCATAGGACTGACCCAGACCCCCTGAATATGGGTGTTTGTTAGGAGGACTGGACAGTCTATGGGACCTCTGGTAGTGGATTAGTATTTATCCCTAGTATACTAATGGTCTTTGGGAGCCCATTCCACATTGAGAGGATACTCTCTTAGCTTATACACATGGGGGAGGACCTAAGCCCTGCTGCAAATCATATGACAGACTTTGAGGATCCCCCATGGAAGGCCTCACACTCCCTGGGGAGTAGAAAGGGTATGGGATAGGGGTGGGGGGCAGGGAAAGAGGAGAGGGAG
Source organism: Phodopus roborovskii (assembly GCF_943737965.1). Classification (NCBI taxonomy): domain Eukaryota; kingdom Metazoa; phylum Chordata; class Mammalia; order Rodentia; family Cricetidae; genus Phodopus; species Phodopus roborovskii. The sequence continues at coordinate 5,302,500 of NW_026126583.1, read as the reverse complement.
AGAGAACTGGGATGGACATGTTTAAAAAAAGCTTGTTCCAAATTTAAATAATAAAATGAAAAATTAATAATTAAAATTATGGGGACACATATAGCATATATAAGACAGCAGCTGTCAGATTAATGGTTACACTGTTCACTTTTCAATAAAGCCAAGAAAGGAAAGATTAGGAACAGGACCATGGAATCCATATTAGAATTGTTAATGGGACCTGAAGAGGTGGCTCAGTCGTTAAAAGGACTTACTGGTCTTGCAAACAACCTACGTCCTATTCCCAGCACCCATAGACAGCTTGCCAACATCCATAACTCCAGCTCCAGGAGGTCTGACATCCTTTTCTATCCTCTGCAGACATCTGCATGCATTTGTGTATATAACATACAGGCACACATTATACACTAAATAAATAAATGAATAAACAATAGTTTTTAAAAAGAAGTATCAATGGTCCTAAAAGATGTGAAAAGATATCAATCTACTAAAGAAATGAGGATCTAAAATATAGTAGTTTTCCTCTCTTATATTGATAAAAGTTGTATTTGTAGAGAAAAACTTCATCTTTTATATTCTGATAGTAGGAATATAAGTTGCTATAGATTTTTTGGTGGCTGTTATTTTGTATCTTTGGAGGCGTTTTCTCAATTACCTTTAAATGATATCATGTTTGCGTGATGACTTAGCAAATCCACATCTAGAACCTGATTCTACACTGATGTGTACATGCATGCATGGAGATATGTATGTAAGAGGAAGGATCCAATAAAGCATGGCACATATGTTCTAGGGTACATAGTTACTCTAATTCAGAAGATGGAGCACCATTAGAAATGCTGATCTGAAAGTACCTGTAATATACTCCTTTGAAAATATAGCATTTATATTAACTGTTTGAGGTCTTCTTCTAATGTATTTTGACCATACTCACCTTCACCCCTCCCCCAAATCCTCCCAGACCTACCTCCTCCTCACCCTACTCTCAACTGTAATATATTCTTTAATGAAAGGATTTATAGAAAAATGCGTGCATGAAAACGTGTATATAAAACAGACTCATTCTATTTATATAAAGGAAAATGTTATGTAGGTAGAAAAACAGGCAATAGGGTGGAGACGTAGGAGGAAAATGAAGTGTAAAAGAATTTCATACACTCTGGGATCATCATCATTCCCAGCTGTGACAGCTGTGGGTGTCAGCTAGGCAGGACCCGACACTCCCCAGGAAACAGGCCTCTGGACATTGCTGTGACATTATCTCCATGAGGCTTAAATGAGGTGGGAAGCCCCACCCTAATGGTGGTCAGCATCATTTCCTGGGCTTGAGCACTGGAAAACACATAAAGGAGAAAGCAAGCTGAGCATCTCTCTCTCTCTTTCTCTCCTCTTCATTACTGAGCCAAGCTTCAAGCTCTAGACATTTTGATCTCCCTGACATGATTGACTGTGCAACTATATGCCAAAATAGTTGTTTCATTCTGTAAAGCCATTATTGTCAGGGTATTTTTTTTTTTTTAATCACGGAGAAAGGAAAAGTAACTTAACAGAAGACCTTATTTTATGATCTAAGACTCTTCCAAAAGTCACCTGTTCCTTGCTTCTCAGACCACCACATAATGCTCCAGAAAGAAAGAAAAAAAATGCCCTTCAAGACCATGACCTTGGAAATTCATCTCTACATTCCCCAATAATTTGTGACTGACACCGCGAGAAGATTCAATAAGTAGTTTTGCAGAGGATGGGGCTTCATACTTGCTCCCTCCTAGCTGGAGAACATCACGTGGCTTTCACAGGATTCAAGTTTGGATAGAGTCATACTCTCAGGGCTATGCTGGGAAATACTTTAGTGACAGTAGAGGTGGCCATAGATGGAAGGATGGAAGCTCCCATTATCAAGTGTGCCTCTGCCTTCTACCCATCCTCCATTCACATCTATTGCATCTGGATAGAATCCCACCCCCACCCCTGAGCAACCCTTAGCCAGCAACCCAAGTACTGAGAAGAACTCAGAACAGAGGAAGTCCCTGGTGATAAAGGAAGACATAGACAAGAAAAACAAACAAACAAACAAAGGTAAGAATTGAAGTAGAGATCAGAGGGAGAGTGAGCTACATGAAGCAATGTCCACAGATGATGGTGTTCAGTGAGCGTCCTCCGGGAAGTCCCTGTTCCTGTGTCCCTAAAGAAGAACTTGAGCATGGACCCATCGTTATAGCAGAAGCAGTGACAGTTTGTTAAGTAGAACACTTCCAGGAGAACCAAAACAGAGAAAATGAATATGCTAGTTCAGTCAAGCTGTTCAGAGGATTGGGGCTTTAAATAACATAATGTGACTTTATAGTCACTCTATAGCATACTCAAGCACCTGTTACGCATCATGGTACCTAGAACTTTAAGAGTCATGTGTCTTATTAGTATCTGAAATTTTACTGAGGTGTGTACATTTTAATATTATAATTAATCATAAGTCAACTCCAGCATGTCTCTTGTGCCCACTTTAGTGGCTCCTGACAGTTCTAGTCAGCCTCTGTGGGTCCCTGGAAGCTCCACAGTTGGCACAAAAACAAAAAAAAATGATCTGAGTGATGTAAGATGGAAACTCAGTTTAGCACCACCTAGTTAGCTGGTGCCAGCTCAAACATCTGGAGTCTGATATCAGGCCAGCTTATTTTAAACATATTTAAGTACAGTACAATTTTGGATTAAAGTTTCCTGGTAACAATTATCCCAATCCCATGTGTACAATAAAGCTTAAGGCCTGATTGATTGCTTCAAAACTCTTTTGAAAAGAACATGTGACCTCTCCCCTGAAGATGGGTTCTACACCTTATAAGTCTAGGATCTGGGACGGTCTCTGACTGAGATAGTGTAGAGGTCAGCAGGCTACGAAGTACACAGTACACATGACATCTTCCCAATGAATGGGTTCCATTAACTGAGAAACAAAGCCAAAGATGAACGTCTATGGAGGGAGCATCTGGGACAAACATTCTGGGGGATCTGGATGATGTCTAGCTCTACAGATAGGAAAGGTCATCAGGTCATTAACAACTTCCACTCCAGCCTTCTGGGTGGAAAATAGATATGCATTTCCTCCATTGAGGAGACAACCCTTCAAGATTAACATTCTTCAATGTTTATCTGTGAGCACCTATGCCCTCTACAGGACTCTACTATTCTCTCTCTCTCTCTCTCTCTCTCTCTCTCTCTCTCTCTCTCTCTTTATCTATCTATCTATCTATCTATCTATCTATCTCTCTGTGTGTATGTGTGTGTGTGTGTTTCTAGCCTTCATTTTTGCCAATTGTTGTTTCTGATATGGTAGTGTTAGAGACTTTGTGTAAAATCTCCCAGACCTTGCCCTTCAGCCTACTCTCCTGAGTCAAAAGCACAGAAAACTTAAAATGAGTAATCAGAAAGAAATTTCTAGGAAATCCTCTTGCAATGGAAACCCATTCACTGAAAGGCTAGATGGCCTGGCTTTGTCCTTCATGCTGGAACTAGACATAAGACCCTCTTGAAGATGACATCAGACAGATACACCATTCCTATGTGGGGTAGGTCACATAATATGACAAAAAATGCTCAAAATAAGTTTACAAATAAGAGTGTGAGCAGTCTAGTACACAAGAGAGCAACTATCTACAGTGTTGCTCTGCAGATGAGTGTCTGATATGCCAAGGAGGTTTCACTTGTCAGTGGGAGTCTGCATTAGCAAGAGTGAATACTTGTCCAGGTGTTTCTAAATGACATTATCCTATGTTCTTCAAACATATCAACATCTTCAATGCCTCAGCAGCCTTAGGAAGTATGAATGAAGTAGAAACCCTTTACAGTTTCAGAAGAATCTCTGTGGTAGGTAAATAATTTCTTCATGTTGACTCAGAATCAAATATGAAGCACTTAGGTTTTTCAAACTCCAGTGTACATTCAGGTCACCTAGCATCTTAACGAGATGCAGCTCCTGACCCAGCAGATACGGGTTCAGTGCCTGAGTCCCAGACTTTCTACCAAGATCCCAATGGATACTTTGGTATCACTGAAGGGACCAGACCCTCACTCAGGCTGTGCTTTAGCAGCCATGACAGGCTCCAGAAAAGACCCAGCAAGGCAAAGACTCAGCAACATGTGCTTGCCTGACCTTGCCAGACTTCCTAGTCACTAGGAAGCCAGCTAGTTCATATGGAAAAGATCAATCAGAAGTTAGCTGGCGAGCTCTGGATGTGTTTTTACAGTGATATAACAGTGACATTCAGAGCATTGCATCCATTCTGGGAGGGCCTATAGGCCATAGCAACCAGTTGACCAATTAACAGAGGACAGGTTGCCCAAGCCCAGAAAGACTGTTGCATACCCCTAGATGCTCCCCTTGCTCACCCCAAAAAATTCCCTGGCTCATGGCCCCTTCGGATCCTTCTCACACAAACCACTGTATTGGACTGAGGAGGGAACTGAGTTAAGACAGTTAACATTTTAAACAATAAAAGACTCTGTGCTTTTGTATCAGAATGGGTCTCTTGGTGATTTTGAAGTTCAGAATTTGGGCACAACAATCACAAGACCCCAGAATTCCACTCTCCTTAATTACAGTTTCAGAGTCACGCTATAAGAGGTCTGTCAATAACATCCCTGGATGTGTCCTCCAAGACGACAGATAACCTTGCTATTTATAAGAAGAGATTTGGAAAGAATGATCCTCAGTAACCCCCTCCCTTGCAAAATCTTAGCAGGAAAATGAAAACTGGTACACTAAGCCATCCCCAGAAGCTGAAGCCAAGTCAAGTGCATCTCATTAAGCACCACTGGAGTTTAGAACTAACATGCAAGATGTGAAAGTTGAGAAGATAACAGCTGTCACTATGGAAATGTCAGTTCTAGGAGATGGTGTACCCCCCAGTATCATCCTAAGGGGAATGTAGCATAGGGAAGACAACAGACAAGGACCTCCCAACGCAAGTGGCATAGGACATCTGAGTTTAAAGACTAGGAATACCCAGGAACTAGCTCAATGAAGATAGATGAGGACAGGAAGGTCCAAGTAAGAGTATGAGGAAAGACGTAGGTGGGATAATCAAAGTATTGAAGATGCACTAGGGAGAAGGCTCAGTTGGTAAAGGGCTCGGTTGGGAGAATGGTTGCCTACCATGCACAAAGCCCTGGGATCATCTGCATTACTGCATGCATTGAGCATGCTGGTATATGTAGTATGTGTCTACCATCCCAGCAGTCAGGAGGTGGAGGCAGGAGGATCCCAGGTTCAAGGTCTTCCTCAGCTAAATAGTAAGACTAAAGCCAGCCTGGGATAGATTAAGATGTTTCCAGAAAGGCTTGGCTGAAGATAAAAAAGAAAGACCCATTGAATGTGGCAGAGCTCTATGGCCTAGGACCCCAGACTGAACTAAAATGGGGGAAATCCTGACGTTGAGATAAACACCAGCATTCAGCTCTCTGCTTCCAGACAGTAGCCACCCTGTAGCCATTTCACACTTCTGTCCACACACCTTGAAGGGCATGCCCTCAAATGACACACCAAAAGGAACTCTTCTTTTCTTAAATGTGTCTTGACAAGGATGTGGACATAACTGTATTTGGGCATACACTGATCAAAGATTCCATCATTTACTGACCTCAGATAGGGTAGCAGTGATGCTATTTTAGAGAAATACTTTAGAGAAAAAACAAATTAGAGAGAGGACAAAGAACCCACAAGTACATAGTGAAGCCTCAAGTAAAAAATAAAAACAGAGGACAGAAGGTAATGCTAAAAGACAACACCCCCTCAACAAAAGGGTATAATCATGACTCATAAAACTATAAAATGAACATGTGTTACAGATTTTATTTTACTCATAAAGAAGGAGCCAGGCAGATGTTATATCTGATTCAAGGGAGAAACTGAAAAACAGACACATTTATAGCTCAGGAATATCGAAATGAATGTGCAAATGGACGCCAAACTAGCTTTCTCCCCCAGCAGGGTACAGCGCTTCAAGAGGCAAGATGAACTTTGAACATCCATACATAAGAATTATTTTGCACTCTGTCAGTTACGTACAATTACGGAGTTGTAAGAGCCCTCCTATGCAATCAGACCAGCCAGAGGGCATCCTCCACACACTGCATGGATTCCCACAGAGGGCAAACTTTCCATTGCAGCTGGATGAATCCAAGATGACTTAGATGCCCTCCAGGACAGTTCTGAAATCTGCTATGGCATGCTAAAGGAAGAGAATCCTAAGAGGCTGACGGAGAAAAGAGACATGGATTGGATCACATTTGCCTAGTGAACCCTTCCAGATGATGGAGGGTGAGCTCTTTTTCTGTCAATAATAAAGTGCTCAAGACTCAATGGCTTTAATTTTGGGGAGACGATGCCTTGAGTCTTTTCCTGTGCTGAGTCCCATTTGACATGGATTGGGCATCGGTATGCTACAAACAGATCTTGCCTGAAAGGAGTCACCAATGTGGCTGCCATGAATTTGAAGTGCATTTTTTTTTCCCATTAGAAATGGAACAATCACCAGTGTGACTACTTTTTCTGTGAAACCATAAAGTTCTTCTTCAGAATTCTTCAGTACAGGAACTGCTTTCCAAACCAAGGTCTACAGAACAGGAGTATGAACAGGGTTGGCTCACATTTGTCAGCTTCTAAGAACAATGACTGAAGTTGTTTTCACAGGGAGGTGCCTCAGTGGGTAAGAGTTCTTGCTGCATAAGCAAGGGGAACTGAGTTTGAATCCCAGCACACACTTGGCGCACCACACCTGGTCTCACACACCCCTGTAACTCCAATGCCAGGCAGCAGTGAGGGGTATGGAGACAGGATCTGAGGGAGCAAGTCTAGCTCCAGCTTAAGTGAGAGGCCCTGGCTCACAATACTAAACAAGTGAGAAGGGAGATGCCTGATGCTGCCTGGCCTCACAGGAGTGCACATACATACATGCATACGAACATGATGATTTGGCTTATGACTTACATTTGACACAATAAAACTGAGTCAAACTTGAGGTTCCTCTGAGCATTTTAGATCATATGATCCCTAGACATATACTGATTTTTGTAAGTAAGCAAGATGGTGTAACTAAGCAATTATTAATGAAACACAAAGTAGCTGTCGGTAGAGATTCTGGGTTTCTCAGCCTCCATTCCTGCCTCTTACTAACCACAAGTGATGCCTGATCTTTCTGTTCAAGCACAGTTGAGAGAGAGAGAGAGAGAGAGAGAGAGAGAGAGAGAGAGAGAGAGAGAGAGAGAGACAGAGAGACAGAGAGACAGAGAGACAGAGAGACAGAGAGACAGAGAGGAACTTGAGGCCTTCAGGGTTGCCATGACAAGTTCAAAGCAATGACCCCTGCCCCATAGAGCAGAATCATACTGGGAGTAGAGATCAAGGTCTGTAAACCAGCCTCGCCTTGCTGTCTTGCTCTGGCCTGTCCCCTCCTTTGAGCCAAGTCCAGAGATTAGAACCCTGTTCCTTGTTACATACTGCTCCGAAGGCAGCTGCCAAGCTCAGTGGACTTTGAGTTCACCTCGCCCTGTCTTCCCCACCTCTCTTCACCTCATATTCTTCCAACCCCGTGGGAACACCCTGATTTCTGGGCTTGTTCTGTCTACGCATACCACCCCTCCCCAAGATTCTGCTGCATCCATTGCACATTTCAGTGGCTCTGCGCTGGACAACACAACAAACCTCAGTCCAAGGCCATTGCAAACCTCAGCCCAAGACCAGTGCAAACCTCAGCCCAAGACCAGCGCAAATCTCAGCCCAAGAGAATTGCAGACCTCAGCCCAAGACCAGCGCAAGCTCCCACTGTGGCCTTGCCCAACCTGCTTCTTTGTGCATAGTTCACTAGGCTATGCCTGTCTTCCTTGCTGGTTGATAGGTAGAGAGAGATAAATGATAAATAGATGGACAGATAGATAGATAGATGACAGATAGATGATAGGTAGAGATAGATGATTGATAGATAGATAATTGAATAGATAGATGATAGAAATTTAGATAGATACATTTGCACATGTGCATTTGTGGACTTGCTGGATGCTTATTGGAATAAATTTCACTGATACGTAGTTGTCTTCCTTCGATAGCAGTAATAGATAGTGCCCCCCGAATACTTAGGATATGCAGGGCATCTTTCTAAGGAAAGTCTATTCACTCCCATTCAATACTAACATTCCTATAAAACTGGCCCTCTTGCTAGCCTTAATTACTGAATGAGTCATTTAAGACTTAGAGAAATAAAGTTGTTTATCAAGCCTCACAGTTAGTATTGCACAAATTGAGATTTGAACTCACGTTTGCTGACTCTGGGTTTTCTAAATCTCAGCATCATTGTACCTCAGCCTCAGGCACACAGAGGGCCTTCAGCACTTGTGTATCAAGTGAGTGTGTTTAATTGTGCTTAATCCATCTAGTTCCACCTTGTCCCGGATTAAACACTAACTAACAGATTGTATGAAGGCTTTATATTAATCTCTGATGTGAATCTTCGGTTAATGGTTTATTTATGATAACGAACACATTAGGCATTAGAAATAATCATTACATGATGGACCCATGCCCAGGACACACCTTTTAATTTAATTAGGCCATATCATGACTATTACCTTATCAACTGCTGTTACTTAATAAACCTTTCTGGCTTAGAGGCAAAAAAGATATGGAATTGCAGAAAAGGTTTATTCTTTTAATGCAACTGAAGGAAAACTAAAATGAGAAAAAGTCAAAGATGAATACAATAACTTCTGGAATGCTGGACCTGGAAGTGATTAAATAAATTTCCCCCTCAGGTGTTAAAAGTGACCTCTCAGGGCTAGAGAGATGGCTTGGGGATTAAGAACACTGGCTGCCCTTCCAGAGGACCTGGGTTCAATTCCTAGCACCCACACAACAGCTCACACCTCTCTGTAACACAGTTCCAGAGCATCTGACACCCTCACACAAATGCACATAAAATTAAATAAATTATGTTTTTAAAAAGTGACCAACCATGAGCCAGCAGCAAAGTGCACATGGTAAAGGTGCTTTCCACCAAGCCTGGCAAGCTGAGCTCCATCCCTGGGACTCAGATAGCAAAAGGAAATAGCTGACTTCAACTAGCTGTCCTCTGACCTCCACCTGTGAAACATTCTACACACCCCCTCTGTAAATAGACGTGTGTAATGGAAAGATTTTCAAATGAATTCTCATCGCCAAAGGAGAGTCAATAACAGGCCACACCAGAGGGTAGCTATCACAGGGAACCTCAGGTTACTCACTTAGATACCCAAGATCAGCATCAAAGGCTTTGAAAGAAGCCCCACCTGAGCTCAGAGTCCATCTCTGTCACATATGTCTTTGATAGAGGGTGATGCCACCCCCTCTTTAAGATGATGCCTGAAGAGAACTAAGCAGATTGACATATCATACAAAATATGGTGGTGAATAGGCATAGTATTGTGGCCATGACAGATCGTACAATATACAGTAGTGAATAGGCCTAGTAGTAGTATTGTGACTATGCACTAATAAAACCTGTTAAAAGGAGATTGGAAAGAGACAACGTGTCCTTTGGAAAGTGCTTGATGGAGATCTATTCTGTAAAGTGCACTTTCAAAACATGGAAAGAAGCAAACAGAAAGGAATTATTCCTAAAAGGCCGAAAACCAAGAAAAGGTTATTCTTACCTAGGTTTCATAAGTAATCAATACAGGAAAACCAAGCAAACAACCTCAGAGCTGAAGGAGGAACAATCTCCAGGTCTCAAAATTTCTTTGCTGATACTAATGAAGAATGAAGCCAACCCACTACTGAAAAGAAACTGAGGTCTATAATGGAATTTGCTTCATGGCTCATCACATTTACTATAAATCTATAAATTGTCACCGCTGAAGAATGTGGTTTTAGTCACTTCCAAATTATTTGTTTGCAGAAGAGCTAGATCTAGTAAATCCCTCCAGGTGTTTATCCAACGTGAGAGACCATGGGTAGGACTTCTGGGTTCTGTAGCCAAGGCCCTGGGATGGAATGGAAAAACCAGCTCAGCTTACTGACTGCGAATACAAGGACAGAGTCCAAGGAGAAAGGTCACCTGAAGTGAAATCACTGAGAAGCCAGGACAGAAATCAGAGGGCAGAGACATTTTTTTGTCTATCACCCTTCTCCCTGATTCCTGTGTCCTGTCAATCAACAGATATTTTCCTTCTCCCCTCAAGGGAGAGCTTGGCTCTCTCCATTGTTGTTATAGACACTCAAATACCCCTCCTAGATTCCCTCAGATCAGCTCTCCCTTCAGCAACTAGAGTGAGGCTTTCACACTAACGCCCATTCCTTTACATGGCCCTGCCCAAAACTTGTAACAGAACTCCGAGATCCTCAGTGGCCACACGGCTCCTTTCTGTTGCCATCAGCCTCACACGGATCGATCCCTCTGAGAGCCTTCCAAGAACTCCTCTCCTCCCTTCTCTCCTCTTGTTCTCTTTTCCTTTTTTATTAATTTGTCTTCCTTCCCCACTTTCTTCTGTTGTCTTCGTTGTTCTCGTTTTTTATTTGTTCTGTTGTACTTTTGAATAGGTTATCACTCAAGCCTACGCTAGAACTCACGATGTAACCCAGGCTGGCCTCAAACTCATGATGACTTTCCCGATTCAACTACTAATACTGGCATAAAAAGAAGGAACCTTTATGTCTGGCGCTTTGGAATATTTTCTTGTATCTTTTCAACCTAACTTATCCTCAAAATGTCCTTATTTAAGAATGTCATTCCCAATTATCCGGTGTTAAATTGGCTTTTCATTTAATTTCTTCATGCCATTTATCACAAATGCTTTCTCACAAAAATGTGAGTGTATGTGGATACATGCCTTTACAAATATTCTTAAGTGTCTGTTTTCTTAAATCTGTAAGTTCTAGGAGGGGAAAGGTAGAAATTATGGTTTGTTGATTTGGAGAGTTTTGTTTTTTGGCTTTGTGTGTGTGTGTGTTTATTTTTATTTTTTAGACAGAGTCTCTCTATGTAACTCTGGCTGGTCTAAAGCTGACTATATACACTGGGCTAAATTCAAGCTCACAGAGATCTGCCTGACTCTGCCTCCCAAGTGCTGGGATTAAAGGTGTGTACCCCATGCCCCATGTTAAGCTTAACAGTGTGTGTTTATCATCACAAATCCGGCCCCAGATGGAATATAAACTGACATGAAGGAACTCAATCAATGTTCATTGAACAATTAAGTACATGGTTGATAAAAGAGGAACAGGAAAGATATGAGAATAAATAGGCCATAACATTAGCCACAGGAAAGGAAGGATGGCATTCAACCAGCTGACAAGAAATTCGGGAATACTCAAAACCAGGTAGTTGCAACTCAAATAAGTTCTACACTTTAGTCACATGCTTGATCACACTGCTATCGTGGAGACCCCAAAAGAAGACTCAAGGGGCTAGAGAGATAACCCAGAGACTAATAGTACTAGCTGCTCTCTCAGAGGATGTGAGTTAGGTTCCTAGTATCTATGCTGCGAGGGTTGCTGTATCCCCTGCAGTAAATTCAGCTCCAGGGAACCTAACACCCTTGTGTGGCCACACGTGCACCATCAAATAGACAGCATGCACACAGAGACACATACACATAAATAAACATAGAAAGAAAGATCATAACATGCTTTTGTGCACATTCCGTGCATGTAGAAATGTGAACATAAAGAAGGTTGTTTATGGAGAAGAACAAAGAAGCTTCTGAGAAAGCTGGTAGCTGTGGACATATAGGAACAACAGGCTATTTTTGTCTGAACTTGTGAGTGCCAAACTACCAGTCTGTGTCTCGTTTCTCTTTGCCATGCACATTGTTGCTTATTTCCTTTTGCCCCTTTAAGGGATAGACTTGAAGTAATCAGACATAAATTCAGGCAATATTTGCAAAGCAAGAATTAGACCCACTGAGGGGGTAACAAAGATTGTCTTCCAAGAAAAACGTCAGTAAATGGCAGAGTCCTTTCCAGGATTCCCCCTATTGTCCTGTGTCCTACAAGCTATTAATTCCTCTGTTCCCATCACGGGAAAATGTTTGGTCTCAAGGGAAAGAAGCCAATTAAGCACTTGCTTAAGGGTGAAGCCAAAATAATTCAGGAATCTTAATGGAGGCACTCGCTGCTTTTCCTGAAATCTAATGAGGGTGTCACTGGAATGGAACTCAAATGATGCTACCAGTGTCAGGCATGGAATGGAAAGGCATGCTCCCTCACTCACTTCAGCAGGCTAAAGCTAGGGAGGACACTGCCATCGATGCTTTAGGGACAGACAAACAACATCCCAAAGTCAGGGGCAGGCTAGATAAACTGTGTGCACCTGAGCTACTGTATCCATGGACCACATCCAGAGTTAGTCTCCTATCTTCCACATAACGGGGTCTCACAAAGCGGAGGGGTTTGAAACCCATTTCTGTGTGATGGACTAGTCTCTACTGTGGGACTCACTATCTTCTGAGTTCTAGAAAGTCAAGCCCTGCCCAGGATCTGTGGGGGTCAGGATCCAAGTGGTAGGATATTGTTCAGACTGTGGCATAATAGAAAGCACTATAAACTTTTTTTTAAAAATGCTGTAATGAGATGGAAAGGAAAATTAAAAATTTAAGCCACTTAAAATGGAAATGTTGCCAGCATGCCTTGCAATTAAAAAGGAAAAAAATAAGAAGAGGGAGCTGAGTATTGAGAGATGAACTGCAAACCATAGAAAGACACCACTCAGGTTTCCTAAGTTCTGCTCCAAGCACAGCCTTGGAATAGCCATTCTCATTGCTACAAGAACACCATCCTCACCGGGGTTCATGACCCTCATAAGTTATCCTGAGCATAACTCTTGACAGACAAAAAATATTTCTATAAAGGCCTGCTGTGGTTAGTTTAATCCATTAGGTCTCATTCTGAAAGGGAGAAGAGCTGCTTGCATTAGAGACCAATGTTTCAGGGCAACTCTGTTTATCTCTTCCCATAGGCATAATCTCCCTTCTGTCACCAGAGTTGAAAACCCTGGGTGACAGGGTCACCTTCCCTGGCTGGTAGGGACATGTCTCACCAGCCCAGAGTCAGTAAATTATTCTTCGTTTCCAATCACCGTCATGCACATGGCACCTCACTTTCATATTCCGTAGAGTGGGTGTCCCCTGGGCCATTGTGCCCCAAATTGCTAACAGCAAGTGCTTCTACTTCTCCCCCCATCTGGTGGAGCAAATGCTTCAAATGATGGAGCCAATGGCCCTGACAGAAAGCCTTGCTTTCTTTACATTTATATCAAATTAAGTGGAGACTCTCAGCATAGCAGTTAAAAAGAATCTTTCTCTGCTCGTTCCTTTTCTCTATTTCACAACAGGAAAACTAGAACTTTGCCTCTGAGGTGAGTAGAAATTTCCACGAGGTTATTTAACCCCCCCAACATTAGGAAAGCGGTGTTTCCTGGCAAATATTACACCCCAATGTGATGAAAGAATTGTGAAGCCGAGCAGGACTGTGTGGGGACAAACATTTGTTATTGTGACTTTAAACAGATCAAAGGAATTTTTTTGGCGTCTCTAACCCAGGCAGCATGCAACTACTCACATATTTAATGTGTATAGAAACAGAAAAATGTCAGCTACACTGTGGTTTAGGTTTCAACCAGTTATACAATATCTAAATAACTTCAAAAAACTTCTATTCATTTAGAAATAAGCAAGTCAATGGAAATCTGAAATAGTAAAATTGAAGACTGTGTAGTATGGTTCTCTAATGCTTATTAATTAATTTAAGCCTTTGAGATAGAAAAGGGCTGGAAATACATTGAGCTGGCCATCAATTAAGTGAAAAAAAGAAAAGGTCAAAGATTTTGGAAAAATTTTATATTGTGCTTTATTAGGATTTTTTACTGGCTAATAGTAAGTGTATAGTATGCTTAAAGTATTTTGCATGTATTGATTTAAAGTTCAGATTTGTTATTTATCCAAGGTTATGAATGGGAAAACTAAGGCACAAAATGGGAGAGAATTTTCTAGACATCACACAACATATAGCTGAGCATAGTGTAACAGTGTGGTCTCTGTGCAAATCATTAAGGAGTTTGTGGGTCACTGGCTGTATAGAGCGCTTTAATTATGATTCTATTTTGTGTTATTTTGTTTTCATGTATGTGTGCATGTGTCTGTGTGAGTGTACAAAAGGCAGAAGGCAGTCTTGGCACTAGACTTACAGGCATTTGTCAGACCACTTGGAGTGACAGGCATGTGAGATATCCAATGGATGTACTGTGATCTGTACTCTGTCTTTAATGCAGATAAGCAAGTTTTCTTAACCACCCAGCTATCTGTCTGGTTTTGGTTTTATTTTTGAGTTAAGATTTCATGTATCCCAAGCTGGCCTCTGATTCCCTGGGTAGCAGAGGATATAGCCTTGGACTTCTGAAACTCTAGTCAGAAACTAGATAGAATCTCCCAGGCACTAATATGACATGGATGTATACTACCACAACCAGTTTATGCAATACTAGAAATCAAACCCAGGGCTTCAACCATGCTAGGATGCCATTCTATCTACTAGGGTATGCCGTAGAGATATGCAGTATGGAATTAAGCCTTGCTCCAAAAGAAATCTGAGTTCTGCCCTCCATCTGTGTCCATAGTAAATACCTTTGGGAGAGCTGGGCTGAGGGTGAGCTTTAACAAGCAGAACTAACCACTGAGGGTGCGGGCTTTGAGTCAGGAAAGAATTGGTGAGGGCGAGGGACTGACATCTACCACGTAAGGAACCTATCAAGCCTGTGTAATAGAGCCCCAATATAAACTCTGGACACCAGGACTTCACACATGACTTCCTGGTTCTCACGTGTCAATGATGGGTGAGCTATTCATTCTGACACCACAGGAGAAGTCTGTATTTGGTTCCTTCCTGGAGTCAGGCTTATAGGTCAGAACGTTGATTGGACCTAAGCCATGTGTGATGCGTCATCACAGAGCTTATGAAGGGAAAATACCCTCTGTGTCTGTATAATGGTTTACACTTGTATGCAGGAATTTTCCCCTTCGAAAATGGAGTTACAATTACTTATGTTTTTGACCCCACCAAGGTCTTCATGCATGCTAAGCCCGAACTCCACCACTGAGCACACTGCCTGATACTACCAGTAGCCTGACAGCAGGGTTTGGTTTGCTTTGCTTTTTCCAGAAAGATTTTTATCATCTATGCTTCCTAAGTGTAGCTTACATACACTGAATAATAGCTACAGACCCAGACATTTATTTATCCTAGAATCCAATCTCTCCTCCTGCTGCCAAAGGAGATTTTGTTTATTCTGCAGGTTGAATGTTGAAGCTCAGTCTTGCTGGCAGCTCAGAATTTTCTCCACACTTCACTGGCCTGTGTGTGGTCTTCCCTCCCACATGCTAGCACTTGCTGCTTCCTTTCACAGCTCTGGCTCCCTGGCCCGAGTCCTTCGCTGTCTATGGAGTCCCTTTTCAAAGACATGGTGGTGACAATGTCAGCTGCTCATCGGGGAATCTGGCTGAAACCCTGGATGAAACCCCGTCTGCAGTACTTTTGACAGTCAGGCATTTTCAGAGCGAAGGTTCCCAGGGTTGAGAAGGGGTGGCAGGGTGATGAGGAATGTTCTTCTGTATGTATGTTTGTCTTGTTGGTTGATGAATAAAACACCGATTGGCCAGGCAGGAAGTGACGTAGCATGGGAGATACTGCTGCTAGCTAACCATAGAGGTCTGTACAGACAGGCAGGAAGTGACGTAGCTGGGCAGAATCAGAATATAAGCAGGGACAAACAGGAAATCCCTCTTCTCTGTAGAGATATAGCAGGCGAAGGAGATGCAGGTCCGGCATTCCTGGTAAGCCAAGACCACATGGAAATACTTAGACTGGTAGAAATTTAAGACAGAGCTAGCCAATAAGCAACGCTAGTTAACTGGCCAACAGTTTCATAATTAATACAGAGTCTCTGCGTGTTATTTGGGGCTGATGCGACTCTAGGACCAGGCTGGCGAGAAAGTGCTGGTAACAGGAGGGAGGGTAGGGGAAAACAGCACACCAACGGCAACCTTCCATACAACGCATGCTCACCCAGAAGCTTAGAATATGATCGATCTCATTGGGTCAATTTGCAGGTTCATGTGAGGTCATTTTGGATTTGAGTGGGTCCTACATCCAACAAAAGTGTCCTTAAAGGAGAAAGGAAAGTACACACAGGGAGAAGCCACATAGATAGATAGATAGATAAATAGATAGATAGATAGATAGATAGATAGATAGATAGATAGAAATGAAGCAGATGCCTCTACCACCACCACTGAGTAAGGTGTCCTGCTCACCAGCAAAGCCAGGAAGATTCAAGGAAGGGCTCTTCCTGAGAGCCTGCAGAGAGATCCTTCCACCTCTGGAGAGCACACTGCCAATGTTTCCGGCTCCAGGTCCTGGAGTTTGTCACATCAGCCCTAGGAAACTAAGAGGAGTGACAGTCTGGCCAGCTCCACATCACTTAGGAGTGGCTCACAGTGTGAACTCTGCTGTGGTCACTTGCCTTTTCTTCCTAAGAAGGAAACATTTCAGAAAAGAGCAGAGTTCTTCCTCATTTTCACTTTTGTAGCCCATGGACTACAGTCAGAGTCTGAGATGGAAAACAGCAGCAGCAGCTGAGGTTGCTGATGGAGGAGAGGATAGAACAACCCATTGCAATCAAATCAGCAGGACACAGCTGGAGGCATGGCAGAGGTTAAGAAGAACTCACAGCGCCCATGTCAGGTTGCCCCCAACTGTCTGCAACTCCAGCGGAATCAGTGCCCCCTTCTGGCCACCATGAGTACCTGCACTTGTGAGCACATACCCATTCAGGCATACACAAACACACAATTCAAAATAAGTCTTGAAAATATAGTAGCAGAAAGGTCTACTCGACACTGGCTGACTGTGGGATAAAGTGTGACTAATGTTCTTGAGACTTCCACGGCCCCAAGACTATGTGGTTGTCTAACAGAGTTGTGAGGTTCCTTAGCTAGGAAGAATTATTTAGCAAGCAATGGCCTTAATACCAAAGGAAAAGAATAGGGGAAAACGGGAAGAGCCCTGTGAACCCCGAGTTCCTAGCAAGGACAGAACTCCTATGAATTGAATCTACATGTCATCAAGTGTGATGTGTAACACTGTGCCTGTGGCTGTTTATTTTGAAGCATAGAAACAGTATGTGAAATCAGACAACAGACCTTCCTTTTAAATGCAAAGTTCTGCTGCCTTGGCAGAGTACACTCGCTCATCACTAGTCACCCAGCATCAGAATCCCAGAAAGGGAAAAGGAAAGCGCTCAGGGTTACTTGTGCCCCTCCCAGCAGACATGCCGCCCCACCCTTACTTTACAAAGGCTTTCTGCAAGGCACAATCTAGGAAGCCTTGGTTTAGGAAGGCACAAGCTCTCCTAGCCTGGAAACTGTGCCCACAGCATGATGTCTTTACCTGCTCACCTTGCATGTACTCAACTCAAGGTTACAGGAGGAGTTAATTATAAAATATAATCTTTCAATCTTTAGATTGCTTATCAAGGCCCAGAGTCTTGAGGGGGGGAAAGGCCTCATTGGCAGTTTGTAATTTAGCTTGAACTCATTAGCAATGGGAAGGGAAACAAGGTCATTAAGAGTTAACCTAGGTGCTGGGCCCTCTTACAGTCTCTGTCCTGCTTAGTCCAAGACCTTTAGCCCTTGTTGAGTTCTGGCATTGCCCCACCGATATTCCCCTTTCACCTCAATCCCTCTACCCACAGCCTCTGGTAAGATGGACATTTGTTCTGCTCATATGCTCTTACAGTTTAACTAGTTCATGTCCATTTGTGTGCTCTCCCTAAAGTGTGGCTTAGCTTGAAGCCATCAGCATATTATTTCTTATAGCTATTTTTTCTTCTCTTTTTCTGTTCACTTACCAATAAGAACCTTAATAATACTGAGGGTGCACACCTTTACTCACAGCCCTCAGGAGGCGTAGGCAGTTTGAGGCCAGCATAGTTACCCAGCAACTCCAGGGCTACACACAGAGACTCTTCTTTCAAAACCAGAATATTAATGTTGATAAATCCGTCCCATGCAAACCAGAAGATTCTAGGAAAAAAAATCACATGGAAGAATCTTATGTGGTGTGTGTGTGTGTGTGTGTGTGTGTGTGTGTGTGTGTGCTAGAGGGGGGGGAGAGGGAGAAGGAGAGGGACAGGGACAGGGACACTGACAGGGTTTCACTATATAGTCCAGGCTGGTCTCACAGTACTAATCTTTCTGCCTTAGTTTTCTGAATGCTGGATTGTTAGCAGCTAGGGGAGGCAGGCCTCTTAGGGGCAAACTCTTATTGCTTTAATAAAATGCATTTTTAAGGAGGAAACTTCCTTTGGTTGCAGATAGATCTTTTTTGGAAAAGCTGCTAAACACCACAGGAATTATTGGTGTCTGCCATAATTTTGTCATAAATTAAGCATGCCTAGAAGTATTTTCTCTTCTATCTTTTCTCCTTGAACTACAATCTTTAATAGAATAATCGGCATTCTTAATTGTGCGTCCTTGGGAACATGCCTACCTCCAAAATACTTTCCCATATGGATAAGCAGAGCCTCTCCCAAAATAAAATCCTGAGGCTCTGTATATGCTCAGACCAAAACAATTTTCCAGGCTCCCCTAACAAGCATCAGGTGGTATACCTTCCTTCCTTTCATTTCTCGACTGTTCTTGTTTTGGGTTTGAACCCATGCATGTGCCATCACCTTTCTAAAAGGGACAATGTTTAGAAACGTGATTTAATTGTAATAAATTCCTGAGTGTAACTAATGTTTGAGAATAAAAACAGGCGAAAACAGGAGAAAAGCATGAAAGTAAACGCTAGAACAAAACCACCTCGTAGACAAATATGGCGAGTACAAATGAGCAATAATTCAAATGGAGGAAAAGGACGGGCTAGACAAAGGCTTCCCAATTCAGAGCAGAAGGGCTGGGAGTGGAATGGGAAGTCCCAACTGCAGGGAAGAGGTGAACTGTTCCTATACTCCATCCTCTTATGCTTGCTTTTCAAGTGTCTCATTGGGTACAGTTGTTTTTGTTTTACGGGGGTGGTTGTTGCTACTATTGTTCAAGACCATTATCTATATAGCTCAAGTTGCCTCAGACTCTCTAAGCCTGGAATTATAGGCATGCTAACTACCACACTTGGTTTACTTGGACACAGCTGTCAATTAAATAAGGACAGCCAGGCAAAACACCTGGCTGGGGCATCGCCAGCCTAGTAGGTAGACTGAGACCCCAGCCAGCTCCCTCGGACCTCTCAAATGCACCCGTGAGAAACAGCATATTTTTGGTGCTGTTCAAACCGTATTGAATTTCAGAACAAAACCCAATTTGCACAGAGTCCTAAGATTCTCAGGTCTAGATGCCACCGTAGGCCATTTAGCAGCCAGCAGTCCTGGGTGACTCATTCATCAGAGCTCTGAGAATTAGTTTAGAGGGTACAAATGAATGTCACTCTCTGAACTTCAGGAACACAGCTCACGAAATATGAATTGCTATGCTAATCCCGTACTGGGCTGTGCCTGGTGTGGGGCTGCAGTATTTGTCATGGTCCCAAGGGAGAAAGCAAAGGTATATCTAAAGCAGGGTGTTCAGAGAGAGCATTTGCATGGCGAATTCTATGGGGACACAAATGAGGAAACTGTGAAAGTGACCTTGAGTCCTGTGGCTCACACTCCTTCCCTGTCAGCTGGTAGCTGGGCCCACATTACTCTGTTCTGACCACTGTGGCTGACATTACTTTGTTCTGTTTAACAGAAAGCATTAACAACTTGGTTGTACTTTGAAATACACCAAGGCAGAAGAATAAACTCAGGACCAAAAGGGGAGTTCAGTGAATTTTTCCTGGAGTCTGTTTCTTTGCTTTTTGTTTCCCTTTTCAGTGCTATCTTAGCCCTGGCATTTTATCAAATAAACGTGAAAAAGAAGAATTAAAAAAAAAAAACAAAAAACTCCCAGAGCTGTTTCCATCCCTCTAAGGTTGTTAATTTTAATGCAATGCACTTTAGAAGCTATCTGCTGAAATGTTAAGGTTAAAGGTCACATCTCCAGAAGGACTGCACAGCCTTCCATCCTTAGGGTAAAGTTGGCAGGGGGGGGCTACTCTCACTCAAAGAGACAGTACCGTTTTATAGCACAGAAAATGGAGATGGAAACAAGCCAGGTAAATGGCTAAGGTCATTACACAGTAGGTGTTGAAGTACCATTCTTCTAATGCAGAGGTCAGAGAAGGCATGCAGAGAGCCGGAATACAGCTCCCTGTGAGGAACTGCATGCGCATTTCACCAAGCTCTGACCAACGGTGCACGATCCACACACGTAAGGAATAAGTTCTCACACTACCCAAAGCCGTCTCCAACAGCAGGGTGATTTGGCTGGCCTGGCCCAGATCATCATACCGACCTTAAATTGGACCCATGAATTTGTTTTGGTTCTGGTTTGAAAGTGGGAAAATGAGCTGGGTCCAGTTAAATGTTTAATGATCAAGTTTGTTCGAAGTGGCTCCTCTGGTTTGGCTTGTGCCCTGGGTGACAGCCTCTTCCCTGATCTTATGGGATAGAGATGAGTTGTCACACTGAGAATCTGCGAGCAGCTTGTGCAAAGTAAGCAGGCAGTCAGACTATTGTCATACTGAAGATACACCTGAGACAAGAACATCAGAGGAGCTGGTAATGGCTGTGGTTTCAGAGATCTCAGCCCCTGCTCACTTGAACCCATGGCTTTGAAGATGCACGCGACTGTCAGATGCGTATGCAGAAGTAAAGTGGTGGCTGCTGGGATGAGACAAGGATAAAGAAAGTCTCCTTTCCTCAGTCAGGTCCATCTCTGAAAGCCTCCAGTTCCCAGTAGAACCATTAGTTTGGACAAAATCTCTGCCTATGCCTTTAAGAGATAATTGTGATCCAAGCCGGAACAGTATTCAGTTTGTGAGGTGAGGGTGCAAATGAAGGTTGGCAGACAGGCTGGGGGTAACTATTGCAGGCATTGGCAGGTAGAAAGTGAGAGCTCAGCCTCCATGAGTCCCTGCTCACCGATGGGTCTGGGAATATTCAGGAGCAATGATAATGGTCCTGGTGTGAAAAGCGAGCCCATTTTCCAGCCAATACAGAGCCCAGATGCTAGAGTTTAGACAACAGAGGAAGATGATAGCATCTACCTAGTCAGGTTGACTTACAGAAGCTGATGTCAAAGATACTGTAATTAGAAAAGGAACAACCTCCAGAGCAATGCACATCAGATGTGGAGAAGGTTTTCAGAAGGCTGAGCACCTCCCATGGAAACATGAGCATCTCCAGATCTCGGGCACTAGATTGCCTTGAGCTCCTAGACAAAGCAAAGATAGCAGTCTACAAGCAGAATAGTCTCTGACATTTGGTCCACGTCAGTTCCATTGTGTCAGAATCAAAAGCAATTCTATGTAAGTACCTTTAAGAAAAATGGGGAAAGAAAACTTGACATCATCCAATCTGTTCTGCAGTTTAATTATCTTTCATTGTCAAAAGAGAAAGACACAAATTAGGACCCACTTGACAGTGAGTAGAATCTGGGTCTCTTGGTTCCTGACTGTCAAGTAGGTCCTATCAGGGCAGGTGTGGGTGGGGTTCATAGCAAAAATTCATGCACACGAATCCTCAAAGGTTTCCTCAAAGCAAAGACTTACTTTAATTAGTACCACACACCCTTCCCATGAGCCTGTAGCTCTGGCTGGCTCTCCAGGCTACACATAGCTGGTATGGGAGCCAGAACCTGGTGGCTCCAGGCAAAGCAACTGCTCTGAGCCAAGGATGCTCATGGTTGGAAGGCTTTGGTGCAGAAGTCTGCTCACTAGAGCCGTGATAAGTCAGGAAGCAAGCAAGCATTTCCTTGTAGTTAAAATGGAAAAATCTCATTCTGCTTTTCTTATGTACTCCACGATTCAGCATCCCAGTTTATGCACAGATCTGATGGGTCAGTTTTTGTAAACAGAAGAGTGGTTTATGCAAAAAAATTACACAAATAGCAGCTATAGCCCTTCATTGGGAGCTTCTATCAGCCTGTGTTCAGGCTGAATAAAAACCCAGATTCTTAACTGGATTCCAATCAGGCTCTCTGTACTCTGTTATAGGGAGCTAATTCATACTTCTGAGACATTTTTGGTTCTTTCTTTATTCATGATGTTGCTGTCCATAACAGTTGAAAACCAACCCAAGCTACAGAAGTGTTAGAGCACTCTCCCATAAGAACTTCTTTGAAAGGTTAGGGAGAAACTAGAATTTGGAAAAGAAAAGTTCTTTTGAAAACGATCCTTGGATGGGTTTGAACTACTAGATTTGACACAAGGAAAGCAATACAGTATCTTTGAATCTCTTGGAACTTCAGCTAAAAGCTCCTGGAAGATATGTGCAAGGTGACTCTCAATAGAGCACACACTATTTTTGGCCAAGGGTTTGCTTGTAAAGTCCCAACTCTCTTCCACCTAAGGAGATGAAAATCTACACCAGTGATTCTCAACCTGTGGGTAATCACCCATTGGCAACCCTGATTCATAACAGTAGCGAAATTACAGTCATGATGTAGCAATGAAGAACTATATTAAAGGGTCACTACACGAGGAAGGTTGAAAAACCACTGGTTTGGTCCATGAGTGAGCTAAGAGTCAGGCCTCTTCTGCCTTGGTCAGAGAGGGGCTTGGGAGTCTTCCTCCATACCTCCTTTTCTTAGCATCTCCATGAAGGTTTTTAGGGGAGGATATTCTTCCCAAGGAGGGGATTCTCAGGCCCAGCATAGAATGGAGTAAGAGAAGGGACATTGTGTGCAAGCATGCATGTATAATCATACACACAGAGAGAGGGGGAGGGAAGGAAGAACTGGTTATACACAGTCATCTCTTTCTCTTTCTACTAAGATGTGTTAGTCAATGCCTAAAACTGAAGATAGTTCTAAGTTCTATGAATGCTATGTATTCTCTACACATATATACATACAGTAAGAATTAATTTATAAAGGGACACAATACAAAATTAATTACAATAATAGAATAGGACCATCATAGTCATATGTAGCAACACAAGTATATAAAATGTATGAATTATTTACTCTGGATTTCCCATGTAATTTTTTTTAAACCACAGTTCATGTAGGTAATTGAATGTATGAGAAGTAAAGCTGGATAAGGGGAGGAGGCTACTGTATACTTAATAAAATGTGTGCTTGATAGAATGTTATGCTTTTACAAATTTTAAAATCATGTACAAATATCTTCATGTATTTTACAAAAAGACTGAGAACCAGAAGACAGCCCACACCAAAGAGCCTTAAACCTCTGCTGTGTTCCCTTGTCTCTCCACATCTGACTCTGTAGCCTGTGTCTTTAATCCACATCTGAGGCATACACAGAAATTTTTACAGAGGTGGAGAAGAGGTTGGGCTACCACTAGTTGAGAAATCCCAGAGGATGGCCTGACTTCTGAAGATAGTGAAGTCCTGAGCTGGCAAAGGAAGGTAAGTGTGTGTTACAACCAAAGGAAGAAGACACAAGAGGAGGGGAGATTTGCAATTGATGATCACATTGAAGAGGCCTGAAAGACAGTCAGGTAAGATACAATCCAGGAGGAACAGAGGGAGAGACTGAGACATGAAGAGGCTTTGAAGAATCAAAATAAAAGCCTTCGCTTCATTTAAAAACTTAAATATTGGGGCATGGAGAGGTGTTTCAGAGGTTAAAAGCATTGGCAACAGTCTAGAAGAGTGTCCACTTTCAATTCCCAGCACCCACATGGCAGCTCACAGCTGTCTGAAAGTCTGGTCCCAGGGTATCTAATGCCCTCTCTGGTCTGCCCAGGCACAGCACACACATCTGCAGACATACATGCAGGCAAAGCACCCACACACTTAAAACAAAACTACAGAAAAACTAAACGTAAATATTAATCTAATGATTGAATAACCAATTTGTCAAAGTCTATGGACACACTCAATGAATCACCTCAGAAGCCTTGAAGAAATGTATCACGACAGGTCAAACAACAGAGAAAGGGACATCCGAAGACAAAACAGATGGAGGAGGAGGAGGAGGAGGAGGAAGAGGAAGAGGAAGAGGAAGAGGAAGAAGAAGAAGAAGAAGAAGAAGAAGAAGAAGAAGAAGAAGAAGAAGAAGAAGAAGAAGCTTGAAAACAGACCCAGTGACTCAGACAAGTCCAAATGGAAAGGAGGACTGGGAGAAGCGTTAATAGTTAAATGAATAGTGAAGAACATGAGATAAAACACCTTCCTGCCTGAAGAAAGACTCCCACCAGCAGGTTATGAGGGCTTCTGGAGCGCCAGGTAGGGTAGAGGGAGACAAGACACAGCTCCTGGACAGAGCTCTGGAAAAGTTTATTTAATTTCCCCAAACTTAAGGTGACTGGTTGCCAAGATGAAATCCAAGAATTTTGTACTTCAGATCCAGGAAACTTGGTGAAAATTCACACTCCAGGGGTGGAGTCAAAGCCAGAGGTAAGTTTGAGCAAATTCGTAGTTTTAGGTGAAGGGCTGACAGAGAAGAAAGGTTTGCAAGTGTTGAAGGCCAGGAAGAGCTGCCACCTCACCAGTGTAATGTTCTTCCTCATGGAAATGCTGGCTCCCCCTCCACACACACACACACACACACACACACACACACACACACACACACACACACACACACACTGTAGAGCCGGCAGGAGGAGGATGCAGAGTACAACTGCTCTGAGCAATGTTGATCTATTTGGGGAAAACAGATGGGGACTGGTACAAACAGCTTCATAGCTTTTTAATTTTATTTTTTTAATGTTCCAACCTTGACTTTGAACTCTGGAAAGTAACAGAAAAACATATTATCTAACACAACCACTTTCGTCCTACCCTTTGCCTCACATCCTACAGGATACAAAGCCAGACAGGACTCTGAAACTCCAGTCTATCCCCAAAGAAGGAAGAAATTATCACACCTCTTTAAGAGTCACAGGCTCAACTGAAGTAAGGTTCTAACCAAAATGTGGGTATTTTAATATCTTCTGTATGCTCAGAGACCATCAGTATTTGGAAATAACCACTGCATCTAATCAATACATTGAACAAGGTATCATTTACCAATGAGTGCACCCATTTAAAACACCTGTGAAATGTTACCACACTTAAATGCAGAGCTCATTCGTCCCCTAGCCTTCCTAGCCCTTTGGCAGTCCACCTTCCTTTAGTCTCTAGGTCCAGACAATCACTGGGTATGCTGCTTTCTGTCACTACACATAAGCCAGCATTTTCCCTACAAAAAAAGAACACTCATACAGTATATGAACTTCCTGGGACTGGAATAAAAAATTGGAACACACTGCCAGGACATAAACCATACCACCATATTCTCTGGAGACTAGATGTCTCCACCGAGGCACAAGCAGACCCACACTCCCACTGAAGGTCCTAAAGAAGACTCCACTTTTGTCTTCTCCAACTTTCAATGGTTCTAGGTTTCCTGACTTGTGGCAATAGCATTCAGGTTTCTGCCATTGCCTTCACATTGAAGTGTGTCTGTGTCTTCTCTTATTAACTCACCAGACAACTTAGGGTCCATTGTAAACATGGGAGAATGTTGTCTTGGTACATTTTAATTTCATATTTATAAGAAGAGCCTAACTCTAAGTAAGGTCACAGGTGTAAGATGTTTGGCCTTGGATCTGGCTTTATATGGCTATTCCATCAAATTGGTCACTTTTCAGCTTGTAAACCAGGCACGCTTGTAATTCCAGAATGCTTAAGCTGGAGGCAGGAGGATCTGGAGTTCAAGGTTATTCTAAAGTATATCACAAGTTTGAGACACTCTGAGCTACATGAGACCCTGACTCCAAAAAAGGAAAAAAAAAATAAAATCTTAAAGTTGACTGTTACAAATCCCCCCACAATGGGTCACATGGGCACAAGCTTTCACTTGTGCATTCACAGTCTCCTCAGTAAGAAGCACACAAATGTACATGCCATTTTACAAAACCTCCAAGGAGTCTTCCAAGTCATTGTCTATATTCACCTTCCCAGCACATGGTTAAGGTTCTACCTACAATTTGTGATATTCACCTATAATCTCCATACTCTAGAAGCTGAGGCAGGAGGATCATGAGCCCAAAGGTTAGCCTGGGCTATCTAGTGAGTACTAGCCCAGTAGTGTTATTATTTTATAAGTTTTTCCTACATTGCTGTTTCAGTGTGTGCGTAAACAATTGTACCCAGTCACAGACTGTGCTTGCATTTTCCTGATGACAAATGATGATAGTCAGGAGATTCCAGTTATTAATATATTTTACTTTGTAAAGTATTTGTTTAAATACTTTGCTCACTCTAATCAGGCTGTTTGTTTTATTTTTAGAGGCAATAATTTTTGAGAGTAATTGCTTTCCTAACAACTATGAGCAAAGCTATTCCTAACTTGGCACTTCAGAAGATTGCTAAATATGAAACAAACTAGAACAGAAATTCTACCTTGAGCAGGTCTAATGGTATCATGAAGAGAAAAGGCTCACGCAGTTACCAGGAGAGCGAGTGCCTAGCAACTTCTCTGGTATTTGCCCTTCTATAGTCCAAAATAAATTATACAGATCCTGGGACCCCCCATTTATTTATGAGCAAAATGAAGGGATTGCACTAAAGTCACTAAGCTCCCTTCAAGTGTTGAAATGTAAACAATTTCTTCTTAATAATGCTTAAACTACTGACAGAGCCTTCAAATATGGCAAATTTCAAATTATTTTTAAAAAAATTCACTAGTGGTGTTCATGGAGTCGGATGAAAAACAGAGGGGAGAGATCAAAGAATTATCATTGCAGAATTGCAGATAACAATATCCTTAGAGGATCTTTGAAAGAATATCCCCTAACGAATAGTTCCGCATCGTTGCAAACATCAGGCTGGAGCTGCAGCATCTCTCAGAATCTGTGAATGCAGCTCTTAATGACACTGATTACACACCAAGTCACACCACATCCTAAATAATGTCCCAAGCAATAGCAGCAGCATCAGGAGAATAGATGGATATAAATGATAAATGCACGTTTGATATTTCTACTTCTATAAAAAGTTTCCTGTAGCAACAACCTCTCTGCATTCTTTCACTTTTGCTATCAACTCTTAAAACACTTTATTAAAGTATTCTCCCAAAAGGAAAAATGTTTGCACCCATGAATTCATAATTCAGCAAAGAAGTTAATCTTATCAAGTGTTGGCTGGGGCTATAAATACATGATTTTTCTAAAAGGGACAGAAAGTATACGTGAGATAGACCCATTTTCATTCCTATTGTCACACAGCTGGCAGCATCAATTGATACTGTGAGGATCAGGCTTGTATTTCTACTATGGGTGACAGTTCATACAAACTACACTGGACTCATTGAGCCTATAATTCTGATTTCAAGTCTATGTCACACTAAAGGCCACTTGGCCAACATCCCTCAGCTACCATTAGCCCAGACTATCATCAGCAGAACTAGCCAGTGGAAAATGCAAGATTAAATATAGATTAAGAGGAAGCAGATGATATAAAAGCTGTCATTCTGGATCAGTTTGTCAGAGATTCAGCCTCGATTGGTGACAGTATCAATGGGTATCACTTACCTCTTGCAGAATACTCAACCCCTGGGTTGGGAGTCTCCTGATCTCAAAGGCTGAATTTGGTCTTGGCCTTCATACTGGATAGGAAGCAGCATGGATACCAGACAGGACATCAGCTCCATGTTTACAGCAGAAGCTCTCATAGTCATGTGAAGATACTTCCCCATAAAGATGTGAGGCTTGTCTTTTCTGGCTCATTTCCAGGGTCAACATAAATCTGGAAGTGTAGTACCTTCAACTCTCTCTGACCCCACAATCCTTCCGTTTGTTCTAACATTAAATTATAAAATATGAAATACACAGGAACACAGGAGAAGTAAAGAGAGTTCAACACAAATAGTAATATCTTACTTTCCTGGTTTCATGAAGGTCTACCCTTCTATCCATCTTTCTATGCAGTCACATGTGTGCACATGCGGGTGTTGTCACATATGCATGTGTGTGTTGCAGAGTAAATTATAAACCTAATTCCATCACCTTCACATTTAACTCCTTCCCCTTTGTGGTGGTTTGAAAGAATATGGCCCCCAAAGGGAGGGGTACTATTAGGAGGTGTGGCCTTGTTGAAGGAGGTGTGGCCTTGTCGAAGGGGTGTGGCCTTGTTGAAGGGGGTGTGGCCTTATTGAAGGAAGTATATCATTGTGGGGTCCGGCTTTGAAATCTCTTTCACTCAAGCTTCCCTCCGTGAGACAGACAGTCTATTTCCTGCTGCAGTCTGATCAATATGTAGCCATCACCATGTCTGCCTATACTAAACCACACTCACTGCCTTGATTATAATGGACTGAACCTTTGAAACTGTAAGTGAGCCAGCCCAATTAAATGTTTCCTTTTTAAGATTTGCTGTAGTCATGGTGTTTCTTCACAGCAATAGAAACCCTAAGATACACTTTTTGTTGCATTTTTCTTTAAACAAGGTCATTCCCCTCCAGAAATAATTTTGAAATGAATTAACATAATATCCCTTAGGAAGAAAGTCCATCTAAAGCAATGCAAATCTGTAGGTTCATTACACGTTTTCTTTCTTTTCATTTAGAAGGGCTGAATTTCCCTACATGGGCATTTAATTTCATTTTCTAAAACCTAGACAGCTGAATGACCTTCAAAAGGAAAGAGTCTCCAGTCTGCCCTTGGTATTAAAGATCTATTTATGGAGCTAGGACATTCCTTGTCAAATATAGCATTCTGATTTTCTCTTTATTTTATTTGTCCCTTTCTTGGATACTCTCCATAGCACTTCATCTCCAGATTCAGTGTTGACATGGACCTAGAGTGTTACAAAGACGTTGGAAGGTTACCTAGGAATTCTACTTGAAGGTGCTGACTTGAAGGAAATGTGTTTCTGTCCCCTCCTGGAACACTGCAATGGACTTGGCTGTTTTACTCTTTTGTTCCTTGGCTCTTTGTTCTTTTGGGAGACCCACCACCTAGCTCCCAAATAAATGATGCATGGAGTCTTATTCTTACTTATGAGTGCTCGGCTTTAGCTTGCCTTGTTTCCAGCCAGCTTTTCTTAAATTACCCCATCTGTCTTTTACCTCTGGGCTAATTGTTTTCTATTTCTGTGTATCGCTCTCTCTTACTCTGTTGCTGGCTGTATTGCTGGTTGGCTCACCCTTGATGTGCTTCTCTCCTTCTTTTCTTACTCCTTCTTGATCTCCCTTCTTCCCCGATATTTCCTCCTATATATTCTGTCTGCCTGCCAGCCCTGACTATCCTTTCTCCTA
This sequence comes from Phodopus roborovskii, assembly GCF_943737965.1. Lineage (NCBI taxonomy): Eukaryota > Metazoa > Chordata > Mammalia > Rodentia > Cricetidae > Phodopus > Phodopus roborovskii. Next base: position 5,273,150 of record NW_026126583.1, on the reverse strand, counting down.
CCTCGCTATTGGCCATTCGGTTCTTTATTAGACCAAGCATGTGTTTTTAGACAGGCACAGTAACATAGTTTCACAGAGTTAAACAAATGCAACATAAAAGAATGCAACACATCTTTACATCATTAAAATGAATGTTCCATAGCATAAACAAATGTAACACACCTTAAATAACACTTCTACAACATTCCAATGTAAAACTAAAGACATTTAAAAAGGTGAATGAAGAGGAGAGAGTAGGAAGAGGGCTGGAAGCTGACAATAGGTAGTAATACATTTGGGAGAACTAGACATGGACAGGAATGACTCTTAACAAATAAGCATGGGACTGATGTAACCAGCCAAGGTATGAGTTCAGCAAAGCTGTCTGCTTTCACAGGGAGGCAGCAGCAGGAAGCAAGTCCTGAAAGCCCAGGAAAGATTCAGAACATGGGAGCTCTTTGATTACCATTGTGTCACTGAGACAAAATGTCAAACAAAAGCAAATGGGAATTTCAGTTTGCCTCCCAGCTTCAGAGCATTTCAGTCCATGGTGATGGGAATGCGTACACATATGCTCACATACTACACTCACACTCATGCACACATAAATAATAAATATTTTCTTTTAAAAAAGTATCTATCACTGGTACACTCAGTTAAGAGCCAAGAGGGATCTGATCTCCAATCTCAGGAAACAGAAGCGTGAACATTGAGACGTCAAGGCCAGCTTGGGTAAGAGGGTGAGGCCATGTCTCAAAAAAAGAAGTCATACTTGCATACATAGTACATATGCTGTGCTGTGCTGTGCTATTCATATGTGTAGTCACATAGGTAAAAGAAAAGAGCATGCCTGAATTAAAAGAAAAAGGAAACCCAGCCAAATAAAAAGATAATCATGACATATATGTATATATAAATATGAAATGTATAACATAATGGAAGCACTAAAATGCCAGACAAAAATATCAGAAGTATGACAAAACCAATAGGCAATAGAGGAAAGTAGATTAAAAACAAAAATTCTACATAGAAAAATCTCAACTAGTTCCAGGGTGCAAGGCAGCCCTGGCTTTCTGCTCCAACACCATAAAACAGAAGGAAAGGGTTCCACGAAGAGAAGCCATGGAAAGAAAAAGAAAATCATCAAAACAGTAGCACAGAACTCCTCTGTGTTTTAGTGCTATGGTCTCAAGATTCAGAGGACACCAATGTCCAAGGCAATCCATGAAAACCACACTGTACTTATATATGAAGTGTCCCCACATGCCCCAAGGTTGAGGCCTTTATAACGCGTATGGCATGGCTAAAGCAAATAGGTCACTGAGGGTGAGTCTGGGAAAAATGTTCCTTACCTGAGCCTTTTCATGTCATGTTACTCCTTCTGCTTCTGGTCCACCATGAAGTTTTCTGCTTTTCCTGACTGTATTCTTCCTGCCGTGCCACGATGCTCCATCTCAGCATGAGCATATCTACAGTGGGACCCAAACCAAGGACAGCATCAGGAACTGTCAGTACCCTGGAGATGGAGAAGTGGCAGCTGAGGACACAAGGACTGAGCAAAGGCCAATAGGAAGGAAATCGGAACAGTGCCAGGCTTCTCACAGCACTGCTGGGTACCACAAGAAAAGACAGCAGTGATGATGATAACAAACCTGATGTTAGCATAGGTTTCTACATGCAGACACAGGGCCAAATGCATAGTAAGTGAGTCCTAGGGAGAAAGCTGTGCAATTCTTCAAAAATAAAGAATCTCAAGGAGGCAATGACAGAGCAGCAAACCAGGACCAGGCCACCCCTAACAAAGTGACAATGACATGTTATTGAGTGGGTCCTGCACCCATGACTCTGGCCTTCCAGTCAATCGCCAATCCCATGTCAAAGAATTGCAAACCAGTGACGATGAGTGTTGCCAACCTGACACAATCTGGAATCCCCTGGGAGATGGGGATTATCTTGATGGAGAAAGGCTTGTTCACTGTGGCTGACACCACAGCGATCCCAGACTACATTAGCTGCAAAAGGGAACATAGCAGACTCGTGCATTCACCTGTCTCTGCTTCCGGATTGCAAAGGTAATGTGTCCAGTTGCTTCACGTCCCTGCTGCCCTGACTTCCTTCCATGATGGACTAAATTATGAGCTGTGATAAACCCTTTTTACCTCTTGTCGGGAAAAGAAACTGAGGTACTTCCCATGCACCTTGGCTTGGGTGATAATGTCCCAGCAAAATAAGGGAATAAGTCAAGAAACAGGTAAACAGGATTTGAGAAACAGAAGGCAAGTCTTGTGGGCAGATAGTGCAGGAGAAAAAAAAAAATGTGCACAAACTAAAGCATAACCAATCCCAAGTGAGCCAGGAGGAAGTTCAAATCAGAGACTGTGGGGAGGAAGGAGGAGTGTGTAACTCTACCAATCACAGAATACTTCACGCCTCTCAGAAATGAAGACCAGGTTCATTTGAGGATAACCCTCCAAGCAAGGATGAATCCAGTCCCCACTGCCCTGACTTCTCCTGTAAGCTAATTCATTCAAGTGATGGACAAGGATGAACTCTCTCCTCATGCAATCATCTGGCCAGGTAAATGGAGGCTTTCCCTCAACATGCACATCAGAGGCGTTTCAGAGGGATGTTTCAATACTTCTCTGTAAATAACGCTAGTTAAAAGTGGTGCTCTCTAAGTGTCAATCATGTAGTCCAAAGCAGACATTTACTGAATGTGGGGAACAACATGCATCTTAACTGTGTCTGGCATGGGTTTTTAAAAACTCACTCCTAGGTATCCAAGTGTTTAGAGCAATAGGAGGTAGTTTCACAAATGTCATTTGGACAAGTGTTTCCACCCCGGAGTAGAGATATGCTGATGGCTCTCGAGGGCCTGACCTATTTCTATTTCTCTTTTTGTTTGGTTTTGTGTGTGTGTGTGTGTGTGTGTGTGTGTGTGTGTGTGTGTGTGTGTTCAAGGCAGAGTTTCTCTGTGTAACAGCCCTAGCTATCCTGGAACTCGCTCTGTAGACCAGAGAGACTTCAAACACACAGAGATCTGCCTGCCTCTATCTCTTGAATGCTGGAATTAAAGGTGTGTGCCACCATATCCCGGCTCTGACCTATTTTTTTTTAAGTAGTAATACATTTATTTTATTTATTCATTTTTTGAGCAGGGTCTCTCACCATGTGGCCCTAGCTGTCCTGGAACTCATTCTGTAGTACAGACTGGCCTTGCACTCATGAAGATCTATCTGACTGCCTCTGCTTTCCAGCAATGTAATTATTTTACTTTTATATGTGTGAGTATTTTGCCTGCCTGGTGCCCACAGAAGTTAAAAGAGGGCATCTGTCATTTGAGTGAGATGTTCCCTATCGTCTCGGACATCGGAATACTTGGTTCCCAGTTGGTGCTGTCTGGGGAGGCTTGGGAGGTATGGCCTTGCAGGAGGAAGGGCTGCTGGTGGGATTTCAGGGTTCAAAGACTTCCACCATTCTAGTCCACTCTCGGCTTCCAGTTGGAGGTTCTTGGTTTTCTGCCCTGGCTACATTCCTCTGCCCTGTCATCATGGACTCATCCTCCTGGAACTGTGAGTCCAAATACACTTCTTCTCCTCTAAGTTGCTGTGGTCATTGTGTTTTATCGTCAGTTGTGGTGGTGCATGACAGTAGGGTTTGCTGAAGGAGGTAGGGGCAGGAGGGTCATGAGTTCAAGGCCAGACAGGGCTACACAGTGTTTACACAGTGGGAGCTTTTAGAGGAATCGGATCACATTAAACTGGCATCGCAGACAGTTCAAGGCCAGACAGGGCTACACAGTGTTTTATCACAGCAATGGGAAAGTAACTTTTAGAGGAATCGGATCACATTAAACTGGCATCGCAGACAGTTGTGAACTGCCATGTGGGTCACAGGAACAGAGCACAGGGTCCACCCCTGCCTGGCCTGTTTCAGCTAGGGACTAAGGACACCAATCTGAACCAAAGCATTGAGGTCGGACAGCGCCGTGATCATGGTCTGCACTAAACTGACTGCAGTAGTTTTACTTTGCCACTGCCATAAAGAGTGAGGTGCCACAGCAGCCAGCAAACGTCCACCCCACGTTTCCCTCAGTCAGCTGTCCCTTGTCCTGCCTGTGGTTTCTCTCTGCCTGGAGAAGCTTGCCCTGAAGTGTGTGAAAACATAGCAGTGCTCCTGCATTGAGGGGACAGAGGGGACAGGAGAGCAGCAGTTACAGGCTAAAGAGAGACTTTCTTTCTTTTCTTTTTGCCTCAAATTGGGAGGCAGGTGGGGGTGCTAAAATGTGAAATCATGTTGCAATTTCAAGCCCCGGTGGCCTACTTAGCTTGAGTGGTTTAATTTACTGTGGTGGTATCCTAGTTTATCATCCGTAGAAAAGGTAATTTTAAAAATCTTTAACCTTGTCGGCATGGGGGCCACTTCAGGCTGGAAGGGTTCTCTCTGCTGTCACCTCTGATTTTCAGGGGTCTTTCTCTCCTTGAGGTGTTGACCTTGCAGGTCCCCAGTAGTTACTGAAGTAGGTTTTCTTCCTAGTGCAATTCTTCTGTCCTTTGACTCTTTCATCTGTCTTTCTACTTGTGAATCTCATCATATTTCTCAGCAAACGCGTTTCATGGTTTCGGTAGTAGCACAGAACATTTCGTATGTGCCCAACAACGCCCTAGGCACTTAGAGGGTCTCATCGGATTCAGCAACCTCAGTCACAATGTTGACTCTTCAAACTAACCAGAGACAGGATCTCAGCACAGGGCAGGCTGCACACCCAAAGACACCCTCTCATTTGATATGTGCATGTTTCTAGAAGTTACGTTTAGTTTTGTATTGTATTATTTGTTAGTGTAAGGGAGCAGCCCTGTGCTGTGACACACACACACACACACACACACACACACGTGAAAGTCAGAGGACAACTTGTCCGCTCTTGAACTCGGGTTGTAGGCTTGGAGGCAGTTGCCTTTACACATTAAGCAGGTCTTGTCAGTCCTGTTTCTAAATTTCTGATCTTTACAAAAATATGAACCTGTGTTGAAAATATTTTACACTCACTATATCTTTTGTCTGTAATTTTCAACCAGCTCCCAGGACTCTAGCTGAGTTACTGAACACCAACAGAGAAGGTTGTCACTAGACCTGACCACACAGACTCCCTCATCTCAGACTTCCAGAACTCCAGCAAAGAGCAATTAACTTGTCTAACCCACTCAGCGTATGTATTTCTTTATGGCAACCCCAGTCGACTAGCACATCAACCAGGAACATATGTTTCAGATACTATTTGACTGATTTAAATTATTCAGGATAATGACTCTTTAAAAACTGTTTACACATTTTGTGAATGTGTGTACTACATGCTAAGCATGTGACGTTTGCACACCTCTACTGACCCTCCCAACCTTCCATTTCTCCCTCTTTCCTCTTAGACAACTCTACTTCTACTTTTATGATTGATATATATATATATATATATATATATATATATATATATGTGTGTGTGTGTGTGTACTGACACACTCAGGAACGCACTGCACACACACACACATGCACACACACACACACACACACACACACACACATATTCACACAGGATTTTATGTAGCTATATAAAATCTAGAAACCCCAAATGAAAGAAAACATAAAGTTGCCTTTCCGGGCCTGATCGTTTCACTTAGAATTATTTCATTCACATCTAATTCCTTGTAAATGTCATCCCTTCCTTCTTTGTGGTTGAAGAGATTTACATATGTACAAATGAGTAGCCTAGGATTTCCTGATGGCCAAGAGCTAAATCATACATGCAAAGGTTTCAGATAGTATAAGTAGAGAGTAACTGACTTGTGAACGGCCAAGTTTGGGGTTTGGGGTTCAGAAACGATCACTTTGGAGTTTTCTCAGTCTCACATGAATTCCAAACAGCCCAAAGAGTGAAATTTGCTATATACAGGTGTATCCACAGACACTTAGAATCAAATATATATAGTTGGTTTGACACAGGATTTCTCTATGTAGCCCAGGCTGGCCTGAAACTCACTAGGAAGACCAGGCTGGCCTCAATCTGCCAGACTCTACCTCCCAGGTATTAGGACTAAAGGCATGCATCACTATACTTGACAAAGATAATTCTTTTAAATGTGCTTTGCTATAAGTTATTAGTAGTGTTTTTTCTTTTGATTTTCAAAACAAATTAAACTTTTTAAACTTTTAGCTAATTCTTTTAGAATAAGTATAGATTCATAAGTTCTTTACAAAGATAACACAGAGTATCATGGAAATACTTAGGTTAATAGAAATGAGTTAATATTTAAGACAGAGCTAGCCAATAAGAAGTGCTAGTAAAGGCTAACAGCTTTATATGTAATACATATAAGTTTTATTTGGGGCTGGCACGGCAGGGGACCAGGCTGGCAGAAAAAACCTACTCATAACAAAATGGCACCCAATGTGGGGCTTGAACCCATGACCCTGAGATTAAGAACCTGTATCCCATGAACCTATCAACCTGTTTCTTCATTGGCTATATTTTCCCCCCAGTGTCTCACACATGCCAAATTGGCCTCAAAGTTGGTAGGTAGCCAAGATGACCTTGAACTTCTGATCTTTCTGTCTCTGCATCCTCAATGTTGAGAATATGATGCCTGGTTTATGCAGTGCTGGGGATTGAACCCAGGGCCTTGTACATGCTATGCAAGCACTCTGCAGTTGAGCCACTATATCTTATATAAGTACAACACTATATTGATATCAGAAGCCTCGAGCTCTACGGCATCTAATTATAGACATAAGTTCACTTCACCACCACCACCACAGTCAAGAAGCAGGCCTATCCCACTGCTGCAAGAATTCCTTTATAGTGACATACATCACACTGGCAACTTCTAGTTTGTTCTCAATCTTTATACTTTTTCTGTTTCAAAACCACCATGTAAATGTAACTATGTAGCATGTGGCCTTTGTGGTTGGACCTTTCCCACAGAGCTTAATGCCCTGGGGATCCATCCAGTTCCAGCTCGTGAGTTTTTTATTGCACGGTATGAGATTATCACAAATGTAATAACTTACGGCAACTCAAATTTATTATCCTACACTTTAAGGGTCAGAGATCTAAAATGTGTTCATTAGGCTAAAATCTAGGTATTAGCTGACTTCTGGAAACAAATCCACAGCCTCACCTTGCTCCAGCTTATGAGCATATCTAGGTCTATGGTCCTATATCAGGTCCTTGGCTCCAAGATCGCATTTGTCTCCATGTGCTCTCTCCACGAGATCACACTGGGCCAGGAAGGTAAGGCAGGCCTAACTTCCCATCTCAAATTCTTTATTGTAACAGCACCTGTAAAGTTCCTTTGCCACAAAGATGACAAAGCTGTAGGTCGGAGGAAGCAGAACCTGAATTCCTTTGTGGGGGAATGAAGAGGGAACGCGGGGGTTGGGGAGGAGCCATCTTGCTCATCAAATTGAGTGTATTAGCAATCTATTCATTTTTCCTCTTACCTTCTTTGTTTTTCCTCTTTTTAGTTTTGAGAAAGGTCTCGGGTAACCTAGGAAATCCTCAAACTCACTTTGCAGCCAAAGATGACCTTGGATTGCACCTTACAGCATCCAAGTGCTGGGACCACAGGTATGTACCACCAGCATAGGTCATGTGATACAGGAGATCAAACCTAGGGCCTTGTGAAACCTAGGCAAGTACTTACCACTGTAGCTTCCTCTGCAAATTAGTGTGGTTGCTTTTCTTTCGGAGTAATGTCACAGAACATATGAAGCACAATTATTTCTTGTTGCTACGCGTTTTTGAGACATGGTCTCATCTAGCTCATTCTGGCTGCAAACTAAAAATGTACGCTAGGATGATGCTGAACTCATGATCCTCCTGCTTCCAATCAATCCCCCAACTATTGGAATATTTAGCACAGTTTTCTGAGCCATTCTGTTAATGGAATTTTCTAGTTTGGAGCTCTTACAAATAAAATTGCTATGACTAGTTTACAGGGGCTTTGTGTGTACCGGACCCTCGTTTTCCTGGGGCCAATGCCCATTAACAGTATTATAAATGTAGGGTTAGACTTTTAACCTAGCTATTTTCCATATTGATTGATTTTATATTCCCATCATCAATGTGCGTGGAATCCAGCTCCTCTGAACCCGACTTAGAATTGCTATTATTAGTAGTTTTTATTTTACTCTTCTATTAGATATGTAGTTATACTCCATCATTTTCTTAATTCATATTTCCTGGCTGGCTAGTGAAGCTGAACATCTCTATTTGTTATAGTAATGATAATTTTATTAATGTATTTATGTGGATCAGGTCTCTTGATGTGGCCCTGACTGTCCTGAGACTCTCTGTGTGGACCACGTTGGCCTCTAATTCATAGGCATCCATCTACCTCTGCCTCTAGGGCTGTGAACATTTTTTTTTCATGTACTCATTTGCCATCTATTTATCTCCTTAGGTGGAATGACCTTTTTGTGCTTATTGCTTACTTTCTACTTGAATTGTTTGTTTTATTACTGAGTTATTTATAAAAGTCCATCATCATCTATCCAGTTTGCCAACCTTTTCTTTCAAACTGTAGCTTGTCATTTTATCCACTCCATGGGATCTGTCCCAGAGCACTAGACTTTCAGAGTCAGTGAAAGGTCATGCACCGATTTTTTTTTTTTTCCTTTCAGCACAGGGTCCCCTTATGTTGCTCAAGCTGCTTCCTGCTCTCCATCCTTCAGCCCCAGCTTCCTAAATAGCAGGACCACAGATGTTAATACAATGCCTGGCTTCTGTTTCTTTTCTTTTGTGAATGGTGAAGTTGGTGCAACATCTAGGAGATTTTAACATAATTGCAGTTATTGAAGACTTCCTCTTGTTTTCTTCAGAAGCCTTTTAGGCCCTACAGTAAATTTACAACCCATTCTGAGCTAACTTTAGTGTGCCGTATAGGATTAAGTTTTCGTGGAGGTATTTACCTTTGTTTATTGCTTTTTGCTTCTTTTCTTTTTTTAGCTTATAGGTACCTAAGTGCTCCAGAACCTCCTTGTTGGGAAGCTATCCTTCACTGCCCTTTTCACATCTGAAAAAGTAACTGGCATTCTGGGTTGTCTGTTGTGTTTTGCTTATCTGCGTGGCTAGTTCCCTTCCACTCACATGCTATTTGATTATTGCAGATGTGAACAATAAATGTTAAATAGAGTGCTGTGAAGTCTCCCGTCGTACTCTTCTTTAACAAGATCATTTCAGACAGATTAGTTTTTATGTGATTTTTCTTTCCATATAAATATTAGAATAATTTCGTCTACATTTCTTCAAAGCATGTTTAAATTTTGCAACATTAAAACTGCCTAGGGCAGGAAAGGATGTTGAGTGGCTATGACTGACCACTTGTTCTTGTGGAGGATCTAGGTTTGGGTCTCAGCATCCACATGGTGGTCCCAGGGCGTCCAATGCCTGTGATGCATAGACATACTTGCAAGAAAAAACAAAATAATAATTTTTAAAAACCCAGAAAATAATAAAAATATAAAACCAGCCTAAATTTGTATCTAAATTTTCTTTTACACAACAGTTTTCCAAACATATTTATCAAGAGCTCTTTATATTTTGGTTTCCTTGAAAAAGATGAAAAGTAGACAGAATCATAATTCTTCACACACAAGATCCTATACTTCCAAGAGGTTTGTCGATGCTTCCAGGGACACACAGTCACCAAAACCAGTAAATCCCAACACTCAGCAACAAAGCAGTGCATGGCAGAAAGCTTCAAGGGACATTTAGGAATCTGGAGAACAAATTAGGTGTCAACAAGCACCCCTGGCCAACATTATAACTTCAGTTACAGTTACCTGTAAAGATCAGAAAAATCAAATTTCTGATCATTGCCTCCCAAGACCAAAAGGACAAAGTTTACATTTGTTTCATTTGGGCAGAAAATCGCTCTACAAGGAAGAGCCCATCTGAGGTTAAACGAGTCACAGGATCTCCTTAGATTCCCCATCTCCTCCCAGCAGCCATTTGGGGACCAGCTATTCCTCCACCTCCGTTTGTGGACTGTAACTCTAAACAGATCTGAGACCAGAAAAAGGACTCTTTTACCCCATAGCAGAGATCTCCATTGCCTGATTGTCATTGATACTCGCTGATCAAAAAAATAAAATAAAGATCATGTCTCTTTTGTTCTTTTTCCTTGCCAGAGTACTTTTCCCAACATTTACCATGTTGAGACAATAGAGGCTATACTTTAAAGCTCCACTAATCCCCGATTTTTCTCCAAGAAGTAAGAAAAATGGGTTCCTTTAGGTTAGCCAAGTTCACTTTGTTTATCTCTCCTGCCCATTAAAGGGTGCCACATGGTCAGTGAAGTCCCTGTTTAATCTCAACATCATCTGTATGTGACCAGAGAAGAGAGTTTCTAATACCCCCTCTTCTCCTAATCCATTATCCGTGATAATCCATCCCTTCTCCAGGGTACTTAATCATCAAAGCAACCATAAACCTCTTTTTGAAGTTCAAATGGTTCTTTAATCCATTTACTAACAGAATCCTGAGCTATAGAGAATTAATCAGAGTGTAAATGGGCCACTATCCCAAGTTTCTGCTTGGATCCCATTTAGCAGGTAATAGGCCAGTGCAGCTTCTGGGCTAGGTGGCTCAAAACATGGACCAAATCACCTGGGTCCCTTGTTTTATCTTGTGTTCTTCCTTCTGACTTAGCTTTGCTGCCTGCTTTGCTTGCCTGGATTCCCAGAAACCTATTGATGAATTAAAGAAATTCAGCCAGCCTGAGAGCTAATTAGACTTAAACTTTCCAGCGAGGATGCCATTAATTCTGATCTCCTCTCCTATATCGGGTTAGCTGAAGCCATTTGGGGAGATCACCCTAGGCCTTTGAACTCTCATAGAAGTAAAAAAGCAGCAGTTTTCATTATGCCTAAGCACCAGGTTCCTGGCTGAGTTCCCCCTCTGTCCTTATTCATGTCCTCTTTCCTCATTACTGAGGGACTGTATCAAATTATCTCAAAACGGCCACAGATATAAGTAGTCACCGCGAAGTCTCTTAACCTCAAGAAAACTTCAAGGTTGTTGTTCTAGCTCTCTCTACATATTTTAGCTACCCAGTTAAGAGAAAATGGAATCATTTCCGAACCATTCAATGAAAGGAAGTTAGGCTCCATACTAAATAGATACGTTACATTGGCCTTATCTTTTATAAGGATTTCTTTTTGCCAGAGGAGTCAGATTAAACTTGGACATAGAAAAACTCCTGACTCTGATCACAAGAGGTTTTTTAAAATTATTCATGGGACAGTAAATGTTCTCTAGCTAAAGGAGATAGGAAAAGCCTTTTTCTAAACAACAGTCCATGGGCTAAGGCTGTAGTATAGAGCCTGCCTCACACAGGGCAAACCCTGGCATTTGATGTTTAGCACCAAGCGATTACACATTAGCACATTAAATTCCATCGCAGGAGACTCTTTGCTTCTTCCTTTTATACCTCTAAAATCCTGGGATTAAAGGTGTAGGATCCCAAGTGCTGAGATCTCTTTTGTGTGAGCTGTTTCTCCTTTAGACTGGATCAGTTTTGTGTAGCTCAGTGTGGCCTTGAATTAACAGAGATACGTTTGCCCATCTCCTGAGTTCCAGGATCAAAGGTGTGTATCACCACCACCTAGCTTCTATACCTGACTAGTGTGGCTGGCTTTGCATTCTGATACTCCAGGCAATCTTTAGTAGTAAATAATAAAAAATGTTATCACCACATGCTCCGCCACACCTGCTACGTTTTCTTTCTCATTGTTCAGAGGCAGGGCCTCAAACTCATAGCAGTCCCCCTGCCTCAGCCTCATGCACCAGCATGTTTGACACCTATAATATGAATTATAGGTGCATGTGTGTTCATTTGAGATTCTTGAAAGATCAGTCAGGTACCCGAAGACAAGGAAAAATAAAATAAACCCATAAATCTAAGAAGAAGAAACAAAGGGCATGTTGATGCAAGCCTGAGCAGTGTCAGCAGTGGGTGCTTAGGTGGGTGTCTCCGCGGGCTGGACGAGGCCGACTGCCAGGAATGGTGCCTGTGTGACCCAAGGTGCAAGCAGGGCATGGGGAAAGAAGGGATTTTACTAGGAGCCTGGGGAGGAGGAACATATCAAAGAGTTGCATTTTACACATTGTAAAACAATGGTTCATTTGGATCAAGCAGAACTTCCAGGCACTTCATCTGCTTCCTCGGTTTTCTGGAAGAAAGGCTGCAGAATAAAGAGACTGTTGGAATAGGGGTAGTGTGCCTGCTGTGACCTTCCTCTGTGCAGTGGCATTTGGATAGGGGCACTGGGGGGGTAATTGAGGTCATAATGATGGGGTGCTCTGGTGGTCTTGGCACCCTTACAGGAAGTGGTCAGAGGCACTCGCTCACTCTGTGATAGTTTTCTTTCTGGTAAAAATGCAAATGCGAGAGAAGATATTCAAGGGAAGAGTGTTGGTGCCACTTCCGGTTGCAGAGCTTTCAGTCCATGGCTACTCGGCTCTGCTCTTTCTGGGGCCAGGGTGGAGCAGGAACCGTGAAGAGGAGCATGAAGCAGAACAACCTGTTCACCTCATGAGCGCAGCAAGCATGAACAGTGAGGGGTACTGGGTGTGTTTCCAGGGACACTCCTGAACTCTCTACATCTCGTAGGGTTTCTAAAAACCCCAATAATGTAATCAGCTTGTGAATGCATTTGTAGATTAAGCCATTGATGAAATCAGAGTCTCTGTGATCCAGTCATCTCCTAATGACCAGATCCAGCAGATGGGGACAAAGCTTTCAATGCTTGAGTTTCTGGGGACACATCTCATTCACAGACCATTAGTACTCACTCTGTCTTCCACCTTCCCCCCATTCTTTCCTTCCTTCACCCCACAAACAGTAATAATACAGCCACATGCAACTCAAGAGTGTCCTTACAGAGAAATGGAATAATCCAGTACCTCGATTTTGGATTTCCAAATCTCCAGACCCATAGGCACACAGGTTCATGTCTAAGGCACTCAGTATGTAATATTTTGTTATGACCATATAAGCAGAGTGAGGCAATAGCTCACTACTGAGAAGGCATCCTGATGTCAGGGCATGTGTAGATGTTGCTCAAGATGAATCCAGGAAAGAAGAAAGGAGACATCTCCATCTTCCCTGTGACACACAGCAACCTTCTGTTGAGCATTCTCCTCAAATGTACAGACATGGAGAAAGGCCAAGTGAAATCTTCCACGAAGGAAAGAACACATGGCGATGGTGGGCACGTGGGACAATGTCCCTGGTCACTGTTCTCTGTTCACCGTTATCTGGGATCTGTACACTCAGCTCACTGATTACTGTTCTCTGTTCCCTGTGATCTGCACACATCAGCTCTGTGGAGCCAGTATTGTTGGTCCTGTTGCGCTGCCCACCCAGCCTTCATCCACTCCCGGGTTTCCTAACAACTTTGCTCGATTTCAGCTCTTCCAGTGCACTCAGTTTGAGAGAGTGCTGCTCTCTCCAACCCCAGATCTGACCACAGGGCTCTATTCCATGTCCACCATTTAACACAATGTACATAACCCATGTGAGATGCGTTAGTACATACTTCATAAAAACGGGGTACAAGGCCTTCCCCTTGGCCTTATAGTGGGAATGCAATGAAATATTGCATAGAAGGAAATTGGCACAATGCTTGACAAAATGAACAAACTGTGTGTGGGTGTCTGGCTTCCTGGGGATGAAAGGAACTTGAGACAGCATTGAGTGTTGGCTGGCATTTTGCCTTTCTCTTCAATACGCCATCATGCATAGTCCTTTCTGAGCCACCGCAAGAGTTCCCAACTGCCTGGAGCGTGTCAGCGTCTCTTTCGATTAAACAGTCAGTGGAGGCAAGCCACAATAAATAAGTTTGTTTTTCCTAGCTATTATCTAAAAGCGACAAATTTTTTTGTTATTGCCATTTCTCCTCCAATTGCTGGTGCTTTTTAATGGTATTGCAGTAGAAATGCCATCCCAAGGTGATGGGCTACTCGACTGGATAAATATCCCTGGATCCTTGTGTTCTTATTAAACAACATGCGGGACATGGCTCATCTCATGAATGTTAATGGGATCGAGATCATTGCCCACTGGAAAAATGTGTTCTAATTTAGTTGTAAGCAAGTGCACACACAAAAGGAAATTGATGCCCTTTGCAGGGTTAGAGCCCCCACAGGCTCAGGGATAAGGGAAGCAACGTGGGTTTCAGAATGGCGTTTTTTGAAAAGTAAAAAATAACAATAAAAAAAGGAAAAAAAAAAACAAAACACTTTTCCTTCCAAACAGGTAGTGGGTTCAGTTCAGAATTATATTTTTCCTGTCAGCGAAGTGTCAAAATGATTTGAGCACTTGTGGAGGTGAGCACACGCTGAGGTGAGCATGTGCAGAGGCAAGCATGCGCAGAGGTGAGCATGCGCAGAGATGAGCACGTTGCTGTAGTTTCATTACACACACTCTGCAAGCTTGCTTAAGGACCAGAGGTGTATTTTCCCTTGTGGAAATCAGGGCAGAGTAGTTACTCGAGCTTTACAGAGGTAGTTTTCTCTCCCACCCAGTCCATCTTCATTCCCAGCACAAGTCACCGACAGTGACATTCTCAGAATTGCCATGACCGTCATCATGTGTCCCTGACAGAAGAATATCAGTATCCAGCCTCTATGCTCTGTCATCTGCATTAACAATTGTCTAGAAAAACACTGAGGCCTAATGGGAAGGGAGGGAGAACAAAAGCAAAGGGAAAGACTATGAGGAAGTGTGCTCAATGTCCATTATATACTCATATGAAAAATTTAAAAATAATATATTTTTTTAAAATAGCCCTGCAATATAGCTTGATGTTTTTTAGTGGGAACACTATGATCAAATGTGTCCTGTGTTGCATGAACAATGTGGCAACACGGGCTGCCGAGTCAGCACAGCAGCCTGCAATGTGAGATGTTTCCACTGGCTTTTAGATGAGAACGTCTTGCCTTCCTGTGGAACACAAACAGCAGAGCACAGCTTGCAGCATCTTAATGCCTGATGCTGGAGGGCTAATGCTGTATGCAAGCAGGTTGCTTTATTAGCCTTGGCCTTGTGGCCATGGGGTAAAAAAACACAGTCAAAGAGGAAAAGGCTGGGTACTGGCTGAATCAGATACTGATCAAGTATCAAGTGTGGCTATGTGTCAGCTAGCAGCCACTGAGTTTTCTAGAATAAGGAGGACAAATAATGATCTCCACTCTGCAAGGACAAGGCTTTGGTGCTCAAGGCAATATTTATGTTCATTGCTCTTGGCAACTAGGCAGTAAGGCACAAACTACTAAAAGATGTACTATGCAACTGACAGCACCCAAGATCAGACATAAGAAATATGTATGTGTGTGTGTTATATGTATGCATATATGATACACACACATATATTCACAACAGGGACTCATGTAGCCCAGGTTGGTTTTAAACTTGATAGGTAGCCCAGGATGGCCATGTGGCCCTCCTGCCTCCACCTCCCACATGCTTAGGTTGCTGGTGTTTTCTACCATGCTCAGTTTATTCAGGGCTAGGGATAGAGGCAGAGGCTTTGGGTAAGTTAGGCAAGCACTCCACTTGTTGAGCTATATCTTCAGCTCTAATATAGGAATTCTTCTGTGGTCATTGAGAAAGTTACACACACAACTCAGATGATCACTCATTGGCATTAAATGTTCCCGGCTCTCTGCTACCTTGTGTTATTCAGCTTCCTGTTTGTGTGCCGTCCTAAAGTCACCACAGTCGTTAGGGTCAGAGCCTGCCCAGCCACTGTCACTCCCCCTGCCCCAAACAAAAAGTGAAAAGCAGAAGAAAGAGCTTTGTTCTGTGGCCGCAATGGGGAGAAGAGGCAAGTGTCATACCCTCCTGTATCCATCCTCAGTGTCTTGACAAGAAGTTTAGTTTGAATGGGGCAAAGGACACATAACTAGTCAGTCCTGGCCAAGATGTGGCCCTGTGGCCATTGTAGTCTTAGCTCTGGTGTCCTTTGCAAGGCGTTTTGTTTCTGGAAAACAACTTTTCTCCTTCCAGCCTGTATGATTCCGCTACCCTTATCCATCCCTAAGCATGAGATTCCTGGAGGAAATGACAATTCCTTGGGATGCATTATTTTCAATAACTTTTAATAGCTGAAGGGAGGGGAACAAATGTCTCTGAAATATCTTCATTCCCGTCAGAATTCTTCTACGAATAGCAACGCCAGCATGTGAGCATACGGGAGATGTTTAAAACATAAACTTGAATGAGGCCCACAAAAGGTCTGCTGCTATCCAAAGACAGAGAAATCACTAGAAAGCTCAACCAAAGGTGTATGAGTGAAAGGAGTGGATGTCACAGAAGCATGTGACATGGTGACACAGAGCTCTACAGAGGCAGAGGAGTGACACAAGGGTCGCCTGCAGTCATATAGGTGTGTAACATAAGTGGCACATGGGATACTTCGTCACAGAGGTGTGCATGAATCCACTGCTGTCACAGGAATATGACTCATGGATCCACAACTATCACAGGAATGTGTCACATGAGTGACACATGGCTCTCCCCTGCCATAGAGGTGTGTCATATGTCCCCAAGTTTACAAAATGGTGACTATTTATGACTCTCCTACTGCAAAGGGCTTGGGAATGTCTTCACTTGTCAGTGAAGAATTCAGGCTGGTGCTGACAAGAGTTAAGTTTTTTTTTTTTTTTTTTTTTTTTTTTTTTTAAATAAGAGATCAGGCTTGGTCTTAGTCTCTGAGTATTAGGGGATGAAGTAGGTTGTGGGAAAGATCAGCAGAGGCTAGCAATGTTTCAGAAGTCAGTTCACATCAGGGCTGGATCTACAGCCCAATGTGAGACTGGCTGCCATATGCCGTATGTAGGCTCCTGCCTTCATTGAAGTGCCTCAAGCCAAAGCAATGCCATGTTGACCTTTTTTCTCTTGACATTTGTATGCACATATTTAAGAATATCCAGGTGGAAGAGAGACCTAGAACAGGTGTAGGAAAGGCCCAAGGAACTTTCATTCCTTCTCTGATGTGCCCACAGGAATCTCTATAAGGTCCGCAAACCCAGCTGTTTTTATTATGGAAGCCTTATTATATGGACATAATTAATTACATCATTTATCATTGGGCTGGAGAGATAGCTTGGTCAGTAAAGTGCTTTGTCACTGTGAATAAGAATTCCTGGAAAGAACCAGCCTGCTGGTATAGGCTGATGTACTGGATAAAAACTTCAGTGATGTGGACAGGATGGAGTGTCCCAAGCATAATTACAGTTTATCTGGGGGTGATCTTTAACCTATTAAACAGCCAATCCCTGTTTCTCTCTGTGTCATACCTAACATCTCACTACTAGCCAGGCCTGATGAGGGGCTAGCGACTACTAGGCAGACTCGCTTGTAGGCAGACATATAAGAAGAGGGGCCATGGCGAGGTAATAAAAAATGGCGAACTTCCAAAATGGCTGGCTTCTTCTTCACCCTCCTGACCTGAGACAAAAGCCTGGAAAATTAAAACAAAGATTCTGTGGGATTTTTCCTCTAGCCAGTAGAGCACCTGCTAATGATCTGGCTCAACATGTTCAAGGCAAATCAGGAGATGTTATATAATAGCTGTGGATCTATCAGCCATCCTGTCTCTTTTCAAACTGAGCAGTCCTAAATTAATAGAGGCAGACTCTTCAGAGACTGTATAACCTTAACCTCCAAGAAAAGACTGGAACTTTTTGGCTTCCTGGAGGGTCCCTGCTCCCTCTATGAGGAAGGGCTTTTTCTCCTTGTCTTTATGTGCCTGTTATACGTGTGTGGCTCCTTATCACCAATACAAGCCATCTTCAACTGTTGATTCTCTGCGCTGTTTCCACAGCTACCTGCCATGCTTACGGGTTTTCCTGCCTTTCAATTCTTTAACTGCTGGAGAAAATGAATCCAAGCAAGACTCTAAGAAAGTAGCACTAGCATCCTGACAACAGATAACAATGCTTCGAAATGTATTAACTTAGTTTAACTTAGCAAAACACCAGTTCCCTCCAAGTAAAGAGCTACGCTTGTTGCCAGACATCTGCAAGGCCCACAGGAGAGCCCCTCCCATCTTGCTGTAACCCTCCCCTCTGATGTTTCCAACACTGTGTTTGTAAAAATGCCTTGGTTTAGGGCTCTCTTTGTTCTGTTACCACGAAAACGCCACCAAATTGCTTTTTCTTTAGACTATTAGAGGAGAGACCAAAATCTATGTTCCTGGGCCATGGTCATTCTTTGAAGTGAGAATTATTTCTTTCAATAACACCTTTTAAGCACAAAGATCTGAGTTTGATCCCCAGAGCTTACACTAAAAAGTCAGATGTAGCCAGGCATGGTAGCCCACGTCTTTAATATTAGCCCTTGAGAGGCAGAGGCAGGTGGATCTCTGTGAGTTCAAAGCCAGCCTTGTCTGTGTAGTGAGTAGTTACAGGCTAACAACAAAAAGAACTCAGGAGCAGTAGGTAGAGAAAAGTAATGTGTTTACTGAGACAGCATGATGACCCTGGCCACAGATCCCTAATACCCATGAAAAATCAGGCTTGTCAGCAAGCATCTCTAATCACAGGTCTGAGAGGTGAAAACAGGAAGATCCCAAGGGAGTTGCTGGTCAGCTAGTCTAAAATGATGAATACTGGGGTCAGTGAAGGAAGATGTCTCAAAAATATGGCACATGGCAATAGAAGAAGGCATTTGGTGTTGACCTTTACCTTCTACATGTACACACAAAGGCTTTTGCAACTGTACACACACACACACACACACACACACACACACACACACATGCACACACGCATGCACGCACACACATACACACCATCATCATCATCATCATCAGTCATTGACAATCAATATAACCTTGGCAGGGGGGTTGGGGGACCTCTCTTTTACCCTTCTTATCCAAAGATGGTAGAAATGGACTCCAAAGTTCAAATCCCCTAATAATTCCTTGGTCTTTCTGGAGACCTGCCCCATCCTAAAGATTCTTAGTGGCTCCCAGCCATCATCCATCTCTTTATCACAACAAAGACACACTTGCTCATCTCACTGAGACCCTTAGGGTTTTAAGCGCTGTATGTCAGGAAGTAAAAAGGAGACAACTGGTTGCATCCCCTAGTATCACATAGAGCATTTGTCAGACTAGGTTTTAACCCTCCTTCTCTCCTGGTGCCCTGTATCACATTCATAAACAAGGATGCCTGCGCAGTCTATGCCATCTACTTTTCATCTTGGAATATTTTCCAAAGTCCTCCTTCAGGTGATAGTTTTCCTGGGAGCTCCAGAAAAAGACTCCAGGAACTGCTTAAAGGACAACAGCTCCTGCTGAGGGCCCTTTAATATTTGATGGCCTGACTTCGGTTCTGAGACATGAAACCACAGTGTGGAGTATCAATTAGTCCCCAAAGACTCTTTCTGAATAGTTGGCCTTGGATGCTTTACTTATCATTTGTGGCATCCCACCTTCCCCTGGAGGAAGCAGACACAAATCAATAGGAAGCAATTTGTCCAGTCTGTAAGATGCAGTTGATGTGCAATGATCTTAAAACCACCCTACGCACATGACAGGGATGTCGAAGTAACTGCGAAGCATCCTAACTTAAGCTTGTGCCCTTTCCTTCTTGTCAATTAAAACTTGGTGTAAGCTGACATGCCCCAAATTATTACTGCTCCATGACCTTGAACTACGCATGCCCTAAAATATATTCCTGGTCTTGAAGCATGACCTTAACTGACCATGCTTAGGGATCTCGTCCTAAACTGAGCAGGCTCAAGAATGTGCCTTCTCCTAAAGTCCTGTGCTGTATGACGATGTGTAGACTTCCCACACAAAGCTTCACATTTCCTTTGTTGGAAGAGGCTCTTGCTTTAGAGACAATCCCTGTGCGTTCCTTACATGCTACAGGCAACAGCTATTTCTCCACTTGCATGTTTTGACTTGCTTTGATTTGAACTCACCTAAGATGTGAACCCATAATATTCAGTAAGCAATGGTGGAGCAGAATTATTTCCCTTTGCTTTCCTTTTTGAAGATGTATTTATTTCTGTTCTATCTGTATAGGCATTTTACCTGCATGTATGTTTGGGCCAGCTGCATGCCTGATGCCGGAGAAAGCCAGAAGAGGACCTTGGATCCTCTGGCACTGTAGTTACAGACAGATGTTAGCTACCTTGTGGGAACTGAACCTGGGTCCTTTGCACGGGAAACAAGTGCTCTTAACCACTGAGCCATCCCTCCAACCTCTGGTTTGCTTTTTGAGACAGAACCATGTGAGCCTTGACTAGCCTCCTAAGTGCTTGGGCCTTCACTTACTTTCCATTGCTGTGATAAAATACCATGACCAAAAGCAACTTGGAGAGGAAAGGAAAAGGAGGGGTGGAAAAAGAGGATAGGGGAAAATTGAGCTTACAGATCATAGTTCTTCACTGAGGGAAGTCAGAGCAAGAACTCAAGGCAGGAACCTGGAGGCAGGAAGTGAAGCAGAGGCCATGTAGAACACTGCCTATTGGTTCCTCTCCATGGCTTGTCCAGCCTTCTTTGTCATACCATGCAGGATCAGCTGGCCATGGGTGGCACTCCCCTCAGTAAATTGGGACCCCCTTGGCAATTAAGAAATCAAGAAGATGCCACATAGGCTTGCCTATAGGCCAATCTTGCAGAGTCATTTTCTCAGTTGAGTATTCCCACAAAGAACTCTAGCTCTGTCCAGCTGTCAGAGGTAAGCTAGCACAGGTGTATGCTGCCACACACAGGGTCCAGTTGAAGCTGAAAAGAAGGCAGTCAACCCTAAAGTCTATAGCATTCTTGCTATGCTTTGTGGCCTGTGGTGGACATGCCCCTGGCTGGGAACTGGTCACCAGCATCTGTGGGTATTTATGCCACATGGCATTTCCTCCACTGAGTATGTATATGATATATGACTTGCATTTATGAATAACAAACGTAATACAATTCACTCCCTGATTTTCTAGCACAAAGACCCAGATTGCCTTTACATCTAGCAGCAAATGAGAAGCTGTGATCCTCAGATCAACAACCATTTGGGAACTGAATTCTGTAATCAATTGCAAAGGAATGGAAGTAATTCCTCCTTCCCCAGGTGAGCCTTCAGACAAGACTGTAACTCCAATTTACACATCACCACAGCCTATGAGAGTTCCAGAAGCAAATGACACAGCTCACCCAGGCTGGACTCCTCACTCACAAACAGGGTCCACTGGCTGTGTCGGATGACTGACACGCATGAGTTAGCTAGTAAGTGTGTGTTACCATGAACCTCTTCCTTTGGAACACCAATCTTATTCATCAGACGTTATCACTAAGTGAAAAAGACAATTTTGGCAGTATCCAGTCGAAAGCCTAAAAGTAGGAAAGAAACAGCTGCACTAAAAGGAATATAAGTGGAGGTGTAGCACCAAATCGATGCTGGGATGTTTGAGAGAAAATGAGGGTTGGATCGTCTCTATCAAATTTCAAGCTCTGTGTCCCCTTTTCTTACCTGTCCTTATCCCAAGGCTAGAGAGAAAAGTGCCAAGAGGGAGTGAGCCAGCATTCCTGAATTCCAATCCATTTTGAAAATCTTTGTCCTTTGTACTCATATGGATATGATTACATGTCTTGCTGTCATGCTATGCTGGGTTTAAGAATGATTAAGCAAGCGTCTGAAAGTGGGACATTTGTACAAGTGAAGGATCCAAATGAGACCCAAAGCACCAGTGAGTACCAAAGGCTGAATCGAGGCATTGTTTGGAATCCAGGGAGAAAATCTTGTGCAAGGATGAAGATAACGAAAGTATCTTCAGAGGAAGGAAGTGGTGGGAAATACCCATGGTTACATGATCCCAAGTTCTGCATCCACATTTTCAAGCTAACTCTGGTCAAGCATACTCAGATAACAGGCTACTCTCCTACTGGCATGCCCTTCATATGTTGTCTGCAACGGTTGAGTCTGTATTGAACATATACAGACTAGTTTTTCTTGTCCCCATCCCGTAAGCAATGCTATGTAAAATTACATGTGTAGCATTTATATTTATGAGGTATGACATATAGGTGGCAAGCAAGCTATAGGCCAATACATAAGGAACATATGCATCTTGAAAAAATGTCCTGTGTATACCAAGGGTTATCTGTACAACACAGTAAGTCCAGAAGATTAGAAAGGGGGCGCTATTGGCTGAAGCTCCCCTGGCTTCAGTCTAGTTGCTAGTGTCCACTCCAGAGCCACCTGGAAACCAGTTCCTAAGCAGGGCTGATTGGTGAGGAAGAGTCCAGCGAGAACACCTAAGTGGAGAAGGCATGAGGTGGAGAAGATATGAAATAGGCAAGGTGTGAGGTAGACCAGGCGTGAGGTGGCTATTGACATGTACCCATTGGCTATGCGATATTGCCAACCATTTTAGTTACAGTTTTATTGCTAAGAAGAGACACCATGACCAAGGCAACATACAGAAGAAATTATTTAACTGGGGACTTGCTTACGGCTTCAGAGGATTAATCCAATATAAAGGCAAAGAGTGTGACAGCAGGCAGACAGGCAGGCATGGCTGGATCAGTGGCTGAGAGCTACATCCTGATCTGCATTCAGCCGGGTACAGACTTTGGAAACCTCAAATCCCACCTCCTAATCTTTCCCAAACATCACCAACTGGGGACTGAGCATGCACAAACATGAGTCTATGAGGCCATTCTCACTCAAACCACCACATCAATCCATGATGATCTTCTGAATTGTTCCCCAGGAAGTGAAAGGGAGCAGGCAAGTCAGCCACCATTCTCTACGGTAATAGATACTAAGAGCAACTCAGAAGCACCTAACTGAATGGTCAGGCTGTTGAGTGGTAGAGTAGAAAAGGATGAAGGAAACTGTGCTGGCTGATTACAGAAGCCTGGAAGGAAGGTTCCACCTGATGCAGGAGATGAGGAACGAGGAGGACCTGTATATTTTTCTAACCAAGTCTAAATTGAATCAGAACCTCGTCTCCTCATCAACGCAAGGACCTTAAACACTTCAGCATCACCCCAAACCTCCTTTACTTCCTATCTTCTGTTTGTGTAAAATCCTGAGAGTTTTAAAGTACAGAAAATACATCTAATTCTTTTCAGCCTTCAAGTCAGCATGTGATCTTTAAAGCTTCTTATTTCTACAAAGTAAGGATTCCCTAGTATTTCTACACATGCATGCCTTTCTTATTGACCTCCTCCTTTCTCCCTCCCAAATCTTTAATAGTTCCTCTTCCACTTTCATGACCTTTTAATTTCGCATACATTATACATAAGAGGAATCGTGATACTTGTTTGTCTTTCAGAGACTGGCTTATTTTGATTCATGTGAGGATCTCCAGTTCTATCCATTTTCCTTCAAGCAACATAATTTCATTTTTTGACTATCACAGCTGAGTGGTGGTACACTCCTCTGAATCCCACTACTTGGAAGGCCTCTGATGGATCTCTGTGAGTTCAAGGCAAGCCTGGTCTACAGAGCAAGTTACTCTTTCCCCTTATTCATTCAACTGCGGATCACTTTCTTTGTTCAATCTGCTTCTCCAGTCTGCTTGTCAAGTCCCCTCTCTTCCACAATCCGTACATGTGGATTATCAGCCCTTTTGGCAGGGGTCTGTGGTTCTCAATGCCCTCTTCCTTTGTGTCTGATGATATCTATCTTGTCTCTTTTGAATTATACACTACCTCATGAGACGATTCTTGATGCATTCCCCTCAGTACACAAAGGCAGCTGCCAGTCTGAGAGCTGCCCTTGCTTCTGAGATGCCTTTCTGTCTCAGTATTGGGCTGTTTCATTACATCTACACTGAATTTGTTTCTCACCTTCTTCAATTACTGCCTAAATCTCAAAGCTTCAGAAAGGCTTTCACCAAACATCTCATCCATACTAACACCTAAGTCTGTTCTTCAAATTAACTTCTCCCTCATAAAACTTACCTACACAGGAATTGAAGTTTAAGTACATATTTCATGATATGTGTATGTCATGTGTGTTCCCTCATGAACTCCTCAGTGCTTAACAACAAATGATTCCTGATAAATGACCAATTATAACTGTTTTTTGTGGTTTTGTGACCCCTGAGTTCATTCTGCTCACCCCAGTGGCATCACCACTCTAAACACTGGTCCTTCCTAATCCTTTGGTTTAGAACTATGGTTAAGTGACATTTTTACCCAGAGAAAGATAACCACTAGTAATAAGGGGTGGGCAGAGTCAGAGAGAGAGAGAGAGAGAAAGACATGATTGTGGAGGACTGGTAAATTAAAATCTGTATGGTTGATCTGCAAAATAGTTCAGTGTGTAAAGACACATACCATGCAAGCCCAATGACACAAGTCTGATCTCTGTATCTCTCCTAAATGTAGAATCTAAATCTAGGCTGTAATCTTTACATCACTGTGGTATGCACATGCTACCACTCTCACACACAGAAGGAGGAGGAGGAATAAAGCACTGTTGGCCAATAGGAAAGGAAGATAGGAGGGACTAGGAGACAAGGAGGAAAGAGGAAGTAGGTAGGAGGAGTCAACATGGAGAGTCTGGAGAGAGCAGGACACCAACCGGCTCTCAGTAAGATAATCACATGCAAATATTAGATTAACAGAAATGGGTTAATACTTAAGACAGAGCTAGCTGATAAGAAACAAGTAACTGGCCAACAGCATTATATCAAATACATAGTCTCTGTGTATTAATTGGGGCTGGCGTGGCGGGACAAGACCAGGTGGGCTGGCAGAAAAACTTACTCCTTACAGGAGAAGAAGAAGACAAAGAAGAAGGAGGAGGAGAAGAAGAAGTGAAATAAGGATACATCTTCTTTTCTGAGATAGGGTTTGCCTCTGTGTAATAGCCCTGGCTGTACAGGAACTTGCTTTGTAGACCAGGCTTGCCTGGAACTCACAGAGATTTACCCCCTTCTGTCTCTTGAGTGTTGAGTTTAAGGGTGTGCACCATCACATCCAGCTAAAGATACATCTTTCTAAATATAAATTCTATAGATTAGCCAAATAGACTAACGATCGATCAAGGCAAAGCTGCTATTCAAGTCTAAAGACCACCTGCTGACATAATTCTTGTCCTCTGACCTTCATCTACACATCAAGGCCTGTGCACATGTACAAGCATACATGTATACATACACACAAAACAAATCCTTAAGAAATCATTTTCAAGTAAGGAGCTTGGATAATACTATCCAGTGCTTCAGGAAACAAAACCCAACATAACAACAGAAATATGCACAGGCTCTGCATAGGGAGGCTGATTCCTAAGCTTGGTACACCTGGGGCCAGGGAGAAGATGTTGGAGTCTGAAAATGAAATATCTGTCCAGAAGGCTCACATGGGAAAGTGATTGGATCACGATGTTGCTGGACTAATCAATGAACTAAGTCACTGATGGCTTTATAATTTTACAGCATTGTTTCAGGGTGGTGGACATGAGTGTGGAGCCTACTCAGAGAAAACAAATCACTTGTGACAGGACTTTGAAGGACATATCTTCTCCCTGGACCTCTCCTATCACTCTGCTGCTTTCTGGTTATCATGAGTAAAGAACAGCTCTACCTACCCGCCATTCCCCTTGGCCTCCACAGGCTCACAATAATGGGGTACAAGTGGTCATAGACTGAGACCTGAAAGTCTGATCCAAACCTCCTTTAAGCTGGTTTGCTGGGGTATTTCATTATAATGACAAAAAAGGAACACAGGAAGAAAGGGCTAAAGGAATCAGGGAGCCTCTGTTAAAAAGCCATAAGGCTTAAAGGGACTCCTAGAACCCTCGTTTGCCTGGCATGAACCTAAAAATAATAATGATGGTTTTGAATTATAAAATAAAAGGAAAATAAATCCTCAGTTCATAGACCCCTCCCAAAAGACTAAGGAATGTCTTTTTATTTTATTTCAATTTTATCTTTCAACGTTAAAACATCATCAATAAGGACTAAAACATGTCTGCTTTGTAATCATCTGGGCTATACATGCTTGACAGAAATGATAAGCTGTGCATCCTAGGACCACAAGAGAAAGCTGAGGGAGCAGGACATGGTCTCACAACATTGCTTCCTGGCCACAAATGGAAAAAGATACTTTCCCAATGAGGAAATCTGGCAGACAATATAATAAACAAACTTAGTCCCACAAATAATGGGACAAAGTTGACATCATGATATGACGCAGCTAGAAACACACAGCATGATTTATGTAGATTTATGGCCAAGACACAAATAAAACAAAAAGTCAGTGCTTAACTTGTGTCTAACCTTGGAGGAGAAAGTCAAAGAAGTCCAAATGACAGGCATTCTGTAACACTTTACAGAACTGACAGCCATCAAACGACCCATAAAACAGAATGGAAGACTCTAGACTCACAGAAACAAAAACTAAAACAAAAAATAGTTTGAGAAAATGTATGAATGTATAGGCTCTGTCCAACACACACACACACACACACACACACACACACAGAGAGAGAGAGAGAGGGGGGGGGGACAAAGAGAGACAGAAACAGAGAGACAGAGATGGGCCCATAAGAATAAAACAGAACAAAACAGCAATATGGTGAAGTTAAGCTAAAGGATAGAGGAATCTTGATTGTATTATTTTCTTCATTTTTATATAGGATAGAAACTTTTCAAACTAAATAAAGGGAGAGGTCATGTGATCACAATGAAGAAGGAAGCATCTAGGACTCAAGGACAGTGTCTTCAAAGACAGAAATCAATGGCTCCATGTCAGGAAAGTGACAGAAAGATTAGAGTAAAACTGTGGATAAAAACAGGGTTGGAGATGTGGAAGATAAGCAAAGGAGAACTCAGGGTAAAATAAAAGGATTTGGGCTTTTTTTGTAAGATAGGTGAGCTAGGGCTTTAGTTAAGTTAAGAGGACTACTCTTGAAGAGACTCAGGGTTTAGTTCCCAATGTCCAAATAGCTGCTTACAACTGTCTCTGTATCCAGTTATGAGCAATAGGCATGCAGATGGTGCATAGACTTACATGTAAACAGAACATGAATGCACATAAAATAAAACAAAAAATAAAGATATAAAAATTAGCTGAGCATAATGGCACATGTCTTTAGTCCTAGCTACTTGGGAGCCAGAGGCAGGTGTGAGTTCAAGTCCAGCCTGGTCTCCAAAGGGAGTTGCAGGCTAGTCAAGGATACATACAGAGATCCAGTGCATACATGAATTAATAATCAATTAGGAGAAATGTGACTTGAAGGTAGAGGAACCATATGGAAATGAGATTTCTGATAGTGAGGGGGAGGATGGGATAAATAGGGAGCATGGTGTGTTGGCTCTGTGCTAAAAACAACACTTGGGAAATCCTAGACATTCTTTCCCTAGGACTAGTAGTTGAACTGCATCCCCTGTTACAAGCACTAAATCCTCACCCAACCCCCCCAAACCACATTGAGATTCATTCCACAGTGCCAGAGAAGCGATCTTTATAGATCTACAGGGGTATGAAAGGACATGTATAGAGCCACAGTGGACACTCATAAAAGGGCACACTAGAGACTCCTTTGGGACATCAATGGGAGCACAGTAGAGACTCCTACAGGGATGCATCAAAACTTGTTCAGGTGTGCAATGAAAATGTCTGCAAGGGAACAGGAGATTCCTATGGGGATGTACTAGAAACTTGTACAGGTGCACAACAGAGACATGTACAAGGGAACAGTAGAGGCACCTACGGGAATACAGTAGAGATGTCTCCAAGGTTGTCTGTGCCAGATCCAAAGGAAACCCTGATGCACCAAATTCTGGGACCTGTTCCCCTCTACCAAAGGAGCCATTCCTCATCATGGCCAGAGAGGACAAGTAGCCATCTGTGGTGTCTATTAGCATACCAAAGTTCATGCTGGATGCTGGCCGCCAGGCTAACTCAGTACATCTGACTCTTCTCACATCTTCTCATGCTGCCTCCTACCCTAAACTTCTCCATTCACGAGTGTCCCTTCCCAGTTACCCCTCCCTATATAACCATGCCACGTGGCCATGATTGTCTTGGCCCTCCGTCTTGTCATCCTTTCTTGCTTGCCCCCTTCTCCCTCTCACTGGTCTCCTTTTACCCACATCCTCCCTTCTTTCTTGGTCATTCTCCCCTTTTTCCCCAGTCTGCTGGTCACATGCAATCTACCCCTTCCTCTCCCTGCTCTGGATACCTCTGGCTGTACTCTCCCTCCCATCTACAACAAAAACCTTTCCCTCAACCACACCTTGGAGCAGTCGTGTCCTCAGGAAGTGATTAAAGGTTTGTGAAAACGAGAAATATTTTGGATTTCTTTCCTCTACCGATGGCTGTTGTTATATTGGGACTTCAAAGTTCAGTTTCAACATTAATCTAATAGAGTTCTGGTGAGCTTCTAATTGGGCCTGATAAAGTACTGAAAACTATTACTATTAGAGTCGCCAGCTCCAACTTTTAAATCCCTTTGGTTGCTTTATAAGTATGGACTTACAAGTCCACCTCATTGTGCTGAAAACATCTCTGTCTAACGTCTAAGTACCCTTCGCTCTGGACTTGAAGGAGAATTAATGCTTTAGCCCAAAACCATCAATACAGCTATTTACAGACACTTGGCAACTGCTTTTTCTACAATGAGGAAAGGCTCCTTTGGTAGAAGAGATTGGGGAGTGGAGTTTCCTATGGACCTGTCAGTTTCCACTGCTCATTGCCACTGATTTCCTGAAGAGGCCTCTGACATTAGGTGTGGAAGGCTGGCTTACCTGTTGGTGCTTAAGTTCACACTTCTTGCCTAATTTCCCTTGGCATATACTCTCCTCCTTCTGTTGAACAGAAGCTCTCAATGAACCCTGTCCTACCACACTTCTCCACATAAACACAAACACACCCCAAAGTCAAATCTCTTAATCTCCCAACCCTGTTTTAGCACAATTCCCTGCTAAATCGCTGTCCATCCTTTACATTTTTATTTTCTGAATCACTTTTCTAAGCATTGTGTAATACTCATTGTGCCAGACACTAGGGACTCCATGTATATTGATTTATTTATTTATTACTCATTAGAACATACAACTATTCTATACAGATGAGTCATAAAATTTACTAGGGCAGCATTTCATTCCATTTTACTTCATTTAAAAATATTTTCTGAGCTATTTGCCTCAACTGAATCTTTTCATGTGCTTACTATTTGAAATCATTTCCATTATAGCATTGATTTCCACATTGTTCTCTGTCCTTTTTCCAGCATTGCGATCTTGTTTCCTAAGGTTCCAATGGTAAACTGAGGCACAACTACCCCAAAGTTTATTCTGGAAAACTTATGAGTTTACTGGTTTTCTATGTAAAGTGCTTGCTATGAAAGAGTAAGAATCTGAGTTCAAATCTCCAACATACCTGGGAAAAGCATTTAACCCCAGGAGGCACAGATAAGTTTACCACTGGGGCTTGCTTGCTGCCAGAGGAGCTCCAGGTTCAGTGCAAGATCATATTTCTAGAGAATAAGGCAAAAGATGTGTATATCAGGACATCGGATATCCTCTGTCCTCTGAACATGCATAGGCACATGTACATACACACATGTACCACATGCATACCAATAAACTAGATAAAAATAAAATTGCTTAAATAGTGAGGATCTGATAAGGAAAGAAAATGATGCTGTTTATACATGCAGAATTTTGGGGCAGAGATGCATGGCAATAGATGAGAGTTGTTCCTGTATTAACATACAATTGAGCGAACAGGGCTTATAAGTCAGTGCATACACAAGGCCCGGAACTTGATCCAGAGCTCTGGAAGTGTGTGTGTGTGTGTGTGTGTGTGTGTGTGCGTGTGTGTGTGTGTGTGTGTGCACGCATGCGCATGTGTGTGCACGCGTATGCACGCGTAGGAGGATATATTGCTCAGTCTACTTAACATAGAGTTGTGCCACAGTGTTATTTCAGAGTGCACACTACCAAAACAAATCCCCAAACCCCATGTACTCTTTTTAGTTTCATGTTCTTCGCATTCTGTCTTACTTCCTGTGCACTGTCTTTAAAGCCCTTTAATATGTCTACTTTCTGCATACAACCTGTGCCGTTATACCACAGTATTAAAACTTTGTCTACTTTCTGTATACAACCTGTGCTGTCATACCACAGTATTAAAATTCTCTCCAGAAGCCTCTATGGGCCATTTGAAAATCATGGGAAGACCTGTGTTCTTCCACACAAGAGGACAGCATGAACAGCGTAGCAACGTCCAAAAGTGTTCAGTGTTTACCAGCAATATAGTAGCCCCCAATTCTTTTTATCCACATGCCTTTTGAGACATTCCATTATTCTCCTCCACAGAAGAATACCTATTGCCTTTCCCTCTGAGAACCTTTAGTTTTGTTTGTTTGTTTGTTTGTTTTTTATGTGAGCATACCCTAAATGGTCTGTTTCAATGCCAAGCCACCCTCTTAGGGACCTCTAGCTCAGGGTCCACAGCTCGAGTGCAGGTACAAATGTGTCATTGTGTTATGTGCCAGGACCTCCTCGGTATGAGTGCCAGAGAAGAGGAATGGCATTGTATCTTTGCTTCACAGCACCGCTGGGAGCTGGTCACAGATTACCCACCCACTCCTTGTCCTGAGATAGTGGGAATGTGATGACCTCACTGTCACTCACCATTGAGGGCATAAATCACCTCCCCAATTTGTGTGGGCAGCAAGTTCTCATTTTGGCACTCAGCAGACCCAGAAGCTGCAAGAACAAAGCAGCAGGCTCAATGGCAGTCACCTCTGATCCATAACCATGGAACTTGGGAGTATGATGCCACTTAGAAATAAGGTCTTCGAAGATGCCATTAAGATGAGGTCATTCTAGAATTATGGGGAACCCTAAATGTCAGAGGAAGTTCTTTTAAAAAGAGATTTATTTTACTTGCGTTTGTGAGTTTGCATATGCATATATGAAATGCCATAGTACCAAAGGAGGGCATTAGATCCCCTGGAGCTGGAGTTACAGGCAGCTGTGAGCTGCCTAACATGGACATTAGGAACGGAACTTTGGTCCTGTGCCAGAGCACCATGTGCTCTTAACCACCGAGCTGACTCTCTAGTCTAATGGCCAAAGTTCTTAAAAGAAGAGAGGTTTAGACTCAGGCAAACACAGTCAGAAAACAGGGCTGAAGGCCACGTGAAGATGGGGCATTGGCTGACAAACACTGCTGTGTCAAGGGTTCCTCCCTAAAGCTGGCCCTGGAGACACTTGGATTTCACACGTGTGTGCTTCCCACTATGTGGTAAAAGGCATTTTTTAAAAACTCGCTCTAAGCCATATTGGTTAGGATGTCTTGTTCCAGCAGCAGCACTAAACTAATATGGCAGCCAAGTCACAATCTCCCACCCAGTCGCCAGGGCAGTTTCACACCTTCTAACCTGTTAGCATCACAAAGTCCTGACTGTATCTCACCACTTCCTAGTGTCTGGCTCCTACAAGGCACTTGAGAATGCTGGGTTGCATGCAAGATGAAAGAACTCATTCTATCATCCTAGCGGCCCGTATTTTACATTTGTATAAATGCCCGTCCCGTCCAAAGACTTGCAGGAAAGTATGGGTTCGTGTCCAAAATCCACCCTGGCACTCACAGTGAAGGGCTACTTAGAACACACAAGTGTGTACCATTTCTCAGGCCAGCAGTTGCAGGAGCATGCCTGAGAATTTCCTCAGTTGCCCAAGAGAGAGGTCACCCTGCTTTGGGAGCATCTGTGGCTGTGGGGACACAGCTTAATGGGATCTCTTAGTCTCCCACACTAATTCTGGCTTGGTAGCAGCAGTGGGAGCTTCACTTTACTAGAGTGAGCCTTGGAAAACCAAGGAGTGTGGTTTCCTGACCTAATAAAGCCAAGGGCATGTGAGTGCATGTGCGTTCATATAGTACCAGTACACAACAGGAGGAAAGCAGCCGTAGCTGGATAATGAGCAGACTGGTCATGTGTGCTGGAATGTCTTCCACATTCCTCCAAAATCCAGTATGGTCAGGCCTGCCATAGCAATAGTCCACTTCCTGGAGTTAACTTCTGTCTCAGCTTCCTAATGCTGTAATCAAAAATGATGATCAAGACAACTTATAAAAGGCAGCATTTAGTTGGGGACTATAGCTTCAGAGGCTTAGAGTCAATGATAATCATAACAGGAATCAGAGCAGGAAACAGACAGTCACTGGAACAGTAGCTGAGAGCTCATATCTTCATCTATACGCATAAAGGGCTAACAGGGAAAGGTGTACGCATTTGAAAACTCAAAGGCCATCCCCCAATGACATGCATCCTCCAACGAGACCATACCTCTTAAACAACCAGCCAACTATGGACCAAATATTCAAATGTATAACTCTATGGGGGCTATTTTCATTCGAACCACTGCAATCCCTAAGTTGCCTCTGATCTCAAATCTGAACAACACCAGACATACCTGCATTGCATCCAAACAAGATGCAAAGTCTCTATGTTTCTGTGACTTGCCCTTAACTGGCTTCTCCCATCCACTACCAACCATCTTTAAGACGACTCACAAACCACCTTTTTAGGAAGCCCTTCTTTGAGTGAATTATTAAGTGTCTGTCCTTGCCCAACTTATTACAGAAAATTAACTTAGCATTATGATGGTTCATCTGATCTTCCCCCCTCACTAGGTTATAAGAAATATAAGGGCAAGAATCACAATTTAGCTGGGTGTGGTGTCATAGGTCTTTAACTCCAGCGCTTGGAAAGTAAAGACAGGTAAATTTCTATGAGTTCCCCAGGCCAGCCAGGGCTATATATAGTAAGACCCTGTCCCACACAAACAAATGACATTTTATCCATTTTCTCTCTCTGAAGAGTTAAGGCCAGTGACTATAACAGACTGCACTGAATATATGAACAGAGGATAGAGAAACTTATTAACACCTAACAATATAGTAACTATGAGTAAAAATAGAAAGTACTACAGCTCCATAGACCACTGAAAAACATACAAAAATCAAAAAAACAAACAAAAAAAAACCACAAAAAAAACCCATCTCCTGAGCATTGTCTTAGAGAGAGATTTACTACTAGAATTCATTAATTAAACAGGGTATTACAAGATGGCAATTATATCTTATCTGTATCCCTTGAAAATTGATTATTTACTTCAGATCCTAGAGAAAAATAGGGAAAGCAGTAAGGTATACAGAAGTGGATGAATAATACCCTCCCTATGCCTAACCTATTCATGTATTTTTCAGTCAATTATTTTTAAAACTCTCCCTATTTGTCAGTCACTAGTCTGAACGTTTTAAATGCAGTTCATAACAACCCCATTGTCAAGAGAAAAGGGTGGCTTGTGGAGACGATTATTTCCTCCCAGTATGAGGTAGAGAAAGGATTTAACACAAAGCCTGTATGATTTTCTCCCCTGCTTTAACTATACAAAATTTAGCTTGAAAATCTATTTGCTGATGGCCTCCACATAATTCTAAAAATGATATAAGAAGCTCACTTCACTATTCATTCCTAGATAGCACTGTTAGCATGGGGACCGTGATGCATTAAAAAAAAAAAATCAATGCAGAAAACTTGGATGTTTTGCAAGGCAGCATTTATGTTCTGGAGCTGTGAAAGTACAGACATTAGTGTGATTTATCAATTTATCACTGTCTTTGACCTATGGAGCATGGAGAATAGGCAATACGGAGTGGTCTTGGAGTTGAGAATTCTACCTTGACCAAGCACTGTGCTATGGGGTGACTCGCCCCTGTCTTCAAAGGCAAAGCTACTCAAAAAAGCCACAAGTAAGACTGGTGTCCAGAGTTCAACAGCTACTTAGGCAGCAGTGATGGGAGATGTCATTCTGTATATGTTTCTCATACTGGTTAATAATAAAGCACTGTTGGCCAATAGGAAAGCCAAGGTATCTGGAAGAACAAGTCCGATTGCCAGTCAAGTGTTCTTTAATGACACTTTCTAGGACTTACAGGAGGGAGGATCATGGCCCAAATATGAAGGGATGCTGAGCTACCAGTGGTTACAAAGAAGCAGAAGCTGGTCCCTCTTTGCCTTCTGTTTTCCTGAAACCAAGATACTGTCTTACACAGACTATATGTAACTTGACCACCCTTCTACCCTGTCAGGAAAACAGAGATCACTGTAACAAACTTCACTAATTAAGATATTCTTTTAATTTCGTTTTGAGACCGAGTCTCATCATGTAGCCCTTTCTGGCCTGAAATTCTCTATGTAGACCAGGCCAATCCTGAACTCACAGAGATTCTCCCTGGTTGTCTCTGGAGTGCTTGTTTTAAAAGCATGTGTCACCATATCTGCCTTTCTTATTTTAATTGCATTGTGTGTCTGTCAATCCATCTATCTGTCTATGGGCATATGTATATGGGTTGTTTTGGTGAAGGTGATAGTGGTGGTGGTGGCAGCAATGGGTGTGTGTGTGTGTGTGTGTGTGTGTGTGTGTGTGTGTGTGTGTATGTGTGTGTATGTGTCTGTGTGTGTACAACTTGCTAGAGTCTGCTCCGTCCAACCATGTGAGACCAGGGATTGAACTCTGGCAGTCAGGCTTCACAAAGAGTGCCCTAACTGGCTGAGTCTTCTCTCTGGCCCCATACTTAGGGTTTTATTTGCCTTCCCACAATTTTCACCCTTAGAGATTTTCCTTTGTCACATCACTTTCCGAAAACTTTGCTTTTCTTTGATGCCAATGCTATTTAAGCTGGAACTCAGCCCTGAGAACTACTTATTTCCTGTCTTTATGTGAAAGGTGCATGGCAGTGTACTTCTGCTTGCTTTCCTCCTGTTAATCTGTCTTTGTTATGGGGGTTCATACCAACCGAGAACCTCTGATAGTCAAAGAACATGCTTCTTCTCTCTACAACATAAATAGGACTGTGCAATGTTTGGCTTTCATGCACATGCTTTCCCTGATTGTGAATATTAGCGACTCATTCTCTTTTATCACTGGTAATAATCCATGGCACTGACTTGCTGCCGTCCATTCATCTGTTGGATGGATTTTGAGTAGTTTCTGTTTTGGAGCTAGTATGAATAATAGTAAGTGGATTGCTAAGTCATATAGAAAGTCTGTGCTGATTTGCTAAGAAAAAGCCCACAGTGTGCAAACTGGTTACCCCATTTTTCATCCTCACAAGAGTGCTTTCTGCTCCATGATCTTACAAACACCTGTGGCTTCTTTCTTTCTTTCTTTCTTTCTTTTATTTTAGTAACAAAATTATTATTTTTTTCTTTTTGTTATTTTACATATAGATCCCAATTCCCTCTCGCTCCCTCCCTCCCTCTCTTCCACCATCCCATACCCCCGACCATCCTTCCCTCCCACCCCACCCCCACTCCAAATGTAGGGTGATGCCCTCCAGGAGGGATCAACAAAATATGTCAAGTCATTTGGAGTAGGGTCTAGGCCCTCCCTCCTGCCTCTAGGTTAAGGGAGTATCCCTCCATGGGGAATGTGCTCCCAAAATCCTTTTGTGCACCAGGGATACATCCTGGTTCCACTGTCAGATGTCACTTAGACTGCCCAGGCATTCTAACTGAGACCCAGGGGGGTCTTAGTTAGTCCCATGCTGGATTCCAAGCTATCAGACTGGGGGCCTGTTAGCTCCTCCTTGTTCAGGTCAGCTGTCTCTATGTTTCTGTAGCCTGGTCTTGTCCTCCCTCTCTGCATCTGGACTCCAGTTCAGCTCAGTGTTTAGCTGTGGGTGTCTGCTTCTGTTTCCATCAGCTACTAGATGAGGGCTCTATGATGGTGGATAAGTTAGCCATCAATCTCATTATCAGGGAAAAGCATTTATGGTAGCCTTTCCACTGATGGTCAGATTGTTAGTTGGGGTCAGTCTTGAAGGTCTCTGGACATTACTCTAGAATCAGTTTTCTCTTTAAACCTATAGTGGCTCCCTCTTTTATGGTCTCTCTCTCTCTCTCTCTCTCTCTCTCTCTCTCTCTCTCTCTCTCTCTCTCTCTCTCTGTGTCTCTCCTCTTGTCTTTTCCTCCACTGACTCAATCTTCCTAGTCCCACATGCTCTCCTCTCCTCGCCTTCTCTTTCTCCCAGCTCCCTCTCCACTCCCTGCCCCCCCACTCCCAATATGCTCAGGAGATCTTGTCCCTTCCCCCTTCTGTGAGGGACCTTGTATGAATCTCATAGAATCCTCCTTGTATCCTAGTTTCTCTGGTGATGTGAATTATAGGCTGGTGATCCTTTGCTCTATGTCTAAAATCCATATATGAGTGAGTACATACCATGTTCCTCTTTTTGTAACTGGGTTACCTCATTCAGGATGGTTTCTTCAGTTCCATCCATTTTCCTGTGAATTTCAAGACTCCATTGTTTTTTCCACAGAGTAGTATTCCATTGTGTAAATGTGCCACATTTTCTTTATCCATTCTTCAGTTGAGGGGCATCTAGGTTTCTTCCAGATTCTTGCTATTACAAATAATACTGCTATGAACATAGTTGAGCACATGTCTTTGTTGCATGGATGTGGATCATTTGGGTATATGTCTAAGAGGGGGATTTCTGGGTCTTGTGGTAGACTGATAGCCATTTTCCTGAGGAACCGCCATACTGCTCTCCAAAATGGCTGTACGAGTTTGCACTCCCACCAGCAGTGGAGGAGTGTTCCACTTTCTCCACATCTTCTCCAGCATGAGTTGTCATTGGTGTTCCTAATTTTAGCCATTCTGACAGGAGTAAGATGGTATCTAAGAGTTGTTTTGATTTGCATTTCCCTGATAGCTAAGGATGTTGAGCACTTTCTTAAGTGTCTTTCAGCCTTTTTGATTTTCTCTATTGAGAATTCTCCCTTTAGTTCTGTACCCTACTTTTTAATAAGATTTTGGAAACACCTGTGTTTTCAAAACTTTTAATCAGCTGCTTTTCCAGGTGGGCATATAGTGATATCACTTCATAGCTTTAATTTACGTTTCCAACATGATTGATGACAGTAGCCAGTTTTGCTTACCTAACTGTCACCTGTACATCTGTCTTAATTAGGGTTTCTCCACTACGATCAAAAGCTACTTACAGTTCTGCATTGAAGTCTATCACTGAGAGAAGTCAGAGCAGAATCCTGGAGGCAGGAGCTGATGCAGAGGCCATGAAGGGATGCTGCTTCCTAGCTTGCTCAGCCTGCTTTCTTATAGCACCCAGGGCCACTAGCCCAGGGGTTCCCCACACAGAGAGCTGGATCCATCCACATCGATTAATATTATGGGCCCCTTTTCAATGGAGAGTTTCTTTTCCTGAGTGAATCAAGCTTATGTCAAGTTGACTTAAAATTGACCAGGACAACATCTTTCTAGAGTGAGGTTTGTATTCATGCCTTTTATTTTTTAAATAAAGTTGTTTATTTTCTTATCACTGAGTTTGTAAGTATAGGTCTTTCACAAGACATTATTTTGTGCAGTGATTATTTTCTCCTGGTATATTACGCGAGTAAGGACATTTAAGTGTTCATGAATTTAGAATTTCTGGTCATGTAAATCCAAAGCATCATGGGCTTCAACAACTGCTTAGCAGCAGACAGATCCACAATCTGGCTTCAAAGAAGCTTCTATTTGCTTTTACCTTCATCTTCTAAATTTCTAGCATTATATGCTTTCCTGCTTGTTTTACCTACTGCTGTTTTAGGCTCCAAAGTGAGTATGGAGCTTCTGTTTGTTTCTCTCTGGATGCAAACCAACAGCATAGTTTCTGCATTTCAAAGCTCAAACTGCAGACTCAATAGCACCAGAGCACCATGCATGAAGTTTAGCCCCAATTATTCCTAATTCAAATTTTGGATGCCATGCCAAACCTCATTGACTTTTTGGGTCTTTAGAGGAAACAAACCAGAGAATGTCATCCCTGTGGTATCTACTGCTTCATTCAAGCACTGTCTCCACAGAACTTCAGCTAGAGATGCACAACAAGGCGCTGTGGTGAGCGGGATTGGGTCAGTGGTGTTTGGAGCCATACATCACAGGCAGGATAGGGAATGGCATTACA
Organism: Phodopus roborovskii; assembly: GCF_943737965.1. Taxonomy (NCBI): domain Eukaryota; kingdom Metazoa; phylum Chordata; class Mammalia; order Rodentia; family Cricetidae; genus Phodopus; species Phodopus roborovskii. Next base: position 5,235,161 of record NW_026126583.1, on the reverse strand, counting down.
GCTTTTCTCTGTTTCCCCTTGTACCCACATTCAAACTTCTTTACCCCACCACCCCACCCCATGATGCTAGAAACTGAATCTGAGCCCTTACATATGCTAGGCAAACTCCTTCATGAGCTGTATCTTCCATCGTCTACACCATCACTTCTAAAATACCCCAAGTGGGAGAAAAATGAAAACGGTTGGTTTTCTGGTGGTAACTAAAGATGAGTATGTCAGATATGCATCCACTGTCTATTCTACCATTCTTCCCCAGTAGAGAACCTGGTACAACTGGATGCCCCTGGGTGAAGCTATTTTCCAGCTTCCGATAGAGATAAGGGTGGCCACAGTACATACTTCCAACAAATATAAGCTATGCAGAGGTCCCGCAGTGGGCTTTGGAGCCATTGCCTTTCCAAGAATAAGGCAGCCTTCCTACAGCTACTACATTGTGACTGAACCTTAGAGAAAAGCCAGTGGCTCACAGAAACTGTTACCTGGTGCCTTAACTGCCAATCAGAGGCAACAACTGTTTACCGCATATGAGAAAAATAAATTGGAAGTTGTTGGAGGTACTGTTTGTAGGTGCTATTTCTCACTGTTACAATCCCTGATGAGGGCCCTGGGTCTCAGACCTGGCCAGTCAAGTAACCAGCAGTGGCCACTTAGGCAGACCTCTTTCCCTCTCTTATTTGAATGCCAATGAAAGATCCCATAATTCTAAGCTATCTTTCCTATTCAAGATTTCAGACAAAATTTTCTAGGTTAGACCTCTGTGGTGACAAGAAACTCAGGCCACTGTTTCAGCTTGTCTGACACGTGTTGGTGTCCCAGGTCTGGGGGCTTGCTCTCAAACTAGACCCCAACTCTCATGAACTGATTAATTACATCAGGTCATTTTTTTATTATTCAAAACACAAGTCTCTACGAACATCCAGAAGAGTCTCAAATTTCAATATATTTTCCAAGTCATCAAATGAAACTCACATCTCTCTAAATAAATGTGTACTTGTTAGAGCATTATTGAATTTGGGCTGGGATATGGTCCACACTGCTCCCTCTCAGTCTTTCTCCCCAGACCTCTGTCTGGGGATGGATGTCTGACTCACGTCGTCTCATGCAGTAGATTCTTGGTTCGCCCCTGATCCAGTGATTGCTACAGTAACCAGTTCACTCAGGCTCCCGAGGCTTCCAGGAGGCAGCCTGAGAGTGTTTGACTACATCTTCCTTAACTCCCACCTCTAACCTGGCTTGTCTGACTATAGGGCCTCCCTCTTTGGCTCCCTGGCTAACAGTTAGAAGGGCATTTTATGAGGCTCCTCAGAAGGCTCCAGAAGGGCCAAGTGCCTGTAGCAGTTGACCAGTTGGATGATGCGACCTAATTTTTGCTGTCCCCATTATGTCCATGGGGACTGGTGAATTACTAGGAGGGAACCTTTCCTAGACTGTGACTTCAGAGAAATCTAAGATGAGACAGAGCATGGGAAATATGGAGGCGAATGTATGTGTATGGGGGCGGGGTGTTCATTTTTCTCGATTTTCCAGTCTTGAGCATAGAACCTGATAGACACACGGATTCATTCTGCCCCAGTAATGAGACAGAGTTAGATCCCTGCTCACACAATCATTCCCTTCCCTCTGGTTTTACACAGCTCAGAGTTTGCATAAGTCATGGTTACTGCTAGATTATCACCCTGGGTTTCAAAGCCACAGAACCTGTAACGTAAACATTGACTCTCATAACGCCATTTAAGAGTCTGTGTGGTTGAAGTCAGTGCAGTGTGTTCAGATCAATGAGAAGGGACTTTGGACCTGTCCCCGGTAGCTCAGCATTTTATCTTCTCGTTCTCAGTCAACTGTCCTGGGTTTACAAAGGTCCGCATACACCAGTCCCGTCCTGTGGCTTTTCAAACAAGAGTGGAAGGGTAGGCGGGAGAAAGTCACAAACACCCTGGAAATGCCCTGGATTGACGCTGTGAGACACCCATTTGGGAAAGCCAGTCCTCGGGGGAGCTGCTGTGTCGCCCGAGGCCTGGCTCCATGGCTCGACTGTCCCCTCTAGTGTAATGTGTGTTTTCATACTCAGTACACTCTTTCTAGTCTCTGACATGATATCAGTTCCTTCTGGAACAATTTGTACAAGGCGAGAGTTGCATTAGCCATAGCTCCTGGGACCTGGGGCAGCTGAACCCTAATCTGAGGTTAGTGGTAATCCAGCTTGCAGTTTTCCCTCTCCGATACTGAAGGACTAGGAGCTTTCGGTTCCTGGTAGTTTTCTGATATTTATGAGTGGCCTTCTTTAAAACAAAAAAAAAAAGTCTCCATTAGTCTGTTTATTTTTAGCTATCATATTAAATATCTCAGTAGAAAAACACAAGATCACAGACCCAAAAGGTCGGCTGCTTGCTTCCCAGCTGGAGTTGTGCTATTTAGAAGCCAAAGAGTGGCTAAATCCCAAGGCATTAATATCCTGGGAAAGAATGGAGTAAGGCCGTCCCTCTGGGATGCTTTCCTGAGTTTAAAGACATTTTGCACTCCACCAGGCAAAAGAAAACACACATTAACCAAATATAGGAAGGCATTTTAGGTGCAGGAATGAATCTCAACAGGACCCTTACTGCTTTTCTGGCTGATCTTAATATGCAGGCTAGACCCAAACATAGAACAATGGAAGCTTGTGCTTTTGGATGCAGCCAAGAACTAGCATTGAGCCGCTCTGGCCTTCTGCAGGCTCCGAGGTGGGTCAAGTTCTGTGTGTGCCTACCGCACCAGTCTATGAATAGGAAGGTTAGTGTTAGCAGCAAAGGTGACTCTTGGAGCAGATGCCAACTGCCATATTTCAAGTCCTGATGTCACTTCATTTTGAGCCTAAATTAGGTTTAAAAAACAAAACAAAACAAAAAGCAATAGCATTGGATACAAAGAGTAAAATTTCATCTAAATTCAGTTCACAGCAGAAAAATGCAGTGACTTGGTCTTGTAGCTCCTCTGTATCTTCAGGGCCCCGACCTACAGTGTATATACCTGCTCCGCAAAGCCTTAAAATGCAGAAAGGGCTGAATCCACACATTTCCTGGGGCCTATAAAAGGCTCTAGGGGAAAGCCAGGGGACCCCTAAGCAGAAGTGGCCCCTTCCTTCTCTCCTGGAGACAGAACATGGAGAGGTGTCAGCAATTCCTCTCTACCCACACACTGAGGGCTGGGATGCAGAATGGAGAGAACTCTGGACTGTTGTTGACTAGAAGAAATCTGGAAAAGGAGCAGGACGGGTATTTGTGAAGCAGTTTAGCAAAGCTAAATCAGCAATACGAAGAAGTAAAAGGGTTTCTTGGGTCATTCAATGTCCAGGGCAAAGTAAGAAGGCAATGAAGTAAAAGGAGTGTAGATTTAAAAATTAACCTGTATGTGAATGTACTCTGCTCAGCACAGGAGTGAAAAGCCAAATAATGATCAGTTGAGACCACCCCCTCTCCACCCAGAGCAGGAGGGTGGCATTTTAGAAGAGAAATTGATTAGGTACTCTGCTGGGTAATTAAACAAGCTTTCTGATCAATAGTCAGTATCGGGGGGTTGGAAGCTCACTGGCAAGCTAACACAGGGACACAAGAAGGGACAGGGAAATTGCGTGCTCAGGCAAGGCTAGGTCTTGAAGGTTTCTGCATTAAAAGACAAATGCATGTTCTCCTCAACTCCCTTGCTATAAAAGCCTCTTTGATTCAGCGTAACCCAAGCAAAAGGGTCTTCACTCCAAGCATTTTTCTCTTGGTGATAGGTGACAGTTGTAAAGAGTCCAATTTGGGATTACATGGTTCATTTATGCAATGCAATTAAACTGCCTGTTAGGTTCATGTTGCTTTAAAAAAAAAATATAGCAATCAAGTTACTTATTAGCTACCTTGAACCCTTCTTCCCAAGAGTCAGAGGGCTGGTCAGAGAGTCAACTCCAGCAGAGCTGGAGTTATCTGCTTTGCTGTTTGTTTTGGTCTAAGAACCTACTCAGTCACGAGCATGCTCTGTATGTAGCTAAACAAATGCAGCTGCCCAGGGATAGTCCAGGGTTCATTAGATGAACAGGCCCACTGGCTACCTGCCAGGTCATTGGGATAAAATTAATCTAACACGCCTCCCAAAGCTGGGCTGTGGGTCCTCGTCTTCAACACCCACCAGACAATGCTGGCAGATGACAGGGACCAGTAAGAAGTCAGAAACAGGAAAGGCTTGCCTTCCGTTCTCAATGAGAGGGTCTAGGGCATGGAAATGGCCAAAGCCATTCCTCTGTGCTGTTGTTGTTCCTTGGTCTTAGATTATTACTGTCTGAAAGCAGAACTGAAGAAAGACTTGGGGCTATCACCCCACACTTCACCAGTACAAACTTTCCAGCATTCCTGGGCTCTCATGGAGTAAACTAGTTCCTTCCGTTCCTTGCTTCTCCATGAAGCAGAAGCTTTCTGGCTGAGAACAATTACAAAGGAAGATGCACTGCAGTGAGGGATCTTAGAAACACAACTAGCTAAAACATGGCAAAAGACACCACTCGATGGCTACTAAAGAAAGAGGCATTCTAGGTATGAACAAGTGATTTGAACCCCAAAGATTCATGCTACAAAACTCTGGAGTCATTCATAGAGCAGATGTAGACCAACTGTGGTCCCAGAGGCTGAGAAAATAGGATTGTAATGATTACTTTGTGCCTTATATTTTTATGACAACAATAATTGTTATTGAAGAGTTAATGACTAAATGTGTCAGGTGAGCTGGGAAACCCCAGACAGGAAGTGAGCACACTAATAACATCTTCAGGCATTGGGAGCTGGGCAGCTCTTCAGAAGGGCAATTTATTGATAAGAATATCCGCCTGACATTTACAACCCTGATACTGCAAGAAACTGGTCTACAGATGAAAGCCTTCCTCTCTCAAAGTTCCCCTTTCTTTCCTGCAAAACCCTTAAGCCCAAAGTGCCTGGGCCCACAGTCTCCTTCCCTGCACAGACTCGAGCATTTAATTGTTCTAATAAAGGATAACATGCTTCTATAGAGCCGATCTCCTCTGTCTTTATTTTCGTTTGACCTCTATCACTTCTGACCTAACACTTCTAATTGTTACTGTTATTACTATTATTACAATTATTATTATTTGTGGTGTGTGTGTGTGTGTGTGTGTTGTGTTGCATATATTGTATACCAGATGATGCATTTGCCATGGAGTGCAGCGGATGTCAGAGGACAACTTTTGGGACTTGGGTCTTTCCTCTCACTGCAGATTCTGGGAATTGAATTCAGGATGTCAGGTTTGCAAAGCAAGCACCGTTATTCACTGGAAAGAGGATTATGGTAGAGGTTTTGCGATTATGTGAATGTACTAAATGTCACTCACTGGGAATACATATTTTAAAAGCAGATTTCATATGTTTTGTCTTAATAAGAAAACTTCACAGTTTTGAAAAGCAAGGTTGTCCCACTACATAATTTATATGAACATACAGTTTACTACTGAGGTGTTTCTCTCTCTTGTAACACATGTTATTGAGAGATGCCTCAAAGACAGAGACTTCAAGAAATGACAAACATGTCTGTGTCCATCCTGTTCAAGCTGTCCATGTGAAGCAAGCATGGCAGCCCAAGTCCTTCTGCCCTCGGCCAGTGTGTATGCATCTGTCTTCCCCATGCCCAGGTGACACTGTGACACTGCTGGGAAGCCGGGGTGTAGCATGCTGGGCTCCATTCTCTCTTTGTGCTCCATTTCAGGAGAGGTTTCCACTGCTCATCCTTACTCAGGTGGTTAAGATAAGAGTACACAGCCCACCCAAGGAAGTTAGTACTTCCTGGGATACGTAGGATGGCTGGGCTTTTTAACAGGGAGAGTTAAACAGGGAAGGGCTGCAGGCTTACACTGTTCCAACTCTTTTCCCTGGGTTTTAGACCATGGCCTCTCCTTCAGATCATATTCTGTCTGAGCTTCTCAGACCGTTAGACATGACTTTACCTATTCTCTCTATGGACTGTTCCATCAAGTGGACCCTACTCTTGCCCATTATCCTCCCTGCCCAGGGCCCAGGGCCAAGTGAAGTTGTTCATCGGGCACAGGAATGTCCCCAAGGCACCTTCTGAATCTGTCAAGGCCAATTTAGAAGCCGAAGTCTGAGGCCAAATGGAAACATCGGGAATGCACTGGTGGAGAACTGAGTTGGCCTAGGCCTGAAGGCAATTTATTACTCATCCGATGGGTATCTCCAAGCAAATGAGACCCATGCATGTTGGCTGAGAGTGTTGGACATTGGCTGCTGCACAGGGAAGTTTCTGTCTTTATTGCAGCCTGTAGCCTACCCTCGAACAAAGGAACAAAGTTTTCCTAGCCATACACTCAGTCTGATATATATATAGATATAGATATAGATATAGATATAGATATAGATATAGATATAGATATAGATATAGATATAGATATAGATATCTGCAAAGTCAGATCCAAGAGAAGCCAGGCCTAGGGATCTATGTGAAATGGCTCCTGCAAGTATTAGAAATGACTGGTCAGGGCAAAAGCGATCACACAGGAGAAGCCGAAGCCAGTGTTTTGTGTCAGCTTTTGTTTCTCAACCGAAGAGAGCACAGGCTGTCCCATCTATCTTACTGGGTGGCTTATTTTTCCCAGTGACAGGGAGGTGCTGACATGGAAGGCTGTGCTCAGTAAGGAGCTCTCCAAATGACCATAAAGGGTCCTCTGTCTCACCAAGTACCAGCCATGACAGATACCATGCCACTCCGGTTTCCTCCTTTCCCCTGGCACAGGGAAGGCCCTTTGCTTAAGTTGAGTTTGAAGGCATGTACCCCTTTTTTGTTTCTGAGTCAGGGGAGACTGGGGGTAAGAGAGGGGAGCCCTTACAGGAAAGAGTACCCAAGAATGTCTGTGTTCTGGACAGTGAGTTGAAGGAACTCTGCATTCCCAGGCAGAGCTCTCTATGCATTTAGGGAGGAAGTGTAGATACCAGTGTCAAAAAAAGTCATGCTCTCTCTGTGAGGAGTCCCTGTCAATACCCACAGCATGCAGAAGGCCCCACCTTTTATGACCCCTCCTCTCTCCATCTGTAACAGCCTGCTTCCCACCCCATCCCTCCTCCTGTCCACTTCCGCCTTCCTTCCTTTCCTGACACCTCTCTCTGTTTCTTCCCACCCAGACTTTCTGTCCTTGAGTGCAGGAGGCAAAATGCCAAGAGACTAACTTGGGGTCAGAATCATAGAACCTGGATGGCAACAGTATGGCTTATGGGACAAGGAAATTTAAGGACAGCATGGGGCCAGTTTTGATTGCTTTCATTTCCTAGTAACTGTCCCATGCATCCAACTGAGGTGATGATCAGACAAGCTATATGAACATAGTTTATGAATTTGTTTCTCTCGACATGCATATTGCTTTCTTTCTGTCTGTCTCCCTCTCTCCTTGATTTTTCGATATTCATTTCTAACACATGGTCTTGCTATGCAGCTTAAGTTGACCTAGAACTCACGATTCTCCTTTCCCAAGCTCCTGAGTGCTGGCAATGCAGGTAATGCAGGTGCTCATCACTACACCCCACTCTCATATGGACAGTTTTTTTTCAGAGAACCTTTTAGCTGGCGACCACATTTAATCGCCACCAAATCCGGCTGATTCTGATCCCTCCTGAGTCTCTCCAGCACATTCTTGATTTTTGTAGTCACTACATTGGCTGCAGACCCCACACTTTCCCATTGGCTTACACAGTGGTCATTCTCTGTTACAGAACTAGGTTCCCGGCCTTCTGACAGCCTTCATCTATTACAAGTAAGGTGCATATTCCAGGCCCATCACCTTGAAAGTACAAGTGTCAGGGCCCTGAGATCCCTCCATGATTGCAAGAACTGAGACCTGAGATCCCCTGCCTTGCTCCACCTCTTTGACCTCTAACGAAAGCAGATGTGACGAGGAGTTGCCAGCAATGGTCAGTTAAGTGGTCAGGTGACAGATCTCCCTAAGCAGATAAACAGACTCCAGCGGGAGATCTCAGGCCATTTCCGTGATGAGTTCTTCATGCCCTGCCCACACAGAGGTCAGGCTGCCTATACAGATGCCTGATAGTCCCAACAGACATGGCTCCTTCCACCAATACAAACCAAACTTTTACCTCCAGGATGCTAATGAAGAAAACTTCTGACTTTCTTAGCGAACTAGCAAATGATGATTACTAAAATGGTAGTGTTAAACTATGAAAAGATAAAGCACCCTGATGGAGACTAGGCAACTTTCAATATTTAGCTATGTTTGGAGTGAAACAGATTCCAATGCAAGTTTTGACATTTAAATAGCATTGCCTCAAGGTAAGCTATAGATAATATCACACTGTTGTCTCATTCTGCTCAAAGAAAATACCATAAACTATGCAGCTGCTGATTGACAGACGCTTGTTATTGTGGTTCCAGAGCTCAGAAGGCCAACATTAAGGCACCACCCCAATCTGTGTGCTCAGGGCCTGATTTCCAATTCTCTGTCCTCACACGGTGGAAAGAGGACTTAGCCCACTGATGCCCCTTTGGTTTTACACACAGGTTACCCTTCTTAGCCTTGGGTCTTTGGAATATAAATTTGAAGTAGCTGCAAACATTCAGACTGTACTGGATGACACAATGTAGACTCCCCTTTCTGCTCATCAAATTGTCACTATACATACCCGACAAGTTTAGTACATCTCCCCTCTTCCCCTGAACCCGATTGGGCATAACATATCTCTGTTTAAATGATGCACCATTACCTTCTATTCACCTATCCAGCAAATATCTGAACTCCTGTGTGCCCTAGAAAGAAGAGGGTTAAATAAAAAACACTTTCCTGGCTTCAGGGAGCTCCCTGGGGGAAAAGAGGCACAGACACCGGAAATCATACAAGGGCAGATAAGCAAACAAGCTTACACGGAAGCAGAAAGAGATAGCCCTGAGAAGAAAATATCCCATGATGCATCATTCTAAAGGAGTTTTGGATCTGAACTTCAGGAACTGAGGGGAGTTAGGCTGTGGAATCAGGAACATTCCCAACCTGAACTTCAGGGGGCTGTGGGGAGTTAGGTGTGGAATGGGCAACACTCCAGTCACAGAAGAAAAACGTCCATCAATAAAATTAAAATCTCCTGGGTCCTCATATGTCCCAGGTGCTCCTCTAGAAAAGCCATGCACACAACCAATGAGATGTGAAAGTGTGTACATCATTCATTTTCCCTAAACATACCAAGCAATGCTATTGGTATCTCCACTTTACAGATTCAACACCCAAGTGGACCCCAAAAATAACCTTTGTACTTCTGGGAAGTGTCAGAGCCAGGATTTGAACCCAGGTTTCTGACTAGCAAGCTGTACACTTTTTAACAATAACCTATGGGAAAGTACATGTGTCTGAACCTGAAGCAAAAACCAGAGTGGTATACAATGCATCTGGAGAGGACTTCAGTCCGGACAGGGGCAATGATCTATTTTTCTTGCTGGAGCAGAGCTAGCAGAGAAGCTGACTGCACAATGTAGGCTCAACAAAACCAGGTGACTGAGCTTAGAGAACAGGAAATCCCGGAGCAGGCTGCTGAACCAACCACTACACAGAGAGTAACTCACCCCTCTTTTTAAGCTGCTTTCTTGTTGAAAATAGGGTTTACAGCCTGCCCCCCATGCACAGACATTTGGGCATCTTCCACGAGGTACACACTGTTCTGGGCAGTGGAAATTCCAGAGGGAATGAAATGGACAAGGTCCCTTTTGTTAGAGAGCTTAAAACAGCCATCTCCTTACATGACCTCTCCTACCCTGAAAATGCCAAGGAAATAACAGGTAGCTGCCCCCATGCTCCAGCTGCTAGGCATCTGCTCAGGGATGTCCCCACCCTTGTATGGGTCTAGCTTTTTTTTATGTTCTGCTCAGGCCCATCAGACGGCCACAGCCACCCAGCCAATGCCACCTCTACCAAATCCCCAACCTAAGGAATCTAAAGTAGTCACTTATCTGGCCATCAAGGGCTGTTTCGGGGGACATGCTGTGACTTCTAAAGTGTCCCTGAGCGGGCCCCTCCTGCTGTGCCAGCACAGCCACCCAGAGCCCTGTGTGCTTTGGCCCTGAGTTCAGCTGTGGACCAGATCGTGGGATTCTCCCTCTCAGAAGAATGATCCTCCATCCACACTCCACTATGCAGGACTAATGGCTGGGTAAAAGCGATCGGGAGAAAATATTCAAACAAAGCATTTGATGACAAGTCCGGTTTCCAGACCCCATGGCCTACCTTACTGTGAAGTTCAACACGCTGCCGGGCTCGAGTGCACATGCGCTTTGATTGGTTCTGGGTAAAAGTGTCAGGGGAAGGGGGCCCTGGGAGGCATGTGCTCTCTCTTCTCCCAGTGCTTGGAGAGGCAAAGGGAAATGAGAACCATAGCCATGTTCTCTGCAGACAGTGGGAACACAGGTGTGTCACATGATGCCTTGCATGGCACGTCAAAAGGCAGCACTTACCTGAATGAAACCCAGGTGTCCTTGAGAAGTCTCTCACGGGGTCAGAGGTGGCCCGAAGGAAGGCTGAGGCAGCCCCCAAACCAGGAACTCATTGGACCCCCTCATACCTGTGTTTCAACCTCATTTCAAGTCTCCTTAACAGTCTACTATTCCCTTCTCCCCAGCATGCCCCTCTACAGGCCGAGCCAATGTTCAATGCCAGCTTCCTCCCCAGAGAGTCTGAGGCAGAAGAGGGTGTGTGTGTGCAGCCCAGCACCATCCAGCCTCAGGAAACTGGACTTCTTTTCATCCTGGGCCATTCCTGTGGGGCATGAGATAGTGCAACCCTTGGCTGGCCCTTTAGTGCAGCTGAGCACATAGCTGGCCTTAAATACAAAGTCCAACTCTGGACTAGGAGCTACTCAAGCTGCTCCTCCCTGCCCCTCACATACACACAGGGCTTTTGTCACTTGGTGACCCTGAGATTTGATGTCCACCGGGGCTTAAATGAAGACCAGGCAAACTTTATGTAAAGATAAATTTTTGAAACTCCTCACTGTACAAAATGGAATGCATTCTCTTTATAACAATCTTGGCAATCTCAGAAACAAGCACAGCACTAGTCTGAAGGTCTGTGAAGTGTCAGAGTCGACAGCATGACTCCCCTTGATGCTCATAGCTGCCTCTTCACCGATGCTGATGCAATCCAGGCTCAGCTGTGGACACTCTGTCGCTCGAGACTAGAGCACAATTGGCTTACCTCCTGTCTTAAATTTAGGTTAAAGGTCAAGGTCCCAAGAACCTTCCAGCAACTGGAATTCTCAATGCACCTCTGGCTTACCATTCCCACTCTGTCTCAGTGTCCCTCACACAGCTCTCCCATTGGCCCACACAGCGACAGTACAGGATGAAGAACTTGCCTTTGAGTTCGTCTAGCTACCAGCGGTTGTCTGCCTACTTTGAAGTCTCCCTGAATGTTTCTCTCCACTTGTTCATCTTTTGGGTTTATCAACACCTTGCTCTCCAAATGCAACTTAACTCTCTACTTCTGTCTGAGTCCTTCTTGTCCATCCACAGATACCCCAGGATGGTGGAGGCATTGCTCTATGCACAGAACTTTTCAAATCTTAGTCTTTCACCCTTCTCTAGCCATCGGCATTAGAAAAAGAGGCCTGAATAATATTTTTCTATTTGACCGAGTGTCGCTGTTTCCTTTATAGTGTGTGTGCTTTCCACCCATCCTATTCCTGCCCCTGTTTTACAGTGAGCATGGTGGGCTGATCCTCAGGGATGTCTGGGTGAAGCATGGCGGAGGTGCAGTGAACATCCTGGCCTGAACCACCTTGCCTGGTGCTACCTTAGTGCTTTCTCAAAATTGAGAATTTGAGAGACTCGTCCACAGCACTTGTTAAGATGCATATTTCTAGGCCAGATGTGGAGGCACACATCTTCAGTTCCAGCACTCAGGAGGCAGAGGCCATCCTGGTCTACATAATGAGTTCCAGGTCAGCCAAGGCTACATAGTGAGACCATGTCTCAAAACAAACAAACAAAAACAATGATGAGTGTTTCTATGCTCTACTCCCAGATTCAGTAAACCCATTAAGGATGGGTTTCAAACAAACTCCCCAGGGATGCTGTTTAGGGACCCTGCTTTGAGAATCACTGCTGTAGACAAGCTAGTTTTTAAGCCATGCGTGTGACAGGGGGGTATAGTTTGAAAATAAGGGGGAAACCTTAGCCTTTTAATCACAGTCTTTATACCACTTTCAAGGTTTCATAGGATGTCAACTTTACGGGGTTGTAATGAATTTGTTTATAAATGGGCTCTAACAGTCTTGTAGCAGCTACTTCTTTCATTGCCTTGGCAAAGACAGAAGGAAGGAAATACTTACTTTCACTCACAGTTTAAGAAGGGACGGGCACCATCCATGGGCACTGAGACAGCTGGTCACACTGGGTCATACAGGATGAAGTGAGTCTGGACCACAAAGCCTCAAAGCCCACCCCTAGTGCCTCACTTCCTCCACCAGGGCCCCACCTATCACAGGTCCCACAACCTGCCCAAGCTGTGCCACCAGCTGGGGAATCACCTCCCATCCAAACTCATGATTCTTTAGACCAGTTTGTGGGATCCTGGGGACAGACAGACAGACACTATTTCCCTGCCCTGGCTCCTGGCATGTGTGAGGGGTTGGGGAGTGGGTGAGTGTTATAGCATAAAAGATAACTTTTCCAGACGCTTTCAAAGTTTCAGAAATCCTTTCCCATGAATATGAGAACTACGTGAAAACTGCAATTTTGAGTGTCCACAAAGTCTGATTTGAACCAGTTCCTTTGTACATTGTCTGTGTTTGTGTCCGTGTGTCCTCTAAAGACAGCAGAGTAAGATAGCTTCAACAGAGACTCCACGACCCAAAAAGTCTAAAACACACCACTACGCTCTCCTGACTTTTGTGCTAGGATTTCCCTAGCAAGGTGCAGTTTCTCCCCAGGCTTTGCTTTTTGTCTTAAGCAGTGTATTCTGCCTCTTTCCCCTCCATAACTCCTGCACTTAGGAAACATTCTGCGGTTATTTGCTCATTTCAGTGGGATATTTACTACTCTAGGAATGTTTCTTGTATCTGAACCTTCTCCCCAGACAGATCCTGTGCTCAAACTGTGAAAGCAAACCTTTACACTTCCATGGGAAGCTCTCATATAAACTATAATCAAATACAGTTTTTTTCCCCCTCTGGCAACTATAAACCTTCACAGAGGGCCCAGAATAGGAAACCCTTCCTTCTCACAGGAGACAATGGCCTGGGAATTCATGTATCTCTTCCTGAATGAAAAATGTTGATACATAAGTTGAAACAGCTGTGCAAATGGCATCCACGTCTCTTGGAGATGTTTCCAGTGTTTTCTCAGATAGATCTCTGTTCGTCTACAATGAGCTAAATCAACCTTCAGTAGAAAATGTGCAGAGTTTTTTCCTCGTTCCTATTCGGAAAATATGTTGTCACTATGGTTAGAACAAGGTCTGTTCCCTGAGAACTCACATGCTGGAGGTCTGTCCTTGGAGATCTGTCCTTGGTGTGGCCAATTTGAGGAAAGGGGGACTTTGAGGGGAGTTTGGTAGAAGGTTGAAGTTCTTAGATGGGAGTCAGGAGTTTCCGTGGGACTCCAGACCTTCCTCGGGAGAGTATATAAAGGAGAGAGTGAGGGTGATACCTCTCCTCAGCCTAGCATGGGCTACTCCTGTGACGCTATCCACCATGGTGGGGAACAGGAGGGGTCCCACCAGAGCCCGTACCATGTTACTTGAACTTCCCACCTGTCAAACTATGGGCTGGAATACATAAACCTCTTTTCTTCCTATAGTAGCCAGTCTTGGATGTTTCATTATTCTGACCCAAAAAAAATGCACCAATACATCAGGTAATGTATTTTTCTCATCCAAGAAGCACAGGGCGCTCCCAGTTCTATCTGGAAATATTAATGCTAATTTGGCCCTATGGGCAGATTATCACATGATTCTTAGCCAGCACAAAGGCACAGCTTTTGCAAACCCTAACCATAAACAGTCATGCCTTGTGAGTAGGAAACTGATTTCCTTGCCAGAGTAATAATTTCCTAGCATCTGTGCGAAAGTCTTACATTCAGAGAAATGCCAGTTTGGGCATGAGAGACTGGAAGAGCCATCTGGATTCTCTTGGACTCTTTCGCTCTTCTTCCTGGGTTACAGACACTGTGGTTGGGATGTCTAGTGCAAAGGCGTTCCCCAGCCGAGAGAGAACAATAGCAGGCCCGGAAGGAACAGTTGGAGCTTGTGACAGGGGGACACATGAGAGCATTCAGAACCCTCCCTTTGAATGGGTGACTTGCGGCAATGCCAAGGTGTGTAGAAGGTCAGGGATAGGAAATGTGGTCACTGTCCTGCAGCAGGGAAACCAGTGTTTATAGAAAGAGTCTCTGACCGTACACTCCCTTAACTGATGGTTCTTGGCCCACGTGGAAAGTTCTACGAGCTATATTTAAAAAGAGCAACTGTTTTCCCAGTAGAGGAAGCACAGAATACGTTGTGAGGAAGCAAGAAGCAAAAAGGACAACTTCGAAACACTTTGTATATGTTAGGTCGTTTGGGGTGGAGAGGCCACAAATAACTCGTTTAATGCCATGGTGATTGGCCACTGTAAAAGAAATTGCTCCAGAGGATGGCATTCCATGGCATAACTCAGCAGCAAAGTCCGATATGGTAGCTCTGTTTTCCTTGAACCCTGTTAACTCACCATCTTCTTTGACAGACAAAATCCTGAGTCCTGGAATTCATGAACACTAAAAAGAGCTATGGAGAGACCTCAGCTGCTGGTGAGTTCTTGCCAAGTAGACCTAAGTTCTGCTCCTAGACTCCAGGTAAAAATAAAAACAAAAGCAACCTGTACTTAGCAGTATGCACTTGTAATCCTAGGCTGCAAACCCTCTGATCTAATACACAGATGAATCCCTGGAGTTCACTGGCCAGCCAACCTATCCTAATTAGTGAGCTCCAGCCCAAAGAGAGGCTCTGTCTAGAAAACAAGGTGAATAGCTCCAGAGGAATGAAACACAGGTTTCCCAGTGGCTTACACACACACACACACACACACACACACACACACACACACACACACACACACACACACACACATGCAAATTGCAAGAATGTGAATTTCCATTCCCTCTGATGTGCTTTGTCTGTGCTTTCTAGACATTCCAGGGCTGGTACTGTTATGGACCCAGTGACTACAGGCAAAAATAATAATAAACAGATCTCTGAAGTAAGTGCCTATAGGATCAAAAGAACACTCCTGATTAAATGTCAACTAAGAAGTGAGGGCCTGTCATTAGGTGCCACCCAATATGGCAACTTTTGAGCCAAAGATGTGAACAAGGACCAGTGAGATGGATCACCAGATAAAGGCACGTACCACGGTCGCTGAGAATCAATTCCCTAGGTGTCCTTTAAACTGCACACACACACACACACACACACACACAGAGAGAGAGAGGGGGGGGGGCAAACACACACACACACACACACCAAGTAAGTCTAATTTTATTTTTTTTTAAAAGAAAAATTGGCCAAGACAAAATAACTAGTTCTGGAACATGGGCCACAAACCAATCGTGATAGTGAGATTGCTGGACCTACCTCCTCCTCGCCCATACAAGGGGAGAGAGTTGAAAGGCAGAGGTGTTTGCTTTGTTATGATCCCTGTGGGGCAGAGGAAGGAAAGCTCCGTGCTCTCCATTGCTAGGTGGCCAAACCACTCAAAAGAGAGACTTATGTGGAGTGACCAATACGAGCTAAGCTAGCACCTCGGATCCAGCTGTCATGAACCCCAGCTCAGCTCATCTAACGCCAGAAACAATTTCAAAGACACCCTGGGATCACTCTGAAATGGAGAATTAAATTTCTCTTCTGGGGTGGGTTAAAAAAAAAGAAGATGACTTCTGCCAATTTACTTAAAAGCAATTATCAGTCTCTGAGTTCTTGGAACATCTGCAATAGAGCAAGAAGTATTAGGAGGAAGAATTTTTTTTTTTTAAATACATTGCAGACAACCACAAAGATAATTTTAGAGGTTTTGCAGGAGTGGAGGGTGGAGGGGGATGTAGCCCAAGAGCATAACAAGGGAGACTGTGCCTGCTCCTTGCTGATGGTGGCTTTAAAGGCAGGAAAGTGTGGGCACACAGAGTATGAATTGACAGTGTGCCTTGTGCAGCTCTGTGCGGTTGGCTTTGCCAGCCCATTTAACCTTCCTGGTAGAGTAAGTGCTCGGCAGTCTGATGTTGTGGATGGGGAATCAGGCAGAGAAGGGGCTGCACAGGCCAAAGCTCAGGCGTACATGCGCAGCACAGCCAGTGTCCGGGCGCCATGCTCTTAGAAGCGCTGCTATTTGCCCTCAAGGCCCGTGAACCTGAATGACAATTTCCCACAGAACACCAAACACATGCAACTGTGCTGTGACTTTGGAACACAGCTTCTGTTTCACCTTCTTATGTCCGAGCCACAAAATTCTGGAGGCTACTGTCAACATCAGGTGATGTGGGAAACAGCTGTCTGATGACAATAGAACATAGCGTTTCAGCCCCCCACACTCCTCTCTGTGCAGGTGTGGGTGTCGGGGGGGTGATACTGGCGGTGAGGTGGCAGTGGTGGATGCAGCTGGGTGGGGGGTGGTTTGAATGAGAAATGCTCCCCACAGTCGCGAACACTTGGCTCCTGCTGACGGTTCTATGTGAGGGAGTTTAAGAGGTGTGTCTTGCTGGAGGAAAAGTGTCAGTAGAGAGTTTAGAGACTCACGCCGTTTGCGTTCACACTCTCTGTTCTGCGCTTGCTGCCATGCCATCCTCACCATGATGGAATCTATCTCTCCGAAACCGTAGCCCAAAGAAACTCTTTCTTCTGTAAGTTACTTTGGTCATGTTTGTGTGTATATGTGTGTGCATGTTCATGTGGGTACACGTGTGTATGGAGACCAGTAGCTGACAATGGGTGCTTTCCTTAGTGGCTGTCCGTCTTTTTTATTGTAGCAGGGTTGCTCACTGAATCTGGGGCTCACTGGTTGGCTAGACTATCTGTATGAGTGAGCCTCAGGGACCCAGCTGTCTCTACCTCCTTAGCACTGGGATTGGAAAAAGAGTGAGTGCCACCATGAAGAGCTTTTTACACAATGCTGGGAACACAAACTCGTTTATCAACCTCCTCTTTGTGGAGTTTCAGACGCTGATTGCTAAAGTGACTGGAAAGACATTTGCTGGGAGCCATGGGTGCCCTGCTTTACATACCACTGGATTTGGGGAGACCCCCCCCGTCAGATATTTGAAACAATGATGCTTTTTGCTGCTCCTCCTTTTAAGGAACACATGTCCATGTGCAACGTGGACTTTCCTTTGTGGGATACCACAGACACAGCAGCAGACAGTGAGTGACAGCCCCTCTGGGTTATCCAGATTCAGAGTTTCAGGCTGCATCCATCACACCTCTTCCAGGGTTCTTGACCTGTGTGTGCAAGGGACCAGCAGGTATGCCCAAAGTAGTCCCAATGTGCCAGGTGTGGGGTGACCTGGTCTTGGTAGGAAAGGGGCTTCAGGATTTGGTGTCAGAGGCTGTGACAGATGCCATCGGAGGATGGGGAGGAGCTAGGGTACCCGTTACCTCTCTGTCCTTTTCCCAACACAGCAAGTGACACCTCCTAGCCACAGACAACAGTTACATGGAGAACACGAGTGATTTGCAGAGGTAAGAAAGCAGCTATATGAGAAATGGCGGATGAGCTCAGGGCCGCAGCTCCATAGAGTACAGAACCTGTGCCCTTCTCTCGGACCTCTCCACCCCACCCCCACGCCCTTCTCTGTTCTCTGCAGAGCGCCTTTGCTCTGGTCACACGCTGAGCTGGCTTCAGCACATCTATGCATGGCAGTCTTACCACCATGGCCAGCGTCTGAGGACCCCACACACAACACACTTCTACAAAGACCCCCATTTCTAAAGCTAGGCTCTCGAGGGCCACAGGTTGGGGTCTGAGGGTTCTCTCATGGGGTGTGGAGGCACTATCCCACCCACAACACTTGGATAAGTAAGGAAGGGGTCCCATGTGGTGTATGACAGTCCTCGGTGGATGACCTGGAACCTCCCGAGAGACAGCTGCCTCTTCCAAAAAGACAAGGTCAAACACCAGCATCACTTCTAGGTTGGGCAGTCTGTGCATCTACTTCCTCCTGCTCAGTCCTGTTTCCGAGTCTTAGAGCTGTCAAGGACTTTGCCCAATATTCCATCCTACTCTCAATTTCTGGTGTAATCACAGATTAGGCTAAATGGGCCCTGTGTGCAGCTCCCTCCTGGCCTGGTGAACACAGCTAGCCAGCCAGCCACATGCTTGCCAGCAGAGCCTTCCCTGCCCTGCCTGTCTGTTCCTTTTATTTATTTCTCTTTCCCCATTCTCTCAACCCTCACCTACACAGCCAGACTCCCAGCCTTTCTTTGCACCTATTGTTCGGCTGCCAGTTGGCATGCGCACTCTACTTTCTGCCTTTCTCCCCACCAACACCTTTGTTTATACAGAACACACAGTTTGGCTTCTTGTCTACAGACAAACTGTCCTATGCCTGGCCTGCAGGTTCTGGAAGCTTGCTCCAAGCTTAGTCAGGAGGAACATGGTGTTGTTTTTCAACTTTAAAAAATGACAATTCATAGACATACCGTGTGTTGTAATTATAGCCTCCTACTGCCCTGTCTGACTCCCCTCACATTCCCCCCATTTTCCTTTCCAAACGGCACCCCCTTTCTGTATGGGGGGGCAGCGAGGTCTTGTGCGGGTATCCAGAGCTTCTGTGTGTTCATGATAGCAATGACATACCATACCCAGAAGGCAGCACTCCTAACAATCCACTTCCCCTGTGACACTCCCTGCACCTTGCTGGAGATAATAAAGATGTCCTCTAAAGGTTTGTGGACTCCACAATTCCGTATCCCAACACTCGGACAGATTACGTCTCTGCACTAACCACTGACTGCTGCAAAAAGCAGTTTCCCTGACCAAGGCTGAAAACAGCATCAATCCATGGGTGCTAACGTAGATATTTAGAAGGTAGTTTGGCTATGTGCCCATTTAGCAAAATAGCAGTTTAGTTACACCCCAGCCCACAATCTCTGCAGTCACAGGCTTTCAATCAGGTTTAAATTGTGCAGCATATATTCCGTCCCAGGAAGCAAGCCTCAAATCTGATCATAAAGTAGCTGGCTATCCCCCCTCCCCCGCACTATCACAATACCATTGTACCAGTGGACAAGTTTGGCTTGGCAGGTCAGTACTGTGGAATGCACAGATGGGCAGGAGAATGGATACAACTCCTACAGCCTGCATAGGATCAGGAGCTGCACTCAGCAGGAAGGATGCTGCCCTATCAGCTTCTGCTTGATGTCTCTGTGCTCTGAATCTGGTCCGTGGTGTCTTGAGTGACAGGGTTTTATTATACAGTTCTAGCCAAGCTACCAACAGCAGTGGCCGATAGCCTGTAGTGTGGTGGTCTTAATGTCACCTCGCCACAAATTAGATTCACCCAAGTAGCCTCACCTGAGAACTGTCCTGATTGATGTAGGGAGGTTCACCCCGATTGTGATGGTACCTCCAGGTAGGAGCCCAGATGGATTACAATGTGGTATTTCAGAAGGAAGTTCATTCCCTTGCCTTTTGCTGGCTTGGTTTCCCTCTTGCCAACAAGTTGATTTATGCTGTTATTGTTGCAGCCAATTCCGTCATTGATGGCAGAATCGGCATTTCTAAGAGTTTAGCCTGGAACAGGGCTCAGCAGCTCTCCAGGAATTTTCCAGGCTCCTGACACCAGATTTGACCTACTAAGTCACCCAGCCTTGGGTGTGTCCGACAGCCATTCTGGGCCTGCTTCGACTTTGGCTCCAAACTCAAGGATGGAGCACTGGATTTTCAACATCTTTAATAGACACACACATACACACAAACACAAACACACACACACACACACACACACACACACACGAAACCTCTAATACACACACACACACGAAAGAGAGACCTCTGATACACACACAGAGACACACACATAAGAGAGAGAGAGAGAGAGAGAGCCCTGGATCCTGTTCCTTTATAGAATCCTGACCAAAATAGCCTGTAGAGGATACCTGAACAACAACTCCTAGGTATCCCACACCAAGCACTGAGTTTGAGCTTCCAAACCTAAGGCTTGTGGGAGCAGCATGCTCTACCATGCAGGGTAAGGAGGCCCAGGAGATGATGAGGCTGTGATATAACTGATCTGATGTGACTGCCACCTTTCTGCCCCTACCGCGTTTTCCTGTGGACAATGAAGGAGTGGGACTCACTGTCATTGGCAAGAACCAAATACAAGAACAAAGAAGAGCTTAGGGCAGGCTCTGCCAACCTCATGTTTGACCCATTTACCTGCAAGGTAAGAGGCATAATGACAATCGCACCATGCCTGGCCTCCCCATACATGAGGACAAATAAGAGCTACTCTACCTAAGTGCACTGCAGAAGGTGTTTTCAGAGTTCCAGGGAGCCTACCCTAAGGCTAATCAGAAGCTTGTACCTACACTGGAGGCAGAGCTGGTCATCAGTCTGAACTACACATTTTTAGCATCAAAATGATACTGTGGCCTGGATGCCAGGAAGGGCAACAGAGACAGCAGTACCTGTAACACAGACCAGGTCGACATGAATGACAGCTCCTCAAGTGCGTGAGCAGAAATGGACAGTCAAGCGGGTGGCTTCCCCTCACCTGACCACATCCTGAAACATTGGGCCTCATGAGGAGCAACCCTCTGAAGGGGACTCCTGCACATCAGGAGCTCCTTTCCAGACCCCAGATTAGGCACAAACCACAAACAGGTCCTTTATTAAAGGGGAAGAAGAGTTAAAATAACTCCTTTCTGACTCAGGCAAAAAAAAACAGCAGCAAACGACCTTGCAGGCTGATGCAACAAGGAGGTCTGTGTTAGATCGGCCAGGATGTAGTGGTAAAGGATCTAGGAGATGAGGGAGAAGGAGCAAGGGACAAGGGAAACAGGACATGGTTGTCTGTCCCAAAGGGTCAAAGGACTGCCTCTGGATAGAGAAGAGATAGATGTGGCCCACAGGCAAATGGCAGTTTATAAAGGTCAAGGAACAAACCCCGTGCTAAGATGAGGTGTTTGGTTTTAATTGGTCATGTTAATTAGGTGAACCAAAGGGGGCTTCTGATTGCTGGACTTTAATACTCTGATAGCTGGAGGTTGGTGGTCAGCCTCAGGAGGAGGAAGGGGCCAAATAAGGGGACAGACCTTGGTGGCTAGCGTTAGGAATGTGATGTAATGGTTTAACAATGCAGAGGGAATGGGAGAGCAGGGTAAGGCCATCCCCAGTGGGCTAATGTCCCTACATCCTCCTCTTCTCTGTTCCAGTCTCATGTCAGCTCCATGCTCCCTGTCCCTGTTGCCATCGTGACGGAGGGGAAATCTCCCCATATCCACACAACTAAAGAGAATCATTCCATTTGATCCATGACAGCCTGCAGTTTTCGCGACTCAGCCAGCTCTTGACAGTTCACGGGGAAAGGAAGCGTGGAGCTTGTCCTCAAGGGTCAGAGAGCTGCAGGGAACAGTTGTGGCTCGGTGTTGGGAGAGGACTGTGAATGTTTGTGGAGGAGAGTAAGAAAAGGAAGCATTCCACAGTCAAGTGTAGACTGAAGAGCGAATAGAATGTTCTCTCCCAGACTCGAGGCTGGGAAGGAGGGAAGGAGAGGGACTGTTCGTTTAGGATGGCTGGCAGGGCCTCCCACATGGACCTCCCCACCTCCTCACCCTGACCTCTCTAACACAAACAACCCCAGTGGAGAGTTGCCTGTGGCCTTCTTGCTGAGCCTTGGCCAAAGATGCCCGGGGAAAGCTCAACTAGTCCCAATATAGTGAGTGACAAACAGCATGGTAACAGAGGAGACAAAGCTGGGGCGGTGTTAGTCTTAAAAATCTTGGAGGGAAAATGCATTTTTGATTTTAATATCCTTTCGTCAGAGTCCCAGGATGAGATCTTTTGCTACAATGGTTACTGTAAACAGCACTGGGACCTAGGGGACAGTGCTAATGTCACCCGAGAGGACAGAACTGAGACAAGGAAAGAGGGCCCCAATCTTTCTGAGCCTATAAATGCAGAGACTCAACTTCTGCATTAGAGGAAGGGTTAAAGCCAAGTTTCCAGCGGCAGGCTGGCCTGTCCTATTTGGAACAGAGTGATACAAGCAGAACTCTATCTTTCCTGTATTGAAGGGCTGTTACCTTTCTTGCCTCCGATGACTCTGGTCTTGCTAATGGGACTAAGTGGTGCCCTGATTCCCGAACACTTCCTACCTGCTATTCTTGCCTAGGGGACTTCTCATGACGACCAGATATAATTTCACATGCTACAGAATTATTAGAAACTGAAACAGGCGTTTTGTTATGGTTGTTGCTGATTTCAAATTCTCCAGGGAGGAAAACTCATCCAAATGGCATTTCATTGTCTCAACTGTGTGGTAGTGTCTTCTCAACGAGAATAGTTACTCATTGGAGACTTTTTCACTGGAATTGGTGTAAAACTTCTAGGTTACAGCACTTTGCACTTCCTTATAGGACTATGTTTTATTATGTGGTCATGCTATTAGATTGGTGACAGGTGGAACTCATCATTCACTTTGAATAACAGATAGCAAGGGGAAGGTGTTAGCACCTCACCTGTCACAGTCCTGAGGGCCCACTACGGGGGACCCCTTTGTAAGCTTCCAGATGGGAAGGAAAGGATTGGCAGTGTGCAAACTAGCTTTTAAAGAGGACAGCACCTGCTGTGGGCCCCAGGTCATTGACAAATGCACATTAAACCAGAATCTCATTACAGCTGTCAGAATAACAATGATTGACAGCTGGGAAATCTCATTATGCATATCCATGGAATTGCAGCAAAGCGTTGATTAATATCTAGATGTTCAGATCTGCAGAAGCAGTGTTTTTATTAGCACATGAAGAACTGTTGATAGACTCCGGCAGCATAACTCTAGAATATGCTGATAAAGAGACCAGTGCCACACAAAACCGAGATGGACCTTGCCTTTTTCTCAACTCGCTTTTCCTTCTCTTGGGCAAAGAAAAACCAGGCAGAAGTTACTCAACCTGTCATTCACAGCAAACAATGACATGGACTTGCTCATTACCTCTGGAAAAACATTTCTCAAGGTTTGTTTGTTTTTTTGTTTGTTTGTTTTGTTTTGTTGTGTACAATTGGAATGGAGAACAAAGCAAATGATTTTATGGCAAGTACATAAAGATGTCAGGTTTACTGCAAGCAGCAAGGGTCATGACATACATTGTTTAAACACAACGCCTCAGTCACAAGGATACCAACAAATGGTTAGTAATGAACTATTTTCACAAAATCTCAACCTAATGTTTAAAGTCACTGGTGACTAATGATGAAAAATTATATTCTTTTTTTCATGTTCCCTTTTTGGTGAAGCATATGGTGCTGTTGAATCACAGGGGCCTGGTGTACCACTCATCCAGCTGTTGTTGGAGATGATGGCTTTGTTGGCTGCTGAGCTGTTTCCTCCCTACTCCAAACTCATTCTGTACCCTCTGCTTTGTGAGTCAGGGGCTGCCATCTTCCAACTGATTTATTTCTCTTCCTCACTCCATTAAAATCACCCATAACAGGTATTTGGGTATGCTATGAATGCCTATTCCAAATAAAAAGATTTTGAAGTTCAATATCAGAAGTGTTTCATACTCAACAGATTCTTCCAAATGAAGCACTATATGGGAACAGAACGAACGTTTGATGAAACCTAAGTTCTGGCTTGTATCCTCCACAGTCATAAGTAGCACATTTGCTCACCATATGAATCTCAGGCTACATAGACAATTCCTAAAGTCATCATCAGTCTCCAGGGCCACATAAAATGGTCTATTCCCCACAACAATGGGAAGTCAGCACTGGAAGCTATAGAATCTGCAGGGTCCTAATGAATTTCCTTGAAGGTCATGCACACCCAGGCAAAATCATTCCAGTTTCCATCTGCATTCAGACCAACTACAGCTATTCACACCACCCCAACACAGAGGATAGGGCTGATGGGAGATGTCATTCTGTAAATATGTTTCTCATATGTGTTAATGAATAATACACTGTTGGCCAATAGCAAAGCAAGATAGGCGGGACTAGGAGACAAGGAGGATTCGAGGAAGAGTAGTAAGGAAGGGTCAGCATGGAGAGACTGGAGAGAGCAGAGGTCCTGGCACACTCTCTGGTAAGATGAGACCACGTGGAAATACTTAGATTAATAGAAATGGGTTAATAAACTGGTTAATAATTAAGGCAGAGCTAGCCGGTAAGAAACTAGTACCCGGCCAACAGCATTATATCAAATACAGTGTGTCTATGTGTTCATTGGGGCTGGCGCCACAGTTGGTCCAGGCCAGCAGGAAAAACCATACTCATAACATAGGGCAGTGAGGGAGGCTGCACTGACCTAAATGGCCCAGGAGAGACAGTCTACTGGAAGCATTATTTTATTTGCAAAATCCCAAAATGCACTTAACATTTTCCACATTAGTGTATTCACACTGACAATGAACAACTCAAGAGTCTCTCTTGGAATTTGAATTTTCCTAAACACTATGAATAGTGAAGGGGCCATTGCCACACATTCTTTGCAAGAGGCATAAAGGAGTGGTACAAACAAACAGGTGTCTGGTAAACCCCACAAATGGCACCCACCAGTTCCCTAGTCCCAGTCACTTAGGGCAAGAGATTTGGATCATGAGTGAGGAAATTGGATTTCCAAGTCAAGCCCCTTCCAGATTGTTCACTATCGTGAATGGCACCCAAGAATGGTCTAACAAATAATTCAAGCGAAGAGTTTTAAACCTATAAAAGCCAATGGTCTGCTTCATATATTTTTGTTGATCTGTTTTGATTAAAACCTAGTAACTAAAGTCCATGCAATGTGAAACTACAACATGAAGCCTTAGAAATAATATTGAGCTTCACACCTAAGTCCCTGGGCTCTAAAACAGCAATGGTCTCCCCCAGGCTTGGCTTCCTGTTCCACAACCAGCACCAATAGTGATGCTTCCCATGTTGTGCATGAGGGTAACATTTTATGCTGGAACACTACTACAGGCAGCTTTGAGCCTGGGAACCACTTGACAATCTGACATGCACCCCTCAAACAGAATGGCCACATAGAAGTAGGAGTCAGTAGATATCTGTTGACTGACTACATGAAGGTATGATTCCTTGATTTTTATGGAAGTGTCCTTTTGATATTGTGTGCTATTAAAGGCTTCACATAACTCTTAAAGGAAACATGTCAAGGGAGAAGCAAGCCAGACCCCAGGAAGATATGGATCATTTAAAGCCTTTGATTGTGTTGTAATTCACTTAAACAAGATCTTTCTCCTGGAGGCTTCAAGGACTTCCCAGAAATTATGTAAGTTAGCAGGTAGCAAGTTGGTTTTTTGTTTGTCTGTTTGTTTGTTTGTAGAAAAGAGTATAAAGGAAGTGTTTCAGGATCCCTTGGGACGGTGGGGGAAAACAGACACAACACCAATGACACAGGCATCCCAAACAATTTGAAACAACAGGCTCAGGAAACAACTCCAGGAAGGAGTAAGCCTTATATACCCTCTAAGCCTGCCTCAGGGGTGGAGGTCCACTGAGCTGGGATCTGCAGAGGTGATGTGGTTGCCATCCATAGGTCCACGTCATCTCTTTTCAGAGTCAACTGCTGTTGTCAAGGCCCTCTGGCAGACCTAGGCTGGCTGTCAGGAAATATCAACTGCGCATGCTCTTACTGTCTGTCTAGGCTGACTGGCAGTAGATACCCTACTGCACATGCTCTAGGCCAGTTGTCAGGACTATTGAGGCTTAGTTTTCCCACAGTAGTGTGCATCTGTGTGTCCTACAACTGAGGAATTTGCTGCCTTATTCACTCCATGTCCTGGCCATGGATCCTCAGATTGACTGTTTGAAAAGTGGGGATAATAAATGACAACAACTTTAGACGTCTGCTGCAAACTATAGTTCCAATTTTCATCTGTTTTCTGGAGAAGAAAAAGAGGAATGGATGCTCCCCATTGAGTCTTGGTAGAGTCTGATGGCAGAGCGGGCACCATAACTTCTGTTCCAAGTGATGGCTTCTGAGGGTAAGAACCTCCTTGTGCATAGAAAACAGGACATGGCGATGCCTTGACTAAGGCCATGCTCCTATGAAAATCCTGGCCTCATCTGCACACATCTGATAGAAACAAGACCCTCATGAAAGTTGCATGGGGAAGGGAAAACAAATGCTCGTTCCCAGCCTGTCCTCCTCCATACCAGTCACAAAGCCATATCAGGCTCAGAAATTTCACAGGCGCTGTCAAGGAAAACCCGGAGGCATTACAAATAAAATGTCAGACAGAAAGCCGTGCCTGTGTGTTTAATGTTTGTTTGTTTGTTTGTTTTTTATTTGTTTGTGTGGTGTTTTGAGGTGGAGTCTTGATATGTGTCCCAGGCTAGCCCTGAACGCACTGTGTAGTCCAGGTTGACTTAGAACTTAGCCTTTCTAGCTCACTCTTCAGAGTGCTAGGATTGCTGGTTGTGGTATTTTGAATGTAACTGAGCCATAATCTCATAGGGAGCAGTACTATTAGGAGGTCAGGCTTTGTTGGAGTGGGTATGGCCTTGCTGGAGGAAATGTGTCACTGTGAGGGCGGGCTGTGAGAATTCCTATGC
Source organism: Phodopus roborovskii (assembly GCF_943737965.1). NCBI lineage: Eukaryota > Metazoa > Chordata > Mammalia > Rodentia > Cricetidae > Phodopus > Phodopus roborovskii. The sequence continues at coordinate 5,208,402 of NW_026126583.1, read as the reverse complement.
TCAGGGTACCACCCAGTGTCACGGATCACTTCCTGTTGCCTGCAAAATGTAGCGCTCTCAGCTCCAGCACATCTGCCCATCCTACCATGCTCCCCGCCATGATGATAATGGAATGAACCTCTGTCACTGTAAGTGAGACACCCCAATGAAATATTTTCTTTATAAGAGTTGTCATGGTCATGGTCTCTTCACAGCAATAAAAACCCTGACAATACAGAAGTTGGTACCAGGGACTGAGGTACAGCTGGGATAGGATGGACCCTTGTGCTTGTTTGGGGGAATTTGAACTTTGGTACTTGGTTTTGGAAAGCACTGCTTAATGGGCCATACATGTAGGAGCATGGACGACAGCAGTGATGAGTGTGATTTGATGAACTGTGGAGTTACAGAGGCGATATTAGTATGCTTTATTAGTATGTTGCCTAAAGATCATTCTTGTGATATTTTGGTGTAGAAAGTGGCTATCTTTTTTGTCCTTGTACTAAGAGTCTGCCTGAGGCTAAAGTGAACATTTTTGGATGGATTCCATTGGCAGAAGAAATCTCAAAACAGGCTATGATAGACTCTGTCATGTGGTTATTTGTGGTAACTCTAATGAAGATTTATAATGAAAAGGAGCAAGCTGAGCTGGGTAAATCATAAAATGAAAATTTTATGGAGAACAAGGACACCAGGAGGTAGAATAAAGCTGAATTCTGTGTTCAGGGAAATAAATGGATTAAGAAGTAGATTTAAAGGGGTGGTGATCTCAGGGCAAGATCCCACCCAGCTAAGTTTCCTACTTGTAAAAAGGACTAGTAAAATGCTGACAGCCTGGCGTGCTGGGGCATACCTTTAATCCCAGCACTGGGAAGATAGAGGCTGGTGGATCTTTGAAATTGAAGTCAGCCTGCTCTAAAGAGCACTGTTGTTTCAGAACAGACAAGCTTAGGCAGTGAAGGCAAACAGAAAGCTGACAAAGATGTAATTGAATGAGGGGTCCATGTTCCAGCCCCAGCAAGCAGCAGAATGTGACCGCTTCAGCCACATGGTTCTGTGTTTAGAGTCAAGAGTAGTAGAATAAAGACACGGAGGCCAGGCATGTGTCAGAGGTGTCCCTGAATGAAGGCCTAGTAAAGAAACCATTGAGTGACACTGTGAAATTGAAGCCTGGGTTGCATTGGAGAACCCACAACGTCAGAGATAACAAAAGTCATGAACATGGCCCCCTCCTTCAATTACATATTTATGTTCACATCTACTCCATCATTTTTTTTTTTTTTTTTTACAAAAGCACATTCAGTCACAAGTATTTAGTTGCTTCTAAATGTACCTGCCCAGGCAAGCTGCCAACAGGAAGTGGAAACAGCCCAAGAGAAAGAGGTGTGTTACAGTCAACAAAACTGAATGGAGTTGAGATGGGAAGAGCGTTTTTGACATCAGGCATGGAAATGCAGAGTTTGCCCAACTGGTTTCTAGTCTTGCATTGGTCCAGTATTTCCTCTATGTGCTCCATTCCCAATGCTTTGGAATGGATATAGACTGTGAATTATATGAAAGTATGCGATCTACTTTTTTTTTTTACTCTATAGGAGATTACAGTTAAATTATATGAATATTATAATAGACTTTAAACATTGTTGAAACTGTGAGAGACTATGGAGACTTTTGAAGTTGGGCTCAATGCATTTGCATTATGTTGTTGTTATAAGCTTATAGGGATCAGGGAGAGGAATGTGGTAGATTGAATGTAATTGGCCCTCATAATCTCTATTAGAAGGTGTGGCTTGGTTGGAGTGGGTGTGGCCTTGTTGGAGGAAGTGTGCCACTGTGAGTGTGGGCTTTGAGGTTTCCTATGCTCAGGATATCTATCACTCAGTGTCACAGACCACTTACTGTTGTCTCAGCTCCAGTACCACATCTGCCTTCACACAGCCAGCCTCCCCATCATGAGGATAATGGACTAAGCCTCTGTCATTGAGCCACCCAGATTAAATGTTTTCTTTCTAAGAGCTGCTGTGGTCATGTGTCTCTTAACAGGAATACAAACCCTAATTAAGGTAGTGGGGCTTGCCACCATGCCTAGGGCCTCTTTCTCTGCTGTGTTGTTTCTTCTGTTACACCTCCTTACTGAGCACCAAGAATAAGAGCACCACCACCAATTCCCTTACAGAGCATGACAGACCGGCAATGCCCCACTGCCAAGCTAATCAAGAAAAGGAAAGATCATAGGAGGCTGAGCTATCCCTGGAAATAAAAAAGCAGTTAATAATGCCTGCAGGACTGTGGGAAACAGTCACTCCTGACCAGCAAGAATGAAATCAGGGGTGTAAAAACTTTAGGGGGTTGTGTCCTATGGTCATGAGAGATTTCAACATCTGATGCTCCCAATCAATACAGTTGAACCTTCAAATTAATGGGTTCCACATGTGCAGAATCAACCAACGTGTGCTTATCTCCCCATCTCCAAGGCTCAGGGAACATTATAGAAGGGGAGACACAAAGTGTCTGCCTCTTGCTGGCTGTGGGCATCTCTCTGAATTTCATTTCATTACCAGAAAATAGAGGTAATTAATAACTGCCTAGGGATCCTGAGAAGATTAAGAGTCCAAGGAAGGAATGATCGTTTGTGACATTCTGACACACAAGGAAAGAGAAAAAGCCCCAGTGGATATGTGCTGTATTCTAGCAACCCCCTGCTGCCACAGGAATACCACCTGTTGTGACACACTTGGAATGAGGAGGAGAATGGGTGTCCCAGAAGTGTTAAAAACTAGGGATTGTTACAGAAGAGCACATCTCGTACTGGTACAACACCACAGTTACCTCGTGGTGTATATTAGCTTTATCACTTCCACCACCGTAATAGACGATGCTTGCTGATAATGGCAGACTAGGACTACACAGTAGCAAGTCAACGAAGCAAAAGACACATAGGCACAGGGAGCCCACCTCTCCTGCAATACTTCAAACCAAAATTTCACTTAGTCAAAATAAGAGGAAAATATGCACAATATATAATCCTCTCTCATACCTATCTTCACCACTTAAGGAACAATCTGGCCTGTTTAGATGAGTGTGTTAACACAACTCTAGATCAGATGGAACTATCAGAGAATCATCCTAGTGTTGGAATGGTAGCAAAGTGGGGCGCTTGAGAGCGGCAACTCAGTCTTACTGGCTATGTCATTGTAGGCAATCTCCTTAGTCTCACCAAGTACTGGTTTCTATGGGGCCATTAACGTAGACTTTACAGTTAAATGAGGACCACAGAGAGCTCCCGGTCCATAAATGTTTAGCGTTTGTCTAAAACTGATGGTGTAAGCATGTGATCTTAGTGCTTGGCTGGAGACAGGAGGCTAATGAGTTCAAGGCCAGCTGATGTGACATAGGGAGATTCCATCTGAAGACATCAAAACAACGTTTTTTCCTGAATTCCACCTATAGTGCTTCAGGCTCAAGCCACAAATCATCAGTGATTAGCCTATTCAATTATATAAAGGCTGACAATGTGTAGTCTACTAGGGCCAAGTTTAGTATTATGGAGCAAATAATTTGCATGAGATTGAGTGATTTCACAGTTGTCTGAACTGTCCCTCTATGATGCAAGAGGAACATGTCTTAGTCATCTCCCCACCTCCCCTCCTCCCTCGGACAGTCAGTGTTGGTGACTTTACGATGCCACTTGTAAAAACAGATCCATTTCTCTTGAAAGGCCCATATGTTCCCCTACATTATATGACATGGCATTCACACGATTAACTGTGATGAGTCCAGGTATTTAGGAGACATCGGTGTTAGCATAGAGTTTGAAGGAGGTCCTTGGGAGGGAGCCATGGAAGATTCCACGGGAGGCGAGGGTGACTGAGGCAGAGGCACAAACACACCAGCTTAAGTGAGAAGTTTTATTAAAAAGGGGAGGTAGGAGGACGGGAAGAGGAAAGAGGTAAAGAGACACAGAGAGACAAGGGGGAGACAGGAAAGGTCCTGTCTGCTCAAGGCCAACAGCGGGAAGAGAGAGCGGGAAGAACAGACTGGAGAGAAGAGCCAGAAAGAGCACGTAAGTGGGCAGAGGTCTTTCTTTTAAAGGGGTCCTTTGCCCCTGTTGCAGGCTAGTACTCATGGAACCCTGGGCTGACCAGAGAACTGCCTGAGTGCATTCTGCCAGGTGACAGGGGCAGGCCAACATGAACCCTGGACACCAACAATTGGTTCAGTGTTTCTTATCACCAATATTTCAACTTAGGAGTCCTAAGAGATCAGGAGTTTGGGAGCCAATGATGTCATTTGTTTATTCTTTTCATGTTTTCTTTTCCCATGTTAGACAGCCCAGTGAGAAGAACCACCAGGCCATAGGTAGGACAGATCTGCCATCTGCTCCTGGAGGGACTGTAGACAAGTGATGTCATCTCAAACTAGAGGATGACTTTGAATTTATCCCAAGTTACTGAACTGAAGCAAAGGGGCTGTGGCTGTGACTCCAGGATAAATGTGACAGTTGTGTTCAGGTTGCTAAGCACTTAAGTATGAGTGGGATTGATGGTGACTATAGATTTTGAAATGTTTCTTCCAATGTGACTTACAAAAGGAATGTTTCCCTATTCTCTCCAGGCTGCCTGAACTTCTGAAACACCCTGCTCCAGAGACAGATTGTTTTCTCAGGTTGAAGAATTTTATGTCTGTTGTCTCTCAGTGTCAACAGTCAGACTTTCTGCTTATGAATTTAAAGGGATGCTATTTCCTCAAAACAGCAAGCAAAAGCTTACCCTATGATCCAGAGATTTCATTTCCAGGTGTAGACCCAAAGACTTGAAAGCAGGAGCTTAAATACTTGTGATGTAGTCTTTACATAAGCACTATTCAGAAAAGCAAAAAGCTGAAGACAATCCAAATGTCCATCAATTGATGACTAGATAAGCAAAATGTGGTATATACATATGCTGATATTCACCTATTATGAGCAGTTTTCCTGCCAGCCTGGTCCCACACTTGTGTCAGCCCCAAATAACACACAGAGACACTGTACCAGTTATAAAGCTGTTGGCCTGTTACTAGCATTTCTTATTGGCTAGCTCTGTCTTAAATATTAACCTATATCTATTAATCTAAGTGTTTCCATGTGGTCTTATCTTACCAGAGAGAAGGTCCAGACTGCCTCTCTCAAGTCCCTACATCTTGACTGTCCTCTGCTACATCTCCCAGCATCCTCTTTGTCTCCTAGTCCCAACTATCTTGCCTTCCTATTTGCCAACAATGCTTTATTCATTAACCAACAAGAGAAACATATTTACAGAATGACACCTCCCATCATTCACCCATAAAAGGAATGAGGTCCTGGACAGCCTGCAATCAGAGTGAATCCTGAAGAGATTGTTTAGTGTATCTGTGTGACTCTTCCAGGAGAGACATAAACAAATGTCTATTCATCCCATATAGGGCATGAATGACAGACCAAAGAAATGATTCCTTTCTAGCTTGGTGAACCAATGAGTGTATTAGAGTAATTGAAAGTTAACCATGTCATGGAAAACTTCACACCAGCGTAGGTGAAGGTTTATCAGAACTTTAATTCAGGAGCTCTGTGCCAATGTGCAGGCAGAAAAGAGGTTCCTCTTCCTCTGCAATTGCTGATTGTTTATATATTCACACTGCAGGAAATAAGCAGGAAGAGGGAGGGATACGAAGGGAAGAAGACCCACCCAACATCAGTGAGATGAGCTTGCATTGCTCTGAGAGGTGGTGCCCCCAGGTGTGGTACAGCTCCTTGGGGATGCAGGAAAATGCACCAGGGAAAATCTGAGAGAGGTTTTGGTGGGTAAGAATAGGGAGTGGGGGAAGGAATGGCTTTGCCAGACCCAAAAGCTGTTGTTCTGAATAAACTATGTTTCAGGTCTGCAGATGGCAAATGAGTTCATCACCTGCTGTGAAGCCTCTGGGCTCCCAGGCTTATAGTGGGAGTGGCCACTTTCCAGAAATTCCATGGGTGATGGATTTCCTAGGACCTTGGGCTTGTCTTGGGGCCTTGCTTTGGGGGGATTTTACTTTACACATAATCTTGAGCAGAGACATTCTGGGTCTTCTAACTTTCTGATTTCCCTGAATTCTGTTTCTGAACTTTATAATAAATTGCCTTAACTTCTAAAGGATTATAACCGAGGTACTCTATATGGGTGGGTGATGCTGCTCCAAGAAGCCATGTGATATTAAACAAAAGTTCCAGGGCCAGGTGTGAGATATCTTTCTATGAGATTGGAGGTGACAGAAGTCCCTTAAAATAATGCAAGTTATTGCCATTGCTCTTGGTGTCTACCAGAGCTAGGTGGCAAGCCCCTGCCATGGAAGACAATATCCTCTTAGAGAAACCAAGTTGGAATGGATTTGGAAATTTTTCTGGTTAACTTTCACAGTGTTAGAAGATGTTACTCAGGTAGAATGAGAGCCACCAATGGTCATAACCAATGAGGCATGCTGTAGTACCAATTTTCCAGACAAGATATGCTAGTATTACTACTGGTACAGTAATGGCATGAATGTTACGGGGATACCCATAACATGCTTTTCTATTTGATAGCAGGCCCATTACACAAGGGAAAAATTATTCCTGATACTATGAACTTGGTTAAAACCCTATGGCTAAGGAAGTCATGACCCTCGTGGGTAACTAACTGCTGATTTTTATAAATGAACATGGTATCAAACTGCTTTTTAAACATTTATATTTATATTCATAGATTAGCGGTGCTCTCAACTTTTATGTTTTAAGAAGGTTTTTCCCACTGTAATAAAACACTACTACCTAAAGCACCTTGGAGAGAAAATGGTTACAGCTTGCAACTCTCAGGCCATGGTCCAGCGTCAAGAGAAGACAGATCCGGAATTCAAGGAAGGATCCTGGAAGCTGATGCCACAGAGCAATGCTGTTTAGTGGCTTGCTCCTCACAGCTTGCTAAGCCCGCGTTCTTATACAGCCCTGGACCATCTGTTGAACACCCACAGTCGAACCCCCTCCACATCAATCATTAATATGAAGACAATATCTGACAGTGTTGTCTACAGGCCAGTCTTAGAGAGGAATTTTCTCAATCAAGATTTCCTCTTCCCAGATATGTCGATTTATGTCAAGTTGATAAAATCAACCACCACGATTAACCCACTTGTCAACTTGATACTAAAACATGTCACTATTAATCCATAACATTTCCTTTATACTCGTCCCAATATCTCATATTAATGTCAATATCACAATATGAATAGGTCAAATTGTAAGCATCGCACAATCTTCCAAAATTCAAGCACTATCTTTAAAACATCTAAACCTCTTTTGAAGTTCAAAGCCTATGTAAAAGATCCAAAGTCTCTCTAAAATTCCAAAGTTACTCAAAAATTCTAAAGTCCATTATCTGTTGGCTCCTAGAAAACCAAAAATAAATTATATTCTTTCTTACTCCAAGAAAGAAGAATCAGGGAAGAGTCATAATTAAATGAAATCAGAACCAATACTCAATAATGTAAAAAGTTCAGTGCTTGACATCTGGGACCCTGCCATGATCCTGTGGCTCCAATGTGTCTTGGGGGATCTGCTTCTCCAGCCTTGTCATCTGAAGCACATACATTCTGTCTCCTGGGCTCAGGCCAGCTCCATTCCACTTCCCTTAGTGGTACCAGCATCTCCAAACAGCCAGGGTCTTTGCTCCAATGGTCCTGCACCTTCACCAACAGCCTCCCCTGGGCTCTATTCAGGGACTCCAACTCTACAACATTGTTCCAAGCCTCAACTTCTCTCCAGAACCCCTTCAGTCCTGGGGTTTCTATTGTAGCTGAGGCTACACTTTGACCCAGTGTTCTCTCATAATATGACGCTGCTCTCCACCACCCTTTTATGCCTTCAAACCAAATGCCACTGTAGAAACTCTCACACATTGTCAAAGTTAGCTGCCAGCATAGGGTACCACACCTTCTGTGTGCTAACCCTGAAGAGAAACTTCTCAGAAGTTTTCATCTCAATGATGCTCATCTCTTCTTAATCACAGCTGGTTCTCCAGACCCAGTTGACCATCACCAATTGTCCAAGCAAACAAAGGTTTCACCATACTGTTCTGGTCTCTGTTAATCAGAGCCAGTTCTGCCCCCCAGACACAAGAACACCACAGATTCTTAGTTCAAAATATCAAATGGCCCCAGCAGTCTCTAAAAACTAAACGTCTTTAAATGAATTCTTAAACGTTCCTGCGATGCTTCACAGGCCCAGACGCCACTGTGTGAACTTGTGAACTGATCTCTACTTCCTTTTGCGGGGCTCAGTTGTTAAATTAATGGAGGGGTTCATAACTGGTCAAAATGCTGAAAATAAGTGAGTGTTGATTCCTCAGTCCTGAATGAGACTTCTTCAGGCATGCACAGGAGAGAGAGAGAGAGAGAGAGAGAGAGAGAGAGAGAGAGAGAGAGAGAGAGAGCTCAGTAAATGTGAAAGGCGAGAGCAACAGAACGGAAGAGCTATGCAAAGGGAGACGTGCTGTAGAGTTCTTTCTTCTGAAAATGGCGATGCTGTTACACTCATGTACCCAGTGTCCCTGTGACCTGCACATAGTCTACGCAGTGGCTGGGAAGGATACTCACTATTCTTCAGTGGTGTAGCTATAGGAAAGCTGCCCGTGACCTAATAAGTAACCCCATATCATGTGCACACAAGGGACCCTAATTAAACTCAGTGGGTTCTTAAAACAGCAACAAAACAGATGAAAAGAGAGAAAACAGAATGGGGGGGGGTGATGGTAAATATTCCCTAAATACATTTTAAACATATGGAATTGTCAAATAATAAATAAAACAGTATAAGAAAATAAATAAAAGCCAACATTGTATGTGATAATAAAGAAATACATTTCCTCAGCTTCCTGAGCCTATAGGTCTCTCTCCTCTTTCCTGGAGGGAGGGTCTCAGCTATATTATAGGGACAGACTTCCGTTCTGGACATTGAAAGTCTGGAAAAGGCAGTGATAATGGCTACAAAACACTGTAAGATACCAAATGTCACAGAACTGTACACTTCTTAAAAAGCTGAGCTGGTACATTTCATGTTATGCATATTTTGCCAACAAAATAAGAATTCTCTGCTGCTTCATTTTCTACTGCAACGAAATTTCGGTTGATTGACCATATGATTAATTTTCAAATTCAAGCAGGAAGTCGGGTGGGGGTGGGGGTGGGGGTGGGGGACTGGACTAGATTCACCACCAAGCTAACCTCTATTTTAGAAGGAGGAGTAAGATTGAAGTCGTGGTCAGAAACCGCAGCCGAGTGCGAGCACTTTAATTTATTCATTTATCGACTGTGAAAACCACAGCCAAGTGTCTGAGCTGTGACTTCTCATCCAGAAAGTTCAATTATATAGTGTGAAGCTGTTTCCCATTGGGGTTAGAGTGGAGGTAGGGAGGGCTGAACAGATTTTGGAAGTAAACAAGATGCAGAACATCCCCAGACTGAAAAGCTAACAGAACTCGGGTGCTGCAGATCTGAGGGAGGAAGGGGCAATGGGACTTCACAGGAAGCCTGAGTGGGTAAGCAGCCTGAAATCCAAGGACTCCAACTAATGGGAGAAGCCGGAGTTTTGTTGCCTCGCTAATGCAGGGAGCCAGCTGCCGGAGGACTTAACGCTGAAGTCCCACTTCCAAACCGATGTGTGTTTGAGCCATGATTTGGCCAATGTCACAACTTCAGTCTTCTGTGCCAAGTTTTAAAAAGGTGGTGTGGGAAGTAAAACGGGCCACGGAAGGAAAGGTGAGTGGCTCTGAAGATGTCTGCCTGCAGGCCATGTTAAAAAAAAAAAAAAAAAAAAAAAAAAAAGCCCACCCCAGGAAGAGCATTTCAGTTCCCAGTAAACACCAGAAGACAAGCTTCTGCCTCTTGCTGAGTTCTTAGGCCCTCATCCCCTCTGTAAGCTGTTTTCTTCCAGGCTCACTGTTAAGAGATGCAGCTCTGAGAAGAGGATCCATCTCCAAGAGTGATGCTAATTGGTCTCCGAAGAAAGCTAGGGGATGCCTGCCTTGATGAATGGCCTCATCTGCAGAGCCGCCTCAGGACAGCCTGCAGCATCTGTAGTCTTTGCCTTTGCAACCTCAGCTGGGGACTGACTGCCCCTTGCTTGAGGCCATGGAAGCAGTCTGACTCCGCATCGCTTGTCTTGGCTGGTTTGCGACTTTTTCTGAGCATGTGCTTCCTGGTGGGCTGTGCTTACACTGTATTTGCTTTATCCACGGGGTTTCTTGTTGGGTTTTACACAAGTATTTGTAGAGGAGGGTTTTCTCACTCCTTTTGGCAAACTGCCATTTGCAGTGACTTCAGTGGCAATGTATATGGTTAGGCTCTCTGCTGATAGGAAAGAGCCCCAGGAGAAGAAGAGGCCTGAGGGTCAGGAGTTCAAGGTCATCCTTGGCTACCCCCAAAAATTCAGGGTCAGTCTGAGGTCCAAAAATTTTTGCCTCAAAAAGAAAGAGACCCTAACTTTCATCTGCAAAGAAGAGAGCTGTCTCATCATCCCCTCCCCGGCATGGTATAGCCTTTACCAAGAGCACATGTTTGAAGTGAGAGAGATGGGTTCTGTGAAGAGGGTTCCCAAAGGGAGCCATGTCTGTAGACATGACTGTGAAGAGTATTATGGTGGAAACCTAGCCCCAGCCCCTGGCATCCATACACCCAAAGAGTCTAGGAGGCTGTGGTGGAAGTTCCACCCAGACCCCCTCCCCTATTTCTCCAAACCCTGCTGCATCTCAGAAAGCCCACCAAATGATGAGCCTTCCCCCCTAGAGATGCTCAAGACCACTCCCACAGAGAATTTGAACTGCCTAGTGGTTTTTCTGGTGTCCCTTTCCCATCTCCTGTCTGGAGAGCTGAACAGAGAGCTGTGTCCATTAAATGTGGGCTTTTCCTAATGCAGTTTCATTTGGTCTGATTTGGATTGTTGTATCAGCCGAGAGGCATCAGAGAGTTTGGTATGTTGTAGGCCTGGGAACCTAATTACGCTTTCCCTCAAGCTGTCCTTAGTTAGCTGCTACAGAGCTCTCTGTCACACATCCTTATAAACAGATTTTTAAAAACTGAAATACATACAACAGAAAATATTTTTCACCACTCACGGAAGGGCTAAGAATGTTATCGGATAAACATCTGAGGCCATTGTTGAGATTACCCCATCCTGCTGTAACTCCCTACTTAATGCTTCCTCCAATGTGTTTGTTTGAGACAAGGTCTCACTATGTAACCCTGGATGTCCTCAACCTCCTCTGTCTCCTCAGTATTAGCATTAAAGGCAGGCGCCACCATGCAAGCCTTAACCACTGTGTTTTGTTTTGTTGTTTTGTATATATGTGTACATACATACATACATACATACATACATACATATATATATATCTGTATTCTGTTACTATAAAATTTTAAGGAAAGTGCTTCCTTGTTAGAACACTGTATTTAGGGAAACATAATAAGTCGAGGTGCCCAGGCCCCAGCCACTCAAATATGACTCCAGAATAAGCCATGTCTTTTATTCCTTTGAGGTAGGAGCTCTGTGTGTGTGTGTGTGTGTGTGTGTGTGTGTGTGTGTGTGTGTGTGAATTCAAGTTTCCCATTCCACCTTCTACTACTGATCCCAATCAAGTCTAGGGCTGAGATATGACTTCACATGGCTTTGCTCTAAAGTCATGGTCCTGAGAGTTATTTCAGGGATGGTATAGGAATAGGAAAATGATGTCAGGCAGAATGCCTCCAACAACCTGACCCAGTAGCTGGGAGTCAGTGTCTTTACACTTTACAGTCGAAGCTTGACTTTCTCACTGTGTTTGCTAACACCAAATAATCCAATCAGAAAGTGGGGTACAGAACTAAATAGAGAATTCTCAATAGAGGAATCTAAAAAGGCTGAAAGACTTTTAAGAAAGTGCTCAACATCCTCAGCCATCAGGGAAATGCAAATCAAAATAACTCCTCCTGTCAGAATGGCTAAAGTAAAAAACACCAATGACAGCTTATGCTGGAGAAAGGGGAACACTCCTCCACTGCTGGTGGGAGTGCAAACTCATACAGCCACTTTGGAAATCCATATGGCGATTCCTCAAAAAAAATGGGAATCAGTCTACCTTAAGATCCAGTAATTCCACTCTTAGGCATATATCCAAAAGATGCACATTCATACAACAAGGACATCTGTTCAACTATGTTCATAGCAGCATTATTTGTAATAGCCAGAACCTGGAAGCAACCTAGATGCCCCTCACCTGAAGAATGGATGGAGAAAATGTGGTACAATTGTACAATGGAGTACTACTCAGCAGAAATACACAATGGAATCCTAAAATTTTCAGGGATATAATGGAACTAGAAGAAACCATCCTGAGTGAGGTAACCCAGTCACAAAAGGAAAAAAAAAAAAAAAACACTGTATTTACTCACTCATATGTGGATTTTAGACATAGAGCAAAGGATTACCACCAGAAAAGCTTAGAAACAAGTAGGACCCTAACAGAGACATACATGGTCCCCTGGAGAAGGGGAAAGGGACAAGATCTTCCAAGCAAATTAGGAGCATGGAGGGAGGGTAGAGACAGTTGGAAGAAAGAAAAGGGAAGAAGAGGAGGAGAGAGGTTGGCATGAGGGAATGGGAAGATTGAAACAGGGAAAGAATAGAGGAGAACAAGAAAAGAGATACTGTAATAGAGGAAGCCATTATGAATTTAAGGAGAAATCTGGCACTAGGGAAATGCCCAGAGATCTACAAGGATGAAACCAACTGACAACTTAAGCAATAGTAGAGAGGCTACCTTTAATGCCCTTCCATTATAATGAACTACTAACCTAGCAGGGAAATTTCTATATTTTTTCTATCCCGGAGTGGAACATAGGACTTTGCATATGCTTAGGCAAAAGCTCCATCAGGGTCTCACATCTTTGGCCCTCCTGTCAGAGCAAATACCAGGGCAGCCCACAATTCAAACTGTGGCATGGCTATTGCTAGATACTTTTAGGTAGGTTAATAGTAAAACTTTGGAGCAAAGAGTAGAGCAAGAAGATTTGAAAACACTGTGGTTTGGCCAGCATAGGAGTGGGCTGACAATCATAAAGAAAAAGAATGTGGTTGCCAAGGAGTTTAATGTCCTAATGTCCTTGCAAAGAAGCACAGGGACAATGGGGACGATGCCTCTAGAGGGACCTGTGGGAAGTGATGACGTCATGGGAGTGTTGACTTCCTTCATGGCCCCATTGATGGGACCATGATTCAGTGACATTATTAGAAGACAAAGTGTAGTTGGAGAAGGTGGGCCACTGGGGGTGAGCCCTTGAAGAACATATCTCATCCCCAACCCTTCTCTTCCTCTCTGACACCTGACTGCAGTGAAGAAAGCAGCTCCACCCCTTTTTGTGTGCTCCATGAAATTCTACCCTGTCAACCTCCCCCCCCCCCGCCCCAGATGAATAGATCCTGATGACCATGGACTGAAACCTGAAACTGTGAACCAGATCAAATCACTGCCCCTTTTGCCTGTTTCTCCCAAGAGCTTGTCACAGGCATGCCAAGTATCACTAACACATTTCTTTTTTTGAAATCTCACTGGTGGCCTCCACCACCGCCTTCATGTTTATCTTCAAAGCAATCCAGGCTGTCCTCGTTATCAATGGAGTCCTATTTGCAAATTCACCTACTTGTCAAATAATATTTGTACATGCAAGTCAATATTCCCAGGATCAGGTGTGAACATGGGCAGATACAGGGTAGGAGAAAAATTAGAGTAATCTAACGCACAGGTCTCTAGCAAAAGGCTAACAAGGTGACATATGGTAAACAAGCATCCTTCCCAGGATTCATTCAATTCCACATTCCCCATATTCCATGCTTTGTATTAGAGACTCGCTGTTTAAGATGCCCCCAGCATAGTGCTAAAGTGCTATTCTCAAGCAAGAAGTCCAAGGGGCTGCTTAGTGTAGGACACTGTGATGCGCACTAGCAGAAATAATACAGGAGCTGTGTGCAGGACATGATTCTCATTTTATTCTAGTCACATATATGTATATATACAAGTGTATATGTCCAATCTGCAGCCCCTGGCCCACACGTGACTGAGCACAGCTACAAATACACCCAACCAAAATTATACATTACTTAAAACATTATGAGATTACTTCCTTTTTTTTTTTTTCAATTAGTTTTGTAACTTGATAGTTCTTGAGCATGGACTTCATTGTAAACATCATCGATGGTGCAATATCAAAGACTGTATGCGCCTGCTGGATGCATCCGAGTACAAAGATCGCCTGGTAAGGGATACAGCAGAACGAGTTCCTGTTTCCTCAGAGGTAACTGCTGTACCCAACCACAGTTTCCAGAGACCTCCTTCAGCACACCAAACCTTACTTTTCAGAAGCTTATGGAGGACAACGTCTGGCTGCCCCAAGTACTCTCCCAATCCTCATCAAGATTTCTTCTCACATTTGCAAATACAAGATGGCAAGAACACTATCCCTTCTTGTCTGTGCTGGTAACTTTCATTCATCCTGTTGTAACTGATCTTCTGGCCGGTGTTCAGTTTGATGGCCCTTTCTGATCCCATCCACCATGCTTTTCCCTTTAGTCTTCAAAGCACAAATCTTGCTTCTTTACTCTTTTTATATATAATTTATTTATTCTTATTTCATATGCATTGCATATATGTCTGTGTGAGGGCATCATATCCCCCTGAAACTGGGGTTACGAGCATTTATGAGCTTTCCATGTGGGTCCTAGGAATTGAACCCCGGGTCCTATGGGAGAGCATCCAGTGCTCTTAACTGCTCTAGCCATCCATCTCTCCAGATCTGCTTCTTGTACTCTTCCCTTCTATTTTCTTTGGACTTACTTTGCCAGTCCTTTTCAAATTCTCAGCTTAGACTACCCTAGCCTGACACTGCTAATGTCCTTCTATAAGAATATAATGCTAAAATTTCCCTTCAAGTCTTATGGTAACAAATCCTGGTGTATAATAGTAGCCACAGGAAACTAAGACACCATCTTATTTTTTGTTGTTTTGTCCACTTTTCCTAAAAAGGCTTCATATTTACTATTTTATTGGCACAATATGAGGTGTGTGTGTGTGTGTGTGTGTGTGCATATTCATATGTGTGCACATGTATGTAGATGCATATGGTGACCAGAAATCCACACCGGAGGGGTGGGGTTTCTCAATACTTACTCTCTCCCTTGTATTTTTGTTTGTTTGTTTGTTTGTTTTGTTTTTTGTTTTTGTTTGGTTGGGTTTTTTGTTTGTTTGTTTGTTTGTTTGAGACAGAGTCTCTCACCAAAGCCAGAGTTGTCAATTCAGCTAGGCTGGCTGGTATCAAGCCCAGTGATTGTCCATCTCTGTCTCCTTAGAACTCAGATGATAGCCTGCCTTCTTAAGGCTGTGCTTGGGATCAAAGCTCAGGTCCTCATACTTGTATAATAAACATTTTAATAACTGATCCATCTCCCAGTCAAAGAGAAATTGTTTTAATAATTTCATTTTTTTATGTCTGGTAAGTTTTATACTGTATTTATGTTCTTTGGTTGGTTAAGAAAAAAAGTCTAAATTTATTTAAAGCAAAAAGTATTCTTTGTACCTCTAATGAATAACAATGGTCATCACCTATCAGCTTCTCCCTGGTCTATCTGGTCTATGTGTTACTGATAAACAACAGTTTAGCTCTACACTAGCCCCTAAAATCAAACATAGCATTTCCTCTATTATCCCTTTTGCTTATTATTCCTATTTCACATCAGATCCTCTATAGGAGAACACTTATTATTTTTTTTTTTTTTTGTCTTAAACTTTTGTCTCCTCTGATCTTTTTTTTTCTATTTGCAACTTTACCAGGATGTAATTCTAATATAATCAGTTGCACACATTTAAAGTCAACCATTCTTTGAATTTAACATGAATATTAAATCACCACAAAATACAGAACAATTTATCAGGACAAAATCTTCACACACAAACACACACACACACACACACACACACACACACACACACACAGACACACTAGTCCCCACAACTCTGGACCCACTTCCTTGCCATGGAATCTTTTATTAATAGAATAATTTTCTAGTCTTACAGCTCTTATTTCCTTCTCTCATTGCAATTATTTGAGGATTACTTTGTGTTGTTGTATATCAACAATTGCTTCTATTTATACTGCATGACATCTTATTGTGTAAATAAAACATGACTTGCAGGTTTATGCCTGCTTCTTGATGGACATTGGGTTGGGTCTAGTGTTTTGGCAATAATATATATGATAAGATTATTCTTATTAAGGCTCCCTGCAACAAATACACACACACACACACACACACTTCTTTTGTATAGAAACACAGTAGAATAGAATAAGTATATATTTAGCTATTTAAGAACCATCTAATTATTTTCCAAAAGGTTTGCCCATTTTATAACTCTAATGGAAGTGTAGTAAATCACATTTTGCAGTAATGAAGTTCAAACTCAAGAGGTAGGTAGTGTATGACTGTGCTACAACCAAGATTCCAATTTAGTGTTTGGTTTGTTTAGTTATTTGTTCATTCATTTTTGAGAAAAGTTTACACACACACACACACACACACACACACACACACACACAGAGAGAGAGAGAGAGGAGAGAGAGAGAGAGAGAGAGAACATATCCAATGGCCCAATGTACTCATAGTTTGGTTTTAGTTTAAATTTTCCTGATAACCAGTTCGGTATACTCTAAAATGGTTTTGGACTGACTGAATGTAATGATTTGTTTCTAAAAAACAAAACACTCCACAGCTGGTAAGACATTAGCCCTCATAGGAAGGTCATGAAAGAACTGTGGCCTGCATCTTAGGCTTCTTCTCTTGAAAGCAAGCTGCCATAGAAAATGCATAGATTTTATTGTTTCATGTATTCCTCTTGTTCCCACCTTGCCCTCCTTCTTCTAGAAATTCAAATGGAATGTATTTCAGAACACGCTAATTGACCTTGCATTGGTTTCCTTCACACATTTCAGTCTCTTACTTGCCCTGTGATGTATTTTAGAGAACTTCTCCGGACCTTTCTTCCAATTTACAATACCCTCTTCATCTGTGTTCCTTTTGCTGTGAGATGGCTGGTTTTTTAATTATGAGAACATGTCTCAAGTTCTGAGGAATTTCAATTTTTCATCCTACATATATCTTCTTTCCTTAAGTGTTTGGCTAACTTATTTCTGCATCTGATCATTCCACCATCTGAAGTTTGGGGTCTGTCTGTGCCCTGACATTCCCTCTCTTTTACTTGTACCACACGCTATTTCCTTCTATTGTAATGTTTAGCTGTGTAGTTGTGGAGCATAGAACTTTGACAGGAAGAATTTTTTCGGGCCTGTATTCGAGATGGCTTATTCTTCAGAAAACTAACTATTTTGCCAGACATCTCAGGTACCAGTGGCTCCTGACCTTCTTGTCATCAGAAGGAAACATTTTAGGAAGATATGAGTCTCACTGCTCAACCTCATCCAACATCCATGAAGAGGAATTGGCCAAATATTTCTAATGTTCCTAACACGAATAGAAGACCTATCTAGAAAAATATGAACATAAGTCTTGATATCTTAAGAAACCAATGTACCCAAATCAGACTCACAGAGTTGTCCGGGTTCTACAATCATAGGGGGTTGGAGCGGAAGGACATTACTTCTCATTTCACCCATGAACTAATAAAGCTAGGATGAAAAGCCCTTAGCTGGGCTAGGTTTGAAGCTTAAGCACTGTTCACTTTATACTGGGAGAAATTCAGGTGTCCTGAAATCCCAGGGTCCGTTCCCAGTCACACTGTTCACACACCCTACCTCTTGTTCTCTGAAATTACCTTTGTAATCTTGGAGAACAAACACCCACAAGAGCTTTCTCCATGGGCTAATAAACCATAGACAAGTATTGTTAGTATATGCCTTAAAGCGAACCTCAGCTTCTATTTTAGGTCACATCTTTGAGTTGCTGCTCATAATTTTTATATGCCATTTGTGCATGTTATCACCCATTGGGAATTTGTTATGTAACTGCACAGTAGATTTATGCTCAATTTATAGGCCTTCCTATTTTAATTAACTGAAGAGGTTAATAGTTTTGTGTGTTTTTATTTTATGGTGCATATTTCGTGTATGCATTATTTATTAGAATCTACATTCTATATCAGAGATGCAAGCCCCAATTACAGCACTATTATTGTAGGAAGGGACAGCTTTCTCTATGGCAATTGTAAATAGCCATAAATCACACTCCATGACAACACTCTGTGAAATGAATTTCGATCTACATATAATTTGTAGTGCCAGATTTATGTGTAATGGGATTAGAATGTGTGGCATCTGTGTTATAATTTGAGGATCAGTGTCAATAGCAGTAAAATTTTGACAATTTTCCATAGGGAAACTAAAACTCAATTAGAACTTTGAAGTAAGGAATGGATGGAAATAGGATTACATATAACAAACTAACAAGGAGAGCAATGCTACTGTCCACAACAAAACAATCTGGCTTTGCTCTCTAGAAGGCTGCCTGTCTTCTAGGAAGTAATAATATCTTGTCTCAGAAGGCCTGAAAATGTTTAGTCTTTTAGATAATAAATTAAAACCATCAAATGATGATTTGTGTTAAAGGCACATTGTAGATTTAGACTGTTGGAAAACAGATAACAGAAGTTCTCTCATGGAAAGTGACATAATACAAAAATAGGGAGAGTCACCATTTGCTGGAATCAAGTATTGACTTAACATTAAATGCCAGCAGAGGCTTGACTCAGATTTTATGTCTTTTGTTACAACCACAATGGTGATGTGTATTTTACTTTTGAGAGACTGGGTCTCACTCCTTCCTAAAAGCTGGCCTGGAACCTAGGGTCCTACTTTGATGTCAGCCTTCTGAGTGCTGAGAGTATAGGCATGTAATACCATGCCCAACTTTCTGGCACTTAATGTGATTAACTCATTGGACAATCTAAGCAACCTGTTCTGGTAACCCAGGTTGGCTTAGTTATCAATACAGTCTAGGACGTGCTGATGGATGAACTATGTTCCACAAGAAACAGCCTGGTTTCAAACAACAATCGGCTTAATCTAGGAACCTTGATGATAGGTATTCATCTCAGGAAGACTCATTCTGGATTCCCTAATGGTCACTTAATCAGATTATCACTATGCACTACATTCCCCGGACAATTCTCAGATGCTTTCTAAATGAAACCCAGTTGACAACTTCTGTTCTATTGTAATAAGGCAGCCATGTCAGTGTACTTGCCTATCGGGAAGAATTGAAGTATTGAAGAATTAGCTTGTGATATGCAAGGGCACCTCCAAGCCATGCTTCCCATTCTCTACATGCATGACAATAGAGGAGAGATGGGCTGCACACATGGGTGGAGAATGGGCAACACGAAAGTCACTAGTTGTGGCTTGTCAAGTGGAAGCAAACTCAGCCTGAAGTTCATGTCACTAGTAAAACATTTGCCTGTGAGCTTCAAGGACAGTCCAGAGTTCCAAGTTCACATCCTAGCTTTGCCACTAAATAACTGTAGGGTATTATACACGATTCTTCACTGTTCCAGACTCACAAGGACTTTTAAGCCTCTGCCTTTTTTTCCTCATTGCATCAAACTAACCTATTTCCCATGTCTCAAAAAAAATATTGTCCACATCAAGACTCACCATGTCCCTCAGCTGTCTAGGTGTGACACAGAGTGACAGGAAGATATCACACTACATAGGACCTTGCCCTGAGGATTTTGCAATCTAACCCACAGATCAAAAGTTTTCAGCATAAGATAGCAGAGATGGGGCTGGAGAGATGGCTCTGAGGTTAAGAGCACAACCACAGGATCCTGGTTCAATTCCCAGCCCTCACATGATAGCTCACAACTGTCTGTAATTCCATTTCCAGGGGATCCAACACCTCACCCAGACACATGCAGACCAAACACCAATATCCATCAAAAATAAAGAGGAATCACGTAATATGATTCATCTCCTGTATCATTGTATGATATTATGCATGGAAAGAAAACTGTATTGTGCGATGCTGAGCGAAATGAATCACTGAGAAGGAGAGTGGTATGATGCTGATGCTGGGAGACAACCCTAACAAAGAAATAAGAAGGGCTATAACTTAGATGATGCTTGAGTTGGGTGTCTAAGATGGACTTGTGAGGGGTGGGGCACAGTGAGGCTTTCCAAAGGGAAGAATGGAATGGAATCAGGAAAATGCGAGTTTGTTTCCTGAAGGGAACAGTAACTTGCATGCATGGAAGAAAACTGATGGCTGACTAGAAAGATGACAGTGAGCCACACCACCAGGTCACCAGCCTTGAAGAGTTAGACTTGATACAGATGGCAGGCAAAGAGTGGGGATTGCTTAAGATGTTTTTGACTACTTACAATGTTTTATTCATTCTTTGAGAATTTCATTTATGTGTTCAATGTATTCTGCTTAAATCCACTCCCTCCTACTCCTCTCAAACCCCACATCTCCTCCCAACTTCATGCTTCTTTGTGTTTTAATAGGCCACTGAGTGTCACCAAGATGCAAATAGGGACATCCACTGGAGCATGGCAACCTACTATGGGGACCCATCCCTATGGAAAACTAACTCTTCCTGAACTAGCAGGTGTCACCTGTCACTAGTTCCTCAGCTAAGGGTGGGGCCACGTGAGCCTGCCCCCATGCGTGCTAGAATGTGGATTACCGTTGTCTTTCACTGGCCTGGTAAAGCAGTCATAACCACTGTGAATGCACAAATGTAACTGTCATGTCTAGAAAACACTGTTTCTCAGCATTCTTCCCTGACTGCTGGCTCTTAGGATCACTCCAAATTGTTCCCTGAGCCTTGACGAGAGGGAGTGTGAAACTAATGTCCCATTTATAGCTGAGCAAGCACTCCCATTTATAGCTGAGCACAACTTAGCCTCTGCACTTTGACCAGCTAGGGTTTGTGTATTAACTGCCATCACTGCAGAAAGACGTTCCTCCCGTGAGGACTGAGAGGCGCACCATCCATGGGGTCAAAGATCAGGATTCAGAGGTAGTTTGAAACCACAAAGAGGAGAACCCATATGTCCAGTTATACTGAACTTGAATCTTCTCTGAAAGCCCGAGAGCCCTTTACTCCTTTTCTTGCTTGTCTGACTGCAATCCTGACCCATCCTTCTTACTCAGTTAGTTGCTTAAGCATCACACCAATACCAGGTCTGTCTCCTCCTTTGTTCCCTGTCTCTTCCCTGCTTGCTGCTTTCAATCCTGGTCATGGACTCCTTATCCTCTGTGCATTAGTGACCCCAGTTCAATCAAAGGTTCGAGTTTATTCTTGCCCTGTGCATTTTACTCTTTGGCCTAAGTCAGTGTCTGCAAGAGAGGTCTCACTCCAGGACAAAGGCATGGTGTGGCAGGGCAGGAGAATGCAAGAGTTCCTCCAGCTTGCATTCTTGCTGAGGCTACTAGTGTAACTAGGATTTTATTCCTTCATATAGAATCTCATGGAAAAGAATCCATTTCTATGCTAGGAATCTGAAGTCAAGATGCTCCTTAGCGGCTGTTAAATTGCGTGCTTGCAGGAAACCTCCCTCTGTTGCTATTGAGCAAGATACCATAGTGTGGCCACCCTTCACTCTAAACATGAACACCTTAGTGTTGCAGTGAAGACTTTGAGTTGGCTAGACTTCTTTGGTGGACTCCCCATTAACAGCTGGCTTCCTGGACATCTCTACTCATATGACCATATCCATCTCAAAAGCAGCTTGTTCAAACTTTAATTTGGCTCATCTCCACCAGATGTGCAAACTCTTCATGCACTGCACCAGTTATTGAGATGGTTGAAACACTTACGAATGCCCATATCTGGAAGCACAGAGCATCTTTCACGCCTTCCTCTTGCACCTGTCTACCTCCCATCAGCTACAATCTTGTACCTTTCTCATGCATTAGAATACCAGTTAAACTTTATAATGCTTTTTCCCTCTAGGAGATAGCTGGTTAGCGTGGTAGCATGTGAAGAAGAAATGCTTACATGGTGGTATGATTTGTTTATTGGGAAAGAGATTTCACATTCAAACGGATTGGCATCTATTGGTAATAGATGTTTTGGGGTGGTGTAGAAACGCTAATATTAAATATATTCTTGGAAATCTGCTTTTGAAGCAATAGAATTATACCTATTGCAACCACACATTTAATTTGGTAACTGTGATGTTACTTCCAGAACCTTCAGGAGCAACATCTGTCGTTGAGTGATAAGGCACACCATTTTGAAGCCTCAAAGTCCTGCAGCAAGGGTGCAATCAGCTGGGGTTTGCCTGTGAGGTTGTTTCCAGGGGTGTTCAGGTACCAGCTAGACAGAGACACAAGTTCTGAGCCCTTTGTCTCCAGAGGCTTCCAAGGGGTTACAACATCCCTTCTGTCAGAGTCTTCCTGATTAAGATGAACATGTCATAAGACTGCCTCTGCTGTGGCTGATACCTCTCTAAGGGTGTTATAGATTGAAGTATGCACCCCTCAAATATGACAAAGTCATATTCACACCACAGAGATCTCAGAAAGAACAGTTTTACAGATGCAGTTAAGTTGAGGTTACACTCATATAGAGGTAATCTGAATCCAAGGACCACAGTGAGCAAAGCTGGGAGCCACAACACACAGAAAAAAAGAAAAAAAGCCATGTGGAGAATAGGGAGAAAGAAATCTGATGTATCTGACCACAGCAGTGTAACCAATGGTTACCAGAAGCTTAAAGAGAAGCTCTTCCACAGAAACTCAGACAAAGCTTTGGGTTTTTGTTTAGTTTTGGTTTGGTTTTTTTTTTTTTTTTTTTTTTTTTTACTTTCTAAAATGAAATAAGTTTTTACCAAGTCTGTGTGCTTTCTTACAGAAATGCTCAGAAAGAAATACAATGGCTCATCCTTGGATGGGGCAGAAATAGTAAGAAAATTCAGGCCTGTAAAAATTCCTCACAGGATGAATGGCAATCTTGTCTATCTCAAATAGCTCGTAGATCTACCTGCTTCTTTGGACCTTCATGCCATCTTCCTGGAGTGTATGGTAGGCTCTGGGATGGCCTCTCTACTCTAGTCTCACGCCAAAAAATGGAAGAAGCTTAACGTCATTGTTATCATATTTACTTAGAGCTACTTGCCTGGACCGTCTTAAGGAGAGAGCATTATGTGTGAAGTAGTCTCGAAGTAAGGAGCCATCCCGCCTTTGCTTTATTTGTCACAGCAGCCCCATGGAACCAGTAACTCCGCACACTTCATACAGGTGCATGAAGATACCAGAGTCCAGAACTACACAGATAGAATCCAATCCCAGACCAACAGCCCAGTCTGTCGTATGTGACAGTTAATACCCACTGCCACTTTAATTAGGTTTAGCCTCATCCTGGAGACAAATCTGTCAGGGAGTTTATAGACTGGGGTAATTGCAGAGTGAGGACCAACTCCAACTGTGAATGGAACCATCCCATAGACTCGGTCCCAGATGGTAAAAAGGAGAGAGTTCAGAGCCAGCATTCACCTCTTTCTTCTTCCCGACCTCAGATGCTGTGTGACCCGACACCTTGTATTCCTGCTGCCAGACCTTCCCTGCCCCGTGATGGATTTCACCCTCAACTGTGAGTCACCCGAACTCTTCCTTCCTTACGTTGCTTTTCTGGAATATTGTCACAGCAACAGGAAACCTTATTAATGTCCTCTAATATTCTTTGAGGGAGTCACAGGTCGGTGCTCAAAGAGCCAAACAGAATCCCTAAAACACAGCACCTATCTTCAAAGAATCCTTCAAATCCTTGAGATTAGAGACCCCTCCACTCACCCCCTCTGGAGACAGGATCTCATGTATCCTATGCTGGCCTCTAATTTGCTGTGCAGTTTAAGATTGCCTTTCTCATCCTCCTGCCTATACCTCTCAAGTGCTGAGGTCGCAGATGCTTGTCACCATACCTGAAGTATGTGGCCCTGGGGCCTAAAGGCTAGACTTCTTGTGTGCTAAGCAAGCACTGTGGCCACGGAGCCCCAGTCCCCATCCTCATTTCCCAGTAGAGACACCGAATCTGAAGTTTGTTTGTCTGATGAGAATCAAATTGTACCTCTGAAACACTGCTACATTGCTTTTGCCCAGAAACCACGGCTTAATCCTGTCTTGGCCTCTGCCAGCCCAAGCTCCTGAGCCCTCAGCCACTGGAGAGCAGTGTTATTGGTGTGATCCAAGGCTACAGTTTATTCGATGGCCAAACAGTATGCTATTATAAACTTTCCCAAGAGTACATGAGAGTTAATGTTTACAAAGTGCTCCAAGAGACAGTGATGAAAGATGTTAAAACAGCATTGATGGAGTGCATGCTCCTGCAGGCCCACATCTCAGGCAGGCTTGATGGATATGTGTCTGTCTTGCTCAGTAGGTGCACTCTTCCCTTCAGATGAATTGAGCTCATTAATTAGGCTCCTGCCTGCAGTTTATTGTGGAGGATGCTCCATTGTTACTGTAATTAGGACCCCAAGCCAACACTTGACTATTTCACTACAAACATACAGGAGAAGGGGCTTGTCCCCTTGAAGCTGCTGTGCTCAGAGATGCTAAATTCAAGCCCATTATCTTGCCTAGTCAGGCAGCCAAGTTGCTAATCAGATGAGGAGATCCATTGATTTCCGCGCTTTTAGATAACTCCCATGTAAGCACAGTAGTGACTAATGCATTGCCTAACAGTGCTTCCTATTTCCAGACATTAGCACCATCCACACCCACAATGTCTCTCTTCGACACAGCCAGCCTATAGCAAACAAACAAATAAACAAAACAAAAAATTAACAAACTCAAGCTCCTTTATTCATTTGCTGCCAAGAAGTTACTGCATTAGCCAGAGAACCTGCAGTACCTTCAAGGTAGTTCCCCAGTCAGACAAGGGAACATCAATAAGTTCCAAATTCAGATGCCAAGGACTGACATCAGAAATTCTTTCATTTAGTTTGAGGTGGGTGGCAGACATCATCAGTCTCTCTCTCTCTCTCTCTCTCTCTCTCTCTCTCTCTCTCTCTCTCTTTCTCTCTTCCTCTCTCCCTCCCCCCTTCCTAATTTTCCTATAATAGCAATATTAGACAACGGTTTTCTTTACAGGAAAATTAAGTACCCACACCCAAATACCACACAGAAGCCTTTTTGTAGACACCCTGAGGGATACAAACGAGCAGACAATCCTAAGGACTCAGTTTTAATGTAGCCATTAGACAGTTCCCATATAGTTGGAGTCCAACAGCCCTTGTAAAAATGTCTGATTAAACCAGGGCTCAGCATTTATATTTTTCTCAATACCTTTCCTTAATGTAGCAGCACACGTGAACACATGAACACACGATTGGCGCTTAGCCCCTGGCAGCTGTCTGTGCTCACCACCGCCATTGAGAACTGTGCCTTCAGACTGCATAATGAATGGTCTTATCGGTTATTACAGGGCTTGGCGGGCTCACTTCCTTGTTAGGTTAAAGGGAATATAAATAGAGATAATATGTGCAGTGTCCACTTAGAGCGCTTTTGAAACTTCAGGGCAATTACCATCTTACTTCTAAAAAGAAGCTATTTGAATATTTTCTAGAATTAGTAGTCAGGCAGGAAGTATAATTAAGAATGAAGACAGCAATCCATGTGACCAAGGACAGAAAAACTGAAATATCATTTTTCAGTGCCTTAAGAGGGGCAGTAATTTAACGGAGTCCTTAGGGTCCGTAATCATTCATTTACTCCCTACACAAATATTGATGAAGCACCTCACACGTAGGTTCTAGGTTCTGGGGACCAAGTAAAACATGAGCTGACACTCTGACAGCTCGTTAGAGTAGAGAGCCTTCCACTTCTTATCACTGTCAACACCGCTAAGAACACTTCACTAATTTTGGAAATGTGAACTATTACAAAATCAAAACCCTTAGGTTATTAAGGACGCTCATCATCTACATACTAAGATTAAAATTAGAAAACCTGGAGTGCCAGGACCCAGGAGCTGGGTGGCCCAGAGCCCTAGGACAGAATGAAACACGACAGGAAAGAGATATGTCAATGTAGTGATACCTAATGACATTATGCTACACTCATAGACGGGTACCTAGCCCAGTTGTCATCAGAAAGGCTTCATCCAGCAACTGGTGGAAGCATATTCAGGGACATTAGACAGAGCTCAGAGAATACTGCTGAAGAGAGGGAGGAAGGATTGTAGGAGCCAGAAGGGTCAAGGACATCACAAGAAAACTCACAGAATCAACTCACCTGGGCTCCTGGGGGCTCATGGAGACTGAACCAACAACCAGTAAGTCTGCATGGGACTGAGCTAGGCCCTCTGCATAGATGTGACAGTTGTGCAGCTTAATCTATTATACGTGGCACTCCTAACTGTGGGAGCAGGGGTGTCTCTGACTCTTTTAGTGACATTTGGGACCTTATTCTTCACACTGGATTGCCCAGCCCACCCTTAATACCAGACAAGGTGCTTAGTCTTGCTACAACTTGATATGCCATGTTTTGTCAACTTCCACAGGAAGCCTGACCTTTTCTCAGTAGAAACTGAGGAGGAGTGAATGGGGTTACTTACAGAGGGAGGTGCTGAGGGGAAGCTGGGAGGAGAAGGGGGAGGGGAAACAGCAAACAGGATGTACAATTCAACAAAGAGAAAGAAAACCCGAGGAGCTGGAGACACGACTCCGGGTTCAGAACATTAGGCTCAGTTTCTAGCGCCCATATGTCAGCTCACACCTCTCTGCAACTCCAAGGGACCCGATGTCCTCATCTGGACTCCGTGGCTACCAGGCACAACATGGTATACATGCATACATGTAGGCAAAACCCTCACGCACATGAAATTAAAACAAGTACTTTTTTTTTTTAAATAAACAAATAAAATCTCCCAAAATCACTATGACATTTGTGGTAATTAATTGTTGATTAATTAAATGCTGATCAATTAATTGTGGAACTTTGACTTTAGGAAAATTTTGATATTGGCTGATTGATGAGCTACAAGAGGTAAAATATTAAAGTGTATATAATTGATCAGAGAAGTCAAGAAAACGAAATGTAATTCCCTTGATGAGGTTACCATCTTATGAAAGGTATGTGAGGCCTATTTGAGTTGAAAGACAGCCTGTTTATTTTAGATATGTATGAGGCAAACTGGGATCTTTTGTTAGTGAAAGGCACTGACGCCGACCAGTTAGCTTCTGCTCTATAACAAGTCTCCCTTAAGATAAACAGCTCAAAACACCCACCATTCAACTTACTGCACAATTTTTCCCATCTGTGGAGATTCCCTTCAGGTGTGGTTTATTCAATTCCTGGTGGACAGCCTTCTTCCCATGACTAATTTTCTGCTCATGAATTGACCAATATTTTCCATTGTGATGGATCCTGTCTGCTCTAGGGGGCTGCTCATATTTCGAAGATCAACCTGAGTTGTAGATTGGGGTTCCAAGAAAGAGGAAGAGACTAGGAATCACAATGCCAATTATTTTTCCAAGTCTTAGATTCAGTTGCATTTGCTACTGTGGTTCTGGGGATTGAACCTGGGGCCTCATGCATCTGAGTGAGGCAATCACCCCACCAGCAAGTTACACCCCAACCCTGCTGTCTCCCTGACAACAGCAATTCTCAAGGCTTGAATAAAGGGAACCATAGAGGGGCAGAGAGACATGCTGTGGCTGTCTATACAAACAATCTACCCCAGGACCCCTTTGCTAGGGCACAGAGCCGGGAATTTGGGGTTAGTCTTAAACCCATGTTTGTTTTCCGAAGAAAGGGAATTCAGAAAGTACTCTGTGGTCCTTTAAGACCATCTCCTAGCAACAGAAAGGTAGCAGCACCTCTCCCCTCCAGCAGGCAAACCTCTGGCTTGTGTAATTGAACTTTCACGTGTCCAGCCATTCTGCTGGAAAAACTATCAATTAAAAGAGATCAAACCATACAGGCCAAACTAAGTCAGTGAAAGCCTTTGCAAACGGTACACTAATGAGATTTTCATTGGGTGAAGAGATTCGGGCCTTTCAGCTCATAATTTAAAGAGCTCTGTTCTGTTGGCATTCACAGGGTCTCACAAAGAGCCCGCCCTAAAACTCCCATTTGACTCAGACCTGTCTGAGCATCAAAGATAAACATTACAGCAGAAACAGAGCGGAAACTGTGAGGAAATAAAGAACTGTCTACAGTTCCTCCCGGACTTATTTTTTTTATTCCTCCTTCTCTCCTCCGGGACCCTCCTCACCTAGTCTTCCACAACTGCCGTCCATTGTACTTTGGAAATGTCCCTCATTCCCTGTGTTTTCAACGTCCCAGCTCTGCTCCTTCCAGGGCTCCTAATTGTTCTTTCTGAGCACACTGTCCCCATCCAGTCTGCCCTTCACACACTGAGCCAATTTCTTCATGAGAAGACGGGTCCTTGCCCCACTCCACTCTGCTCAATAGTTACGGCGATGACCACGCCTTCATTCAGAAAAGCTCAGACTCCTCTGTCTAGCACCCGAGACCTTGGGATATGACCTAAGTTTTTGGGTTTTGTTTTGTTGTTTTGTTTTTGACAAGTTTCGTCTCAATTTTCTACCCAGCAGTTCTAGCCACGCTTAAATTTCTTGCCCTCTGCAAACACACTCTAAACCTAGTTGTCTTTATTAGAGGTTTTTCAAATTCACCATGTTGAATAGCATGTTACCTAAAGTAAATTCAAATGCGAGCTCCACCAGCAAGACCTGCTTTATTTCTGTCTTGGTAGAAGCAGACTAGCTTTTAGTGGCGGCTCTGTAGACACATAATAAATACAGGAGATGTAAATAATGAGATGGATGTTAATAGGGCACAGCTTTGGAGAGAACTGGAGTTGGGTTGCAGGGCTGCAGCTCCCTAGCTATGTTAGCTCAGATAAATCACTTACCCTGTCTGAATCAAAGCTTGTGTTTGCATGGGAAAAATAAGATGTCCATTAGTTTGTGGAAGTTGAATCATGGTGTATTTATTATAAGCCTGCTATATAGTTAATAGTTGTAATTAACTTACTTTTTAAAATATTTGACTTGATAAAAAAATTAAAATTTTAAAAAAAAATCATATTTGATATGTTAATTTTGTATATTTCCTAGAACCTTTATCCATTGTAAAGTCTTTTGGAGGACAAAATTTCTTTTCTGTGTTGTTTGTTTGTTTGGTTTTGGTGTTTTGAAACAGGGTTTCTCTGAGTAGCCATGGCTGACCTGGAACTTCTCTATAGACAGGGCTGGCCTCGAACTCACAGATCTGCCTCCTCAGTGCTGGGATTAAAGGTGTGTGTGTCACTATTGCCCTTGGAGGACAGGATTTCTATAACTCCCCAGTGCTCCTTCCAACTACTCATGTGCAAAACAGTTAAAATTTTTTTAAGGTTTCATTTATCTTAATTCTATGCATATGTGTTTTGCCTGCATGTATGCACATGAATCCCATGTGTTCCTGCTGCCTGCAGAATCAGAAAAGCGCACTGGATCCTTTGGAACCAGAGTTAGAACAGCTGGAAACTGCCATGTGGTACCACAAACCAAACCTGGGTCTTCTGGGAAAGAGGCCTATGCTTTTAACCACTGAGCTATCTCTCAACTTCTCAAAAACACTTCAAATGAAAAACAAAAACAGGCTTTCTTAAAAATCAAACTCCCTTTGCTTCCCTAAGCAGTCTATCTGAAACGGTCCCAGGCCTCTGTCCCAGCCTCATTTCACAGGATACTTAATTCTAATCTGTAACGACAACGCATACAGGTTGCTTTGTGATATGTTCAATAGTTTGTTTGCCCACCAAAGCATGCATTCAAGAAAACAGGGTTCTTCTATATATTTCAATTATTGTGAACTTCCAGCACTTACAATTTTTTACTCATAACGGGTAGTAAACAACTATTGAATGGATGGGTGGGTGGGTGGATGGATGGAAGATAGATAGATACATGAACAGATGAATTTTCCACCCTTGAATTTTATCTCTGTTTCACTCCACGTAGGCTACTGTAAAAAATAATAAATACTAGGTAATTTATAAATAGTAAAAAATACATTTCAAGGTTCTGAAAACTGTGAAGCCCCAGATAATGCATGGGCATTATGGGTATCTAGTGAGGCCCACACACTGCTTTCAGAGTGACACCTTATTGTTGCAAACGCACATGGCAGAAGGCCAAAGAGCCGAAGGGACTGGCGTACTCTGAGGCCTGCTTTGTAATGGTATTAATCCCTTTTAATCATTCTTAAAGGCTCTACATTTTAGTACTGTCACACTGGCAGTTAAGTTTCAATACAGGAATTCAGAGAATACATTCAGACCACTGCAATCCCTAGAGAAAATAGCATCACTGACTGCTCCCCAGAGCAAGGGTTACACAGGACAAGTAAGATTCCAGAAAACCGGGTGTGTGATTATTGCTGATGAAATGGAGACTGTGATGAGAGATGTGCAGTAGCTGTGTCTGATGCGTAACCAGGTTCCTTCCGTCCTCCCTCCCTCTCTTCCTACCCTCCTTCCTTCCCCCCTCCCTTCCTTCATTCCCCTTCCCTCCTTCCTTCATTCATTCCTCCTTCCTTCCTTCCCTTCCTTCATTCCCCTTCCCTCCTTCCTTCATTCATTCCTCCTTCCTTCCCCCTCCCTTCCTTCATTCCCCTTCCCTCCTTCCTTCATTCATTCCTCCTTCCTTCCCCCCTCCCTTCCTTCATTCCCCTTCCCTCCTTCCTTCATTCATTCCTCCTTCCTTCCCCCCTCCCTTCCTTCATTCCCCTTCCCTCCTTCCTTCATTCATTCCTCCTTCCTTCCCCCTCCCTTCCTTCATTCCCTTCCCTCCTTCCTTCATTCATTCCTCCTTCCTTCCTTCCCTTCCTTCATTCCCCTTCCCTCCTTCCTTCATTCATTCCTCCTTCCTTCCTCCCCCTTCCTTCATTCCCCTTCCCTCCTTCCTTCATTCATTCCTCCTTCCTTCCTCTCCCTTCCTTCATTCCCCTTCCCTCCTTCCTTCATTCATTCCCCTCCTTCCTTCCCCCTCCCTTCCTTCATTCCCCTTCCCTCCTTCCTTCATTCATTCCTCCTTCCTTCCCCCCTCCTCCCTTCCTTCATTCCCCTTCCCTCCTTCCTTCATTCATTCCTCCTTCCTTCCCCCCTCCCTTCCTTCATTCCCCTTCCCTCCTTCCTTCATTCATTCCTCCTTCCTTCCCCCCTCCCTTCCTTCATTCCCCTTCCCTCCTTCCTTCATTCATTCCTCCTTCCTTCCTCCCTTCCTTCATTCCCCTTCCCTCCTTCCTTCATTCATTCCTCCTTCCTTCCTTCCCTTCCTTCATTCCCCTTCCCTCCTTCCTTCATTCATTCCTCCTTCCTTCCTCCCTTCCTTCATTCATTCCCCTTCCCTCCTTCCTTCATTCATTCCTCCTTCCTTCCCCCCTCCCTTCCTTCATTCCCCTTCCCTCCTTCCTTCATTCATTCCTCCCCCTCCCTTCCTTCCCCCTCCCTTCCTTCATTCCCCTTCCCCCTCCTTCCTTCATTCATTCCTCCTTCCTTCCCCCTTCCTCCCCCCTCCCTTCCTTCATTCCCCTTCCCTCCTTCCTTCATTCATTCCTCCTTCCTTCCTCCCTTCCTTCATTCATTCCCCTTCCCTCCTTCCTTCATTCATTCCTCCTTCCTTCCTCCCTCCCTTCATTCATTCCCCTTCCCTCCTTCCTTCATTCATTCCTCCTTCCTTCCCCCCTCCCTTCCTTCATTCCCCTTCCCTCCTTCCTTCATTCATTCCTCCTTCCTTCCCCCCTCCCTTCCTTCATTCCCCTTCCCTCCTTCCTTCATTCATTCCTCCTTCCTTCCTCCCTTCCTTCATTCCCTTCCCTCCTTCCTTCATTCATTCCTCCTTCCTTCCTTCCTTCATTCATTCCTCCTTCCTTCCTTCCTTCATTCCTCCTTCCTTCCTTCCTCCATTCATTCCTTCCTTCCATCATGCGCCCCCTTCCTTCCTTCATTCATTCCTCTTCTTACCCTCCTTCCTTCCTTCCTATCATTCATTCCCCCTTCCTTCCCTCCTTCCTTCCTTCATTCATTCCCCTTCCCACCCTCCTTCCTTCCTTCCTTCCTGTTTGTTTGTTTGTTTGTTTGTTTGTTTTAGCCTTGCCTTCAGGGCCTATAAGAGCTCCAAGCTTCCCTGCAGTTAGTCATAAACCAGAACAGAGGAAGATCATGTCCCTTCTTGACCAACCCTTTTAATGGTCAGTCTGAGAAACAGCTTGCCCTGACCTGTCCACTAAATGGTTCAGTATGGCTGGCCTGGATCATGGGATGCTTCACAGAGACTAGTTGACTAAGGATCTAGTCACCTAGACCTGCAAACAGCTCTGCAAAAGTCTGCAAAAGTGAGAAATAAACACGGTGTCCAGCCATAACACTCGGGGGTTGATTAGTACAACAGCCTAGTCATCCTGAGTAGCTCAAACTGCATGTGATATTATGAAGAACAGAAGGAAGACAGGGTAGGTTTCACATTTCCAAACAAATCTTATCAATACAAAACAGGCTGCTTACCTGAACCGACAAGTCAGTCACTGGGAGTACTCATTAGTTTATTTGCAATGATCACGACATGACCTCCAATCTCCATCAACCTCTTTCGTGATAAGGGAATCTACCATCCTTTACTGAGGCAGACAAACTTTCTGCGTGATATGTTGTTTACCAAATCTATGCAAATGACAAACACACATGATTCAGATCCACATGTGTTTCCATGAACACAGAACTGTGTAAATCAAGAGCTGCCTATTATTCGACCTTTTCAAAGAGTATTGTAATTTTTGTCTTGTTTATTGAGGTTTTCTTCTACAAAGTTGTTTTATTATTGTTGTTGTTTGTTATGATTCAAGTCCTGATGATTTATTTGTTATTCTTAAGGATTTATATTTCATTAGACTCGGACTTAGAAATGGAAAGACACTGTCAGTGTCCGGGAAGGAGTGAGTTTCCACAAGTCCACCACACTCTATCCTCTAAACACAGAAATATATGTCCAGAAGGCCACATGTGACTCATGACCACCTATAAGGAGGCCCTTGGCTGCATTAACATGGTGTTCTAACCATCTGAACCCATGAGTTATCTTTGTTCATAAAGACCTCTTCAATACATTACTGATACTAAGGCAACCCATGCTTGATATGAGGGGCAGTTTATGCATTTGAGGTTCTTAGATGCTAGCTATTTAGTAGCTAGGTCTGATATAAAGAGAATGCAAAAATTTTTGTTTCAGAAACATCTGAAACTTTCCACCATGTTTATATTATTTTCTAAGAGTTCATGTGAAATAAGGACCAGCAATGGTATAGAGATGATGTCACAGGAAATGCACATCTGACAAGGGAGGGGAACTCTAGAGAGGAGGTGAGAGAAAGCAACCTCAAGGGCTGGGGATGTGGCTCACTTGTTCGAATGTTTACTCAGAGCTCTGCACTCAATGCCCAGTACCACATAAAACTGAGCATGGTGGTGCACACTTACAGTCCCAGCACTGGGGAGCCAGAGGAAGCAAGAAGGAATGGAAGTTCTAGGCCATCACTGGCTGCATGAGGTGGGAGGTGTAAGGAAAGGTAAAGCACACTTACATCTGACCTAGGGGATCCAAGTATCCACAGAGACCACTTTGGGGACACCAGTGAGTGTGACTAACAGTAGGACAGTTTCCCAGCCAACTTCCTGTTGCTGTAATGACCACTAAGAACAAAAGCAGGCTAGGGAGAAAGGACTTTCTCTTGGCTTTCACTTTCAGGAAACAGTCCTCACTGAGAGGACCAAGGGTAGGAGCTCAAGGCGAGACCGGAAGCAGAGACCATGGGGCAGCACTGCTCACTAACTGGCCAGCTTCCCGTACTTTACAAAGCTTGCTTTCTTAGACCACCTGGGACCACCTTCCCAGACATGGCACTGCCCAGCGTGTGTTGGGGCCGCCTACATCAGTGACTAAGAAAATGCCCCACAAACATTCTTACTTTAAGGTTCTTTCTTTCTAGCAGACTCCAGTTGATGTCAGGTTGACAGAAAACAGCCAACACAATCGACCTTTACTCAACTTGACACATGAAAACATAGATATTAAAGCACAGTGTTTCCTCCATTGTGTCACCCCAGAAGTTCATGACAATAACACACTATAAAACATACTATAAATGTAAAAGTCTCTTTTTAAAAAACATCAATCACTTAAAAATTCAAAATCTCTTTAAAATACCCAACATCTCTTTCAAAGTTCCAAGTCCCTTCAAGCCCCATGTGGGCTCCCGTACAATAAAAAAAACTTTTTTTTAAAAAAGTTAGATATTAATGCTTTGACTCCAAAATTTAAGTTGAAGGACACGTTACTGGGGAAAAGGATTTCTATTTTTGTTTCCACAGAAAATGAAAAGATGTGGATTCCTTCCAGACTAATGTGGTTTGATCACGCCAGACCGCCTGAAACAGAGTATAAGGTGATCCTACATTCAAAACAGCTGGACAAAGCAGCCCTACAGACTACAGCCAGGATTTCTGAATCTTCTTCAAATCCCCCATGACAGCGCCCCGTACCAGCAGGAAGTAGTTAGGAAAGAACGACGCCCAAATTCCCAAATATTGTGTATAAATGTTTGTTACCATTTAATTGGGCTTTGTTATATAAAATAAAATAATAAAATTAAAAAAATGTAAAAAAAAAAAAAAGTTAGATATTTTCTTACTGTGTAAGGGAAGAACCAGAGCACAGTTACAATCAAATCAAAACAAAATCAGTACCCATCTATGGAAATTACATCCTGTAGATCGATGTCTGGCATCTAGGACACACATACAATCTTCTGGGCTCCAAAGGGCCCACCTCCCCAGCTTTAGCCATATTTAACACACTTAGCAGTGTGTAGGCATGGGTCAGCTCTGCTCTACAGCTGCTACTTAGTAACCCCAATGGTCCCAGCATCTCCAATAATCTGGAGTTTCTACCACAGCTAGGGCTGCACCTGCACCCATGGCCTCTCCTGACCTCTCTGCAGGGTAACTCCAATCCTGGCATACAATGATAAACCTCATTTGCTCTCTGTGACCCCTTCATGCCTTGTGGAACACACATTGCAAGCATGGCTGCCAGCTTGATGTGCAGCCTTAGCTCCTGATTGGACCATGGCTTCTGTGTACTGACCCCAAGGAAATACTTTACAGCAGGTTATTAGCTCAATGATGCCGGTCCCTTATTAATCAGAGCGGATTTTCCAGCTCCAACAAACCAATGTCCATTGTTACAGTAATGCAGAACACTCCACATCTTTGTTTTGTTTATAACAGCCCCAATAGAGCCTTTTCTCTACAAGTTCACAAACCAGGCTTCTGTCATCTACTTCTTTCTCCACATTCTTATCGTCTAAGTTTCTATAAAAGCTCATTAAGTGCAGAAAATTCTTATGTTTTCGGTTATGAGCCTAGCCTTTAACAGCTGAGCTATCCCTGCAGCCCAAGTGCAAAACACTAAACCGCATTTTCTAGACCAAAGCTCCAAAATCTTTCCACGGTTCTTTTCCAAAACCACACATTTAGGTTCACCATGTTCCTGATATTAATTCCGTTCTCAGCAACTTTCCATTCTTGTGATAAAACACCGAGCAAAGCCAACTTGAAAAAGAAAGGGTTTGGTGAGCTAGCAGTTGCAGCCCATCACTGGGGGAAGCTAAGGCATGAACTCTAGAGAAGACTGTGGAGGAATGTTGCTTATTGGCTTGTTTGGGCTGCTCTCTATTAGCTGCATCAACCACTTGCCCAGGGGCAGCGCTGCCCACAGTGGGATGGGCCATTTAAGGAAATGCCACCACAGATGTGCCCACAGACAAATGTAACAGAGGCAATTCCTCAAGAGAGGTTCCTTCATCCAAGATGCCTCTAGTCACAATAACAAACACAATAATATTAATTCCACACACCCAGCATAGAAGTGGTAGCCTTGGCCTATCTATGGCATCACAGTGAGGGACCTGTTAACTATTACATTGATGTTCTGGTTTGGTTTGGTTTAAGCTAAAAATATAGATATTCATGGGAAACAATCAGCATTCTATGTTGGCCAGTTAGACAGATATCTGGGTGAATTTCTCTGCAGCTCCAACTCAGGGTTCCAAGGCAGCAAGCTTGAACAAAATTCTTTCTTTTCCTCCTTCACCCAATCTTTTGCATGTCAAATGACTGTTTTTCTGCACCTGGAGTATCTTTATGCCTAGGGAAACTGATATTAGATACAGTGCACTTACTTTGCATAATTCCTTAATTTGGAAGAGGAAGTTTCAGATATGTGTTTCCGTCTCTGACCCGGAATGATTTGGCTCTGTCAACAGAAATCAGGCTTCAGCCCCTGGCAGGCCCAGAAGAGCTGCTTGAAGGGGACTGGCCTTGATTAATTAAACTGTTTGCTGAGAGCAAACGGCAGAGTTTTCAGTGGCAACCCATACCTTTTCACACCTCTGGGAAATCTCTGGTCTAAGTTTACAAAACTGTTACTGTGGGAAAGCCTTCCTCCCTGGTAACATCTTACTTTGTCATGTGGCTGATCATAGAAACATGTACATATTTTCCATTTGAACTGTTCTGAGTCTGCAATTCACTGGCACTAAATGCAATCACTGCACTGTGCAGCCATCACTGCCATCTCTTTCCAGAACTTTCCCCATTCCAGATAGAAACCATGGACTATAACTCCCTTCTTTCTCCCTGGCTCCTGGGAACTGGGATGTTACTTTTCTTTTTTATTGTTTGTTTGTTTGTTTGTTTGTTTGTTTGTTTTGAGACTGGTCTCACTCTGTAGCTAAGCCTCCCCAGCTCTGGGATTTCAGACACATGTCACAACGCCAGCCTGGTAAATTGCACAAGAGCTTTCACAGTCCCACTAGTGACGTAGATATGGGGGGGGGATCATTTCATATCATTGGTGGCACCAAGGAACAGTCTAAAATCTTTATGACATAGCTGGATTTGAAAACAGAATGGCCTGGGCACGTGGCTCAGTAAGTAGAACACTTGTCTATGTGCACGAAGCCTGTTTGGGAGTTCCAGCACTTTTTAATCTTTCTGAATTTGCTGTTTACTGATATCGCATATGAGGAAAATTACAGTAGTTCTTGCCCCTTCATGTCTAGTCTCTTTCACTCAGCATGGTGTCTCCATGTGATCTTCGTATCTTGTTATTGTTGTTCCTTCCGCCCGCCCTTTCTCTAATTTAACTGCAAATATGTAAAAAGGCGGTAATATTTTTAGCACAAAAGCTGCCTAATTATACATCATTCAAAGCTTCAGTTCTCTTAAAGGGGCCCTGATTTATCCAAACATAGGATTTTCAGACTGAACTTGAAGCTAGCATCAGCAGGAACAACCTCCTTGGTCCTAAGCAAGCGATTTCCCTTTTCTATGCTGAGATACTTGTAACTCTTAGGAGTCTTATCATCCAGTGTTTTCTTTGACATGCATAGACGTTACCGTCATATCCATTTATTGAGAAAGGTTGAAGTCATTTTATTTCACTTCAGGGACTGCTTAGTGATGAAAGACTGTCTAGCCAAACATAAGTACATTTAAGTGATCTAAATAATTTAAGTCCTGTTGTGAAATACGTACTATTTACTCACCAGGAGCTGGCAGGTGTAAAAAGGTAAGAGATGAGTTGCCATGCCCCAGGGACATTTCTCTGTAAGCTATGCAGCTGCCTTGCCCAGTGCTTGAGGATGGGAAGCTAAGCATGTTCAAGATCATCCCAGCTGCAGGGTGAGACCAAGGACAGACGGGACTGCGTGAGAGCCTATCTCATTTGAAAAAGCAGCCTGGAGATGCTGAGGAATGATGCTGAGGATCAGAGGTAACTAAGCCAGACCCCACTCTTCTTAGTCAGTCCAAGTGACCCTCCTACACCCATGCCATAGCATCAGCAGCTCAAAACAGTCTCTATTGCTGCATCCCAAGGAACACAGCCTGGCTTCACAGCAGCCCACCAGGCCTAGAAGTAGACAGCTTCAAAGAGCACTCTGGGCATGTGGCTCAGTTGGTAGAGTGCTCCTCCAGCATGCAGAGGGCACTGGGTTCAATACCCAGCACTACCTAATCCCAACACTCAGGAAGTACAAGAAGAAGGATTTAATGCCCATAAGACTGGCCTGGTGACTCTGACTCAGCAAACAAAAAAGAATTTTTTTTTTTCCTAAGAAGGCCAACTTTCAGCAGACTGCAGAAGTCTCCAAGCTGCGGATCTGGATACAGTGGATTGGCTGGTGGTAGGAACAGGACTGTGTCCAGTGTGTTGTGAAATCCAGTGAACCCATTTGTTCATACACACAATATAGCACAAGGGGAGAGAAGAACTATGGAATTCCTGGCAGGATGTGCTCACCTTCTCTCTGCTGCCTGGATAAAATTTCCACATTAGATGAAAAGGCTTATTACACCACAATGATCATCTATATTACACACACACACACACTCAAAGAACCTCAAAGAACATTATTTAGGCCTAAATTGCTTTAAGGTTTGTCTGCTGGATGTGGGAGCCAAGGGCTGAATTGCCCTTCTACCCACTGATGCATCCTGACACTGTTTGGTCCTTGCTTCTCCTACATGCCAAGCATGAGGACCTTCTCAATGCCCAAGGTCAGGCATTCATCATGTATTTGTTGCCCCCCAGAACCACTTGTTCCAAAACCTTCCATTTAGAGTTCAGTCCGGCTGATGCCACCACCATATGCACATGATGGGATGTGTCTTACTGAGGTAAAGAGATTAGTCCTGCTGTAATACTTTCCATTTGCAGAGCACTTAGGGATATGAAGCTACACTGTTTTGATGCAGGCTTTTTGGCCACTATCTCGTGGGACTTGGTAAGGGCAAAGCCTAGCTTCTGGCTCTGCATGATAGGGGCAAGAGCTTAGAGAAGGTTGGCTGGCAAACTGCTAGGACAGAGACCTAAGCAAACACCCATCTAATTCAGGTGTAGCCATGCTGCCAGGAGCAAAAGTATCCTGAAGAAAGATACTGTCCCTCCCTTTGGCTATCAGACTATCAAAGCCCCAAGAAACTGGAATTTCCCCAGTGCGGAGGAAAAGGCTGACTCCCAGAGCAACCAGAGGAGGAGAGATTTCACTGGAAGAGATTTCACTCAGTTACTGGGGAGACTGGAGCTGAGACAGTGACGGATGAGTGATGAGCAGGACCACACCTTGACCAGTGCTACGTAGCTATGCACACCTCTTGCCATCTGTCAGGGCTAAACTTCATGGCAGGACTCCAAAGATGGAGTCGGGTAGTCATTGAATCTCTTTTTTCCTCTTCTTAATGTAGCTACCATCAATTCTCTCTCTCTCTCTCTCTCTCTCTCTCTCTCTCTCTCTCTCTCTCTCTCTCTCTCTCTACTTCCCATTATTATCTGTTTACAAATTGGCCTATTGAGGATCGGTGGTTGCACCTAGTTTGTTAGGAATGAAAGGGCACAGGCTCTGATCTAACAGTTTCAGTAGCAGAGGAACTTAAAAGAAGGATGATTTCTTTTGGTTCTGTGAGTGTCTGCGCTTCCTCTGGATGGAAGACCTTGAGAGGCCCTCAGTTCTAACTCCTCTGGTCAACTCCCTCCCAAAGCTCCCTCATATTGGGGGCTGTCTTAGTTAGAGTTTCTAGTGCTATGACGAGATACCATGTCCACAGTAACACCTATAAAGAAAAATATTTAATTGAGACTGGCTTACAGTTTAGAGGATTAGCACATTATCATCATGGTGGGAAACAAGGTACCATGTCTGCCTGCAGACAGGTAGCTGAGAATACTACATCTGGATCCAGGCAACAGGAAGTGAACTGAGTACTACATTCAAGCTCATGTTCATATTTGTAGCTTGAGCATATGAGGCCTCAAAGCTCACCCCCCCCCACAGTGATACACATCTGCCAACAATGCAATACCTACTTCAACAAGGCTACACCTCCTACTAATGCCACACCCCCCCCCATAGACCAAT
The DNA here is from genome assembly GCF_943737965.1 of Phodopus roborovskii. Taxonomy (NCBI): domain Eukaryota; kingdom Metazoa; phylum Chordata; class Mammalia; order Rodentia; family Cricetidae; genus Phodopus; species Phodopus roborovskii. The sequence continues at coordinate 5,168,378 of NW_026126583.1, read as the reverse complement.
GGCCTATGGAGGCCATTCCTATTCAAAACACCACAGGGACTTAGCAGCTTCTCATTTGCCCTCACAAGTCCCGGTAGAGTTACTATTATTATGTCACTTCTCAAAGACTTTCAAGGAGATACCATCAGTCCCAGAGCTGTTCAAGAGCTACCCTCACCACACTTGCACAAGAAACCAACCTTTGGTGGCAACGTGTGCTCTCTCACATCCAATATTCATCAAGAAAACGTCCCCAACAGACATTCCTGTAAACCAATCTGATGAAGACAATTCCTCAGGCAAGGCTCCCTCTTCTCAGACAACCCCAGTTTGAGTCAAGTCTTATGAATGACTTAGGAATGACCCAGGCTTGCCCAGAGCTCACTATGTATCCAAGGATTCCCTTGAACTTTTAATCCTCCTACCTGTACGGCCCACATGCTGGGATCACCACACTTGATGGCCAAGTCCTGAGCCAGCTGCCCCTCAGCTCCCTTCAACCTGCCCTTCAAGGGTTCCCTGAAGCAATGCTCAATCCTGCTTCACATATTAAATATATCAGTAAGAAGATGAGAAAAGTGAATCCCAAATGCACAAAATTGCATCAGTCACTTACTTAGCTAGGCTGTTCTAGAATGAAGAAATCCTTTGGACTGCCTTCAGATTTTGCTTACTCCCCATTCAAAACGACCTCCATTTAACCAATTCCAAACAGGCCATTTATACATGCCCTGGGTAATGGGTATGCTGTAAAAATAAATAAATAAATAAATGGAGTAAATAAATGAGTTCCTGAGTGTCACAAATAAATCCAGCGGAATTAGACATTTCTCAACATCGCTTGGTCTTGAAGTGTGACGTGGAGATGGTAATGAAATGATAAATCGGCTTTCCACTTGAGGAAACGGGTGGGGAGAGGTGAGAAAACTCACTCGAAAGACACCACAAGTTCAAGAAGGAAAGCCACGTCTGCCCGAAGAACTGGCTTTGCTATTTCCACGGCTTTGCCTTCTCACCAGCTCTTTCCAGAGCCTCCATTCAGCCTCTGTCTCTGGACTCTCTGTTGAGGGGTGAATGTGGGTCCTTTCAACTGCAGCCACAAACCATTGTAATACTGTAAACAAGGTTCTACTTGTCATACAGACTTGTGGGCTAGAAATTCACACATACACATATACAGCGTGCACTTACATGCCAGCGTTCCAGGCATTGCCCAATTTCACTTATTTATTTCTCCACTCATTCATTTATTCGTATTTGCTTTGTTGGATCAAACCCAGGACCTCGTGCTTTCTAGGCAAGCTACCTTCCCAATGTTGTTCTTTTGCTATAATTGCTGCATATGAAACACAAACATGAGACTCAGCACCCATGTGGAGTTTATTGGTAGAGGGGAGAGAAAGGGAGGGAGAGAGAGGAGGGGAGAGAAAAAGGGAGCAAGAGAAGAGAGAGGAGAAAGAGAGAGGAAGGGAGAGGTGCGCTTGGTGCCCATGAGTCCCCTGTGCAACCAGGTAATTCATGAGCAGCCAGGTAAGTCGTGACATAGAGATGACATGGCCATAAGCGTCCCACCCATTGCCAGGGTCAACAGACTGCTGGGTTCCAACACCCAGTACTGTCCTAAATCTTTTTGCCTATTTGTTTTGGGGCTGGGGGTTGAACCCAGGCCTTGTGTATACTAAACTCCTAATCTACCTTGAGCCTCACCTCCTTCATTTACATTAGCATGGCATTATAGTAGTCTTCCCAGCAACACTGATGGCACTATAAGCCAGCCATAGAGGTCGTCTGTGCTGCTTAGTTTCATCACTTTAACACAAGATTTGGACATCCGAGGAGAAGGTACCTCAACTGTGGCATGGCCTCCATTATATTGATCTGGAGGTAAGCTGGTGTGCTAGTCCTTTTCTTGATTAGTGATTAAGGTGGAGGGCCAGTCAGTCGACTGTGGGTGGTCCCACTCCTGGGCACGTGGTTCTGGGATGTATAGAAAGGCAGGCTGAGCAAGCCATGGGGAATAAACATGCACCCGGAACCTTCTGCTTCCTGCCATGACTTCCATAATGACAGGCTGTGATGGACTCCTCTAAGTCAAACCCATTCACACAGGTTGGTTTTTGGTCAGTTTCTGTATCACCGAAACAGGAGGTAATGAGAACATAGTCTGGTATAAGTGTGTGTTTTAGGAAGTTAATAAAGAAAAATAACCTAAACTTCAAGAGGTACTACACAATTAATTACTGTGAACTATATTTAAATTACCTATTTGTCCTCCACACCTAAAGAAGTTCATATATTCAAAGTTTACCTAAATCTTATTTTTCCTTTTTTTTAGGTGTCTGGGGGAATGTAAAATACCACATTGCAATTCAGATTGTTATCTATTCTGGCAAAAGAGGCATTCACTGAGTGTCTACTACGTGTTTAATCTGACTTTTGACACCGTTATATGATTCAGCCTCTCTTGTACGCTCCTAGGTTCCTTGCAGAGCTGGGTTCAGCATGACAAAAGGGAGGTGCTTACTCCCTGAACATCCATGTAAGTTTCCATCCCAGGCGCCTGAGCACCCTAGTCTGGATCCTTCTCCCATCTTTATAAACCCATCAAGAAACTTCGTGATAAGGAGAACAGAGTGATAATGTATTCAAATTAGCATACCATGGGGAAATAGCATCTGTAAGTGGTCAAATCCAGGGGCCCAGGGATCTTAGCATTCATTAATTCTTAGTAACAAGTAGACTTGTCCAGCCAGTCAGCCTTGAACATGAATGTTTTGAGCACAAGGATACAACTTTATTGCAGGAAGACAGCTGTACAGGAACAGCTCATTAACATGACTTTGATGGGCAGGAAGGAGAAAGTGAACTATTCCCCACTGCAAAGCAAGACTCTAAGTGCAGAAAATGATGAGATCTGCAAAGCTCAGAATTCTAACCACCCATGTCTTCCAGAACTGTCAGCTTACCCAATGCTCAAGATGCCTGAATGATCTCAGTGACAAGACATCTCAGACTTACTCATTTTGGAAATGTTCACAGATGCGGATACTGGGGACTCAGTGGCAAGCTCACAGTGGGAACAAGGTATCAGAAGCAAATCCTAAGCAGAAACAATATGACCTCTGCCTCTACTTGGGGACTGCCCCTGACTTGGGCTCCTGCAGGAAATCTTCCCCCTGTAACCTGTGTGCATTGACTCTGTTGCTCTCAGAATTTATATATCCAGGCTGCCCTTTAAGACACAAAACAAAACCTTTCATTTACTTAATTAAAATGCAGTGTGTTTATTTATTTTGCATGTGTGCCATGGCGTGTATGTGAAGGATAGAGGAGTATGGAGACCAGTTCTTTCTACCATGTGAGTCTCAGGTCTCAGACCTTGGCCATTAATCTTGGTAGTGAATGCCTTTACCTACTGAGCCAGCTCACCACCTTCTGTTGCATTTAATTAGAAATCATTCTTAAGTTAGTAGCTGCTATAATCTCATTATGAAATGACCCCCTAGGCTCATGTGTTGAAAGCTGGTCCCCAGCTGGTAACTTTTTTTCCTTTGGGAGAGGGAGCCTAGAAGAAGGAGATCAGTGGGGTTGTGAGGCTGTCCCCAGGACTCAGTCTCTTCCCTACTTCTTGTCTACCATGAGGCAAGCAGTCTCCACACACCTCTCCTGCCATTGCGTCACGTAAAGGTACACAAGGGCATCTTGGCACAAAGTCACACCCTGCAACAAACCTCACACAAGGTATTTATTAGGGAGAGACACAGAATGGTGGCTGCCTCTGGCTAGGAACAGAGACAGCAGAGGGTTGGGCAGTGGGGTGAAGTTTTATAGGTTTTTGGAGCATGCTCAGTGAGGAATAGCACATTAATGATGAGTCATGAGGGCAGAAATTTCCAGGTCAGGAGTCCTGGTGTCAAGCTTGGGGTCGAATCCGGGTCAGAGTATTCTTTCCTTGGCCTTCCCCCCCCCCCATATTCCTCCCTTTTGATTTACTGATAACTAATCAAGATCAGGAAACAGGGTGGCATTATCAATAAACTACTTCCGGTTGTATGGAAACATCCAAGTCCATGGGGCAAGCTTGACCTTCACCATCTGCGTATAGTCAGGGGTCAAAGGTCTAATATTTCTGTAACAAGTCATTGAAGGTCTGCCTAGAAATCTTTTGAATCTGTTGTTGAAGAAATTTACACAAGAAGTTGATAAGACAGAATGCAAGCAGGGCTAGGAAAAGGAGAATAAAGGAGAGTAAGAAAGTCAATATTCAGTTCCATATTGGATTGTCAACAATCCACTAGCCAGAGGCTTTGAGCTGTTCTTTACATTTGTGGAGATCTGTCTGGAGTTGTTGGATCGCCTTTTATACTCTATCTGATTGGTTGATGTAGAAGTACCATTCTTCCTTGATGAAGACACAAAGACTGCTGATCTCCATGGTTAGTAGATCTGATCCTCGATGATTTTTCTCTAATGGTGTTCAAGTGGTTTCCATAGAAATGAGAATTTTTCTTAAAGCCACACAATTACTTCCTAGTCCTGCATAAAGTAGGTCGAGTACCCCACCAGATTATGGAACCACTTCAGCTAATGAGTCTACCTGTTGATAGATTTGGGTCCATTTGATTTTAACAGCTACCTTTCCTGGTATGTCAGCAGGCACTGTGAGTAGCCATTCTGTGCCCTGTGCCAGAGAGTCTCCTTTTGACCTAACATTCTAGCCTTTATTAGAGGATAAGGGGAAACTGACCAACGTGTTCTCTTCTGTGACTGCTTCCTACCGAAATTAGGATGTCACTGTCAGGGATCAAGAAGGCTACAATGCTAATAAAAGGCTGTTGGGGGAGGGGGAGTAGGCAATGGAGAATTGATTAGAAGGATCTGGTTTACTGGCCCAGCTAAACAGACAGAGAGCTATCACATTGGATGGCCTGGTTCACATCAGCTTTCAGCAAGTCCAGGAGCCACAGCTGTTTGTAGCAGTTTGTAGTCTGTAGCTGATTTCTGGATGGTGTCTGTAAGCCAAGTGGAAACCTGCTGAAACCGGTAGAATAAGGACAGAAGTTAAAGTTTAGGAACTTAGAGGAAAATAAAGACCATAGTCCTGGTAGTTTGGGAATCCCAAGACAAGGGACAATGGAGAGATCATACTCTCAGGAATAGGCAGCTGGGGGAACTTAGGGTGTACTTATCTGGAGTCTATTTGGCCTGTGACAGCTGGATCCAAGTCTTTTGACTTCCTAAAGCTTACATGAGGTTTTTGTTTACAAGAAGAGATAAAGGTTTTAGATATATTAGCATTATTAGTATTTGAAATCCACATTGTAGGAAAAGCAGCTAATAGTCATACCTTTGAGTCATAGCAAGATCTTTGGGTTAAAAAGTATGAACCTTTTTCCTCTGTCCAGAAAGCAATCCACATAGATTTGGACTGAACAGAAAGTTTTAGCACGGTGAGAAGCACCTTTAAATCCTTAGAAGACAAAGCAAAGGTAAAATCTTGAGCTTGTGACTGATAATAGTAGTCAGTGCCTCATCAGCTTATCAGAACCTCATTGATGAATGTGTTAACTCTAAACCTTCAATATAGAGGGAGAAAGAAATCTGAAACATTTTCACACTCAAGCAGGACCAACTAGGTGACCCCAGTGTCCAGAAGGAAGGACGTGGGTTGCCCTGATTCCATGATGACCACCTGGGATCCCTGTCAGAGATGGTGGTGATCAGGCCAGGGGAACCCAGGCCCCCTCAGCCACCCATGGGCACCCATCGGCTAGAGTGTGATTTAGGCCCACACAAAGACATGGGGGCAATCTACAGCCCAGTGTCCCTTTTGGTGGCACCTTGGACATGGTTGAGGGCCTTTGTAAGGCAGTGTAAGAACTGAGATGGGTTTTCATGTTTGTCCTGGATGATCTCTTGGATTTGTGTGTGTGTGTGTGTGTGTGTGTGTGTGTGTGTGTGTGTGTGTGTGTGTGTGTGATTTACCACCTTTAGGGCAGCCTTGTAGAGACTGTCCAGGAGGCAAGTTATAAACTGATGTCTAGCTAAAATGTCCCCTGAGATATTGTAGCTCCATTAGGAATCTCAGTCAGTCAGGGATTGTCTCAGCCCCAAGTGGGTGGGCAGTATTCTTTTGGTGAACTTCATCTGCATGCACATTAGTCTGTTCCCAGGCTGGTCCGTGCTCCTTAGGGAGAAGGTTGTTGGTCTTGGAAGGTGAGGTTGTGAGGTTGGGTAATACATTGAAATTCTTTAATAAAAGTGGAGGAGTTAGCAATGTAGGAGCCCAATCTTTTTTTCTATTTGAGAGTTTATTTAGTGAGAAGGGGACATGTACCCTCACCAAGCCATCGACTCTGGTGACTTTCTGCAAAGGGAGAGCTGTGGCTGGGTTTGGCCAGGTAGTAGGAAGTAGAGGGATCCCTGTGATGGAGTGGGGGGAGCAGGAGGACTAAGGGCAGTCACTGTCATTGACTATAAGTGGGCACCAAAGAGGTTTGATTAGGGTGGCCTATCATTGGAGAGGGACAAGGGGAGATGAGAAAGGCCAGAGGAGGGAAAGGAGCTGTGGGTTGAAGCCAATAGGAGGCAGACACAATATCTGGATAAAAAGTAGTGGAGGAATCCTCGGGTTCAGGCTTAATGGCCAGTAAGAGTGGAACAGGAAGAACAGAACAAGGGCATGGATCAGAAATAAGAGAAAACTTGGACATAGGGAATCTCTTGGCTTTTCTCCAAGTGCTTGAAGTATTGCAAAGGTCCTGAATAATATTGGGATTAGGGTGCCATTAGGCAGCCATTTGGATTGGTTACCGAGGGATATCGAGGCCAAATTTGATTGCAAAAGCAAAAGAATTTGGAACCCTTCAGGTCAGATTCCTGGTGGAGGGGCTGGAAGATTGCTAAGAGGCATCCCAAAGGAGAATCATGGGATGTAGATGTCACTGTTTCCATGAATGGGGCAGGGGAGGGGATGTAGCTGCAGCCTGTAGTCAATGGTGTCCCCAGGATTTAATGAGGATTGAACAAAGACCAAGCCATTTAGTATGCCATCACTGCATTCAGCAGTGGTCAGAGCTAACCACCTCTGGAACTAGAGTTTTCCATGAGGTCTGAGGTCTTGCTAGAAGACAAGAAAACATCGAGCTCAGGAACGAGGTCTTATCCACAGGAAAGGGGTGGGAAGGGAGTCGCTTAGGATCATAAAAGCCATGAGTGCATAGAGAAGCTGTGGGTCTGCTCTTCTGGGGATGCAGAAAAGGAAGAGGTGAGGACAGGGTCACAATAGCCCAATTGGGCCTAAGGAAGCTACAGAACTGAGGATTCAAGGTTGGAGGCCAGGGTCAGGTAAGAGGGCCAGCCAGAGCTGTAAAGACTATGTGTGGGATTATCTCTATCTCCAAGGGTATCAGAGGAGAGCCAGATAGCCACTTCCTCAGAAACAGGGAAGCATTCACATTGACTGAAGGGCAAACTTACCAAATTACTACTGGTAGATGGCATACAGAATGGCAGATACCTCAGTCCAGGAATAGAGACTGCAGAGGGTTGGGCAGAAGGAAGAGCTTTTATAGGGTTTTTGGAGCATGCTCATTGAGCTAGTGGGAAATATAGCACTGCCAATATAGTTTTGGCCATTAACGCTGAGTCAAGGGGTAAGGTATGCTCACCTTAGCCCCTTTCTCCTATACATCCTATCTCACCATGAGCCCAAAATCAACACAGCTAAAGACTATGAACTAAAATCTCTCGAATTGAATTGTGAAGCAAAGGTAAGTCAGATGTATTGTCACAGCCACAAGAAAAGTAACTAATGCAATGGTCATCTCTATTCAAATCAAAACAACCAAATATCTTCTCCAAAGGGCCACAGGAATTGGGCTGGATCCTTAGGAAGTAGACATATTTTACCTTGGGATGGGTTTTAGCTGCCCAGTGAAAATGGGTGAGGAATAATAGTATGAAATAAAATCAAGACCATTCATTGACTGCTTGACATGAGTCTAAAAGGAAGTTATGAATAGTTATGGCATGGGGCATAACCAGTATAGTTGGACAGGGGGGTCATGTGCTGAAAGTATATTAAACAATAGATAGAAAGTCAAGGAGATACATGGCCTACACACTGAGCATATTTTAATTAGTCTGTTTGTTATGAGACGGGGTCTCATTGGCTATCCTGAAATACATTTGAGGATCAGGCTGGCCTTAAACTCTTGATGCCTCTGCCCCTGCCCCTGCCCCTTCCCCTGCCCCTGCCCTGCCCCTGCCTCCCAAGTGCTGGGGTTACAGGTGTTATCACCATGCTTACCTTCCATATTGTAAGTATCAATTTCATTCATGACATTATTGTTTCTGTTAAAATGATGTTCTGTTTCTATTAAAAAGAGAATTGGAAAATCGCTTGTGTGTTTTGTCTATGTTCCTAAGTTCTAATGCTCTGAGCTATGGCTCCCCTGGGATGGGCCTCTACTGAAAAGTCTTCCTAACATTTGCCCACCCAACCTAAAATGTCTTCCGGGCCTAAAAGAAATCCACTTATGAATAATTGACCCCATGCTTTGCTAAGCTGGGTACTTTAAAACTGAGATCACTGGGTTTTATAGCTTATAGAAGCGAGAGATCATTGCAATTCAGGAGTTTATTAATTTTGGATCTTATTAACACTGTAGGGTCTCTAGTGCACAATCCCATATGCTGCTAGCTAAAATTCCTGCAAACTGAGACAAAGATACTCATTATCAGTACTGCTCAAATTGATCCTGTTGTTTAATTGCTACTCTTCTACTTGCTTCTTAGGAGTAGATTATTGGCCAGGCAGTGGTGCCACAGGCCTTTAATCCCAGCACTCGGGAGGCAGAGGCAGGCAGATATCTATGAGTTCCAGGCCAAACTGGTCTTCAGAGCAAGTTACAGGACAGGTTCCAAAGCTATAAAGAAGCCCTGTCTCAAAAGAAAAAAGAGTTGATTATCGTTGATTTTGGTCTTCATTAACAACTTAGATTTTTATGCCTTTTTAACCCTCACAATATATAGTAATGACTATTTATGACTCCTTTAGGCTATAATTTCTCAAGCTAGACTCTGATATGTATGCAGTGCATTCAAGTCTGAGTCATCACCCCTATTGCTGAAGCAGATGTGTGCATATTTCTCCCCATAATTTTCTCATGGGAAAGCATTCCATTCTGGTGTGTGCAACACATGGGTTTAATGGGTTAATCACTTGATTATGATTAAGAAAAATCTAATGCAATTATTGTACTATTTCAAGTCTACATGATAATGTTTTAAATTTTTAAAAAGGGCTGAAGAGATTGCTCAGTGGTTAAGAGCACTGGCTACTCCTCCAGAAGTTCCAGATTTGCTTCCCAGCAACCCCATGGTGGCTTCACAGCCATAAATAGCTGTAGTTCCAGGAGACCCAATGCCTTCCTAACCTCCAAGGGTGCCAGGAAGGCATGTGGTACACACACATTCAGACAAAACTTTCATATATATTCTATATGTGTATCCACACACACACACGTATATTTTTAAACCAGTCAAGCTAATGTTTTCATTGCATTGCATATAAGTAAATATTTAAGGTGTAATTTTTGTTATGTTTGGGGCAAGGCTTTGATGATCACTTCAATGCAGAAATGCATGGGTTAAGTCAAAATTAAAGTCAATGTGAGACTCGGGAGATGGATCAGATTAGAGGCTTAGCTCACAAATTTGAGGACCTGCGTTTGGATTCTCCAAGAAGCCACTTGAAAAGCTTAGCATGGCGGCACGAGCCTGTAATCCAAGACGGAGGATGTCTGGAGCCAGGTAGAGTAATATGCCTGCACTACATGGCAACGTTCCAGGAGGATGGTGCAAAAGGGAAGACACCTAAAGACAGACAGACCCTCAAGGTTTTCCTCTGGCTGCCCCCACACACCCATGCCACATACCTTTGCTCCTTGCTATGCATCTACCCCTACATGAACACATGCACACATACATGAAAGTAAATGTGTTCCATGTCCATCTGACGGTGGCTCTTCAGCATTAACATAGGCACATACGCTCGGCAATGATAATGTGTTTCCTTAAGTAACCTGGAGGAGGTAAGGCACTGCGTCCTCCTTTTAGAGGTTCTCTGAGTGCTTCAGCATACTGAGGAGGGGGTCATGATAGATATCATTAGTAGCCATCGTTTGATACTGGAGATCAAATCCTGGGTTAACGTTCTACCACTGAGCTACAGCCCCAGCATCTTATGATGATTCCGTTGTTATGTCAACGTGTCTAGGCTATGATCCAAACACTTGGTCCAACATCAGTTACCCTGAAGGTTATTTTCTGTGACTCAACATTTATACCAGGTGGCTGAGTGAAGGAGGTGCTCATTGTGCTGTGGATGGACCTCATCCACTTCAGTTTAAACAAACAAAAGACTGATGCCCCTAGAGGAAGAGGCAGCTCTGCCAGCAGACTGCCTTTCAATTCAGCTAAAACACCAGGTCTCTCTTGGGGCTCCAGCCTGTTGACTTCCATGGAGCTTTTGAACTTGTCAGCCTCCACATTCCACGAAGCGAATCCTTAAAATCTCTTTCTAGCTCTGTCTGTCACTCCCTCTCTGTCTCAGTCTTCCATACACCTATTGTTCCGTGAGAAAACCTTGAGTAATGCACAAACAGAAGACTCTGAAAAGGTCTATAATTAAAAACTAAACACTTAAAAAGTCCGGCTAAACTCAGTCTTTCCTCGGGTTTGCTCAGCTCCAAATCTTTCTTTCTGAAACATAGCTTGGGAAGTTCATGCAGCTGGCTGTACCATCAACGGTTCTCTGTAGTTTGTGCCCACAATATCGAACTCTGCTCTATTTCAGAAAGAATTGCACAAGCATTAGAACAAAAGACCACACACATTATTTTCATCTACTCAAACCATAGAAGAATATAACTGCTTGTCTGAGCACAAGGAGGTAAATGTCCACTGTGAGCCAGCTCCACCACTTACGAAGAAGCAGCAGCCACCTGTGAAATAGACCCATGGCTGTGTTTCTGCAAAACGTTCGTCGTGGACGGCTTAGTCTTTTGCTACTATAAACTAACATACACCTGGTGGCTTAGAAACACAATGTATGTCTCCCAGCTTTGGAAGTTGAGAAGTGCAAAATCAAAGTGCTAGCATCTGTAAGGATGCATTTCCAGGTTCTTTGATGGTGTCATGTACCTTCTCCCACATAGAAGAATGCAAGGCATGCAGTCCAGCTCTCCTTTCCCTTCCCCTCTGACTTCTCCCCTGCCCTCTCCTTTGCTCGTGGTTTCAAAGGCCCAGCCCCTCATGGAAGGATGATGTGGTTGGGCAGAAAATCACCTATCACTGCAGGAGAAAGCTACGAAAATGCCCAAGCTTCTGGCTTTCTCCTCCCTCCCCCTTTATCCCATCCTGGCTCACACCGTGGACTGTTTTGCCCTCATTCAAGGCATGCCTTCTATCTTTCAGAAAAAGCAAAGGGTGTCTCTTTTATAAGGGAATTAATCCCCACGCACTATGGCTGCCTCTCCTCTTATGAACTAATCACTTCTTCCAAAGGATCTGAACAAATGGATTCCGGACAGATACAAAGTTGAGACCATGGCCATATGTATCGAGGGACAGAGCAGGTGTACGGAAAGGGGTCTCTCAGAGCAGATGAGCATGAGACAATGCTCAAGTAGCGGGAGCCTAACAAGGGACGCCATGTCTATTTTATATTTCCCCTTCTCCGGAAGCCCTGAGTTCAGAAATTCCCTTGGGACTGTATCTCCTACCCAAACAGGGAAGCCTACTGTCTTTCTTTGGGGGGGGGGAGGGATGAAGATGCCTTAGGCTACAGTATCACTTATTAGAGTAATTGCTTCTATTTCCTAAAACACTGTAAATTCTATGTGTACACTCAGGTTTAGAGTAAAATGTGTCAGAAAAGAACCCTGGCTTCCCGGGAGTCCCCAGGGAAACTGAGGAAACAGGGTGACTGGGCTCTCTGCCACCCTCCCATCCAGCCCAGAATAGGATTCCCTATTTCACAACAGAAGGAGGCAATGAATTCTGCATAGGTAAGTCTGACTTCTCTTCATTGTGCCCTGCAGACTGTCATGTGACAGGTGTCCTTCCTGTGCCTGAAGGGAAAAAAAATGTCCATGTAGAGGGACTCCAAGAGGACCCTGGACAAACAGCGATTGTTGAGTCCTCCCCCTTCTCTAATTCATTTGCCCTCAGTCACTCCTTCACGGGGTTTTTCATACAAAACAATTTTAGTGTGTATGTGTGTGTGTGTGTGTGTGTGAGAGAGAGTGTGAGAGAGAGTATGTGTGCATGCATGCGCACAAGTGTATGTGTGTGTGAGAGAGCATTCGTGTGCACATGTGTGAGTGTGTATGTGTGCGCACATGCGCACATGCGCACATGCGCGTGCGTACAAGCGTGTGAATGCTGGGCCACAATCAGAGATTTGCCCTTGTTGATTGCACACTCTACTGTTGGGCCACATGCACATCCCGCAATGGCCATTCATGAAACTTCCCATGCCAGGTAAGGGCTGTCTCAGAACACATCTGTTCTGTTCTTTCCTGTGAATTTCTCTCATTTTTGGGAGCTTCAGCCTTGACCCTCACTGTGGGTGGGAAGTTTACACTTTTTCTCTCTCAATGTAGAGGGATCATTTCCATCCTGAATTAAGTATGTCTCATGCACCCCTGGTCCCTGGTGTTCAATGGGATCTCTGAAGTAAAAGGATTGCTTTGATTGTGCTGATGATATAAATAATCTTCATCGACAAATAAAAATGTTTTCCTCCACTCTGATATCGTTAGAGTTTTGCCCAATTAATCTTAAAAACATTAGTGCTAAGAGCCTATGAAATGCTCCTGAGGGTGTATATCCCCATATGTGCATGGGCCCATGCAAACACACATACATGCATGCATATCACACACGTATACCACACACACACACACACACTCACACTCACACTCACTCAAACACACACTGCACATACACCACAAACAGGCACACAAATGCACAAGTCACACATTCAGATAGTCACCCTTGCAACTAAAAAAAATGATTAAAAACAAATAACCACACACAATAGTGTGTGTGTGGTGGTGGTGGTGGGGGGGGGAGTCAGTAGGGACGAGAAGCTGAATCCAATCACAGCTGTACCGTTTTCTGGGTCAAGTAGAATTGCACAAAGTTTCAAACCTATAAAAAGAAAGCAGAGGCTCAGCCTTAATCCTAGAGCTGGTTGCTTCCCTCACCTGGTCATGTACAACTTAGCATTGCTCTGTGCACTGCAAGGAGGGTCTTCCCCTCGCCTGACCATGCGCAGCCTAACACTGCACTGTGAACACCAGAGAGCACATTCTCCTCCCCAGACCAGCACTCAACACAGAAGGAATGTAAAAAAAAATGATGCGTCTACCCTGGGATTTGAAGTGCACTCTTCACTGCCCCCCCAGCCCCTCCCGTGTGTGTGTGTGTGTGTGTGTGTGTGTGTGTGTGTGTAAGGATTGAGGGTGATGGAAGGATGAGTGAATGGGGGCATGCTGATATCCACTCATCCAGACCTTGAGTACTTACACATTCTTCCTATGTAGGGGCAGACCAGGATGGCAAGGACCCTGGAACTGACAGCCTCCTCCTTCCAGCCATGGACCATTTGCACTTCTGAAGTCACAGTGGCTGGGATTACTGGCATGACACTCTCACAAGGTTGAGCCCACTGTCATGGTGGGTTAGGCTCGTAAGGAGCTCTCTTTCCTCCCCAACGATCAAATGTTAGAGGAAGCCTTCATTTCTGTGTGTAGCTTCCTGTGCTCTCAGGAGTAATCCCAATTAAACCACTGGCTCACGAAGCCAGACTTGTATGGAATTGTTTCTTTGGCTTGTTGTTGCCCTTTCTACCTGGAATTAATAGAAACTGACTCGCTGCCACACAACACAGAAAATCTAACCCAGTCATCAGAGAAGAGGCACCTAGAGGGCTTTCAGCCCTCTGCTCCACCTAAATCCATCACTCCGCAAAGATGCCCTCTTTATCCAGCACAGGCGTAGGGAGCCGAGCCCAGGAGGAGTCAAGGAATTCATTTACACGACCTTCTGCCCTCTTGCTGTTGAGTTCTCTGGCAGAAGGCAAAGTTCAAGTCTGAACAGGTGATATTAGCAAGGAGATGGGTGCCCAACTCCCACACTGTAGCGCGGGGAGAGTTGCACTAGGACATTGTAGAAGAAGAAAAGTAAGTTTCACACTGTCAAAACCTAGACTTGCTGAAGCAGAGCTTTGTGCTTGGAACAAAATGGGCATCGAGTCATCGCCACATCTCACTTATTAAACTAGGAGGATGCATTTAAAAGCTGCCACACAAAGTGTGCTCATATTGGCATCGTGCATTGGATCACTGATAATGCCCTAATTAGGATGAGAACATGTGCTAAAATTAGTTGAATTTCCTTAATGTGATCAGGGCTGAGAAGCCAGGATGCTTTTCACCTGGGAAGGCATCAACAAGAACATTCATCTGAAGCTACCTTTCCAAATCCAGAGCCAACAGGCAAGCCAGGGGCCTCGGGAAGGTGGTCTATACATGGTCTAGTATGACTCCGAACCCCCAGAGCCACAGGGGTGAAGTTCCCACAAGCCTTGAGAAATTCAAGCTGCAGAATCAGCCTCCAGCTGCCTCATTACAAACCCATTCTTCTGCTTTCTCACTTGAAAGACACCTCTACTTAAAATCCTTCACTTAGGAGTTCTTTCTTGTTTTAATACCCATCTATTAAAAATTTCCAGGATGATAAAAGTCCCAGTCAACTTTTTTTTCTTTTGTGGGGTAGGGAGAAAAAAAAAGCCCAATGCATGAGTCTACTTGAAATCATTTTGAATTTTAATCATAGCAAATGTGTTTTAACAGTAGTCGTAAAATGAACATTACCACATATACAAAGGACAAGACACCAGTTTGGCATACAAAAATACCATATATTAAAATTGGTTCATTGGAAAAATTCTGGACTGGCTAAGACACCATCTATAACAGAGAGAGCAAGCGGGAATGCTTTTAAGACATTCAGATTAATAAACAGCAGCTTGATGTCCTCTTATGAAGTCAGTATTTGGCAACATTTGACAAGAGTCTTTACACTGCCCTGGAGCTCATTTATCTGTAGGGCATTTGGGCCCTTTAAAAGAAAAGCTCCCCAAATAAATAGTCTCTGTGATTATGAATGAAACATGTCAGGAACAGCACTGGCCTTGCCATTTGACTGTAATTATCTAAGAGTAGAGAGTCCGTGTGCAGAGCTTTATGAATGGAAAGAAGCAAGATGGTGGTTATTTATGTCTTCGGTTGGGAGTTTGTGGCCAACATCCTACACTGAAAGCAATTTCCACACCAATAACCATCAAGCGAGGACACACAAACAAGTGGTGAGATACATAAACATAAAAATGGCAGCTGGAAAAATATAACCATAATATTCTTCAACTTATTCCCCCCCCCCCAGTAGTACTCAAGTCACAGTAGACTCATCGAACTGGGAGTTTTCCACAGCAAAGAGGGCACCTGGGTTCACTTGGTATGGCCAACTCCACATCAAGCTCTGGGATTTTCTACGGCCCAGATGACCCACAAGCAGCAAGAGGGGATGACAGGAAAGATGAGAACCCCTTGGGAACCACCCCCTCAGCCCAGCACTTTCCCTTAGTGTCTTCAACGTAAGCATGTGGAACAGAATGTGGTGGTCCATTATGGAAGGATGAAGTCAACCCAGTCACGTGTAGCTGTCTTTAACTAGCTTCTACTGTGGCTGACATATAGGGCCAAGTCTTCTTTTGAAGCCATAATGTCATTACAAATTTCCCTTTCTTTTAAAAAACAGTTTCTCCTTTTCCTGGCGTATTTGCCTATCTATTCAGAGCCCAAGGCTTTGTCTCTACCTTTCCCTCAGGTAGAGCTCTTGGCAATGGGTTGTGCTTGAGCCCACCTAGCCAGCACAATATAAGAGAACAGCCACTGCCTTCTCTCATTGTTCAAACAGAGATCACATAGACATCAATTTGTCCCCTGAAAGGACATATTTGTCCCATCTGTTTATTTTTTTCTTTCTACTCCACATTTCCTTGTCACCAACATATCCAACCACTTACTACCAGATTATCAAAAAGCAAATGTCTAATTAAAGACCAATCAGTCCCATTGGAAAGCTCCTGTTAGAATAACGCAGTAACTCATTGGGCAGGAAGATTACAGGAGACTGTCCTGTGGGCTACAATCCTCCATCTAGTGATGTATTCAGAACAGTGATCCAGGAAAATGGGAAAGATACAGGATATGACTCTGTAAAGAACAAAGGGAAAGCCCCACTGTTGATACTCCTGGGAGGCCCCTCAGTATTGTGTTCTAATAACTGATTGTCCCTAAAAACATAATATGAATAATATATATATATATATATATATATATATATATATATATATATAAACCTTAGATTAAAATCCAGATAATGAAATGAGCATTTTTCAAGCACCACTGTGGTGTGAGAGCCACACATGGGGATATCCCAGGCAGTGAACAGGGAAAAAAAAAAATTGAAGGACCATTGGCCAGAGCAAACATAGCAAGGCGCATGCTGAGAAACAGAGTCATACTGGAGGAGTTCAGGATAGAGGTTTAAAATGAGAGGGAGAGAGAGAGAAAGAAAGAAATGCTATTTAGAAGTCAGAAATTAAACGCCCTATCTGCTCAGTGCCTCGGTGGCCATTGGCTTTCCAATGATGTTCTATAGGATTACCCACCTCTTTACATAGGAGAAGTCTTAAGAGTTTAAGAGACTCCCCCAAAGTAATTGGTTTGACACAGTATATGGAGATCATAGCAGCTGTTTAAAAGTTAACATATAAATTCTGTATTTTGTGATCCATGAATGAAAAATAATGCTGATAACCTTTTTTACTTTATTTTACCTCCAATTACAGCTAAAGTATGTGTGTGTGTGTGTGTGTGTGTGTGTGTGTGTGTGTGTGTGTGTGTTGTAGCAAGTCAATTGTATCAGAAAAAATGGCTTGAATTTCCACTTATTTTTCAAGAGCTTCAGGTTGAAAACAATCCGGCAACTGTCTCCTTCAAATAGACACCATGAGGAAATCAACTTGCATGCCTCATTGTTGCGTGTGGTTTCTGAGTGAGGATCATGTTGCAAGTGATGTTTTACTGAGTATGGTGGAAATATCAAGAAGCAACTTTGCCATCTATGAAAAGGGTGTGAGTTGGACAACTTCTAGTGTGGTTACAGAAAGCTGCCTGGTCCATAGCATCATTCTTCTAGGAAAGTGGCCCTTTAGTCATGTGGGTATAACCTATATATAGCATACGAAAACTTTTTCCCTCCCAATTTCCAAAAGACTTAAGAAAATACCATTTAGCCAACATGTAGATACAAGTTAGACACCCCAAGGAGTAGTCTTCCCTACTGAATGCTGCAGAATTGAAAACTCAACCCAATTCTGTGCCATTAAAGCAAACACACTTGGTTTCCATTACATTGGGAGAGAAATGAAGAGGCAGCCTAAGCAATTTTAATTCAGCACAGATTTTCAAATGAAGGAACTTGAGTACTTTAGGTCAAAAGCTAAGCATGAATAAATGCCAGAATATCAACAACAGCCTCATCTTTATATACATTAAAAATGTATCTCAAGCTGAATTTTCTGCTTCCCTTTACCACTTAAAAGCATTTCTACAGAGCGTCTGTAATAACCTTCCAGTTTCTAAATTCAACTGGGCCATGTAGTTTTTTTTTTCTTTTTAAACTATGAAAAATGTAAAAGTGCCTTTGTGCAAAGTTTCAAACCTTTTAATGATAACTTAATTTAAAAAGAGAGACGCTAAAACAATGTCACATCTTACTCTAAAAATAGTGTCTCCATTTTAGCCTAGCATCCAGAAAGTTACAGCCACAAATGCCCACACCAGATGCAATGACAAACTGTCTCACTGCAAGCACAAATGCAAACACCGCAAACTGCTTGCTCTCAGATTTCCCACCTCACAGACACAGTGATGAAGTCAGGAAATACGTCGGATTTCCCACCTCGTGAATTCAGTGATGAACTCAGGAAAGACATCGGAAGTGAACGGGAATTTCATCAGACTCTTTTTTTTTCTTTTATTTTATTTTCTGTAACATTGACTCTTTTTGGCCACAAGACCCTAAACACAGTTTCACAGCACGGGTCATGCATAGCTTGCAAGTCAAAAATTTTACAGCTATTGTCTGGCTGTGAGCTCTGGACAATAGATTCACATGCAACTAATGGTCCCAGAAAGGGGCTTAATAAAGCTCCCTTTAAGTTTCCTTTCTCTAAAATATCTAAATAATAATCCCAAAGGACAGTGGATGAGATTTTATTATCACCCTCAGCCTCCACCCCCTTTAAGCTTAGAAAGGCATTTCCTTTGGGAAACTGTTACAGCCTGCAAGCTCTCTCTTGGCCTTACTGTTACTTTGTGAGCCTCTTGATGCCATTAAGGCCAATGTGATAGCCACAAGCCATACAGGAACATTTCATCTTAAGTTGCTTAAAATTAAATACCATACAAATGTCACTTCTTCAGTCATCCCCACTTAATTGTCCAACAGCCAAGTGACAGGTAGCCATTCTACTGGACAACACAGATTATAAAACAATTTCCACCTATCCAACAGCACTGACCTAGAAAATTCCAAGAGCTGTACTAACACACAGCTGACACTCCAACAGGCCCATTCTGTGAGCCATACAGGGGGTGAAATTTAATTACATGTCTAAAGAAAATACCCTAAATTGAAACTCAGGGCCAATTTGCATTTGTCATCACAATTTACTTCTCAGGTCACTACACGAAAAGTTTCTAAAGACAACATATGAGGTGGCATACTTGGCTCTACTTAACATAGTTAGCATTCTCTTGCTTATGTCAAGATCATTAATAAAGAGGAAATTCATGCTTCTTATAAGTTACTATTTACACAGCACTCATTGCCCTTGCCATATAGGGGACAGGGTCCTAGCCAGTGTTTTGCACTTCTAAATATTCAATCACTCGGTTTGGAAGTTTTCTTTCAGTGTCTATATTCATCCCTAAATCAACCCTCCTTCTCTTCTTCCCAGAGAGGAACCTACTTAAAAAGAAAAATCTTAAGGCAATAACTGACATAGCACAGGATACTCATAGACCCTGACAGAGAAGGTGACATGCCTAGGGAAGACTAGCAGGGCACAGCAGTACACAGGTCTTTTCCTCTAGCTACAGAATTACAGCCTGCACACTCCCACCACTCCCATCCCCCTCCACCAGGAACTTTTCTAGATGAAGCCACAGGAGGCTCATCTCGGCTGTAACTTCACTGCTTGCCACTGTCATGTGACTCTAAGCCCTGATTGCTTGTGTCACATGGGGTAGATAGATTTTTAGTATTGTAGGTAAATTCCAGAAGAAGCTAAAACATCGACTATATAGAAGTTGGCAGGCCTCTCTCTCCCTGTCTCCCCCCCTCTCTCACACACATACACACACATACACACATCTGCAAACTATAGGTAGAATCCATTTCAACAGTTTTAAATAGTGTTTCTTAGGTCAAGCACACATACAAAAGCTCTGACTTGGGTTGTTACTGTCAGGTTGAAAGTCAAGAATCTACCAGGAGCAGATCAATTTTGCTTAATTGCAGTTCTAGCATGGACTGCTTTTAAGTAAAAGTTCTGTGGACATTTCTACTATACAGCTTTGCAATAAAAAACACAGGACATCATATTCACACATACATTAGTATCTATAAGTAGAGTAGCCCCCTAAACAACTAGAACCCTATCACACAATGCACTACAGGACCAGTAATTTTCTACTGTGTAGAAAGTATGCAGACAGCTCTCACAAATTAATTTAAATATGGTCTATCTTAAAATTGCAAGGTTATGGTCCACTGGAAAGATAACAACCTTAATGCAACATTTCTGTCTGTGTGTATCCGCTCCACAAGAAATAGAAATTAGGTCAGACATGCATGATAGCAGCCTGGGAGTTTGAGAAATTGACACTAACCCAACAGTATATTACATTACATAATAGAGGATAGTATTCAGATATTATACCTAAATTATTAAGACCAAATAAATCCTAGATTATTTGTTGTATAATGCCCAATAGCTTACACGACAAAATGGTATTTTAACCTAATTTCTAGTTTGAGCCCTCAAATACATTTTTTTCCTAAAGGTCTTACGAATTTGAAAGGTTTAAAAGCCAGAGCTCAGATTTGATGTTGAATTTTCCTGCCAATTATTCTTTGTATTCTCGAAATTATTTTTTTTTTGTTTTGTTCCCCCCAACCACCACCCCACACAGCAAATCTATCACTTTAGTACACATCTGTTGTACTGCTCAAAGATAAAGGCTAGCACACTGCCTCCATCTTACAGGACCATTTCAATCTTTGCTTTGTAGAACCCACCAATCACTGATTACCTTTCCATTGCTTTCCCTATCCTTCCTACCATTTCAGGGATGCAAAAGAACTACAAAGAGTAGTACATTTGGTTGGATTCCTTGACAATATCACTAGCTTCCTAGTTCCACAAAAGGAGGTCAAAGAGGACCACCAAGCTCACAGTTATTTCTCAATGTAGACACAGCCAGGGATAGGGACCAATCCTCTCAGCCTAACTAATATTTCTTCCTAAATTCACATTTCAAAATAGGTGATCACTCATGAGAAACTGGTCCACTTATATAGGAAACACGAGTTTTCATTGCCATGCTTTTGTCGGTAGAAACATTTTGAAATATAAAACATTTTCTTGTTGATTCCAATGAGATGAAATTGCAATTCTAAACAGGTTAACTCTTATAGGAACATCTTTAAAAATGATCATCAAGGACTGTCTATGGACATGCCCATCTAGACGTGCCATTAATTAGCAACACTTGTGAACTTCACACAAAATTCTCCAAACTGGGGGAAATGATGAGTTCTCCTGACATTCCCCATCCATATCATACTGACACAGGGTCTCACGCAGCAAAGCATCCAGTGGGTATCACAGGGGGTGTGTGGGAAACTCTCGAAGGGGAAGATCCAGTCACTGACAAGGAGGCCAGAGTTTCAGACAACGTGGCTTATGCATGCCCACTAAGTCTTCCTCCCAGGATTCTTCAGGAAGAACTCAAAACACCTGAGGTAAATCAATTTACACACATAAAATACACACAGAAATTCACAATATTTACACTTTAAATTACTTCTTATTTTGTGCGATGGCTTGAGAAAAATTGGTATATAGGTTTCCTGGGGAATTAGGCATTTGCCATTATTTCCCAGTTTATCAATCATCTGTTGGGCTTCCAGCTTAACAAACACATAGTAAGCTCTAACCACAAATGAAGAGAAATGAAGGAACATGACAATACACAACAGGCTGGAGACACATGTTCAAATATTTTCTTCAAACAACCAAAAGGTATGCTTCAGTTATTTTGATCTGGGTGCCACTCAAAATGTATAAAAGGGCCGTGAAGACCAGGCGACCAGGCTGCTCTCTCTCTCTCTCTCTCTCTCTCTCTCTCTCTCTCTCTCTCTCTCACACACACACACCACACACACACACACACACACACACACACACACCCCAGCTCTGTGTCTTCACTAGTTTTTGTGTTTTATTTTAATATGGATTTGAGGTTTAACTCAACTTGCAAACAGCATCTGTTTTAACCTACCATACTGAGAGAGCTCATTGCACCCATGTACAGTTTCATGTCTAAGTAGAAAAAGCCTAACGGGGAAATGATTTTGGAAAATCATAAATTACAGCCCACTGGATACACAGTTATGAGGAAGCATGCATACATCTTCATGGCTGATCCCATCTCCAAACAGTACTCCTGAGATCTCGCCGAGATCTCCCCCTCTGCACTTGTCTTCTGGTGAATCAAGTGGCCAATTGGAGGCCAGTGCTTGTACCAAATCCTCAGTGTCACCCCCATCTCAACATAGGGATCCCATCACCAACACCTGCTCACCCCCTAAGTTGGCACCCACAAGAGGCATCCCTGTGACAGGCTTCAACCACAAGATATCACAGTGAAGCGCTTAGAGATGCACGACATATTGTGTAGCACGATGCCCAAAAGGAAGACTAAAACGCAGGCCACCAAGATGACAGTGCACACGCCAGACCACGTGGAACTCTTCACCACACCCCGTCTGTCAGGCTCCTCCTCCACGGCCTCTTGGGGAGCTCCACCCTGCAGCGGCTGTTGCTCTGCAGGGATGGTCACCACGGTGAGGGACTTCTGCTGGCTCCCAGGCAACAGACGGCAGCTCATGTCTCCTGGCAGCAGCGTGCGCTCCTTAGAGATGGGCAGGGGCAGCATGTAGCACCCATTGCTCGGAAGTTTGATGAAGACTGGGGTGTGCTCGGAAGTGTGCGGTATGGCAATGACTGCCAGGACCTCGGGGTCATCGGGCAGCTGGGATACAGAGAAGCCTGGGGGCAACTTGGTGATACCACGGCACCAGGGGCACCTTACGTCCTTCTGGCTGGTCCTCATCTGCTGGAGGCACACTGAGCAGCAGGTATGCTTGCAATCCAGCAACTTGGGCCTTCGTCGTGGGCTGTAATAATTAAAACAGATCTGGCATTCCAGCAGGGAATCCTGAGAGAGTGTCTCCATCTTGAACCAAGAGCCAAAGGGCAGGGCCAACAGCAAGATCCAAGAGCTGATTCTTCAAGACCACCACTCGGAGTCTTCTCAAGGTTGCTAGGGGATCTGCAAGCTCACGGGCATCTAGCATTCATGGATGTGCTAATTTCTGAGGAAGAAAAATAATGAAAATGAAACTAATTAATCCACTAAAAGGTGTTGCAATGTGGGTTAGATAAAACATCATAGCTCAAAAGTCTTGACTCTGGGTCAGTCTTAAAAAAAGGTCTCACTACTGAGACTGTAGGCTTCCTGTATGCCCAGTGGGAAATGAGTTACTTGCCTTTATTTATGTCCTGGTAAGAACTATTTGCCACAAACATTTTATATTTCTAATTTAACTTCCTTTGTGAAATTAAAAACAATCACCCTCCTTGGTTAAAATAAAAGTTTTCAATGCTTGAAGTGTCAACACAGTTTGAAGACCAGCAGGATATTATATACCAAAGAGATGGCTGAGGGTAAAGTGCTTGACAACCTGGCAAACTCACTTCAGATCCCCAAACCCATGAAAAATCTCAGAAGCTGGGGCTGGCAGCCCCCGGCTGTAACACCAGCATTCCCAACTGTAGTTGGATAGGAAGCCGAAACTGAGCCGCGCAGCTCATTGACCAACTAGCACAGAGCCACAGCATTGCAGCAGAAACACAAAAGAGTTAGGAGGAGACATGAAGAGATGGGCACCATAGCCGTGCAATACAAAACCGAACCACTAGTCAAATTCAATGATTAAAAGAGAAACATGCTTTGTGTGTTAAAAGCACCTGCTTCAAAGTTTCCTAAGAGTAAAATTAAGGATATCATTCTAATCTGAGTGGTCTGTCATGTACTAGGTAGATATGTGTCTAGCATTCGGCACATATACATATACGTGTGTGCTCATGCAGGTAGAGGTCACAGGACAACCTACAGTGCCAGTCTTCAATCACCTTCCCCTGTCTTGAGACAGTTATCCCTTATTGGGCTGGAATTAAACCAGCAGTCTAGACTTCCCTGGCCAGCAAGCCCTCTGCCCTTCACCTCCCATTGCTCCAGTGCTGGGATTACAAGTGTATGGCACTCTGGCCCACTTTATAGATTAGTCTTTTAGCTAAGACTTAGAGGTCTGCCTACAGAGAGTCCCAAATTAGAGCTAGGAGCTCCAACTGTCCTTGTTCTCTAATCGACACCCTCAAGTGACACAAAGTGAGTCAATGGCTGCGAGGTTGACTTTGCAGAAAAGTGATGTTTGCCTAAGGAATAAGCCCTAGACAGCCAGACGGACAGAAGCAGAAACAGAAGAGAGAGACACGTGCTCCTAGCAAGGAAGACCTTGGGGTCTGCCAGCCTTCTTGTGCCTTGCCATGCTCTTTTTCCCCCCTCCACAAGAAACCCCTCCAGCCCCCAAGTTACCCATAATGAAGCTTTGAAGACACAGCCCTCCCAGCTTCCCAGGACACCTGCAACTTAATGAAACTACCTTCCGTCCCAAACCTTTGTCTACCAAGCTTGTGATTGGTGAGCAGCCAGATGTGGATCCAATGACACTCCTTTTAATGTTGTACTCAATGTTGAATGTCTTTTTCTTAATGAAAGCAAAACAAAAACTCCCCAAAGTCAGCTACTCTTAGTGTTAAACTCACTGTCAGCTCAAACCGTAGCATGCCCTGTTGATGCCCCATTGATACCCCACTGATGCCCCATTAATGCCGCATTGATCCCCGTTGATGTCCCACTGATGCCCCATTGATGTCCCACTGATGCCCCATTAATGCCGCATTGATGCCCCATTGATGCCCCACTGATGCTGCATTGAAGCCCCATTGATGCCCCATTGATGCCCCACTGATGCCCCACTGATGTCCCACTGATGCTGCATTGATGCCCCATTGATGGCCCATTGATGCCGCATTGATGCCCCACTGATGCTGCATTGAAGCCCCATTGATGCCCCATTGATGCCCCACTGATGCCCCACTGATGTCCCACTGATGCTGCATTGATGCCCCATTGATGGCCCATTGATGCCCCATTGATGCCCCACTGATGCTGCATTGAAGCCCCATTGATGCCCCACTGATGCCCCACTGATGCCCCACTGATGCTGCATTGAAGCCCCATTGATGGCCCATTGATGCCCCATTGATGTCCCACTGATGCTGCATTGAAGCCCCATTGATGCCCCATTGATGCCCCACTGATGCCCCACTGATGTCCCACTGATGCTGCATTGATGCCCCATTGATGGCCCATTGATGCCGCATTGATGCCCCACTGATGCTGCATTGAAGCCCCATTGATGCCCCATTGATGCCCCACTGATGCCCCACTGATGTCCCACTGATGCTGCATTGATGCCCCATTGATGGCCCATTGATGCCGCATTGATGCCCCACTGATGCTGCATTGAAGCCCCATTGATGCCCCACTGATGCCCCACTGATGCCCCACTGATGCTGCATTGAAGCCCCATTGATGGCCCATTGATGCCCCATTGATGTCCCACTGATGCCCCATTGATGCCGCATTGATGCCCCATTGATGTCCCACTGATGCTGCATTGAAGCCCCATTGATGCCCCATTGATGTGATGTGCACACAGAAAACTTTGAGCTACCATAGTAGAAAAAACAATCACAGAAAAGTACTAAAACAACAGACTCCTAAAACTTCCTAAGAGATCTTTCCTTAACAGCTCTACCCAGGAATGCACCCAGGCTGTAAATACAGCTGGAGGCAAATGTTTCATGGCACCAACATCAAAGTTGTCAATTCACTGATTAATCAATCTTCTTTCCCTATTATTTTGCTCATGTACTGAGTCATAGCATGGAGAACAAGGTGGGTTTGACCTCTCTCCCCCCCCCTGCTTTTAGACAAAATCATCTCTATCTCTTATCACCTCTGGATATGACACCAGGAAATGTCACTTAACTTGTCTGATCCTGTGACCTCATTAGCCAAGCAGAGATGGTAGCATCCTGGCTGGAGGTCAAGTGAGTTCACCTCCCTGCTCAGGGCATGGCAGTACAGGATTTGCCCACGGGCACTTCCCAGTTATCAGAGAACTGCCATTTTGAACAGCATGCTGTAAAGAATGCAACATTCTTCCTGGCTCTGCTCCAAGGCCTACAGCTCCGCCATTTTTCAATAAAGCCAGCATGCAATGTGATTCCTGAATTTATGCTCAGAGAAATGTTCACTTAATTTGTGTTAAGTTCCCTTAAAATTAGATTATGCTACTCAATTTCCAACTCAATCCAAGTAAGTCCCACAGAGGCAGAGTGGGAAACAGTTCTATTTGATGCTACAACCCTGAAAGCCTTTTTGACAGTGGCGTCTCTAATTTATACCCTGCTTTGTTCTATGCTCTGCCAGCCTGTATGGCATTACAGTTTGTGTTCTGGAGCATAATTAGTAACGAAGGGGATTAGTTAGGAAGAAAGAAGAAAATTTATGAGGCTGTGGCCTGAAGCTAATGATGAGTCACTCTTACTCCTTTCTTCCAGAACTCAAGAGAAGCAACTCAACATCCAAGAGAGGGAACAAGGACTTTGTCCACTCAGGCTGGAGAGGAAGTTCGAAGTTCTTGTCAAGTGCATTATACAAACATGCACACTGGCAACTGCCTTGGGAATCTTGGCATTGCCTTCCTTGAGAGCAAGATGGGATACTCAAATAAAATACTCATTAAATTTTAAAAGGAGCCAGTACTTGGGCAGAGTGCACAAGAGCATGTAGGATGAAATCTATTGGGCCGATTTTTTTAAATGTCACACAATTTATTTTTTTCAGAGAACCTAGAGTAAAGATCAAAGAGAAAAACAGACCACACAATAATGAGCAGTGGCCAGCCAAGATGTTTCTAGAACAGTAGAGCTTACAAAGCCAAACTTACTTCCAAGCATGTCTTCATAAAATAGTACCTGGTTATATGTATAGTATCATTTGCATACTATGCAGATGAACTAATATGTGCATCGGGTACTAATTACTATAGCTTTAGGGACCTTTGGTATCAGGGATCCAGAACCATTTTATATTATTGACAGTTTTATAAAATAAGATTTCTATATGAATTTGTACATCCTTATAAAATGTAGATGTGGTAATATACTTGAATAAATTTAGTGGGAGGTGAAATAGAAAGGTTCTTCAGCACAGGACTTTTACAATTCTAATAGCTTTGAATAAGTCCAGGCACATGAACCTGTAGAGAGATTGTAATGAAATAAAAAATCCAGGTTGGCTTACTCCATTCACAGTTAGGCATTCCCATGCATTCTTCAGCCTCAGCACTGATCAAGAAGCCTCTATGGAACCATAGCATTATACTGGATACCTCTACCCAATCTCTACTTGCCACAATTGATGTTCTGCACAAGGACCTAAATGTAATGGTTTCATTGAAAGAAATCTCAAAGATTAAACTCCATCCTACATTGCTTTTCTTTTTTTCTACTGGAACAGCTTATCTCTCTGAGGTAGGCCAGTTACCTGATGCTTGAGGGAGATATACGAAATGAGATTAGCTACAATAATTATCATTACATTTTATCTGGTACTTCAGCTGGCCAGATTGTACTGTATCATAGCAAATGCCCCAATTAGTGGCCAGAATGGAAATGGCCTAGTAATGTCCTTGACTTCTGGTTTTCTTGCAGCAGGGAGCAATCCTTCCAGGGACAAGGGACCCTTCATAAGCAGCAGTCTACTTGGTGCAATCACAACCAATGCTTTCATGGAGCGAGGCTGCAGGCACTGGATACTGGCCGAGGCCACTGGGCATTGGATATTGGCAAAGTTCAATTAAGGATCCCACTGGCATAAGTTCTAATCTTTGTACAATTTCCCCCTTGGAGGATTCTGGCTTTCTGTATTTGATGAAACCAAGAGTCTAAAGAGTAAAACCATCCTTTATAAGTCTTGAATGATAGAAAATGAGGAAGGAGATGCTGACAGTGCTGGTGATTAACTGGGTAGCAGAGACAGGGTGGGTGGAACAGAATGTCAGTGGTTGAACAGGAAGTAACAGAACAACTATGATGCGTGCTGACTGCCCCCAGTGGCCTTCCACCAGCCACGCTCCACCTCCAGAAGCTCACTCACCTCACTGGCCTGGCCACAGCCTTGGTGCACTATATGTCTGTATGTGGCATGCGGCCAAGAACATGCTGTGCCTAGTGGCCTGGAAGTAGTACATGACAATCCTCTCACTGAGAAACCTAACCTACCAAGCAGCCATGAATGCCAGAGGTGATTTGAATCAATCTGATATGTACTCTGCAAAAGTCAAGTTAGCAAAGGAAAAAGGCATTGGACCTAGCCACAGTTTCTTACTGCATACTACAAAGTGTGGTGTACTTAAGACACTTAGCGACTAAAGCCAAGTTCAGTACCACACAAGTTGTCATGATCTCTGCTTTTGTTTGACCATCTAACCAACAACCAATACTGTTTGGAACAGGAGATAAGGATGTTAGATATAATTCTTGTTCTAAAAATGACAAGTTACCTTGGAAAAATGCCCCTGGCCTAGATAGCTACCCTAAAGGACCTTTAGTAAAAGTACTGCATGGCACATTTCTGGGTTTCCTACAGCATGGCAGCCCTCCAGACAGTTCATTCAATGACTTTTATACCCAGCAATAGTCCAGGAAGATTATGCTGGTGGTCTTAAAACAATGCATATATATGTGAGATAAGGATTGTCATCTAAGCTACGTATGGCAGCCTACACTAGAAGTTGTTATGTTTTCAATCTGGGGTGTCCCAGGAGCTCACATAAGATAGTCTGCTGGACTGTGGAGCCTTTGGAGGCTGTGCTTGCCTCTCAGAAGGTCACTGGTGGCAGGCTCTTTAGAGTTACAGCCCAGAGTCTAGTGCAAGCTTCTGTCTACTTTCTGGTCTGCTAAGAGGAGCTGTTGTAGAATGGGCACCACTATGAACATCAATGGGCACCACTATGAACATCACCGTGCCCTCCCCGTAAGCACGGAGTCAAATCAAACCTACCTCACTTGAGTTACTTCTATCAGGTACTGTGGTTGCAGCCATTGGAGAGTAACTCTTTTGTGCCTATTTAAAGAAGGCATCCAGCTAGGGTTGATGCTGATGCAGAAACAACACAACTGTTTCCAGAAACAATGTTAACCTTTTAGTATTTGACCAGTGCCATTATCAAGGAAGACATTCCTGTCGCCCCAATTTGTGACCCAAGCACGTCCTGTAGGAGGCCGAGGTTACATATGGCATTCACCCATCACCCTGCTCTATCTTTATTTGCCTGTCACTCTTCACTGTCTTTATTCATTCCATATCCCAGTAACAGCCAAGGAAAAGTTGCTGATGGTAAAGAAGAGAACAGCTATAAAAGACTGTCCGGGGAGGCCCAGGCTCTCCAGAGGGAAGGAATGATAAAAGATGCTGGCCACCAAACAAATGAAAACCAATCTACTCCATCAAGTAACTGATGAGTCTGGCAAACCGGTAAAGTCAATGAAATGGAAAACAAAGAAGCTAAGGCTTACCAAGGGTTTCCATACCTGTAGCAAGGCAGTCCGCACAAGCAAACAGATGTTCACTGAGAACCATGCCAATGATCTTTCTCAGCACTGGGGACACTATGACAAACACGCGTCCCTGCCTGCCCATTTGTAGCCTGGGTGTGAATTCTTAAGGAAAGAACCATGCCCAGAGAAGCTGGGGGGGGGGGAGGAAGAGCAGGCAGAGAACTGAAAGGAGATCTTTCTCCACTGTCATACACATGTAACTGGCCACAGAAGGGTCCCTGATGAACTCGCACTGCTCATCAGAGACAGAGAGAAGACTGGGCCTTAAGGGTCTGCTGTGCAGAGCCAGGCAAGTTGGAGGGGAGGACTCAGCTTTTCTGTATTTGGTTAAGCATTACCCTGGGGAGCAAGGCAGGCTCTGAGCCCATAAACCACGCAGATGCAAGACTTTAAGGCAGTATCAAGTCAGGGACTGAGGACACCCCAAGGCCAAGTCTGACTCACTGCTGGAGGCTAAAGGTACAATGATTTGACAGACAGGAACCATGCGCCAGTTGGTGGGGTTTAGCCCCAAAGGCAAGCTCAAGCTACCAAAAAATAAAGGTCTCTCTCATTAAAGACCTTGGCAGTCTCTACTTTTCATGTGTGAGCCACTAGGACTTTTAAAGACCCCCCCCCAAATTCCTATTCAAATATAAACTTTTAGTGGTGCTCGGGCTCAAAACCAGGGTCCTTTACATGCTAGACTACCACTGAGCTGCGAATCTGCCTTCCCCTATCCTTTCATAAAGTGAGCATCCCCATCCTGACTTTGCAGTACTGACATCGATAGAGTTCTCCTCTATAGTCCAGGATGGCCTTGAGTTGTCTGTTGTCTTACCTCTGTCCCTTGAGTTCTGGCTTTGCAGGCCATTAGCCTGACACTCCTGATTGTTTTTACCCAACCTCACATTTCCATTTTAGGGCAGGCCCAGTCCAAGAATGGAGGCAAAGGGTAAACAACTATAAATCCCTTCTGTGGAGTCTCAGGACCCTGCCGCCACTGTCACACTCTCAGCCCCCATTCACAATTTTAGAAGCCCCTTTGACTTTCCTAAGAGTCCTTAATTATCTTTCCCATTGTTCCCTATTGCCCTTTCCCCTACCAAACTGGGTATACAATCCCTCATCCCAGCCAACCCTCCAGTTACTCATTCATCACTTAGCACAAGTTGCATGTCTAAACAAATATTTTTCTCTTGCAATCTGCTTTTGGTCAGTTTAATTCATAGCTTCCTAGGGTTGAAAGTCTAGAGAGCATGCACCAGCTTCTCCATGGACATTTCCATGGTAGTGGACAAGTGTGCTTTAGTTCTAGGAGATTGGGGAGTGAACAAGAACTCACTTTCTATATCTGTTCTCTCTGGACTACTGACTGACTGGATTCCTGGCCATACTGGGAGATAGTCTTGCCCACCTAATTCATCCCATAGCTCTCATCCATCTTCTCATACCCATACTGCTTTAGGGAGTGGTGGCAAGGATGCAGGGTCTTACTATACATCCTGCAGGCTGGCCATTGCTGTAAGTGGTGAGTTACCACACCTGGTTACACAGCATTCCACCAATCTACAGTTAAGGATCATACCCAATATTAAGAAATACCTTAAGTGAAAACAGTTCCAGGGATATGGAATGCATGATGATGGCATATCAAAGGAAGGTCTTTATTTAGTAGAACTTCACAAAGGCATAATGATAAACTACTCTTGATTTGGACACGAATCATGTATTCATTTGCATGGTTGTGGTAGTCATGGACAACTGAGTAGATATAGACACACCCCTGTTACTCTCCTCTACCCAGCAGTTAGTATGGTAAGGTGGGGTACCACACCATCTCAGCCACCATCACCCTGCTCCCTTTCACATTTCTATATCCGTCTCATATTCATCTCAACTTTCTGGAAAACCCTCCCTAGTACAGAAGACCATTGTGTAAATGGTCAAACACATCAAGCATTCTTGGTTGTAAGACTCATGACAGAAAGAGGCTGGCTGGGGATAGAGGAGGAAGCAAGTACAGAAAGCTGTGCGTTACAAAACAAACCAGCCTCAGTTGTTTGTAAAGTCCCTTTCACGTCCACACACACACAGACACTTCACACTTTTAATCGCCTTTAAACTAACTCCAGCACAGTCCAATAGCAAAGCTGAAAAGAGCAGAAAGGCACAAAGCTGGTGCTCAGACATCTTTTGAAAGGACTGGATTGAGAACCATTCAGAGCAGTCTTCTCTTGGAGCAGAGTGTTGCTGCAGTCACCCTACCAAACCTCAGCACTCGTGAGTCATAGCCCCAGTTAAGATGCCAACTGGAGTTGCAAGGAGTCCCTAGGGGCATTGGCACTAAAATGAAGCACTGAAACTCAGCTGTCAGTTTGCTCATTACTTCACTTTTCTCTTCCTTCCAGCTGGAGTAACTCAACGAGGGTGGATTTTCCACTTAGACGAAGTAAGAAGGGAAGAAAATCACAGCCTGAGCCCCGAAAGGAGATGGCGAGCAGGGGTGTGAACATTAGCTTGTGTTTTCCAGCCTAGCAAGAAGTTCAAAACGCCTTGGTTTTCTTAGACTTATTTTGAAACCCAAGCTGGAAACAAAGGTGATTAATTAACAAGAAGACACACATATGTCAAGTATGTGGATTCTGATAAATGCCTCGCCCCTATAACACTACCCTGCCCCTGAGATATTTCCACCATCCTGCAAGTTCCCTGTTCTTCATCAGGTTCACCCATCCACCTGCCTTCATCCCCATCTCTTGCAGCTAATTCCCTGTGAATTCAAACCCTAACCCATAAATACTAACTTAAGGGAAAATGGCAATATCCTGACACTAAGTATTTTCTTGTTCATGACCTATCCTCCTATACAGCCCAAACTGGCTACAACTCAAGGTCCCCCTGCCTGTATTTCCACCTTGAGTATATATTTGTTTTCTATTTATTTTGCGTTAACCTGTCTCTGTATAGGTATGTGTGTGAATGTGGAGGTCAGAGGACAACTTGGGGAAGTTGGTTTTCTCCTCCTACCATGTGGGTCCCAAGGATCAAACTCAGGTCATCAGCTTGGCAGGAAATGCCTTTACCTACTTGAGGCATCTTGCCATTTCCTGTGTGTGTTTGTAGATGGCCAGGCACTGTATTTTTGGATATAAAGTCTTTGTTCAATTTCACATTCTTATCTCATGAAGCAAACCACAGAATATAAATACTACTCTCTCACATTAAACCATAATAGTAGTAACCAAATCAGACAGCCATTCTTAAATATAAGATACTCTTCTCAGACCTGAGGATGGACAGCACCATGCAGTGGTGTGGGCACCGACACCAGGCAGGCAGGGGTGTGGTGTGGGCAATGATCCGAGGCAGGGGACCCTGCAGTGCAGTTACCTGGGTTTCCTGGGGAAGTACTCTGTAGAAACAGAGGAAGGGTGATTTGGGTCTATCTGGGGACACACTGATTTTTCAAGAAAAGGAACAAAAGGAACCATTTCCTGTCAAGGATGAGGGGTCAGTGGTGTGCAGAGCCCACAGCGAGGCAGTCAATGTGGTGGAAGAGAGTGGGGAGCTTTGCAAGGAAGGTGCAAAGACAGGCGTTGTGCCCTGAGTCTGTAAGCTGTCCGCTATCTGAAGCCCTAATTTCCACGGGATATTTAGGTGCCTACTGGGAAATGGCCTTTACTCTTGCTCTCCTTATATGAAATTAAGAATTCATCAAGGGGATTATTAGCTAGTCAAGAAACGTAATTTCATAATAAGCCTTTTAGAAAAACTAAACAGTAATAAAGAAGAGACTGTATCATGGATATTTAAAATTTACAAGTGACTAAGCCTCGAGTGTCTGAGAAGCTGATGGAAGGTACCTGCAAGGTTTTCCAGGGTGTTACCCTTGGATTTGCAAAGACAAGGGTGTCAATCTGAGACAGCTGCAGCCTGGAGAACTCCTTTGTCTGTCTGTATGGGGCTGTGATTGCAGCAGGAAGGAGGAGAAGCTAGACTCTGGTCTCTCCCCCTCTTGTGTGTGTTTAGTTTGAGCACGCTAACCAGACTCATCTTTACACATGAATGAAGCTTGCCCATCTGGGAGATGGTGCAAAGTTGGCATTTGTTTGTCAAATAACAGCAGTGTGCACATGCATGCCTGACGTGCACGCATTCTCAGACCTTAGCAGTAATTCTCAACATTCTGGGAGGCAAAAAAATTACTGTGAGCCTACTATCATGTTGTGCTTGTGTGCTTGTGTATGTGTGTATGTTAGTATGTATATTTGTGTGCATGTGCTTGTATGTGTATTTGTGTGTATACATATTTATGTGTATATATGTGAGTGTGTTTGTGTACTTGTATGTGCTAAGTTTGTATGTATATTTGTGCATATATGTAGGTATGTGTATTTGTGTGGTAAGTTTGTATGTGTATTTGTATTATGTAATGCGCCTATGAGTAGTGTGTGTGTGTGTGTGTGTGTGTATCAGTTCTCCCTTTCACTGTGTGGGTCCCAGGAACCAAACTCAGATTGTCAGGCCTGGTGGCAATTGCTTTTGCTCATTGACTCATCTCAGTTATCTCCCTGGCCTCAATATTCTAAATTTAGTCTTTATGTGGTGTATTCGTCTCATGATCTAGAGCTATCTTTATCTGTACATAAAGGCCTCATAAAGTCCAACTCATTTTTCTGGAAGCTGAGACGCAATGCCTTGAATTCACTTTGAGTCAAGCATCTGGATAGGTGATGATGAGTTCCTTCATCTCCACAGACACAGGAATGTGCCTTTGTGGGGCTCTGCTTCATTTGTGAGTGTTTTGTATCTGCATAAGCAAGGGAGTTGACTTGTGATCTCAGTATGTAGATATTGCCATTTTTGTTTTAAGAACTCTTATACAGACATACCACTTATCCCAAAGCAATAAAATGTACATTTAAAAATCTTTACTATAAAAGGCTACAGATTCATTTTATATTATTGGATTCTATTTGTGTTGATTTTGTAGGTTTAAGTGGCTGACAGACTTTATTTGGTGACATCTAACATCTGATCTGACATCTCAATTCCACCAGGCCAAATTATTTCCTCCAATTACTACTATAGTCTTTTGGCTTACCCTATATACCCTACCAATAATTTCGTAGTAGGATTTATTTCAGATTTCATTTCCCTTTTTAAAAAAGCAGTAACTTGCTTTTCTCAAAAAAATTTCCAGTGTTTCAAAACTAGTATATTTATCCTTTTAGTTAGTCAAATTTTACATATGATTATATCAAAGAGCCTCATTTAGCAGGCATATTTCTCATAAATGAAAAATACTTAAAAGAGGGTTTTAAAGATAGCTCAGTGGGTGAAGCATTTGCTGGCAAACACGAGGACCTAAGTTCAACACTTCAGTTCACCTATGCGAACCCAGGTGCAGAGGTTTTATCCCTGTAACTGCAGCCATGCGCAGAGACCAGAGGATCCTGGGAACCCACTTGGCAGCCAGCCTAAGGATGTGAGCTCCAGGGTTAGTAAAGACCTTGACTCAAACTGTTGAGAAGAAATACAGACCTCTGGTTTCTGCACACTCCCACCCCATCTGCACACTCCCACCCCATCTGCACACTCCCACCCCGTTCTACCCCCACCCCACCCCTCCACAGGAAGAAGCCACACGTATACATAGAAAGGTGGGTAGGTAGATGGGAGGGGGTAGAGAGAGTGTTTCGGGTTAGTTCATAGCACCGGTGGGATTTCAGGAGGCCGTCTATATATTTTATATATGTTTTATGTGGCCAGATACAAGAGGTTTTCAATCACCAAACAGCGATTCAGCAACAATACATCTGGCCTCTCAGTATACCACAAACTGACCTTCCTACCCACAAAGATCCTGAGGTGGCTATGTCAGTCCGCTGTTATGTCTGTCACCTAGAACACCATGGCACATCTGGATGCACCTCTCAAGATGCTTTATCTATAGCAGAAGCATGACAGGAGCCTCCACTAACAGGACCTAAGTCGACATGCTGCTCCCTGAATTTGGACCCAATGTAGGCAGCCACTTCTCCATCCTGATACAGTGGACTACCCATACATGTGAGTTAAGACAAACTCTTTCTCCTTGGGTGGGCTTTGTCGGTTATTTTGTCCCATCAGTGAGAAAAACAGTAACCTTGGGTATTGCTTCTCAGGAGCTGCCCATCTTGTTGCCTCCATTTCATGGAGTGTGGCATACCCGTGTGGGTGTGGGCGCATGTACATGTCAGTATGCACACAGAGGCAATGAGATCATGCTTCCTTTTGCTATTGATTCAAAGGATTCTACTAAAATCCACCAAGTTTGCCAACACAAATCATCTCCTTACAGTAACACGGACTCTGAAAGCCTCCTCGGAGATGTAGCTGTAATAGGAGTTAAAACAACAAATGCAGATTTCAATGAAAACGGATTTCTCACAAACCATTAGCTGATGTAGGTCACAAGAATCAGATTAAATTGCTTTATTGAGACGGCTAGTGTATTTCAGAAAATAATTCCCTAATGCTCTCAAGTTATTGAGTAACTTAAAATAAAACAAGGTCAAATTTAACCTACATTTGAAGGAGGGAAGAGAGAACAAAAGCTCACAGAACTGTGAGTGTGATGTGGTACACACAGCCTCGGTGCCAGGGCTCCAAAGCCCCCTGCTTCCTCCAGGGACTCCTGCCCTTCAAGTGACCAATCATCCGACACCTGTGCTTTCTACCTCGAAGAGTATCAATGGGAAACACAGGAGCTTGCTCTCACAAGACATGATTTCCTTGGGAGCTGATGGTGCCACTCACACAGCCCAGCCTGTTCTTCAGCTGATGAGCAAACAGGCTGAATGAGGCCACACATTTCAGAAGTATCATCTAGCCATGGACCCAGAGTGTAATAAACACAGAGAGAAACAAAACAACTTGAGTCAGGGTCTTTCTGTCCATAAATCTAGAATGGATCCAGGTAACCTCTCTTAAAGTTGGCAGCTCTCAAAGTCTAATGGCCATCTGCATAGGAATGATCACAGAACATAATATCAAACACACTAGGAATGCCAACTCCCTTATTTCTGAGTATGGTTAGCTGGACTCCACTACTCCACAGATCAGCAAATTGCCACTCATTGAACCATCCTCCATATCAACTACTGACTACCTGCCAAAAGCAACTTAAGGAAGGGAGGCTTTGCTTTGGCTCACGTTCTGACACAGTGGGGAGGCATGGCCGTGGCTGGAGAGCCTACTGATTACGTCGTGTGCAATCAGGAATCAGAGAGTGATGGATGCTTGCGCTAAGTTGGCCTCTTCCTTTTCATTCAGCCAGGATCACACAGTGCCACCCATATTCAGGATGACTCTTCCCATCTCAATAGACTCAATCTAGAAGCTCCTCATAGACGCCCACCTTGTGTGGCACGAATGTTTGTGCAGGGTACACTTGTGTTCTGGTGCATGTGGAGAGCAGCTGCATGCCTCAGGTATCGTTTCTCAGGAGCCGCCCACTCTGCTGCTTCCATTTCATGGGGCGTGGCATACATGTGTGTGGAAGCATGTACACATGTAGATGCCTGCAATTGGTATTAAGATTCATCAATTTTTTTCTTCCGCCTTATTCAAGGGGTGTGGTCTCTTAATCAAACCCCATTTGAGCTCCCCATTATGTCCTCTCAGCCAGGTGGCTTGGAGATCCTGCATCTTTACCTCCCAAGGCCAGCATTAGAGGCGGCTCCTCATGTCCATCGGGAATGAGATGGTTTCTGACAATCCTGCTCTGCTCCTTACACCTGTGCTGCAAGGCCATCTTCCAAGACCCTACCTTACATTTTGAGATACAGTCTGTCACTAGTACCTGGGACTCACTAAGTGTGCAAATCTAGCTGGCGGGGGGAAAAAAAAAAAAAAAAAAAAAAAACCTGCTGGAATCTGCCAGTCTCCACATCTCCAGCACCGGGATTATAAGTACGTGCCATTACAGCTGGCTTCTTTAAGTGGTTTCTTGGGGTCTAAATCATGTCCTCATGGCTTTTTGGCAAGCACAATACTGGCTAATCTAGCCTTGAGCTCAGTAAGACATCTCTGGATAGGTTCTGTGGATTGGGGGCTCTTACTGAATTAGTGATGCCTTTTAAGTGTGTGTGTGTGTGTGTGTGTGTGTGTGTGATGGTGCCGTGGCTATGTAAACTCTCGGGCTGCAGGCTAGAAGCACACTTCAGTCGGAACACCCTGACCTCCCAAATGTGGCAGAAACTAACACGGGTGACTTTGAACCACACTTTCCACTTTTCTTCAGAAATGGATTTTTTTAAAAAAAAAAAAAAATAAAATTTGATCAGCAATCCTGTTTGCTTCTAGAAAACTCCAATTGCCCTTTTCATAGGTGTGTGAGGACCCACAGACACAACAGTCCTGGATTCACTCTGCATTATTAGAATCTAGCAGATATCCTGGCTCCCGAGGCCACTGTGTTATGTTTAGCAGGTTTGGTCCCTGGGGATCCAGTTTCAACATCTCTGGATGCCCATCTCTGGTGCTGTCTGTCCGAGGCCCCAGCCGTCCTCAAGCCCCAGCTCCTCGCCTCCTTGGAAAAAACAGGTAGTTCTTAACTTAAAGTCTACACTCCTTTCCTCCTTCCTCAGCCCCTCATCGCCTGCATTAAAATGACCCCTAGCCCCACTAAGACCTGCTCACTAACAGCTCTCCATGCCAGTTTCCTCTAGGGCAGGAAACACATGCTCACCATCTATAGCATTTAAGTGCATGCTAGCCATTCAGGTCTCAGGTGAGCCAAGTTCACAGGAAACACATGTGAGCACATCATTCAACTTCAGGCTCCCTCATCCTGTGGCTTTGCATTTGTTTGGTCATGCCCAGAGGACCACAGCGGCAGCCACAAATGACTCTAACGGTCAGCTGTGAAACCACAGACAGCGCAGTGGCACCTGTCTCCATCTTCACACCTCGCACTTTGAATCAGCCCAACTCTCAGGAGAACTCACAAACCAACCACGGAATCCCAACAGTAAATGCAACAGACCATAGTGTGGTGTAAACCACGCCTGCTTTCCAGGGCCTTGATACCCCTCCCAGCAACCCCAGAGCATCTCTAGGAAACCCTAGACTGTCTCCAGATAGCACTATTACTTGCAGGTAGGACCAGACAGGCAGATATGGCAAAGGGAGCCTCACGTGGATCAACACATGTCTGCTTAGGGAGGCCCGCTCAAGTCCGGCACCCACCTCTACATTCAAACCTGCCAAGGACTTACCCAGCCTCTCCTGAGGCCACAATTATCCAGTTTCTATTTGCTCCCTTTTTTTTTTTTTTTTTTTTTTTTTTGCAGATTGACACTTCTTCCTCCAAAGCTGACTATCTCCCATATGTTCACTCCCCCTTAGCTCTTCTGGAACCTACCTGCTCAGATGAAGACATTGGAAGGTGCCAACTCCCTCTCATACTCCCCCCACGTCTGCAACCCCAGCTGATCTTCAACATCATTTCACTCCTCCATAAGCATAACTGGACCCCACTTCGTTGCAAAAGACAAATGCCCCCCCTTCTCCCTTTCTGGAACCCTCAGTGGTAAGTGAAAACGGAAGTCCAAACAGCTCTGCAGATGCCAATTATAGTGCAACCATTAAAATCAAGAAAGCGACCTAGAGAGATTACCGCCACTTTCTAACTTTACCAAGTGACCCTATTTAAAAAACAAAGGATGTTGACTGGCTAAGGTCACCTACAGTATTTCTTTAATCTTCGGCCTAGAGCAGTCCCTAGCCTCCCTTGTCTTTTGTAACCCTGACAGTTTGAGAAGCTGGCATGCTGTTTCACAGGGTATCACTCTGGTGCTCAGGAGAAGATTCCGATTGTGCTGTTCTCCTGCAGATGGTATAAACGTGTCTCCAGAGTTTTCCATCCCGCCACAGTGGGAGTGGGTGATTTTGTTATATTAACTCTGTCACCTGTGTCCCTCTGATATTTCATCGTTATTTTGTATTTTACCTAGTAAGTATTTTTGTGGAGTAATACCCTGAGCTATGTAAATATTTGCATACTCATCAAATTCTGTTCACTGGATTCACCAGTCTTTATAACGTGACTAAATTAATGATGACAGTGTGGGTTAGCAGATGATTTTCTTTAATCCTACCATCTGTTTTACATTGACCATTTGTATACTCACACAGTAGGACATTCTCCTTTATTCCTTCATTCTGGCCATAGATTAAAGGTTTCACATTATTCAGGGAGTTCTAATCTCTGTCTGTTCAATGTTTTGGTTCTGCAGCCGTCAGCAAGACTGGCTGGTGTAAATACCTCCCGCTGGCTCCTGCACCCTCTGACACACCCTGACCGTCCTATGAGCCATCCTTCCTTGGTGACACCAAAAGATATTTCAGGTTTACCTTGTACTTCCTCTGCCTCTGGCCCAGATCCAGCCATTACTCCAAGATGACAAATGTAATTAGGAAGCCAAACCTTGACTAGCAGTCTGCTGTGGTTGGGGACACTCCTCCCAGATCTGCTGGTGGACACAGCTGGGAAACACTCGGGACCCGAGAGCCCTTAAAAGATTAGGAAGGCACTCTGTTCTAAATACTTGTAGTCCTTCCAGAGGCATTCACTAAAGCCTCATCTCAGAGAGTGATGTCCTCATGCGACGGGACACTGGGCTGAGCCCCATGGATGGCATTGGTGTCTTCATTTAAAGGGGAATATGGCAGCTCTGTAGGTAAGCCGTGAGAGCAAGAGGACCATTTGACCCCCAACCCCCTTCAAAAGCAGGGCATGTCTCACACCCAGAAGTGGCACTACAAACTGGAGTTAATTTTTTTATAAAGAGGACATGAAGTTGGAGGCCAATGATGGGGAATATTGGAGGAGTTAAGGAGGAGTTAAGAGGAAGTAATTATAGTCAAAATACACTGTATGGAATTGTCAAATAGTTGATAAAAATATTTCAAGGCAGGGTGTGACCTATTGTCTAATGGCATTCCTAATGCCAGCTCTGAGTTAGCAGAGGCAGGTGGGGCTCCCCAGCCAATAAAAGACCTTGTCACAAAATACAAGGTGAATGGCTCTTGAGGAACAACACCTGAGCTTAACTTCCAGCCCCTGCACAAACTCGAATGTGGGCCTGCACACACATATGCATCCGTTTGTACAAACACACACATGCATGTGCCCATGCGCAGACACTCATGCACACATGTGCACTCACACACATGCATAATACATACCCACGCATACACATGTGCACACACTCATACATACGCACATACACAAGCACACATGTACTCATGTGCATCCAGATACACACACACGCACACACACACACACACACACAGCCCAGAAGAACTAACCTGCCCTTCTCCATCTGATGGTACAGGAACGTAATGTGAAGCAGGTCACAAGCCCTCACCAGAGGCGGAATCTTCCCACATTCCTTTGATCTTGGACTTACTAGCCCTAAATCTGGGAAAGATGCATTTTGTTTGTAAGTCACCCACAGTATGGTATTTTAATAAAGAACCACAAGACACCATCTAAAGACCTATTCTCTTGAGCAGGCAAGAGTCAGTAAGGCCTACCATCATGGTGCCTTTTCTGCCCCAAGTAGGGTGGCTCCCAAGCAGGGATGGGAAGGCAGTCTCATGTCCTCGGAGACCCTCTTCCTCTACCACCTGCTCATGCTCTGTCTGCATGCTGATTGTGCCATCTTGTCTACGGCCATACCATCCAGAGATGCCCAATCCCATCCAGTGGTGCCAGTCTTGTTTGTACTGCCATGTGTTTACCTCTGATTTGTGGCTTCACAGGGAGCCTCTGGAAATGCCTCGGTTCCTATGGGCAAGTCTCAACCCTCAAAGAATTCTAACTCAGGCCCCAGAACCCAGGACCCAGCAAGAGTCAACGTGGTCCACTGAGTAGTAGAACCCAAAAGAGTTTCCATTGATAATAGTGACAGTCTTATCTGACTGAAAGAAATGGACAAGCACCTCTGTGGGTTTCCAGAACATTCCACCCAGCATTCCACCCTCCTGCACTAGGGCTGTGTTTCCCTCCTTCCTTTGCTAATGGCACCACATGGCTCCTTGCCTTTATTGTGCTGCCCAGTTTCCATCTCCAGAAGTATCTATGACCCTGTGTAACACAGAAGCACATATCATATCTACTCCAAGAGCTGGTGAGGACAGGAAGTCCCCATTGGATAAGCAATGCAAGGGGAGGGCAGACGACCTTTTCAGACTTTCTGTCTTTTAGAAATGACAGCCAGGCTCCTGGCACAATGGGTGTTTAACGACGCTTTCTATTGCATATACATAAAAACATCACCACATTCTGGACGTTCCAGCTTTCATTTCTCAAAGGAGCTAAAGGCATGTAATAAACATCCCTTGTTTGCTATATGATAGGAGACTAGGTAGGCCCAAGGAACCGATATCCACGAAGCAGTCTCTGGTCCATTGATTAATAATAGTTATAAAATGACACAGCTCACAAATCTATGCTACATTTAAAGATAATAAATAAGTATCCACACTGAGTCTGTAAGGTAGTGATGTCCTCAGAGAGACCTTTCAGGTGAGTCCAGGCTCCCTCTGAGAAAGTGCTAAGGCTGGCAGACCCCTCTTCCAAGTAGAAGTAGAAATGAAAGACAAGTTGTGCAGAGCTCTGCACACATCTGGAGGCTGATCACTGAACTTCCCGCAGCCACTAGTGAATCACCCCAACAGTGTTTCCTGTGCTTTCAGAGGCCAGCGACTGCCCTGTGCTGAGTTTTGGACATCAACATCTGGGAACACAGGTCATCCAGCTTCTCAAAGACAGATGGGAATGTTCTAGCTTTGTAGCTCTGCCTCGGTAACAATTACTCAGCAGCAGAAAGCAGCCACAGACAGTACGTAGGCATGTGGACGTGACTATGTTCTAGTACAGCTTTCTTTATGAAAACAGAGGTAGAGGCTTGAGGGATGATTCAGAGACGAAAGTGCCTGCCATACAAGCACAGGAACTTCCATGGACACAGGTGGAAGAGAACCTGGTGTGCATTTGCAAACCCACCTCTGCAGAGACAGAAACACACTTGGATTCCTAGGCTCTCTGGCTAGCTGACTAAATGTAATCTATGAGCCA
Organism: Phodopus roborovskii; assembly: GCF_943737965.1. Taxonomy (NCBI): domain Eukaryota; kingdom Metazoa; phylum Chordata; class Mammalia; order Rodentia; family Cricetidae; genus Phodopus; species Phodopus roborovskii. The sequence goes on along the minus strand of NW_026126583.1, from coordinate 5,125,974 downwards.
CAAGTGAGAGATCTTATCTCCAAAAAAAAGCTGATGGCATCCAGAGTCCAACAGATGAGGTCCCCAGACCTCCACACACAAACACACACACACCCACACACATACACACACACACACACACACACACACACACACACACACACACGGGGGGGGGGGGAGCAGAAGAGACCTTCTCTCAAGCCAGCATGGAGGAAGGAACTAAGGGCCAGCTAGTGTTCTTGCCCAGCATGTGTGAGGCATTAGTTAAATTCCCAGCACTGGAAAATGAAAGAAGCCTAGTACAAAGAACACAATAGGAAAAACCCCAAAACTAAGGCAAGGTCTGGAACCCTTATTGGTCTGTGTTTATTTCTGCCACACGCTTATCACATTCATTTGTTATTCTCTTAACCAGCAATAGCACGTACGACACTTTTCCTCCTAAACAATTTGCCGTGAACAAGCCATTGTTCCCTTTTCAGCCAGCACAATGAGGGCAGGGTAGAATAACTCCATGGCATCAGCATTCCCTGAGGGACCTTCACAGCCTTGCTTTCTAACTCATGGTGCTGCTCCATCCACTGACCACAAACCAGGTGGCAAAGAAGCACATCCCTTCATGCTCCCAGGAATCCTTTCTGGAGGAGGCGGCTGTCGTTGCCAGAACAAACCCAGCAGCTGTCACTCTCTGAAGTCTAGAACCACAGGCTCTCTGGCCTCTGCTGTTCTTTGTAGTGAGGGTCAGGTGTTCAGCCACAAGGTGCCCCACCCATCCTCCTCCTACTCACACCACAGCCCGGACTCTGCAGAATGGGTGTGGGTTAGACAGGTTTCCACCAGCGCCCCACATCTGGAGCACAGACCTGGTCAGGTACTACATACACTAGTCAGTCTGCTCTAAAAGGCTTGCAGAAAGAAGGGCTGCTGGGCCATCCATATATAATAATAATAATAATAATAATAATAATAACAACAACAACAACAACACAACAATAATGTTTTCAATTCTCATGTATCTTGTATAAAAGCCAGCTCTTGCTAGAAGTAACTTAGGCCTGTGGCAAACCACAGTACTGCTGCTTTGGAAAAGCATGCCACAATTTATCAAAAAATTTAATGTAGAATTGCCACATCATTTGGTAATTCCGCTACAGGCATATAACCAGAAAAACCAAAAGCAAGAACGTAAGGACATAAATACATATCCTGGCATATTATTTCTAATAGATAAAATAAGAAAAATGCCAAGTATCACAGATGAACAGATATACATAATATGTCCATAGAACAAAGTACTATGCAGCATTAAAGGGAAGAAAATTCTAACACCTGCTATAGTATAGCCCTATCGTGAGTGGGCAAGTCACAAAAACGCAAGGGATATGGCTTGGTGGCACAATGCCCTCCCTCTATGTACAAATCCCTGGTTTCTCTTCCAAGCACCACACACATGCGCGCGTGCGCACACACACACACACACACACACGTGCATACACACATGTGCACACGCACACACACACACACACACGTGCATACACACACATGTGCACACACACGCATGCAGACATGTACAAACACGGCATAGGGGTTTGAAAGACAGTGGTGTCCATTATGAATTGAGAGGTGGTTTAAAGCAGGGGTTGTATTTAAGGAATACAGAGTTGGAAATTATGGCATTGACTATTTAACAACAGAAAACCATACATTTCAAATGGTTGGAAGCTGGGGCTGGGGAGGTGGCTGAGTTGGTAAAATGCTTGTTGTGTCAGCATAAGAACCTGAGTTCTGATCCTCAGCATGCATTGCAAAACTCTAGGTGCTTCAATGCATGGGAAAGCAGAGCCCCAGATAGGCAAACACAGGCAGATCCCTTTAGCTCTCTCCAGCCAGTCCTCCTACTCAGAGCGCTTCAGGCTCAGGGATAGAACATCTCAAGAAATATAAGATGGAAAGCAGGCAGAGAACTAGTTAATGTTGACTTCTGGCATCTGTACACACAAGCACGTGTGTGTGTGTGTGTGTGTGTGTGTGTGTGTGTGTGTGTGTGCAAGAAGCATGTATGTACTCACACATGCACGCACCAACATATACACAGACATATGCCACATGGATAAAATGATATAAATATAATATAAAATAGACTAAAATGAAAGAATATAAGAATGTTATTATGTATTTCACCACAAGAAAAAGTAAAATACATTAAAGGCACAAAGCTCAAGACACGGCAAGGCATGAGGGTACTCCACAGCCACAACAAAAGGGAGTCCTTGGTTGCTCCAGGCTGCTGGAGGAATCCATGCTGCTGCTGGCCTTATGGGATACTTTCATCTAAAGGTAAGATTCCACACACAGACCAGGGCATCGGGCACCTCATGGCTACCTAGGAAATAACCTAACTGCAGCATGGATGCCCAGGCCATGTGCTTTAAATCCTTTGTCTACCATGCGGGCAATGGAACTTGATTTCTCAAGGAAATTTGTAAAGTGCATTTACCCTATCTCTACCATACCAACAAACGCACTCTTCTGGAGCCTCCCAGACCAGCAGACATCACTGTTCTTTGAAAATGCTGACCATGAGCCCTTAAACACTTAGCCAATGAGCATTGCTACAATCTCTGTGTGCTACAATGCACACAGAGTGACCTGACCCCCCCAGTATAAAGGTATGAGGAGGACACAGGGTCATGGGCACGGTAATGACAACCCCAGCGAGCCTCTCTTCCCAGTCCACTGTGCAAGGACACAGGTAGAAGCCACCATCTATGAAGTAGGTAGTGTGCTCTAACCGGACACTCCATCCCCTTGGTCATAGGCTTTTACCTTCCAGAACTGTGAGGAACGTATCTCAGTCGTTTCTAAGCCAGCCTACCATCTTCTGTTTCAGCAGCCTAATGCGAGTAAGGGATACACTTCCCAATTCTCAAAGCACCCAGTATCTCGATTCTAAGTTGTCAGAGTTACCCCCTCTCACACCGAGTCTGTCTGCTGTGGTATCACGTAATGCAAATCAAAGGAATAAAATTCATTATCACCAAATAATGTGACACTTCCTCACAGCCACATATGGACCCTCTAACTCAGTCCTCTCCCTGCCTCACGCCTCTCACTTCTGGGGACTTTGGACTTCTGCTCCCACAGTGAGGACACTCCCTTCCCTCCTGTTTGGCAAAGGATGGGCCCCCCAGACCACCAGAAGCAGCCTCTGGGAACCAGGGTGTCCTTATTCTCTTCTCCAGGTAATTCCTTATGGTGCCACCAGGCACAGGGATGTCGACTCCTCTTCTCCCTAGTGAGAGAGCTGGGACACAAAGCATTCCTTGAGGCTCTGAACTGCCTGAAGACAGAATGCTGCCTGACCACAGCCAAGACCCTTGAAAATTCACAGGTTCGGGCATAACCTGCCATGTAGACACTGAGGATGTACTGAGGCACAGTTCCCACTTAGCCAACCAGAGTCGCTGGGTTCAATCCCCAGCACCACCCAAACTG